>NC_064906.1:4419333-5050666 GCF_929443795.1 Astur gentilis | reverse complement strand
CTACGGTGATTTCAAACTGAACAAAAGGCCAACCAAATTCTTTTCCTCCAGATATATTTCTTAACTACCTTTCACTCACAGAGTGCATTACAATTGTCAAGTGGCTCCAGTCACACTGTTATGAACTCAAACTTTCATTACATCAAAATGTAAAAAGGTCACAAAAGTCATCCACTCCGCAGGTGCAAGCCTAGGAGGAGACCCGACTCTTCAAATTTGTCAATAATGAATAGTTTCAGTCTGCATACTTTCTCTCAAATTGGAATTTTGTTTTCTATCTGTAGGGAAATGCAATAATCTGTCTACTGGAAAAAGTGAATGATATTTGAAAACTGTCTAGAAAGCTTTATAGCAAGACATCATCTCCTGCAAATCTCCATCTGATGATATTATAGTTTGTAGCACATTTCAGGGCTGAAATGTATGTAATGGAAGAAAAGATCATTGGTTCAACCTTGTACGTAGCATAGAGCCTTTTGAATTAGTGTAAATCAAGATTAAGAAAACAGTGTTTCTTGTTTCATTTATACAATGCAGTATTGTCTCTCCATTAATAACCACCACCCTGACTTAGTTCCTTAGAAAACTGCAGTTCAAGTACATTCATCTTATTTTTATTTTTAATCATCTTTGAATCCTCCTTTCAGTTGTGAAGTTTTCATTAAGATCAGAAAATCCTGTTTTCATAGCAGTTCTAGCTCAAGAAATCAGAGGTCAGTATTTGCATACTTTTTTTTTTACTTTCAATGAATTTTATGACATATTTATTACATTTGCCCTTAAAGCAATATAAAAATGTGGCTTACACAGCCTCTATAAATTGCACGGCTGCCTTATTTGTATGATACACAGTTAACATTAGCCCTTTTCCAGGATACACTGAGGAGTAACAATATGAAACACTTCTTTTACATTAAGACTAAGAAATTGTATGTTTTCTGAGGCCATCCTCAGATTCCTCAAACTCTTCATGTATCTACCTGTTTGTGTTAGTAAAGCACATTTTCTCTCTTCCCTCAGATACTGTAGACAGACATCAAAAAATATTCAAATACTTGCTGCATACATAATCTTATTTGAAAAACAAGATTAATTGAAGGAGTGGGTTGGTGTGGGGCTTTTTTTCGTCTGGTTGGTTTACATACGTCACTGGAGATGCTGTCTGTGGAAAGTAGCATTACAGGAAGACTCCTGTCTCACACACAGATTTTATACAAATATATTTCAGATCTTTCATAAGACAAATTTGGTCCTTAAATGGGAAAGTAACTTTAAAAAGTAAACTCATACAATGAGTTCGTATATATTTCAGGGAACTTTCTGCACCAAATCATAGAAATTAATTTCATCTTCTTTCTTACTAGGCAGTTTGAGCATTGTTCTCTTTTCTCCCATGGTGTTCCTATCTGTTGATGGAAAATTCACTCTCTATGACATTGAAAGGTTAAGAAAATAAAAGTGAAATGTTAATTTTGATATTGATTCATAACAAACTGAAATATCCTTCATCAATGAATTGAAACAAAATGTGGCATGTGAAGTCCACCAAACCTTAAACCGGTTTTGTCTCTCCTTAATGACTTCTAGTTCTGAAGCTTAATGAGCTCATTCTCTCCTTTCACCTGACTCCTTAGTTGTCACACATTTTCCATAATGAGCTGCGGCTAATTGTCACAACCCAGACTGGACAGACCAGGGAGTCGCATTTAATTCGAAATTCTCTCGGGCTAAATTAAGGTGAAAGGACACCAAACAATCACCAAACAAGATTTTATTCATGACAGAAACAAACTGAACTGGAGAGGCATGGTAGTAGGTGGCAAAGTTTCTCACAACAGGAATTGGCATTAGAGTATTTCCATAAACTGTGTAACCCACAGTAACCATATACATCACTTCAGGGAATAAGGAGACCCCTCCCGTGGAGTTATGAGGTTCAGAGCAGACCCCCTTGCTTTCTAGACTCCTCATCAGAGAAGGGCCCAGGGGTGGCTGGATGCACTCTTAGTCCCAGACTTGGTCAACGGTTTTATGTCTTAAAGAGATCAGGTGTAGGGATTGTGGAAAAGGAAAAGGAAAGAGAGAAGAAGACAGAGAGAGAAAAAGGAAGAGAGAAAGATTTCACCAGTCCTGGGTCCACTGTTGGTTCAGTCAGCCGAGGGGTCCAGTTGCAGTGGGCTTGTGCGCCTGGGGCTTCAGTTTGTGTCCTTTTATCATCCTTGCCTCTCCTTCAGGAGGAACCCAAACTCAGGTTAATGAGCAGTTTGTGAGCCTTTGGGCTTGGGGGTCATTTGTGGAGTAACTTCTTCCCAGCAGACATGGCCATTGTTTGATCTTTGTATCAGAACAGCGTATCAAAGCAGGGAGCTGCACACTCTCTAGCACGACCTCCCCCTCCTGTTGCTGATGTCTGAGCTGATGGGCTTTTCACCTTGATTCCTTGCTGTGCAGGGTTTGTCTTTAAGCAGAACTTGCCCCACCACAATGTTTGAGACATTAAGTCTTTCAGTCTCTCACACTAATCCAGAAGGAGACCATGACAGAGTGTTGGAAATGAAGTTTGGCTTTCTAAAATGTTGTGGTAAACATGTAAAACTGCATAAATAGTAAGTTTCTTATACTGCTACACACACAAATCTGGCCTGCTTGGAACCAACAACAGTTTTCCCACTGCCTTCAGTGAAACCATTCTTCAGAAAAATCTACAACCTTTGAGTAGTTTTTGTCAAAAGGGAAGTTCTAATGACATCACCAAGCTGTGGAAGCTGCAGGCGAAAGCTTGCATTTGGTGCCTTCATCCCTGCATGTTTTAATCAGAAAATATGAACCTCCTGGGCTTACAGGCAACCTTCAGCAATGTTAAATTCAAGCATGTTTCACTAGGGAAGGAAAAAAACAACACAATCTATATATTTCATATAATATAGCTGAGTAATTTAAAATCAAAATTATGTGAATTCTATGAATTTAAATCTTCAAGAGAGATGACATTTAAGAGTGTGAATGTTAACATATGTCACTAATATTTTATCTTTTAATGTATCTTTCTGAGAGCTGGCAAAAGGTGATGGAGGATTTACAGGTACCAAACATATCATTATACTATTACTAAAAAAAAAAAGTTTTATTACTTTAATAGCAATTTTATATTTCTTTAATCTCATTTGCATGAGTAAAGAATATGCATAGATATAATTTCATGAATGAACAATTAATCTTAAATTCTATATAATGTTATTGCAAAATATCATGACTGTTTTTCTCCCACCATGGTAAGAGTATCAGACAGCTTTCAAATATGGATTACTTAAAATTTTATTTTCTAACCTTTTATAATATTTACATGATTGAGGTATTTCTTGCCATAAAATAGATTTTGACTGTATCTCTGAGGGGACACTTTGGTGGAAATAAACCATATCCGTTTAGCAGCTAAATGGCTACTAGGGAGGTATCACAGACCAAGAGTTATTCTGAGAATACATTTGTTCCTGTAACTCTTTCAAACAACATCTGTCGTTGGAAACAGGAATATGGCTTCATGTTTTGGTTGCATGGCTGAGAACAAATCTGTTTAATTGCATACAAGATGGAAGCTGTTCTGCACTGAAAACTAAAGTAATGCTCTATAATTTATCTGTATAGGAGGCTTTTCCATACAGTGGTGACATAATTAAGCCGCTAAAGTTATTAAGTTACTTTGTCATGTGGAAACTTTTATATTACAGTAACTATGGTCCTTTTTTTGTGGTTTATTCTACACTGTTTCAAAAGCAACAAAAGCTAAATTTAAAGGATCTTTTTTACTTTGATGATGTAACTATTACCTTTGAATAGACAGAATATCCTATGGCAGTATAATTAAGGCTGTCTTAAAACATTAAACCAAACAAAACTCCACCCAACCCTAAAGAACTGTGGTCTTCCATTCACTTACTACCTAGGCTTTAGCTCAAATTATCTTCCATTTACTTTCAGTTGCAATAATGTTCGAGGCACCTTTTCTTGTATTCCTCCATTAAATATGGAATCTCCCTCTTAAGTTTTGTTTCATCCACCTCTGTGATGACCTAAAATCCCCAAAGTGAACTCATTTTGCTTTAGTTGTCATCTTCTTTCCCTTACATTCATATTTTTTTCACATCTCTTTCAGACTATATGGGGAATGCCTAATAAATACGTGCATTACACTGAAGTGTTAATCAAAATGAAAAATTTGCAAAACTGTTCTATGACGGGTGTCCCAAAATGTGTTCCCATTACATATTAGCCATTGCAAGTAAGTTTATATGAAACAGAAGTAAAAGAATCAAAACTCTTCTTTGAGTTTGTTTTAGCATTGCTCACTCAATTTAGCAAAAGGAAATTGGCAGAAATTTGAACTAAATTATAATCACAGCTTCTTTTTTTTTTTTTAACTTGATGATGTGCAGCTTAAAATTATGTAGTATGACTTTCATTTTCCAAAATGAGACTATATAGCAGGTAGGTAAGCAAAAAAGGGGGCCGACACACACATTGCTGGGTTTTGTTTGCTTGTTCGTTCATTTCTTTTTAATTCAGAAACTGTGACAGCCTGCTATAGCATCAGAGGAGATCCAATGAACTTTAATACTAACATTTCTCAAAATATTTTACATAACTTTCAGAAATGGAATCAACATACAAAACTTTCATAAATCCTAGACATGGATTAAAGTTTCCCCTTATATGATTCCTACTATTTGCTTTTGTTTATAACTGAAGGAGTGAAAATCAGAAGGAACAGTAGAATCAACACAGATTGAGACCAGTCGCTAAGACCTACTGGCATGCTACAGTCCTCACCTATGCTGCTATGCTTTTGAGTGGGCTGGCTGTGGGGAAAAAAGCTCCTTGCAAACACTCCCCAGGCTGTTCCTACTCTCAAATAGTGCCTTGCTCCTCTTTGGGAGAGCAAACACAGCCAGCACCAGGCCAGGAGGCCTTCCAACAGTGTAAGAGTACAAGTGACTGGTAGAAATAACTGACCTTGAGTGCTGAGGTATATTTTCTGGCACTGCTTAATTTATAGGTGGTGGAGCCTTTGAGTGCCTTTTGCAGTTGCCGAAGGACAAGAGCCTTGTCTCAAATATGGGACACGTTAAGCCCCTTAGTTATTCTCACCCATCTGCTTTCCTCCAGGTGAATCTTGGCTTGCAGTTAGGCAGCAGTCATATATCACGCGCTGCATCTGTCATGTCACAAGGAAAAGATGAGAATGAGACCTGGGGGACAGCACAGCATATGAAGCCAGTGGAAAGGTTAAGAGGATTCACCTAGAGAAGGGGGAAATTTGTTCTCCTTTCCAGGTGAGGAAAATTTTTCTCTGTTCAGTGTCTTTTGCAGCATGTTATTGAAAATAGCACACTCTCTTGCCAATATCCTGAAGTTCATATCTGCACACAAAGTTTGAAAGATATTTTGTCACTGAAACAGTTAAAATGAAGTATCTCCCTATTTCTTAAAGCTAGACATCTGACTGTTAATGAAAATTACAAGACACTTTAGCGTGATAAATAATACATGACAAGGTGTGTGTTACTGTGAGATAACACGCATCTCAGAGGCACAGTGACATATGCCTTGGAGTGTCTTAGTGCAATTATAAAATGGCTCAGAGTTAGAATTTTTAAAAAGAAGATTCACATGTTCATAGCTGTCCAGAGGAGAAACATAACTAATTTGTTACTGTAATGATTACTGACAGATTTAGGAGGGGAAGTATAATATTGGTTTAATATTCTGATAATTTTCTTAGTTTTCTGACACAAGCATTACATTTATTGTTCTATGGGACTGGACTCCTGCCAAGGGCTCTGTTATGACAGTCTTAAGCAGCACTATAGCTGGTATTAGCAATCTGCAGTGAAATGTTTCCTACCAGCAAAAATATTAAATTAACTGATTCCAAATTTCTTCCAATTGGGCAGTCACAGTTTGATTATTGTGTATTCATCATCTTTGACTGAGTTCCAGATTTGGACTTTTGCTTTCTTAAAGGGCAATGCTAGGACCCCCAAACTTGTGGGTGTTAGTGTAGATGGGAAAGGAGAATTTTGTTCCTTGAAGACACTAATCTCCATTTAGTATAGGTAGTAGGAAGTGGTTAGGTCATGCCTCCTTGAAAAATATGTAAGCAAAAGCAGGTGAAACGACATGGCAGAGAATTAATCCTTCTTCCCCCCTTCTCTTCTCCTTGCCCCTAGGGACTTCTGGGGGAATAAGGAGACAGCTGCTGAAAATCTGTTCCCACTGTGCTCTGGGAGTATTGCTGCGGTAACACCACCTCCAACTCTCAAATGAGCCCTCCACAGAGACAAAATTCTTATGTATTAGAATGCTAGACAGAAAATGCTGCACATATTAACAAGACTTTTATCATAGTATCCAGTATGATTGCCTGTCCATGTTGTAGGATGTCCTGTTATGCATTTATAGAATAGAATAGAATCATAGAATCATTTAGGTTGGAGAAGAGCTTCAAGATCATAGAGTCCAACCATTAACCATGCCCACTAAATTTCTTTGCATCATTTTTTTTTAAAAAATGCTATGATAGCTATAGCAGTGTAGAAGTTTCTTACTTCTTACAAAATCACTAGAATCAGACTGGGAGACAAATTACACATAGAATAGATTATTTACCTGTTTCTTACATTTACTCTGAGATGCAAATAAAAGGAAGGGGAGCAGGGGATGAATATATCTTTGTGATATATTTTCTAATCTTAGCCATGATTTTCTGTCTTAGCCTTTTCTAGGTTAACATTTTTAGAAGGTGTAGTTTTTACATCATCTCTCTTTTTTTCTGGTATTCTTGACTTCAGGTAAACACATAAACTCCCACTAGCAATGACTGCTGCATGTAAGGGTCTATAAAACCTCAAAAAGTCACTGTACATAGCAATCAGTTGGGACTATGAAAAAACACACTCACATTTATAATACAGCCAAAACAGACACAGTTCGTATGGAGACTATGCATGTGTTTTAATAATGCAGTTATTTATAATATCCTAATATGAAACTTTATATGAAATAAACATACTTATGGCTTGCATAAGAAAATCCGACACTGTTTAATATGTAACTATTATGCTGTATTCATCTCTTTCCATGTCCACTGTGATAGAGTTGGTTCAATTTTATTAGAAATATTTTTTGAAATATCATCTTTCACTTGTTAGAGTACTCATGCCATTAGACATCACATTCTCATATTTACATTCCTCCTAAACTTCTGGTTTCACAAGCCTCCCTTCATATTGCCACCCCTAACTCCCAGCCCAGTTTATAGCTAGTGAGTAGAGCACTGGATGAAGCAGACTCTGCCATTTCTCATATGCAATTTTTACTCACTGGACTGTTATGCCAATCATGGGTAACAGGTTGCTCCTAAGCAATGTATCTGTTTTCTTTTACTTTAAAGTAATGCTCTTGCCTGTGAAATAGACTTTATTGGTATGTTAGAGTACCGCTAGAAAATTACGTCCACCCTTTGAACAGACAACAGTCAGCATAGCTAATGAACCCCGATTATTTGGAAAAGTTATGAGTAGCAAAGAATCTTCTTTGTGCAATACTTTCTTGTGCACATCTATCAAAGTACAGTTAGCAGAAATAGTGTTAAATCAGACCTTTTTCTACTGAGGACAGTCAGGAACCTCTTCACTCCAGACTCTCTCTGTATATCTGATCAAGATCCTCATCGGTCATGGGTAAAATGAACGTTACGGCTCACATAACCTTTCACTGACCAGTGTGAAGTGAGTTAGTGTCACTCCTGGTCATGGCGATGATGTTCGTGTCCTGAAGTATTGCTACATCTGGTCTGTTACTGTCAAGCTCTGCAAGTGGTCACAATGAAGCAGATGATGAGACTGTCATGACAAATTAAGATAAATGCAGTAATAAGTTATTACAATGATAAATTCAGAAGAGATAAAGTGCAACAAGATGAAGAACTCTTAACTCTTACACTGGGACGAGATGCTTCAAGGCACCAGATAAGTGTAAGACATCGATTAGCAATGGAGCATTTCCAGAAGGAAAAGGATGGGCAAGACCCATTGTCACCTACAGACTAAACATGAGTCACCTGGTCACATAATATGGAAAAAACTCCAAGTGGGTGTCACAACCTGTGCTGGACAGTCCAGGAAGGGGGCCATGGTGGGTCCGGAATTCCCTGGAGCTAAATTAAGGTGAAGCGACACCAAACCATCAGTTGAACGTTTATTTATGGCAGAAACGGCCTGAATTTGGGAGCTGTAACAATAGGTGGCGGGGCTCCTCACCACAGGAGTTGGCAGGAAACCCCCTCAGTGAACCGCGTCAGGCGCGCTAACCGCAGGCCACCGAGCAGGCCCCGCGAGCCCTGCTTATCTGGGGACCAGCTGAGGGGAGAAGCTCCGGAGGGAGATCCCTCCCGCCCCGCCGTGTCAGGAGGTTCAGAGCGGAGCCCCCCGCGCTCCAGACTCCTCCTCAGAGAGGAGCCCAGGGGCGGCTGGACCCGCTCCCCGTCCCAGGCTCGGCCGGCGCGTCCGCCTCTAGAGGGGCGAGGTGTGGGGGTTACGGGGCAAGAGAGGGGGGAAGCAGAGACAAGAGGACGGCTCCTTCCCTCCTTCCTCCCTCCCTCCCTCGGCCCGCCCAGCGCTCCGCTGCTGCTGCCGCAGAGCGGGCGCCCTCAGGGCGGCCTCCGCTCGCGCCCTTTCCTCCTCTCCGTGCCCGTCCTGCGGGCGGGCCCTCCGGCTCACGAGGCTAACCAGGCGTCCCGGCGGTTCGCGCTTCCAGAGCCTTCGGGAGAGGGGCGGGCGGGCCCGGGGGTCCTCTGGGGAGTCCCTTCTCCCTCCCTCTCTCCCTGCAGGCGTGACCCTGGTTTGAGCTGCGCCCGTAGCCGGGGAGCTGCCCCGCTCCGCCTGTCAGCAGAGGGAACTGCGCATGCTCCCTGCGCCGGCCGCCCTCCGCGCCCTGCCGCGGCTGCTGAGCGGCCTCTGCCCGGCGGTGCGGCCGGGCCCGTCAACCGCCGGCTGTGAGGCCTTAGCGCTTGCTGTCCCTCACAGTGGGCTACCCAGGCCGTCTCCTTCCTTTTAGTGAGCACAGATCTCATGAAATCCATTTTTTATCTCTGCTTTCACTGCCTCAGTGTTTCAGAGAAAACAGTACAGGGTATGTTGTGTGCTGCTGTACATCAGGAACTGGGAAGAGAGCATTTAAGACTCTGCTTCCACAAACACAAACTTCTCTTTAAGTACAGTCTAATGATCATTATCCACACAGAGTTTGTATTCCCTAAACCTAATGTCCAGTTTCTTATATGATAATAATTAATATTTTAAACGAAAGAAAGAAATTACAGTTGAGCAAAGGAGTGGAATGTCCAGGAACAGGTTCCTCAGATAAGAAATGGAAGGAAGAGACATGTTCGTGTTGCCTAATACAAGTCTACTGAATTACCAGGCTACTCTTCCAAAATGCTGGATTTGGTCAAGGCCGAGAGAAGGAGGTTCTTTCATTGGGCAAATACTCAGGCTACGTAATATTCTGTGTCATGGAAAATGTACCCCTTATCACAGAAGGAATGTAGTGAGCAATCTGTAAGCTTACATAAATTAGACATCTAACGTGCTATCTTGCCTTATATTGATCATATAACAAAATACCTCATAGTCTTGATTTGTCTGTTACTCAGTTTCTGAGTGCTTTCTTCTGAAAACTTTGTTGCTTTTTGGACTGTAGACAAGGATTAGAAACTGTTAAAATAACAAAGCCCAAAAAAAAAAAAAAAAAAAAAAAAAAGAACCCACTGCTAAGATTATTGTTGATTTTTATGAGGAAGGTAATTTTATTCAATATCTTAACAGGTAAAGCTGTATTGTGGGATTTTTTTATTTTTTTTTACTAAAACCTAAAAAAAAGATATGACTTAACATGTTATCATAAATCATACAGAATTTTTAATGCACTCTCTGGTCAAAATTTCAAACGTAAAAAGAATAAGAAAAGGTGGAATAAATAGAAAAAAATGAGCTTCAAGGTAAGTGATTCACTTGAATGTAATAGAAATTTTTTTATTCAAAAGGAAAATCTAATTCCCTGGGGTTCAAGACCTATGAAATTTAAGCCATATTTGCTATGTAAGGATGAAACTCCAGATTATACTGTATTTACAGTTGTGATACAGCTGTGTATAAGGCCTGTACCTGTGTGCATACCCCATATATTTAGTCACCAGCTTCCTGGGTGGTGCAAGGACTCCCCAGGTTGTATCTGCACAGTTAAGACAATGGGCTGGTTGAAGACAGCAGGCTAGCTGGATTCCTACCCTTCTTCATAAGCAATTTATTATTATTACAGGAGCTTTACAGGTGGCAAATTAAGATAGTCCCAGAGATTTCACCAGGAGGTTCCTGCTGTGCATAGGCCAACTAAATTATGCTATTTGTATGCTTGCATGCGCTGTTGATTAACATCTGGGGTGGAGAACCAGGACACCCCAGGAACTTTCTTGTAGTTCAGTCTTTTCTATGTAGGAGATCCTTTGAACATAGTTGAAAATAATCCATAACAAATGCTCAAGCATATGCTGGAGTTGCCACATAGGACAGATGGCCAGCTCAGTTATAGGAAATCACTGGAAGCAGTTCAAGCAGTCTCACCTGATCCAGGTGAAGATGTCATGTCAAGGACACTTGAGATGGGGACCCCCCTCATTACCCGCATGATGGCTGTTGAACCTGTTTGAGAAATTGGGTTGCTCACATGAGGATGTATGGTTTTTAACAGAGATTCAGTTTGTGAATGTGCAACACAGGTAGACTGTGAAACCTGAAAACTATCTTGTATTTTATGATTCTGTGCACTCACCATAGAGATGTATATTTTTTTTGTGAAATATTAAAGAAAGTTATAATCTCAAATAAAAATTTTGTGAATCATAATAGCCACTTTGTTTGGTTCTGTAATTTACATTCTTTCCATTTATTCCAACAAGGCTTTTTCTGAATTTTTTGCTTTGCATTCGTGAAGACCAAGATCTTATAACTACAGAAACTACCAGCTGGCATAGTCATAACTGAAATTATCAGGAAATGTCTATGGTAATGAGTAAGTTACATTCAGTTGATAATCTTCCTATTAAACATTAACAAATGTACAAAATTGTAATACTGAAAAATGAATTTTCAAGAAATGGATACTGTTTCCATGTTGGTTGCTGTAACAGTTGCTATGATCTTAGAACATATTGTCTTATTTTATTCATAGAAGAATATCTGTTCAATGCTTGAGCTTCAGGAAAGGTTAGGTCAGGTAAAATAAACCTCTCTATAAACTCCTATACCCAAGTTATGAATGGGGCGATTTAAAATACAGTAAAAACAACTATCCAGGGGGCATGTGCCTGATGAGTAACGTTTACAGCAATACTTGCTCAGAGGGCACAAGAATCTCTAGAAAGCAGAGTACTGAAATAAGGAGGAGGGAAATATTTGGGATTTTGGTCACTACAAAGTGGAGGTCTCTTTCTTTAATTCAGATCCCAGTACAATCCTTAATTTATTAGATTATATTTAGCATAAATGCACTCATTAAATTACATTTCATATACAATATGTTATTAATCTAAGTCTGAAGCAACAGTTCATTTAACATTTGATCTGATTTATACAAGAATAAAACTCAGTTGTGAAAAGTATGACTGGGAAACAGCGTAGGCCGTGCAATACTTAGCCTATGTACTTACATATAAATCTGAGCACTCCAAACCAGGAATTTTTATGCACCGTCACAAATCATATTTGCAGTGAACAAAAATTCTAAGCTTGCAAAAGCAGTCAGTTTAACAACTTGATCAATGTACCAATACTAAAGTATACACACACAAGTCAGCTTCCAAATCCTAATAAAGTCTTATATCAATCTAAATAGTGTTTCAGACATAAACTGACTTTTTAGAATCAATGTACTGTATTTTGTGTATTGCTAGTTAAAAAAAAAAAAAGCTTTTTGAAGATATAACCTTGACTACACTGAAATCGATGTAGGCAAATTCATCTAGTATGTACACACCACATGTTAAAACATTAGCATGTTCAATAGGACAGTAGATCAGATATAAATCTGTCTAATGTGAAAGCCTGGTTCTGCCATATTGAACAGGCCTAATGGACTTTGTATGAATCAGAACAGAATTTCTGTTAGTTTAAGACAGCTAATCCACAATATTGGATTTCTATATTATTCAGAATGCAGTAATAATTATAGAATATGAATGCTATAAAAGATTAAATAATAAATTAATAAATTAATATTTTGGTCATAAATGCCACAATTTTTCATTGTAAACTTAATGCTGAGTTTGCCCTCTAGGTCTCTTTACAACTTGATGAAAGTAGGCCAAGAACTTCTTTAGGTCAAAATACCCTGCCAAAGCCTAGTCAGAAACTGTGTTTAAGTGCAGAGGAAGTCAGAAGAGTGACCCCAGTGAGAAGTCCTGTTGCCAACAAGGTTACAAGATAGGAGTGATACTCTAGGTCCTGCTCCAGGCTATTACCTGACAATTTTCTTGAATGTTTTCCGTGACTCTCCTTTGTTTGCACCTACAAGACTCCTAGCTACATAACTCTGTGAGATAACAGAACGCCTTCAGACCAAATAGCTCGGTTTCTGCCTGACCACATAGGTACTCTACATTGTTCTAGCATTTATTCAGAAGGAACAGACAACCGCTGTCAGGTCAAAATGGATCCGAGTGCTCAATGTCCATGAAGACAGTATATTGGACAGACACTTAAAACAAGATGTAGAGCTACTACGAAGAGGTATTTGATGAAGTGAGAGATTTCAAAAGGTATTCCACTGTTTAGTATGAATAGTCCACCAGTAATCTCAATACAGCAAAGGAACACTGTTGTATCAAGTTTATCCAACCATAAATAAGAGAAACAGAAAGTTAATGTAATACTTTTTTTTCCCTTCCCTTCCCTTCCCTTCCCTTCCCTTCCCTTCCCTTCCCTTCCCTTCCCTTCCCTTCCCTTCCCTTCCCTTCCCTTCCCTTCCCTTCCCTTCCCTTCCCTTCCCTTCCCTTCCCTTCCCTTCCCTTCCCTTCCCTTCCCTTCCCTTCCCTTCCCTTCCCTTCCCTTCCCTTCCCTTCCCTTCCCTTCCCTTCCCTTCCCTTCCCTTCCCTTCCCTTCCCTTCCCCTCTTCTCTTCTCTTCTCTTCTCTTCTCTTCTCTTCTCTTCTCTTCTCTTCTCTTCTCTTCTCTTCTCTTCTCTTCTCTTCTCTTCTCTTCTCTTCTCTTCTCTCTTCATCTTTGACCACTGACCTATGGGCATATATTGCTCTTGTCAGCGTAACAGATAAGTACAGGAAGCATCTGTAAATTAGAAAGCTTGAGATACATCAGTTCTGCTGTTTCAGGAGACAATTTGTTAATATAACTGTCAATTTGTTAATTTAACTCATCACAGAGCTGGCATTGCAATGTAACTGAAAAATTGATAGCTTTATAGAATTTCATCTTGGGAAGAGCTTTTAAAAAATGTGAAAATACAAGCCATATGATTTTAATTAGTCACAAGTTTGATCCCTTTATTTAGCAGAATAATCATATTAACAGAATTTATACCTTATTCAATTGATTTTCAGGAAACACTCCATTTCCAAAATATTGTCTCTGAAAAATTAATCTAAAAGTACAGCAAATAATGCTTGCAAAAAATTATATCACAGACTAGAGCTAGCCCTGAGTCACATACCTCTCAAATTTCATGTTAATTACAGTCACACTCATTTAGAATTTGTGATCAAAGTAGACACACGTATTTCAGATATATGATTCTAGATGGACTTAATGGTTAGGGCCAATTAAAGCTAAAAGTTCTTTGATGCTGGAATCCACATGAAGAAGGCAATGTTACATACCAAATCTTGTTATGGGTGGACCACGTATGCAGAGCTTAAAATTTGTTATTAGTCCAATTTATGTCTTAATAATTTTCAGGTCTAAATTATCTAATCAATATAGAAAAGTCTCATAATTAACATAGTTAAATTGCTATACAAAAAATTCCTTGTAAGTCCCCCTTTTCTGTGGTGTTTTGCTCATCTTTCCGTTGTCCCCAGTGCAAGGTTGACCGTTTCAGTCTTCCTCAGAAAGCAAGAGGGAAGGATTCAAACAAGTGTCTTTGCTGTGAGGAGCATGATGTTCATGTTAGTACCACCTTCTTTCTCAGCATTGGTTCTGCTTGGGGCTATTTTAATGTTTTTTCTTAGCACAGTCTGCTTCCTTCTCACTGTTTCCCAGATAGACTTTTATAATTACACAGCTCCTCCAGTCCTAAATCTCCTAAAGGGAATTTTTGTCATAAACTAACGACCTAGGTCTGTCAGACTATTACCATTAAAGGTATTTGGAGAGGTTAAGATAAAACAGGTGAGAAAATAGTCACTTGATGACTAGACAATTGTCAAAACAAGTGAGAATCAGCTCAGGCAAAGCAAGTTCAGAAAATCCTTGAGACCTTGCAATAGACCTGTAGCCTTCTGCTAGGAAGGGCAATATCATTTTTACCTGGCTACAGCAGCATGCTCCCCTGATGATGACATAAGCTTAAGAGACTTAAATTAATAATGATGCCAGATACACCAATTTCTCTGCGCTTCAGCGTCCTATCTTCTAAATGGGGATGCTGGTACTGCCTTACCTCAAAAAGGTATTAAAGATTAAAATAACGTCATCTATGATAAGAACCCTATGAATGTATATCATAAATATCCAACTTAGGAAAGCCAATTAACTAAAAGCAGTGCACACAAACAGAGTTATGGTCCTTTCAAGAGCACATCTCAGGAAGTATGACAACCTCTTTCAGGGTGACCTCATCCTACAGTGAAGGCAGGGCAAGTACAGAGAAGGGCAGCTAGAGCAGCCATAGTGATGGAGCAGCTGTCTTACGAAGGGAGGTTGACAAAGTCAGGACTCTGCAGTGCAGAAAGGAGAGGACAGAGGGGGCAGGATTTACTGAGATTTAAAAAAATCAAGGATATAGGAGATAAGCTGAAAGCAGGACTGTTCTCCAAATCCTAGAATACAATCTCTAAGAGGTGCTCTATAAGACTAGATGGAGGTTAATTTAAAATTAATAAAAGAAAGTACTTCTCTACAGAGTAGGTAATTAATTTCTGGAGCTTGGTGCCACAGGAGGCTGCACAGGCACACAGTATCTTCAGGTTCAAAAAGGGACTAGAGAAATTTGTGGACAAGTCCCTAAACAAATCCAGAAAAGACTAGGAAGAGATATACCCTCTAAAATCCATAAGACAGCACTTGTGGCTGCTAAGGGACCACAAAAAATGTCCAGGCTTGCGTGCTCTCCCTAAATAGCATTTTCTATTGCAAGTGTCCAAGGCAGAATTCAGGCTAGGCAGAGCAGTGGTTATGCTTTATATTCTTAGGTACTGTATTGGTAGGCAGGACTGTGCCTTTCTAGCCTTTACTGGTCTCAGGTATCACATCAAATTCCCTTCTGAAATCCAGCCGTCTTCTTCACTCCATCCTCCTACTACAAAGGCTGTGACTTGGCCACGTGCAGGCCAGTTCCTGAGCCCCTCCAGAGCCCCACCAAGCCAGTCATTCCTATGTATATCTCATTGTGAACACTCGTATCGAATCTTGAGTTCTGCGTGTGTGACAACAACCGCTGAACATCGATTTAGATACATACGACTCCAGTGAAGCAAGTGCTCAAAGCTTTCTCTTACATTCTGACCTGGAAAGTTAAAAAACAACATGAAAACAACAGCCACAGGTTCCCTTGTGGCAATAAGCTCTATCTTTTGCATTTTCCCCAGAATGTTCAATTTTTTTCAAACAAGAGGTCTGAAATTTTAGAGCAAATGCAACTGTATGATTCAGTAAGAAATATTTAAATGCTTTTTTTATGACAGTTTAATGTCAGAGAAGTTACTGCAAATTGTCAGAGAAAATCACTCATGTAAAGCAGAAGCCTTAAATCAAATTATCCAGACAGTTAATGTTACTAAAACTGTATCTTTAAAGTCCACGTATACATGTCCTCTTAAAAGCCACCACTTAAGATGATTTTCAGCCAACCTTAGCTTCTGAAGGCACATGAGCCCTGGAGAATTACACGACTATTTGAAATTTAATTTTCCTGATGCTCTTTGTCCTATCAGTTTGTCATAACACCACTACCTTGCAAAGATAAGAAAAGCACTCAAATGCACAACAAACCAACTTAGTTCAGCTAATGATCATAATCTACCTCTAACCTTATCTGTGGAAAATCTTTCTCTTCAGAAATCACTGTTACTGCATCACTTCAGGCAAACAGTAGATCAAGCTGCAGATTACATTTAGTCAGGCTTTTGTTCCACAAAACCTCTTCGCAAAGGTCTCTCTATTCGGTTAATCAATTTAATTGTAAAATCCTTCCATTATGGGCTAATACAAAAGAAAATGAGGCTAAATACAAATGCACAATACATAAGTTTTCAGGAAAATAGATACCAGTATTACATACACTACAGAGAGGAACCACTTATTAGACAAACTGCATTTAAAGTACAAGCTAATCAGATTTAAACTATGTAATTAAGTGTTAATTTTCTGTTGATTTTTGGTGGTTTCTTGGATTTTTTTTAGTACTTTGTGGTTTTTTTATTAAGCACCTTCTATGTGTAAAGAACTCAAATCTTGTCCGTATCTGTTGTACAGCATGCTGTAGCTTTTTATGATTTTTCACAACATCACACATACATTTTTCCCTGCATAGATAAGGTCATAGCAAAGCATCTCATTCTATACTATGAGAGTGTCTCAAAAATAACAGTACCTGGAAAGAAGCTGTCTCTCATTGCTGCCTCGCATACTATTTTGTACTTTGTTATACTGTCCTAAGGGAGGAAGTATTGTGTCTTGTTTCTGCTTTCTATAGATGACAACAGAATTTTTTCTTCAAACTCAGAAGGTCCTTTAGTGAAAAGCAGTATCAGCTGAGCATCCACCTGCATTTCTGTGCATTTGAAAATCAGGTACATACAATTATGGTCTTGTTTATGCAACTATTTTACAGTCACATTTTAAAAGGCTTGTAAAGTAGCATCAGAATTTGTTCTTAAAAATTGTTTCCTGTTTTACGCTCTAAATAACCTCCCCCGTCTGTGTCGTGATAAAAGGATTGCCACTTCAAAAATGCCTGGTACTTGCCTTCCATCAAGCCCTTTCTCTAACTGAGCACTTTTGTGAGCTAGGAAAAATTAGTTATCAGCTTCCTTTTCTTCACACAACTACTTACGCATATAAGAGACTGGAACATTTTAGAAGACAGTAAATTATAATTCACCTTGTCTGACAACCAGCTCCTCAATGTATTTCATTTTCACGAGAAACAAACTGGCCTCCTGGCCAGCAAGTATCCCAAGCCAATTCTTCCTGTGATGCAAATCAAACCAATTTTCTCTGTCTTGTTTTATACTAGCTTGGAATATAGCTCGTAAGTTTTGTGTTGGATTAAAGATTAAAGCTATATCAGAGGTGTTCATTATTACTTGCATGTTCCCATACTGCTTTTCATGAGAAGTTCATGTACTTTGCCACATTTAATAGAGTAAAAAATATAAGGGTGATCAAATATTTACTGATTAGAAAAATATGCTGTAAAGATAGTAGGTTGCTGTATGTTTCTTCTGCGTGTATTGTACAAATAACAAACCCCAGCAATTTGGAACTACTCAGCTTTTAAATTATTACCTTGCAACATATGTGAAGGGTCTGTTTTTAAGGTTTCTGATCATCCTCCCTGCAAATGTGATAGTAAAATATTGAGGGAGATTGGCCCTTCATTTCTAAGACTTTTTCTCCTTTCAGCCAACAGTTTTAAATATCTGTATGCTTCCTGGGTTGCTTACTCTAACCTTTCTTTCTGCAATAGCTATGAGGTACAACTGTAGGGATGTTTGTTAGAAATAACAAATTCTCATCCTTTTCAAGGTTAAAAAGAACATTATTTTTTTGCATAATGGCCCAATGAGGCTACTCATATATATATCAGAAAACGACAAATCCCTATTCCCCAAATACTTGCACACACCAATACTTTCAGAGGATTATTTATCTCAACCCTGAGGTGGATTTTTATCATTACTTGATATACCCAGTGGTAGCTGAGAAAATATGAGAATAGTCTCTGCGACCGGAAGAAGGCATTTAGCTGATATACATTCCCAGCCATTTTCTTATATTCATAAATTTACAGTCGCACACAGATATATTCAGTGAAGCACGTTCAATTTCTGCAGCCTGAATAGTGACTAGAAAACACAACAATGGTCTTCAATCTGAAAATAGAGCTTCACTGCATTTTGTACTGTACTGAATGCTCAGTATAGTGCAGATATCAGAGTGATTTAAACTTCAATTTTCTCTCCACCCTGGAGTTCAGAAAACTCTCCCCCTGCCCAGTTCTCTTCCAAGACAATATAAGTGGTACAATACTTCTGTGGAAATGAGAGGCTAGTTGCTGACACTTTGAATATAGAAATTAATTAGCATTCCCTTAGCAGTGTAAATAGCAGTCCCTGGAGGCATGCAGTGGAGATAATGAACATCAAGATTAACAATACACATTACAGACACCAGACTATTATTACACCTTAATGACATGCAAACGCACAGTTTTCAAGTAGACAGACTTCTCCGGGCTATAAACTGGATTAGGGAAATACAGTGTTTGTTTGTTCACATAGACACACAGCACAGTTTTACCTAGCAGGCTGTCTTGCAGGGGAAATTTTCAAAGGGCATAACTGGAAAGATGTAATCCATAACCATAAATATTTCTCAGTCATGTCCAGACTTTCACCAGTCTTTCATTTTTTTGTGACCATGCGACTCATTAATTGAAAATAGTCGCAGTCAGTCTGCTGAAATATGCAAAATGATGTTGTGGGATATCCTAATTAATATCACAAATTTCAGATAATATATCCATCTTTCCTCATTTCTATAATCTCACTGGGTGCTGGCTATGTTTCAGAGCCAGTCAAAACACTTGCTCCAAATAGGATTTTTTAAATTAACCTACTTTAGTTTATTCACAGCCTGATTAAACAGATAATTAAAAGTTACAGATGCATAGCAGTACTAAATTATTGTAGCTTGAATGCATTTGTGAGAAAGATTATTAGTCTTTCAGATGTTGGCAAGGACCCGAGTGGCTATGATGATGAAGATCCACCAAGGTTCAATATTTTGCTGTCTTCAACACATTTTTTCTGAATTTCTTTTCCTTCTAATTAATTTAAGCAACAGTAGGAAACCCACAGTACTTGTCAAGCCAGTATGAGGTTAGTAGGCTTTGAGTTTAAGTCATTCCTCACCAAGCTGCACCAAGGAAAAGTGTGTATATCTATATTCACAGTACAGCCTCTGCAGCTGAATAATTCTGTTTAACTCTACAGGAAACTGACTTGTCTTCAAAAATTTCCTACACTCTGCAGACACTTGTTAAGAAATAATGACAGAAAATGGCCTTTCTTACTGTAGTTCAAAGACAAGATTCAAAGCAGAGATAAAGTAGGTGACTCCCAATTTTCAGTTTCTGTGATGTTAGCCTACGGAAAAAGCCTGTAATTGGGATCCACAGGATTCTGCTTTCTGCGAAACAGCAGCAGTGAACCTTTGGCACAGGCACAGATTTGGACTGACACAAAAAGTAATGTGCTTACAACACTTTTTAAAATTCATTTGGTACCAGTTGCAAAGCAAAGATTTCTCCCTGTCTGCTGTTTCTGAAACTACTGACTAACTTGGGTATTTATTCTTTTGATTTCTGAAATCCTTAAACCATGTGTTTGATTGCCTTATTTAGCTGAGAAGCTGATTCCTTTTCTGTTATTCAAAAACTTGTCAAGAATAGGAAATACAGAAATGTAAAGCTTGAAATGATTGAATGAACCATCCAAAAGCTTGAAATATGGGTCTAGACAACACTTCTAAGTTGTCATCTGAGTCAGAGAAACTGACTCAGAGTTATTTCCTTATTACTTGGGCTGTTTTACATGCCTGTGAACTAAATTACAATTTTACGTTTAAAAAAGCATAAAATAAACCAAGAAACAGTTAATTAAAAGAGCACATCTGTCAAAAGATCTATTTGCTTCGCAGTTTGCTAAAATATTCAGAAAACAGGAAAGGACTTGTGGAATTTCATGGTATGGAGAGTTTCACGTTTCACATGCAAACGTTGTTCTACAGGAGGACACAACAAAGTCTTGGTAAAATCTAAACTGTAGTAGATTAATTACAAAGGGCCTTATGTAGGCCAGTAGATAGGGTTGTGCCATCACTAGCCAAAGGCCACAAGCTCTGTATTGACAACTCAGTGCTGGGTCTCTGGGCTTCATTGGCCTTGCTTGAGACTGATCTCTTTTCGTCTGGCTTTGAGAGTGCTGACTGCCAGAGGAGCAGTGCCTGTGGGCTCTCCTCTTTTAGTATCAGCCCCAGGATCCTCGAGGTGGCATGGGCCCGGCTGGGCCTGGGGCTCACTGGGTGACAAAGGGCAGCCCTGGAGGGGAGCGGGGGCTGGAGCCGGGGGAGGCCACTGTGCCGCTCTCCGGCTTTAGCCGGGAGACCCTGAGAAGGAAGCTGGGGCGGTGAGAAGAGGAAGAAGACGAAAACAAAACCAAAAAACCAAGCCAAAACAAAATCCCCAAACCTCTCGCGCATATAAAAATAGCCCAAAGCAGACCCAAGACAGGGAAGAAGAAAAACTCATGACGAACATCATACAGTTCTCAGAGGAAGATACTGAGGGTGCTGATAACTTGGCAGAAAACTGCCTCTCATTCTTGAAAGAGAGAGAAATTCTCAGTCGAAAGGTGTGGAAGGGTGGGCATCCCACCAGAGAGAAGGAGAGGCTAGGATTTTTTGTATAACCATTTTAACTGTGTTAATACTGAGGCTTTCCTGTGGTTATTAGACAATTTAGACTAGTGGTGAATTCTTGGCTCCATATATATGGTGTGCCCATAGCGAAATTTTGAGTAACAAACATTGACTTTGAGACATGACTGGAGGTAAAGAAAGTATATTAAAGATTAACTACACCCTTCCATTGTCAAAATGGCACAGGATCCAAACATAAAGATTCTTTATCATAAACCTAGACACAAAGGCCAAAATACTGCAACGCTACCCTTCATTTTGAATGCTATATTTACCCTATGTCCATTTTGTTCTCTTTTAAAAGGATAAATCAAACTGTGGAAATTGATGTTTTTCAGGGCACTATAAATTTGGCAACAACACATTTGAAAGTAGAGATCTTACTAAAGTTTTTAATGAACAGAAAATTTTCTTTGCCAGTTGATGACCTACCTCTTTCCATAGTATTGCTTTTAAAGATCCACTTTGTGTGTCTTGTCTGCTGACTTGTCTCCAGTCTGTAAGCCAAGTCATATACTCTCTGTTTGCAATAAACGTCAGAAAGCTTTTGATTTTCTGTGTGGGAGCAATATGGTACATAATATTAATCATAGATGTGTTGATTTGCTCCCTTTTTTACCTCATGCTGGGATCTTAACTCATGAGTCCTAAAGAATAAAAGATTATTTCATTTATTCAACTGTGGTCAGAGTCATAAGAGTAATTAATTTTAAAAAGAAAGAAACTGTAAACACAAATCTATTTACAAATTGCTGTAAGGCAGCAAAAATGCCATGAGAACACCTTTTCTTGTTTATCCTCCTTCTTTCTCACATATCTAGCACTTGTTTGTAATATACCCTGGTTCTACCAGGTTTCAAATATAGCAATCATCGTGTGAGGGAACCTGCTTAACACCTAAGCAATCTAACTGCATTTGATGAGAAACTGTTAAAAGCCAAGGTGTCATCAATTATTTTTTGTGAAGCCCGGAGGAGTACTGGCCATTATTAACATTGCACTTTTAACTATTTTTTCCTGCTTTACCAAAGAATTTTCAACTCCACAAAACATTGCTCCTGAACACAGAATGAAGAGGTCAGCTTGACTTCACTAGCGGAACCTCAAAGAGAACTATGCAGTGTGCCTGTGGCATTTTCATTCACTCACATGAAGAATGCTACCTTACAAATAGTGTACTTTAAATTACATTTTACCTGCTGTGAAGACCTGTGTACTTCTGCAGTGAAATATGTTTTCATTTGGAAGTTGTCAGTTCCTCAAAGGTGAAATTACTAGGCATTGTTCCAAAAGAAATCAATACATAATATTTTGTTAGAAGGCGTTAGAAGGGAAAAACAAGTAGGATTGGCAAGCATGTTTTTATGAAGATGTCAGAGGTAGGGTAATTCCAGGTTGTTTTATTTATGCTATTATTTATTACCATGCTTAATATAAAAAAAAAAAAAATCAACATACTTCCATAAAAGTGGAACATTTATCTGTGCTGATGTCCTAATACTTCAAAGGTAACACATAAAATAAATGAATTCTTAATTTCCTCTTTAAAATTCTGCTGCATACATTTTGGAAAGCTGAAGTGTGAATGTTAATAATTTCAAGTCTCTTCATGATGGATTTTACTGTATTTCTGTAGGTGCAAATATGATTTCTCCAGGAAACCTGCACTAAGGAGCTTGGATCCTAGATCTAATGTTACCAATGTTAACCTTAATTTTGTCATTTCAGTCAAATGATCAGAGCAGTAAATTTTATCTTTTGAGTCATGTTGATGTATTGATTCACAAAACCTGGTCACAAAGTATTGAAAGAAGAGTGTCAAAAAGACAACTGCTTAATTGTGACAAATACATTCATTTCAACATCTTTTCTGGTTCCCCTCTACAACCCAGAATACTGAGTATAAAAGTTATCACAGACACACACAAAAAAAGGATGCAAAAAAAATGTAATACATACTACAATAAATCAAGACCAGGCATGTTTAGAGTAATATCCTGTCTCAAAGGGATTAGCAAGTTATTCATGCTTTGCACTTGTGGTTCATCCCACCATCTGTTATTCAAGTCTTTCCTATTAACTATGGCCACCAGTGGTTTAAACTTCAGCATCTTTTAAATGTTTCAATGACCTGGAAAAAAAAAAAAAAAAGCCACATAACTGGGATTAAAGTATAACACCAATTTCAAGTCCTGTATTTTGTATTTAACAGTGCTATCATCAATTAACTAAGGGCATATGTTAGATGAGTTCTATGACCAAATACATTTCTCTGATCTGAATCCATCCATCTACATTGCTAAAAGGCCATGAAATAGCTTCTTTGATATTTTATTATCACTGAGGTGTAAAATTTAACAGCAGAGCCAAATCTCTCTCTTCAGGGAAAAGGACAATATGCAAGATTTAAAGCCCAAGTAACGAGATATTCAAAAGTAGAAAATGGATGCTCAGGAAGAAACTTTGTCCGTAAAAACCATTAGTGAAACATGCCAAAATCAAAAGGCTTCCCTTTCAACAAAATACTCTTTTGACAGTTTTCAAATTCCAAGTGCTCATTTCTTCTTCTGAAAGAGACTCGCTTAATGCAAATTTGTTCTGTGCTCTCTACTTTAACTGAGCAAAGGAGTCAAGAAGAGCATTGCAATTCAGATTCATTCACCACATCACCCTTCACTTGCATAAAGCGTTGAGGATGTCAGGATTGTCACAAACAAATCTTGTTGTTGTTCATGGAAAATGAGTATTTAGAAAAGCAATAAAACTAACTTCAAGAAGCAGGATATAATAAATGTGCAATAACTTCTGATACTTGACTGAGTTGTTTTGATGCTCGCAGACAAGAAGGTGCAGAGAAGAGAGACAGGGACCTACCAAGGCACGTTCACTTGAACGTGGACTTACCAATAACTTTTAGGTCTAAGGTGCTGTCCTTCGCTGCTGAAAAGTCCCACTGTCTCTCCACTCCTGGCACTAGCACCAGCTCCTGTGTGGATCACGGTGCTGACCCTGCAAAAGACACAAAACAAAACCAGAAATCTTCAAAACCAGATCATGTCAGGGTGAATGACATTAAAAATGTGAGCTAAAGAAATTATCTGGGTTTTTTTGTAAGCTGTTTAAAAAAACCCACAAACTTTGTTGCTGGGAAGGCAAATATCTTTTGTGTCCAGACTATCACCATTCACTGATTTAAGAGTATATTTAAAAAATGCCTGTTTCCATTTGCCCCACAGGAAATCTGTTCTCTGATTCCAAAACGGCAAATTACAGTCTTAAGAAAAAAAAAAAAAAATCGCTAACAGTTCAGAAGGCTGAGAGTAATTTTTCTTATCAATAAATACTCACAAGTATAATCCATTCATTTCCTAGAGTAATCTATAGCACAGTTTTCAACAGGTCTGTAGATAGCTGTTAATTAGTCATGGTGACGTGGTTCAGCAGCGCTGTTAGAAAGCTGAAGTCAAGTTAGACCCAAGACTGAGCTGTGAATGTCTCAGCTGCTACGGATCAAAAGGTGGCTCTTAAGCATGGTAGAAAAGGCAACCTCTGTGTGCCTCTCCTGCGGCTCCATTTATGCACACGGATCTAGAAGGTCTTTTTCACTGAGAAAGGTATCAGTCTGGGACTCAGAAGATGACATCCTCACTCTTAACCTTGATGCTTTATTTCCCAGGTCAAAGAAGCTCTCATAACTTTTACAGTGCTTATCTTAGTTTGTGGGGTGCGATATAGTTGTAAAGCCAGTGCTGTTTTGTATCTTTTTTTTCAGAAGGTTAGAAAAGTGCATTGAAATGATATTTCTTCACATCATTGTTGGTATCATGTCAAATGTGTGAGTTCTTTCAAATAAGGACTTACACAGGTCACTGATTTGCAAATCTCCATTAAGGCTTCTCTTGATAGCAACGTATTTTTCATAACTTCTGGTCAATACAAAATACCATACAGCATATAGATATGTTATAGACCTACAGTAGGTCTAATCACATTTCCACAGAGAGAGAACTGACCTGAGAGTCTTTGGACTTTAGGGGGGCATCAGACCACAGTGATTTCATACAAATGACTGAGACTCTTTTGGTAAGTCTTAACCTTGCCCCATCTCTTGGCTTTTAGTAGTTTATTGATCATTTTGAAAGAGCATGAAAGATATTTATTGATCTTTATAATGACAGTTAAGTAAAAAACTATGTGTACGTAGTCCTTTAATTCCAGTCTCATTATGGGTAAACAGAGAAATACAAATTCATGTAGTTCAGACTCACAAATAATTGAACATGAAAAAATGAACAAGAGAAAGAAAGGGAGAAGAAAAGCAAACAAGTAAGCAAGCAAGCAAATACCTGAGTATTTTCTTGTTGCTTGACATTCACGCTTTTTGTGCAAATCCAGATTAACTTTCGTGTATTAATTAAACCTCTGAGCCATGTAAACAAAAGTCAAGATATTAGTTAAAATGTTTACAGAAATATGGCATATAAAATATATCAAATACTTCTGACACATCTGAATTATACTCTCTGTAAGAAGCTGCCTCTGGCCCAGTTCAGTAAAACAATAAAAGACGGGCTTAATCCTACTGAAAAAAAACCTCACATGCATAAAATTAATAATTCACATACTCTGCACAAAAGATTTCTTTTTTTCTCCAGCTTGTCTAAAGAAAAGTGGTGCTATTACAGGAAAGTAACTTGTACCACCTCCTAATACCAGGTTTCCAAATACATATATTTTTAAGGTAAGATTGGCTGTAAAGCAAATCCTAAAAAGACTAAATTCTGCCATTTGGGAGTAATTGAGTATTATTTATCTGATTTGGAGTTACAAATCCTCTTTTTCACTCTCTAAAATAATTTAACCAATGAACTGTGGATAACAAAGCCTATTTCCATCTTCTGACCTATTACGGTTATCGGACCTTTTCAGATTTCACAAGCTAAAATTAGTTTGGATCTGATCTATACTTCAGGTAAGTTAAAACTCTTTAGGAAAACATCAGGCACTGCTAGTGCTTGTGATTTGGTAGGTGACATTTTTCTTTTTGTCAGTACTGGTGAACTTCCAGAGCGTGGCGTTAAAAGGAAACGTGCTGTTGAATGGACTTCATTCTTTTCTCACAAGATGTGTATAATCAAGGTCTTGACCGCTCACAGTCATTAAAGGTTCCATAGCTGTGTCTTGGCAAAGCTGATGTCCTGGTCATAGTTCATTTTCTCTGCTTACTTTCTGGATTTCATCTGGCAACCACAGCCTTTCTTCTTCCTAGTCTGCCAGCAGGTATTCCATGTGCTGTTGGAAGAGCTGCTGTGCTCTGTTGCAGGGGTGGGTGAAGATTCCGGGGGCACCGAGGCACCAAGCTCTCAAGGATCCCAGGGAGGTCCACATATTACACCCAGACCCCAGCTGGCAGGACACAGCCTTTCCCCCCAGTTAAGAGTAGGAAGCTGGGGGCCAAGAAAGCCTGTAGAAATGTCAGAACTATATACAGCTGTTCTGGAAGAACTCAAAGCACTGAGGATTTTAAGGAGCCCTTCACTCAGAAAGTATCAGGAAGGATGTCACAGTTTTATGTGTTAAAATATTTTTACCTCTTCATTGTATATTGCAGTCTATTGTAACCTGAGACAGAGATGTATAGATTCTTACTCTAACTCTGCTACAAATAAGTTTTGCTTTTTCCCACTGATATTTCAACACATTTAACAACAAACATTTCTTTCCAAGTGTTTTCATATAGATGATGTTTATTTCAGACATTGTTACTATTTTGCCGTTGGAGAGAAATTTTCCTCTCAGTTAAAGAATAATATCTCTTTCTTGACTGGTTTCACAAAATAGCACTACCAGGACTGATTTTGCTTTTGTGATATTATTTTAAAAATATATTTGTTTATCATTTCTGAAAAAATCAGTAGATTATGTTTTTTATATAACACTGATGAACTCATCAGCTGAACTGTGGTTTCTAAACATATTGTTCCATTCAATTTGTACCATTGTCTCATTTGCCAGTGTTCTCCAAACCTTGCAAGTTTTTAAAATTTGCATTAAATTGGAGCAAACAAACAAACAAACAAATGAACAAACCCCGACAACAGCAAAAAGCCCCAAGACAAAGTCTGAGTGGCGCATTCTTTTCCTTCATGAGGATGGGGTGATGCAGACCAGAGAGGAGTAAGAGTTTCTAGAATCTCAATAAATAATATAAATCTTTTCACCCATCAATAAGTCAAATACATTACTGCAGGAAATAAAGTGGGGACTTTCAGGCATTAAAATACTTCTCACTTCCAAGTTTACCAGTGAGAGTTGATATTATTCAGACTTCAGCTTTTTGTTTTCTCACTCATGGAACATCAGACCATGCACTTTAATTTCAACGGACATTTGAGTTGTCTCAGGGGGTGTTTCTTTTTATTTATTGTATTTTTAATAAAGTAAGTCTCTGGATGTTTCATTCTTTGAAGTTAAGAATTAGGCTTGCTAGCTATTGAAAAGATACGCAAGTCAGTACAAATTTAACTTTGGTCTAAAAATGATATATTCTATCTGTCAAACACAATAAAAACATCTCAATAACTTTATAAAGTAAAAAAGACCAACAGTGCAATATGTGTCTGTCTGCAGAATGCAGATGATGCAGATGTCAGAGCCAAAGATCAGTCAAAAGTACCATCACACATCTGAACCCTTACACATGCCAAACAAACTCACTGTCTACTCTAATTCACAAATCTTCATCTATTCCTCTGGGTATTTTTCATACTGAAATACCTACTACAACAGTCATGCTAATTTTATTTTGGATGAAACCAAGGTTTCACATGATTTTGCAGATTTTACACAAAGAACCTTTACACAAGATTTTGTCTCTGTTTTGCAGAAAGTTTTGTTATGTGATCATCCTATTTTGACTCAAACTCTCATTTGGCTCAAATTCTTATCGCTACAAAGATTTTTAAGGTTGTGATTGAAGCATTGACTAAACCTTAAGCTGATATAAAATAGTGTGCCATTCATATTAGCAGGATTGTTATCTGGCTTTAAATGCCCTTTCTTCTTCTTCTTGTGAATGTTAGAGGGTTTTTAATTTACAGCTCATTTATGAACTAATGAAGTTCCTGATGTGATGTTCATAGACATTTATATGTTTATGTGCTGAAAATTGTTTAAAATGAATATCTTGTTTTCATTTGTAAAATATGATTTTTAGTCATGTTCTCAATATTTATAAGAATACTATAGGATCTTATCTGGCATTTCTTATTTGAACAAAAGTATGCTACAAAGAGTAGCAAGTAAACACTGTAGAGCTGTGCTGGTGAACGACTGAAGGCTACAGTCATCCACTAGGCACTGCTGATAATTCTTTTCTGAAGAATATGCAAATAATCCTGTCGATACGGAATTCCTGTCCATAGCTCTTTTCATTTTATTATCTGTCCAGGATGCGGTAGAAACATTCCCATCAGCCTTTTGGGTATATCTGGTTTTATTTCTTCTGCCATGAATTATTCTTTTGGTTTCACCTCAGTCCCACTACCATAAAGCTCTTTTACAGTGATCTCCCAACTATATCTTTCAGTTCTACAGAACCACCCACACTCTGAACAAAGTTTCACTACACCAAACCTTCTGTGCTTTTCTCACTGTGCTATTTTTGACTACATATTTTAGCATTTCACAGAGATGTAAAGCTCCAAACACGTAGTGCAATCATCACACTCGCAAACTTTCTGATTTATAATTTTTACTAGACTCAAAGTGAATGAAAACTCAGTCCAAAAGAAGAGTAGATATACCTCTGTTTCCTCAAAAAAGTCCTTAAATACTTCACCTGCTTTCAGATGAAATTAAATAAACTTCAGTGTCCTCTGCCTACAATGTGAGATAACATCCTACTATAGATTGCCTCGGATATATAGCAAGAAATCAAAGATGCAAGGTACCTGATTTAATTAGTGAAGTTTTATCCAATTCACGTGGGGATTATGCCATAGTAAAATCTACAGTACTGGTCCCTTTGATGAGGGACCTTGTTCAAAGCTTTTTGAAAACCCAGGTAGGCTTCTTTGTTGTCATCCACAGAAGTTTGCTGAGAGCTTGCTGAGAGCTCTCTCATGTTTTCCAGTTTTTCCAGAGAGGCTTTTTCCACTTACTCAGAGATCACTGTTCACCTCTCATCACAAAGCAGGAGTAGCAGGTGATTTTTCTGAATAACTGAGATAATCACTTTCAGAAGGTAATTACAAACTTGTCTCTTTCCTGTGATTTACATGTCTTCTGGCTCCGTCTCCATTGAGGGCTCCATTCCAAGATGCTAGAGGGATGTGACTGCCGTGCACAAAGGCACACTTCATAGGCAAGGATGGAGAGAGTGGCTCTTCACTGTGTTTCACTTTAATTTCTCAAATGCCATCCATCTGAAATTGACAGTGACTGGAAAGATAATGTGCTTTGCTGATTTTTTTCTTTTCTTACTTTTTTCTTATTTTAGGAGTCTCCGGATTTTATTCTTGAAAAATCATTGCGACTAGAAACTAAACTAAATTCCCTGTTTCTTTATAGATTAAATATGTAAAACATATTTTATGGAACAATTATGCAAATGGACCTTTGATAAAGCCTTTATTAAGACATGGACCTTTCTCATTACTCCATATCATAGCTTTTGTATCTGAATTCAGATTGCATTCATTTTGCAATAAAAGTAGGATTAAATGGAACCCAAAACACAAAAATTGGTTTTCCAAAAACTGCTCACATTGCAATGCATGCATATAGCATCCTCGGTATGATATCCTATTTCACGAATGAATTTCTCCCTCACATGTGAAGATCAAATGTAAAATAAAATTGTCTGGTATTTCAGTTTATAAATCCTAAACAATCAGGAAAGACATCCCTCCCCCGCCAACCCAGTGACTTAAGAACAGAAATGTAAATAAATACCACAAGTAAGTATCACTTAAAAGAAAAACCAGTTCCCATGCCAGATCCTTTAGTACTGCAGTTTTCCTCTCACAGACTCTTGAAAGTCCTTCAGATCAAGTAATGTTAGGGCAAAGTATTTTAATCTGATGAATCAGTCCATAGCCTTAATGCTTGTAGATGACAATTCTAAGGAAAGTAATTTATTTCTCTTAACAAAATTTTGAGAGTCTGAACACAGTTCAATTATATTCTTTCTACAAAAATCCAGAATTATTACTTTCCTTTTCAGGTAAGGCAGGTTAATTCCACTTTCAGTTAAGTCCCCTGAATAAGTTCATAGGAGAAAAATCTAGCCATCTTTTCAGTGCAAGGACACTGGTTGCTGGAGTTTGGAAGGATTTTCTGGGGGACTAGCAAAGTATATTTTTTTGGTCCTTCTAAGGTTACGTAGGCACTCACTGTAGGACACCATCAGCACAGGCCACAGGATGCTAGCACCTAGAAGAGCCACGGCACTGTCCTTAGCAACACCAAATCAGAAAAACGTTCCATCTGTTCCTGAACCTAAAGGGATTGTGCTGTCTTCTTTAAGCTAGAGAATATTGGGGAACATACTTTAACAGGACTCAATGCCTAGTCATTTTGAACTGTTCCTAACAACGCCCCTGGGGTTCAGTTATACAAGTTGCACCGAGCACAAAACCATTACATTTACTTCTAGTTGTACACAATAGAATAATTAAATAATCGTGCAATAAAATAATTAAAATACTGAAAAAGCCAAGATTAGTTTGAGCTCAGGAGATCATATTTAGTACACAGATTGTGTACACGTGGAATAAATTATAATGTCTGTGTCCTATGTTCTTTCCTATGTTTGCTGTAAAACAGGAAAGAAAGAATTATAATTTTTAGTATCTAAAACTTGCTTTGGCCATTTACACTTTTTTTGTTGTTTAAGGGTTTTTTGGATTGTTTGCTTGTTTGTTTGCTTGTTTGTTTGTTTTAACTGATTCATTTTACTCCTTAGCTTTACAGAAATGTGACTGGCAGGATGATTCAGTTAAACACTAGATTAATACTTTGTCATACAATCATAGAATCATAAAGTCCCAGAACGGTTTGGGTTGGAAGGGACCTTTAAAGATCATCGAGTTGCAACCCCCCTGCCATGGGCAGGGACACCTTCCACTAGACCAGGTTGCTCCAAGCCCCATCCAGCCTGGCCTTGAACGCTTCCAGGGACGGGGCATCCACAGCCTCTCTGGGCAACCTCTCCCAGCGCCTCACCACCCTCACAGGGAAGAATTTCTTCCTTATATCCAGTCTAAATTTACCCCCATTTTGAAACCATTACCCCTTGCCCCGTTGCTACAGGCCCCGGTAAAAAGTCCCTCTTCACCTTCCTTATAAGCCCCCTTTATATATTGAAAGTCTGCAATCAGGTCTCCCCGAAGCCTTCTCTTCTCCAGGCTAAACAACCCCAACTCTCTCAGCCTGTCCTCACAGGAGAGGTGTTCCAGCCTTCTGATAATTTCTGTGGCCCTCCTCTGGACCCATTGCAACAGGCCCATGTCTTACTCGTACTGGGAACGCCAGTTCTCCAGGTGGGGTCTCACCAGAGCAGAGCAGAGAGGTGGAATCCCCTCCCTCGACCTGCTGGCCACGCTGCTTTTGACGCAGCCCTGGACACGGTTGGCTTTCTGGGCTGCAACTGCAGACTGCCAGCTCACGTACAATTTTTCATCCACCGGTATCCCCAAGTCCTTTTCTGCAGGGCTGCTCTTAATCCACTCATCACGCCGTCTGCACTGATACTGGGGTTTGCCCCAAGGCAGGTGCAGGACCTTGCACTTGGCCTTGTTGAACTTCACGAAGTGTGCATGGGCCACTCCTCAAACCTCTCAGGGTCCCTCTGAATGACACCCCTTTAACATATCAGTTACTTGGTGTCATCTCTAAACTTGCTGAGGGCATATTCAATCCCACAGTGTATGTCACTGGTAAGATACTAGTCCAATAGTATTGGTCCCAGTACGGACCCTTGAGGGGCACCACTCGTTACTGGTTTGCACTTGGACATTAAGTCTCAAGCGTCTGTTTGAAAACAGCCACAGAAAGCCAGGCTCAAAAATTATATACAGAAAAAAAGACTTGGAGCATCCTCTCTTTTATTCCTCCCGATCTCTGTAATGATAACAATTACAATAGCAATAACATTTGCAATCACAATTAAAATAGTTTACTTATTATTTATGACAATAAAATAATTTTTATATAAAAAAGAAATAACAACAAAGTATCACTAATAGCACTTTTGCTACATTTACCTTACAGAAAACACATTTTCTAAAAACATTGCAGAAATTCTAGTTATGTACATTTATTTCTGGGTGAAGAAAGAGAAGGAAAAAAGCGACAAAACTTCCAGGTAGATGAACTGAGTTTGAGACTGGGATAAACTTCAAAGACATATGGATAAACTTTTGCTCAATACTGATCTGAGGCAGATCACTACGTAGTAAATTCAATTCAATACAGTGTTTTATTGTGTGGTAGAATTATCAGCTTTACCTGAGTAGAAATAGAAACGAAACGCAGACTTATAAAAAATCCATAACTCTTGCCCAAACAATGCAAAAGGATAATGAAAGCAAAAAACGTGTCATTTTATTATCATTAGAAAGTTTTTAGAGCTGCATACGGATTCTATATCTACAAAATGTTTGACAGCAACAGCGTATTGACAAAATTACTTGTCCAACGTTTCAAGGGCGGAATTAAAACCATACTTTCACCCAGTACAGACAAAGATCAAGGGAAGGTGTTCTTATACATAAATCAAAAAATGGAAGTATGCAATACTTACCACTGGCCTTCCCCGCTGCTTGCTTTCATCCTCCCTGTTGCTTCCCTGGATAGGCCATTTGCAGCTGATACACATTTGATGTAGAAACAACACAGCAAGAGAAAAACAGAGTAACAACTGCCACTGGGAGAGCGTCTAGCTCAGACAACCCGAAGAGGATGTGCAGCCGACCTCTGCGGCGATCTTCTCACACACACCACCTTTAGTAAAGCTGAGGCAGTAGTGTACCTATTCAGCATATAAGGGTGGCCATTGTTACACGTTCCTAAATCTCACGTAACTCATCACTACTTGTTACACTCTGTGCTAGATTTATTTAGCAGGCAGAAACACTCCTCTAAAGCCAAAGGCAACAGAGATGAAAATGGAGAGCGAGATCCTGGCTTTTCTTAACTTAGCGGGAATTTCTCCACTCACTTCAGAAGAGACAGGATTTCACCCCTGCTGCTTAACATGCTTTAACCGTGGATATACAGATGGTCAGTGCAGATAAGATTACACTGAAGATATAAAAAAAAATATACAGTTTATTGACTGTTACCTTACAAATCATGCAGACATTAAAATCTGTCATGGCATACCCCTAAGTACCCAGGAGATATCTGTTTTCAGCTAGGGTATTGCCTTCTATTAGCAAGGAAAAAAATGGATAGATTTTGTGGTGTTTGATTAAAGAAATCTGGAAAACAGGTTTTGAAAAACAGAAATCTGACACTGGTCCAGTTCACAGTGAGCAGCCTTATGAATTAACAAACAGCACCAATGGAGAAACAAATTCCTAGTCACAATTATTTTTTGGAAGAAAAGCAAAATAAAAGTGGAGCCATATGGACTTGCTTAATGAGAAATTATGGTGTATAATATGCTTCTCTGATTATCTGTGGCTTATGTGACCATTTTTTTTAATCTAGTGAATAAAAAAAAAATATAGAACACTCTCACCATCTGCATTAAGGACCACACCAGAAGTAGCACTCCAAACCTTCACAGGGGTCGTACCTCCTGTGTAGCAGAGGTTTAGTGACGATCTAGTATTCCATCAAATACAGAAAAAGAATGGAAAGGTACATGAGGAATTTTTTGCTTTATGCAGGTGACATAGTGGGTAGCAGAGAAAGTCATCCTTTCCTATTTTCAGGCCCATCTTCTCACAGTTGCTTCCAAGCCATGGTTTGAAAGAAGCATGTTTTAAACAAGATTGGGAATGTTTGTTACCCTCCCGTCACAGGGTACCCGTGCACAGTCATTATGATCCCAACAAAGACGCATCTTCAGCCATTCTCAGTTTGTGCTTTTGCAGAGGCAGCAGTAGGAACGCCTCCGGCGCCTCCTCGCTGGCTGTGACCTACCTTGCCTGTCAAATATCTGGAAGCAGTGACAGATTTTCAGAACGAAAGGCAATGCCTTCATATACCATTTACTACTGATCGCTGCTTCAGCAAGGTGTCCATGGCTATTTGTTCAAGTTATCAGACAAAATTATATCCATCAATGGTAGCGACCCTTTTGAATTACTTTAGCTAGGCACTTGAATTCTGTTAACACAGCTCTGAAGGAGAAGCACGCGTTTTAATGCTTTGATCTTCAGTCTTGTGTGATGCAAATATAGGTGGTTCTCTCAGCTGGAGATTAGTCTCCAGATCAGAGGAACGGGGAAGTCCTGTTCAAAGGTCGTGGAGCTAACTTGGTAAATGCAGAATCGGTTCCCAGCTTTGATTTCCTCCATGACTTTAAGCAAGTCTTCCAGGTGAAGTAGCACAAAAAGGATTTAAATACATAAAAAGAGTAAGGCCACTAATCTCTTTGTAGATTTGAGTAAATCAGTCAACTGACAGCGTTCTACATCTTTACCTCACAGGAGTAGCTGTGCATGATTAAACAGCGTATGAGAGAATGACGGGTTTACATTCATCAATGGGAAATGCAAAACCCCGCAGAAACAGTAAGAGACTGAGCTACTCCTTTGTCTAACTTTGCTTAACCTGTTTTCATTGTAAAGCACCTGTATACATTTGGGTCACACAGCAGCCAAAGATGGAAATTTTGTGGCAATCGCATCAACTGTAAGAGCACACCACCTATTTCGGCCAATTTCTGCAATGACAAAATGTAACTTTTTGAAACCTTAGCAGAGATCTCATTTTTATTAAAAAAGATCATTTTAAATTATTCTATCCTAACTCTCCCTACTAGGTTTTGTTTAGTCAACACTCAGCTACTGGAATTGTGATAAAACCGACTCTTAAAAGAAGGGCTCTGCAGGAGAGTAGAGGAGTATGTCTCGGTCTCCTTAGGTCTGCCAACATCACTGAGAACAATTTTATTTTGAAAACTGACTGGTTGTTTCCAACAAGGCGACAAAGCAAGGTTCTACTAAATAGTGTGAATAAAAGTAGAAAAATCTACTTGTCAATCAATAACATATTCAGTGGGAAAAATCAGAAACATAATGGTGTTCCCAAAATGCACCAAACATGTAATTAATATAAGAAGCTCTACAAAACAAAATGACATAGATGTATAGTTCAATCACTCAACAGAATATCCAATTTCCCACCAAAACTACATACCTGTAAATTCATATCACGCTGTCTTCTTTCTACTGTTTATGTTCTTGAAGTGAAAAATAGCTAGTGGATTTCCTTCATATTCATACAGCAAACAAATTAAACCACCACTGTTCAGTTGCTTTCATTTTTATTGATCCCTTCTCAATTTTTTTATGCAACCAACTGTTTACCGCACTATTATAATGGAATAATACAACCTTGCCTAGCATCTTTTTTATTACTACTTTTTTTAAAGCTCTGGATCATACAAGCTGGAAAAAAAAAAAAAAAAAAAAAAAAAAAAAGACATGAATCAAAATCACATTAAAATGTACTGCTTTTTAGATATTGAACAGTCAGCAGCAATTCCTAATTTTCAGCTATGTTTTATTTGCAAAATGCCAGAGTCAAATTCATCCCCAGTGTAAACACGTTGGATGGAAGAATGAATTTGCCGTATTGATTTAAACAAAAGGATTTAGTCTCTCATAGAAATGCAAGACATATCTCTCATTGCCCATAGTATGCATTCTCACAGTCAAACATAAAATAAAGCACATGCAGAATAAAAAAGTATGAAGTCTTCAATCTGGCTTTTTTAAAATGTATTTAAAATGAATCATGATGAGGGCCTGCAAAGACTTTAGGAGAGCCTACGGCACTAAGAAAAAACTACTAAACAAAAATCAATGGCACCTTTTGTAAACAGCCATTGTGTATTACAAACACAAAAACCTAACTGCTTGTTCAGCTCCCATTCATCAAGCGAGTTTTGCTCCTGGCTTAGCTGAGGTGTCATTTCCATCCAAATTAAAGAATTAGAAGTTTACTTTTTCCAGCCCTAGGCTACCCTACATGTGTTCTAATGTCCCCTCTGCCTAATTCTCCTATCAGTCTTAGTCACTATAGGATAAGAAACCCTGGAAGATGGGAGACAGAAACCTACAGCCAACAGCAAGAAAACTGCATTTTGTATAGATTACAAAACTGTATTAAATAGGAATGTCACAAGAGCCTTTAATCTGCTTTTTTTTTTTTTCTTTCTTTCTTTCTTTTTTTTTTTTCTCTTTCTGGTAGCCTGGATGGATCTACATTAAGGAGCATTATTAAGACTAGCATTGAGCAAAATTTTCAAGATGTAATGTCTTTTGTAGAATCGTAGAATCATAGAATATCTCAAGTTGGAAGGGACCCATAAGGATCATCAAGTCCAACTCCCTGCTCCTCACAGGACTACCTAAAACTAAACCATATGACTAAAAGCGTTGTCCAGTCGCTCCTTGAACTCTGACAGGCTTAATGCTGTGACCACATCCCTGGGGACCCTATTCCAGTGACCGACCACCCTCTCAGTGAAGAACCTTTTTCTAATGTCCAGGATAGAAAACCCTGTGAAATGAAGTACTGAATTGTAACATATGTTTAGGATGTTCAGACCTAGAAATAATGCAATTACTGAAGGAGGGATATAAATCTTTATTAAATTCTAATGGCCTTCAGCAACCTAGATTCTAGAGATTAAAGCTGATTACATGGCCATCATTAAAGTATTCATACCAGGGAAAAGACAACAGTTAGATTTCTCACGCAAACATGTGTCTAACATCTATGGGCTCTGCAGCTTAACAGACTTCGCATTCTAGCTTTAAGAATATACAAGTTTAAGAAATAGTTGCAGGAATAATAGTAATTTCTGGTCTTTTATTAATACCAGATTCAAATGTTGGAAAAAACCCAACTTTCACTCAGGGCACCCCACAAATTTCTTTGCTCATTGGAGCACTTTGATTTCTACTGTAGGCAACCGAGATAACCCCCTTCATGAGGAAAATTCTAAAAAGTGAGGAATCCAAGTGGTGATATTTATGATTTTTAGGACAGCTTTAGTATTTCATAATAAGGGCACATACAAAGTAGTGGAAGGTGATCAGCTGCTAGAACAAAAATAATGAATAGTTCAGCATACTGAGAAAAATTAAATTCAAAGTTTAAAACTTGCATATGCAGTATATCTGTTAGTAAACTTTCTCTAATAGAATTCAAGTATGATAAATATCCTTATTGGAGAGATACATATTAGACCTATCTCAAAGTGCAATCAGAGTTCTCCTTTTGGCTTCAACGGATTTTTAGTCAAGCCGTCTGAGAGTATGGCCTTTGATAATTTGGCTACTCCACTAGGTTAAGCTCCAGTGGAATTTAATACAAAATAATCACCTTCTAAACTTTAGAACAATGTCACTGCAATGAAATTTTGTAGGCTCTTTCCAAAGTTCAGCAAAAGGATCATAATTTCCCAATAAAATACATACTTTCAGGGTAATCATGTGCAAGTGCATTTCTTTCCAATTCTGTTGGAGTTTTCCAGAGAAAAATCAGTATTAGAACTCAAGAGTTTGTGACTTCTAAATCCAGGCTATAATCCATTTTAATCTACCAGACCATACTGCTTGCATAACTAACCTTCCCGTCAGTTATGATGACTGACTGAGTAACATTGAAGAGTAAATAGTCCCTGGTGAGACCAAGGATCCCAGCTGCATATTTCATTCAGTAAGTGATATGAGAGGGTTACTTTGGTATTATAGCAATTACTAAGCCCTGCATGTGGAGTCACCAGTGAAATTCTATGTGAGCTTAAACACTTCCATGTTATTTACTTTCACTGACAGGCCAAATTCAGGAGTGAGTTGTAAAGCAGTCATGTTCAGTTAATGGAAAAAAAAAAGAAGTCTAAAGTGCTAATATGTATCTTCCAGTCTTATATAAACGGCTGTCTTCTATGCTCCCCTATTTTGATTTAATACAGTCACCTTGTTTGGAGCATTTCTTTTTCTCTGTTCAGCACTGGAGCATTTCTAAGGAGCAGAATCTTGTCCTTCCTTCCTCCTCAAAATGTATGCAATACCTCCACTCAACCCTGTTTTCTTGGTTTCTGCTTCTTTCTCTAAGAGGCCCTGCCCAGAGACTTACATCAACATGCATTACATCTTTGTGAACTGATCACATCTTAAATTGAAATACACTAAAAACTGTGGGAAAGAACTGGTCTGATAACTGAAATACTTCCCTTTATCTCTCAGTATTTTAATGTGTGAGATGTTGATAGAGTCTCAATTATTATAAAGCCCAAAATAACTAATAGTACATAGGTACATATCATTCTTGTAAAAGTAGTCAAATCCGGTTTAAGATTGAGACTTGAAGCTTAAAACTGCAAGTTACCTTACTTATTTTGATTTTAGATCCCTAGTATTTTTACTTGAATGTGCCTCATTAACTTTCAGAATTAAAGTATGTGTGAGTCTATGTTATTTAACATGGGGATAAGACATGAGAGCAAACAAGAAAAAGTAACTTTACTGTAGAAGTATTGTAAAATACAAAAATCCTGACCCAGCTGCATGGGGACAGCAGCTTAGTGAGATGAAGAACTTTAAGATCTCTTTCTTCCAATTTTACATCCATGTCTTCTGTGTTTTCTCTCTAACGTCTTCCTATCAAGAAAGAAACAGTATTTCTAGAGTTAGTGTTTACGGTTTAAGTTAAGTGCTTAAGTCTTAAAGTTCCTAAATTAATTGTCTAAGTCTTAAAGTTTCTAAATTAATTGCCTAAGTCTTAAAGTTTCTAAAGAAAAGCAAATCCCACCCTTCTGGGCATCCTCGGCTGAGCAGCCCAGTTTTGCTGGTTTTTGAAGGGGAAGTGTAACTGGAAGTTTGCCCGAGTTAAAATCACTGAATTTGATGCCACACATGGGAGACCCTCTTTTTGGACTTACTTTCCTTCACAAAGATCCTGGGAACTTCTTTTGAAATTATTCCTCTCATTCACAGCCCTAGTATAAGCTTGATATTAGATTTATATAGGAGTGTGCTTTCCAGCTTTCAGTGAAATATTCTGCCAAGAAGTTAAGTAATCCATTTTGATATGAAGGTTATGTCAGTCCATTCCAGGAACTGCCACCAGACTTTTTTTTTTTCCTGACCTGAAATCTTATTTTGACAGGTTTCCTATACTGTGGCCTGTTAGTATTCTCCTATCTGATGTCCTGCCATTCTTCTATTACTATCAAGGAAATTATTGCTGACCAAATTTCTCTGATACACTGCAATAATGGAAAAAGCAGAAACACTATGTCATATGAAGCAGTCATGCAAAATTGTCATAAACATTTACTAACACCAACATAAAATTGACTTGCTTACTCTCAGTAAAGTGATTGGCAATAATTTAAAAGTCAGTAACATTTTGCCTAGAAACACGCTTATGTGAGACAAAGTTGGTATAAATATTTAATCTCTCAAAAGCAGAGTGAACAAAAGAGATGTATATCAAAATATAAACTTAACAGGACATTTTGCTTTTGAAGTTTCTTTAGAAACAATTGTTTCTGCAGAGATAGTTATTGAGCCTCCTCATACACAGTAAGCAAATATTTCTTATTATCTCAACTTCAGAAAAGAGAGAAAGGACTTGTTCAAGACCACAGGATATATCTATCCCCTGCTTGTTGTCCACAGTAGAAATTGTAGCATTAATTGCCCATAGTAGTCATGACAGGCTTGATCTATCATTCTTCCATGCCAGAAAAAAAAGGCACGGAAGAAAATGAGGCGCATTCAGATTCCATCCCAAAATGACGTGAGCTGATCGGCACCCACTAACAGCATTGGCACTCTACCAGGTAGAGCTTTAGTTTCCTTTTCTGTCTGCTGGACTACAGCACTTCTTTAAATCATCCAGCATTTAATTTAAAAAATTCAAGCTGGTAGTGAATTGTCTTGTTTTATTGCAAATTTTAACATCAGTATCACACAGTGGACTGAAAAAAACCCCCAACTTCAGAAGGGTGTTGTAAACATTAAAATTAAGTCAGATGCCAACTGTTATTGGCATATTTAAAAGCTGTCTAGTGCTAATGACTTTCCATGGCTTTAATGCTAAAGCAGCTTTTTGTCTTAAAAATCTAGAATCCTTTTTTTTTTTTTTTTTAAAAAAAAAAAAAAAAGATTCCTTGGAATTGAAATACTATTGAATTTTCAAGAGATTTAGGGCACATACTTGTGTTGAAAATTTGAGTTGAATGCCTGAAAGTATTGTTTAAGCCAAAGACTTAAAGGCTGAGAGATACCACTGAGATAATATAGTCTGATTTCTTCAGAAATGCGGACTACTTTTCATAAGCTTAACTTACCCCAGCAGTTGATTGCCCTTCTTGTCAAATGTGATGAGATCAAAAGATCTCACAAGAGGGACTAGAAAGTTCCTTCCTCACCTAGAGATTGTTACTTCTTTGTAAGTATTGTATGGGGAGGGGGTACATCAGATAGCAGCAGCTGCTATAAAAAATTCTACCTAAAGATAAAATTTTGTCAGTGGACTTTACAAGGTGAGTATTCATTGCTGTTGGGCTCCTTCATTACTGTCGTTGAAGCCATCCAAGCTTTTGCAGAAGGTTTTTACCTCAGTTATGATTTCAGTACAGCTTCCCCTTGCTGAAAAAACCCCCTCTTCTTGGCTAGAATCCTCAGAAACCTTCTATACGAAGAAATTTTACACTTCTTTAAAGCTGTATTCCCTTAACCTCTTCTTTCAATCTTATCACATCTTGATACAAGGATACAAAAAAATGTAGCCCTGGAAAAAGTTGACCTTAGTGGTCTTACCTAAAAGGAGTCAAAACCCATAAATATATATGGGTTAAAATCAGAAATACCCTAAATTTTGGTCCATGTGTTACGTAGTAATAGCAACTATAACAACGATAAGTAATAATAAGCAGATTGGCTGCACGTTGCCATGTTCATAAAAGTAGAAGATGGGATTAACTGAAAGGTAGTTTGTAGTTTTGGTCCAGCACAGCAGACAGTCAGGTTTTCTTCAACATCTTTGTTAATTTTATAACAAAAAACATAGTGTAGCTCATGTCATTTTTACAGCTGTGTCTACCCCTAAATGGTAGCGAGTGAAAAATTGGTAGATATCCTTAATATTTTAAATACTTGAGTAAAAAGATGGTGATATTTCAGATGAAAAGAATACATATTTACCCTTCCCTAGTAATTCCTCCTCAAAAAGATACTAGAAAAATCAAAAAAACTCAAAAGATTGAGCCTGATCTTAACAGTAGGCCCACTAAGTCTCATAGGGATTTTACTGTTGCTTTTGATTTCATTTACATGTTGACAGAGTAGGAATCCATGACAGCAGAGCTTCTAGACATGTGAAACTGAGAAAGAGACTGAAAGTGCATATCTGATGGATCGTTTCCCATGATGTGTCTTGGGCATTAGGGTTCTTTTTAATTTATTTTCACAGTCTAGCTTGGTTAGAATGGACTGTATCTTTTACTTTCTGCTCTTGCTTGTTTTGGTCTCATTTCCTTATTTTACTTATCCACACCACTGATAGGCACAAATAGTCCCATCTTTGTAACCACTTCTAGTGTACGAACTTTCTACTTCCTGGACAGAGAAAAAAAAAAAAAACAAACGAAAAACCTATGTAAAATCTGTTTTATACCCTCCTTCTTTCTTTTTTAAGTTCTCAGGGCTTCTGTTTCTTAGCTTTGCTTCTGTTTATTTAAAGCAAGTATGAGAAAATTTTATTACTGTTAATAGTACTTGCTGCAGGTTTGAATCAGGACTGGTACGTTTGGATTGTGTACAAAGTATTTGGTATGTAAAATATGTTAGAACATTAACATTTCTACTCTGTGCTATTGGATGAAGATAATAAGATATTGGACAGGCAGATGGATCAAATGATGAGCAAATCTCAGCAGCTTAGGAGGTTCAGCTCGATTGATCCAAAGCATTATCTCCTGACTTGTCCTGTCTAAATCTACATTGCACCACTTTGTGTAAACTGTACTCCAAAATAAATGTTCCCATTCACTAAGTTAAGGATAGAAATGAGGAACCAACCCTCTTTTTGATTCATCTTATTTATAGTGCTACTGTTGTACAACCTGTTGCTGATCAATATCCCCTTTCCCATTTTATTTTTTTTCATTGCTCTCATCAGCATAACTTCATTAGTAGCAACAATTCAAGCCCTTAGACCATTCTTAAAGACAATGCCTCTTTTAAAAACTAAAATGCCTTTTTGAAAAGTCCCAGTGTGTGTAAGATAAGCATTACGTTAGAGGCTAGAGGAAAGCTTGTAGATTTTAAAAGGTGAACTATTACAGCTGTGAAAACTCTTGCAGAGGGACAGTGCTTATTTGGATGTTTGCAAGCAGCTAGGTATAAGAATGAACTGGACATATACAGTCTAATAAAAACCCAAGAGACTTACATGTAAGACATTAGTGGTATAGTGAGGAAATACAAGCTAAGAACTGTCCAAATATAAGCATTTAAACTCCACGCTGTTCTGATAATGAGTGAAGTTTGAGTACCTAGTTTATGGACAAAGTAATCTACTAATTAAATTTGCAGCTGATGATAGATGGATGACAGATGGCAACCCATAGGACATAAATGGTATCCTATATAAGGAACTGATTTAATTTTGGAAGTGATGCCGAGCCTGTGGCCACTGATTTGAGCCGAAGCAGTGGTCACCAGACCCATGCTGACTATGTGGATATTAAGTGGACAGTTACCAGCTACAGCAAGACACTGTCGACGTATACAGTAATAGATCCAGGAGATACCTAGGAGGAAGCAGGTGCTCCTGTTGTTTCAGGCCATTACTTCAACATGACACTACATTTCCCCCATGTTGCCCGCTGCAGTTTTATGGAAGTGCACAGCAGACACTGTGACTCTGCATCATGTGCAGTAGAAACTCTGCTTATGCCAGTAATTAACCTATACCCCCCTGTGAAATACACCACTTACCCTTGACTGACATGAAGAAATGAGAAACACACAACAACGAAAAAATAATGGTTTAGTTCTGTAGACATACCACACATGCAATGCAAAATACAGGAGTTAGGTTGTCTCCTTGAGCATCTTGCCCATAGATCTCAGTCCAGAGGAGATCACTACCCCAGCCTGCACAGAAGGAAAAGCGGAGTGTCCATGAGTATCTGTAAGAATGTCTTCCCCAAAATACGTACTTGGCAATCAGGGGGCAGGATGCCCTGGAGGAAAGGAAAACAAACCAGGCACGATGGGACAATATTTTACTTAACTGTAGGTCAACATATGTTGCAAATTGCATTCTATCCATCACTGGAAAATTCCCATCTTAATAATAGTGGGCTATCTTCTTTTTTTAATTGCAGGGATGCATCTAATCGTTCCTGGTAATTTGAATCAGAAAATGATAATTGGAAAAGACAGATTTCTTTAAAAAATAATGTTACAAAATTTCAACTCAATTATGAGTTGACATTGCATTCACAAATTCAGTCCAGTGTGTATGTAAGAAGGAACTGACCATCTGTTTTATTATTCATACATATGTCTGCATGGGTAAAAGATGTTCAGAACTATTTAACATATTAATCTGTTAAATAATGAAGGTGTATGCATGCTTACTGAATTGTACATATTAGTGTACTTATTGATTTGCATTGTGTTTTTATGTTGTAAATAAGTCTGGCAAAATATAAGTGGAGCATTTTCATTTAAGTTAAATAAACTGAGCCACATCTACTGTGCATTTTCCCCCAGCCTCTGAATTTTCTTGTGCTGGGATTCATTCCATTAATATCGTCAACACAATCTGCTGTCATATTGCAGGTAACTACTTTTCAAACTGCAAAATGATCTCTTTCTAGATCAAACCTCCTCCTCTGCAACAATGGCACAAATATTTTTCTGATAACTGTCTCTATGCTATAATTTGTGTGACTCTCTGGTCCAAATAAACAATTCGTCCTGGAGTTTTATTTTGCCAGTTAATGTTCCTGTAACTTTCATGGTGGATAATTTACAGCTTATCTGTTTTGGAGAGGGTCCATGACTGGGGGAGGAGTAACACAAGATTAAATAGCTATTTTATGTGCTATTTGTCCACACTGATTACTCACTTGCTACTGGGGAAGTAAGGGTCATAGCAGATAAATATAAAGGTGTTTTATTTTCCTTCTTTCGGTCCTCCAAGCACACGATTCTCTTCTTTACCTTCTGTAGGTTGCTCAGCTGACCTCCATCACATGGTGAGAAAGTGCTTATCAGTGTAGAACATGCAGGAGGAATTATGTGGGCATAGCATCTAGGAATAGGAACCGCTGGAAAATGACGAGCTTGCAGGTTGCCATAATACATGAGGATTTAGCACTAAGTTCAGTAAAAATGTGGGAAAACACCCCTGAAATAACCTTAATTAGAAAAATCAGGGAAAACCTTTCTGGGGGACAAAGATCTGCCTATATAAAGAAGGAAAATCAGAAAAACAATTTCCATAAACAATGAACCATGAGGAAATGCAGTTTTATGTTTGTGAAATTGATTTGAATAAATACTGAGGATTTTTTTTAAAAAACATGGTACAGGTTGATGTTATCAGAAGATAAATATTTCACTTTCTTATTTGCAATGGGAAATGAAGACACCTAAGAGAAATTAAGATCTCTTCTGGAAAATGATAATAACGTGAAAATGATGTTTTTCTTGAGAAAATTAATTCAACAGAAAATTCCAGAGCAGCTATAATAAAAACCTTTCCTTAATATCACACTTTTAATAGAACTGAATGTTACACTTAACGTTTTTTGATTTTTCATCCATACGGCTATGGTATGTGAACACTTTTTGAGTTTTTACAGAATAATTTTTCCAATAAATACATTGAAATGGAGAACTGTAATCATCCATTTTGCATTTGATTACAAACCGTTTGCCAATGTTCAGAATGAAGTTTTTGTGGCATACTTCTTTTTGTCCTTTAAGTCTCAATTCAGTGATTTTCCACCTTGTATGGAAATAAAGGAAATCTACATTAAAAGTAATAGACAATAATTTCCTTGGGGGATACATTAAGAAAATGCCATTTACCTTAGCAAAACAGCTGTTTTTCTCTTCTGCATATTTCTCACAGTCCTCAAATATAAAATAAAGTTATCTTAATATTGAGCTCATTATTTAAAATATTTATTTTCAGCTATAGAGCATTTTGTACATTTTAATGTATGCTTGCTTTTAAATTAAACTGGTAATACTACCTATGCCTTCAATAACTTTATTTGAATTTGGTGAATTCACATCAAAATAGATTTCTATCTGAATGTAATCACATAAAGAAAATATTTTTTCCACAATGTATTTGGTGTATGATTGTACATAATACTCTCAACTTCTTGAAACTTCAGAAATTGAAGATTTGAAGATCAAATTTCAAACAATTTCCTATTGCAAGACTCATAAGGATTTCTGCACTTGCAGTAACAACTACTCCATATCCTATAGCAATGTCATTTTTAATCTTTCAGTAAGTCTTACCATTTTCTTAAAAGTCCATGTTGCCCAATTTGTTTCGAGAGAATCTGGTTAAAGTAGTTTTATTCGTAGAAATCGAAATATGAAGTTAGGCATCTGAAACGTAGCATACTATGATGAATTAAATATATTCTCTTTTTATGATTTGCCAAAATGTGTTTCTAGAGAAGACAGAATTTATGATCATCTAATTATCCACCAAATCTTTTGTGGAAACATATCTTTCAATTAATGGACAATGCCATAAACATTAGTAAATACAAGAATTACCCGCTTAATTTCAAGAGTGGAGTAGAGAAAAAGGCAAAATAGTGTTCATGAAGTACCTTCAGGAACATGCTTCAAGACTTCAATTTGTTCGGTTTTGCAAAGATGAAAGGTAACCTGCAATTTTCAAACTCTTTTGGCAGATAACGGAGAACTGTTACATGACCTCTAAGATCAAATGACAAATTATGCGTAACGTTTCCCCCTCCGGGGGTCAGGGTGCGGGAGGTGGGGGATAGCTCTGCTGCAGGGTGGTGGTGATGTGGGATGAGGTCTAGGAGCCACCTCCTCATTGACCCAGACCCCCACCTTGGTCCCCACATCCCTGCCTGGCCACCCTGCGGCTGTGTCTGACCCTGGTTCCCAGGACCGGTCATGCTCTGCCCCCCTTATTTGGGAGCTGCGGGACCACGTCCCACCTCCGTGATGTCCCTGCCCTGCTGGCCGTGCCATCACCCGCAGCTGCCGGCTCACCTCCCTCATGGAGCCACCTGCCTTCACTGCTCCCTGACACACTCTGCCTGGAGGGATTTTAGCAGAAATAGCGAGTCCCACGGTGACAGAGTCCATGTGATCGCCCACTGAAACACAGAAAATAGCAGAGCATGCCTGATATATGAAGTGTCTTCGGTTCATTTAAAACACGCTGGCAAAGTCTGAACCCTTTGATTACAACGTATTTCTTACGTTTCAGATATTCCTAATGCAATCTCAGTGCTGTATTGGAAATAATGAGGCAGGCACCAGATATTCCCCTTCCACTGCATAACAATGAACTATTACCAAAAGTATGTTAACATTTCTGTGGATTGAGACATCAGCGATAATGGGCAAATATACACTCCTTTCAACTCAATCTGTAACTCAGGAGGGTTTTTTCCACCGGAAATAAGGGGCAACACATTATCAGAAGTACACAAAGCTTTTATGTATCATTTGAGTTAAGAATGGTTCTTGCAAAGCAAGAGTGTTTAATTTGCTGTCACAATTAATTGATCTATATGAATGGCTACTGATAATATTGTGCTTTCCCTGCTTTTGCAGCAGCCACTTTAATTTTCTTCCGTAATTCACTTTTCTTTGCAATGGCAAAGAGTCGACAGTTTTGTTCTTAGAAATTCTGTTCGAATTATTTTATGACGGCCTCCATTTGCATCCTGTCTTTTTTGACTAAGAGCAACTGAGAACTTTCTTCTGAGAGAAAAAAACAGATAACCTCTGTCTAGTTATATAAATTCTATTTTTCTCAATTCATGAGAAATAATGTCTCCATTCATTCTGTTGAACCTCTTAAGTAGCTATGTCTAAATTTGTTGATACGACGTTACTGTTGTAGACCTGTGACTAGGAAATACCTCTATGGATGCAATTCAGACCAAAATAAGCAATACTTTGGCGTCTCCTTTTGTAGTCATCATACCAGTTCTCCAGCTCACACCGGGCAAGAGCTCCATTTCATACAGCAGAACTTCACGATGACTATAAAAATTAGCTTCACATAAGCAAGGGTTAATTCTTGAAAAGAAGTTCCCTTCTCAATAAAATATAGGAGTTCTTTCAAATGCAGGAATTTGGGGGCTTTTTTCTTTCTTCCCAAGTCCTTTCTATAGGCATTCTGCAGAAAGCACAACAGAAAGGTATTTATTCCTTTTATATACACCGGAAATGCCCATAAACTTCCTTTCCACATCCAGCAGGCTCAGTAACCTTAATTGTCAGTGGCTCAGAGAACAGAAATTCATTAAATTGCTCATTTTCTCCAAGTAATGACAACTATAGTGCCAACAGTCATCCCTGGATAATGTCAAAATATTGAGGAAATAAATTACACCAGTAAGCAAACAACAAGGTTTGGAGATCGTATGCCCTGTGCACCGTTTTTAAAAGAAATCACCCTTCTTCATCCCATCAAAAAAATTGTGTTCACATTTACTCTCTTTTGGCTTACATTTGTCAAAAGAACAACAGGTGCCAAGGAGAATTTAATAAGTGAAACCAGAATAATATTACCCATTTATTGATAACAGGGAAGGGTAGTAAAATAATGTGTTCAAGACAGACTGTGGTTTAGCAAAGCAGGTACTACTGAGTGCCAGCTCTGTATGATACCAATGCCAATTTGTGGGAGGTAGTTTTTCAGTAGCAGCATCTGGCTTTTTGGCAGGCTTTCCAGGCTGTTTCACTGACAGTTTCAGTTCCCTCTAAGTTGGTCACTTGGCTATGTCATTTGTTGGGTGAATATTCTGCTTAGCTCCAAAAAGCAACATTTTATACCACCTCTCCTCCTGATTCTTAGCTCCTCTGTAGTGATTTTTGCCTGTATACCTGTTTGATAGCAACTTATTCTGTGAGCTTCTCGCTGGTATCAGCAGGATTACTCAGAAAGTTGTCCTGAAGAGATTTGTCAGCATAGATATACTAGTCTCATCATTCCAGAAAACCTTTTTCATAAAGGCAGAGATTATAGCAGCAAAAGGGTTCGTTAGGGGGTAGAGCTAATATCAGTTTCCCAAATGAAAGAAGAAGCTGTATCAACTGCAAGGGATTTTTTTTGCATGTGGACCTGCACGCTTGCTGCAGTGTTTTCCAATGTAAGCATATTGATTTAGTGTTTCTGCCGGCACACCCCAGACTCTGCACAGGTGCACCTGAAAATAATTTTAAACATAGAATAACACATAATTTAATGAGCCAAAGAAAATCCAGTTCAAAAGGAACCATTCATTCGCAGCAGAATAAGAGGATATTGTATACTGCAGAACAATCTCTGTTAGATATCCCTGTCCACAACACAGATAAATATGAAGCACTTGGCTTCTCTTATTTAAGCTTCTGGCATATATTTCTCCAGCTTCAGAAAATGCAGTCTTTATTGCATTCACACAAACAAAGCAAACCTATCATAGCAAAATTTCCTTAATTACTTTTTTCTGCATTTGACTATTAGATCTATTCATTTCTAGATAAAATAGAAGTAAAAGTGTTTTTTAAAAGAAATGTACTCTTTTTTTTAAGCTTGGAGGCATTTTTGTTTCTTGAACGAATATTTAGAGATGTTTAAGAATTTTTTTTGTCAATTTATTATGAAATTATTTACAAAAATAGTTTTATGAGTACTTTTGATATGTGAACTATTACAGGAGCTTGACCTCTTTCAAATCGATGGGCCCTGACATTATCTACCCAAGGGTGTTAAGAGAGCTGCCTGATATCATTGCGAGGCCACTCTCCATAATCTTTGAGAAGTCATGGAGATCGGGAAATGTCCCAGAAGGCTGGAAGAAGGCTAATGTCACCCCATTCTACAAGAAGAACTTAAAGGAGGATCCAGGAAATTATAGGCCCATCAGCCTTACTTCAGTCCCCGGGAAAGTTATGGACTGAATCCTCCTGGGGGCTATCACAAGTCAAATGAAGAACATGATTGGGAAAAGCCAGCAGAGATTCACCAAGGGCAAATCGTGCTTGACAAACCTGACCACCTTCTATGACAAAGTAACCGGCTTGGTTGATGTGGGGTGAGCAGTGGACATTGTCTACCTAGATTTCTCCAAGGTTTTTGATATGATTTCTCTCAGCCTCCTCCTAGAGAAACTGATGCGTTATGGTCTAGACAAGTGGTCTGTGCAGTGGGTGGGGAACTGGCTGACAGGCTGCACCCAGAGGGTGGTGGTCAATAGCTCCTGTTCAAACTGGCAACCTGTCACAAGTGGGGTCCCCCAGGGATCGATATTGGACCCAATGCTTTTAATACCTTCAAAAGTGATCTGGATGATGGGATCATGTGTACCCTAATGAAGTTTGCTGATCACACCAAACTGAGTGGGGAAGCGGACACTTTGGAAGGGAGAGCCACCCTGCAGGAAGACCTGGATAGGCTGGAAGAGTGGGCTAACAAGAACCTTATGAAGTTCAACAAGGACAAGTGTAACACCTTGCACCTGGGAAAACATAATCCAGGAGTGCAGCACAGGCTGGGATCTACCTGGCTGGGGAGCAGCTCCGTAGAAAGGGACCTGGTGGACAACAAGCCCAACGTCAGAAAACAGTGTGCTGCTGTAGCGAAGAAAGCCAACAGGATGCTGGGTTGCATCAACAAGTGCATCACCAGCAGAGATAAAGAAGTCATTATTCCACTCAGCACTTGTCAGGCCACACCTGGAATACCGTGTTCAATTTTAGTCCCCACTATATGAAAAAGCTGTGGGCAGGCTGGAGAAGGTCCGGAGAAGGTCCAGAGAAGGGCCACAAAGATGATCAAAAGACAGGGAAGCCTGCCATATGAGAAAAGACTGAGAGAACTGCCTTGAGAAAAGAAGGCTTAGGGGACACCTTATCACCATGTTCCAGCATTTAAGGGTGGCTACAAAGAAGATGGAGACTCCCTTTTTACAAAGAGTCACATGGAAAAGATGAGGGATAATGGGTACAAGTTACTCCTGGGGAGATTCCAATTGGACACAAGAGGAAAATTTTTCACAATAAGAACAATCAGCCATTGGAATAATCTCCCCAGGGAAGTGGTGGATTCCCCAACATTGGACACTTTTAAGATTCAGCTGGACAGGGTGCTGGGCCATCTTGTCTAGACCTTGCTGTTGCCAAGAAAGGTTGGACCAGATGATCCTTGAGGTCCCTTCTAACCTGATGTTCTATGAATTTCCATGCTAGTGTATCCTTTAAATCTGTGTTGTCATATTTAGTTCTTGGCACTATTTGTGAAAAACAGAAGAGAGAATGATAACTGGAATTTGTAATAGAAAGATTTATTTCCTGTTTTATGTTTACACATGTAAAGTATGTCGCTATATCCCCTAATATTAATCTAACAAAATATTCTGGAGATCTCTAGTATACTGATTCTGGCACTGTGACTAGCAGAATGCTAAAAGCAAGGTTTGTTGTGTTTTCAAGTACTGATATGCACACTATCTCAGCTCCACTGTTATAAATAGGATTTAAGGTGCTCTGAAAACCTGCCCTTTGAAATTGATGCCAACATCATTATATATGCCAACAGCAAATAGATTTTAAAAAAACTACAAACTTGTCTTTAGTATTTTTTTAACATGGAAATTCTGGGGTTTTTTTCAGTAGCACAGTGTACAGAAAGACAAGACAGTTTTGCCACCTCACGAATTATAACAATGTCTAATACTCTGTACTTTGTAGTGCCTTAGGGCTCTTTCTTCAAGCAACTAATTTATGCAATTGCAGATTGGAAATACTTAATTCTTTTTATAATGACTGACAAGCTGTGGATTTTATTCTGTAGAATATATTATAAAATCCTATGTTGTGCAATGCAATAGGGAAAATTTGGTACTAGTAGCACTTTATGCATGTATATTTAGAAACAAAAATTACCTGTGAAAAGAGAGATTTGAGATTAAAAACGGGGCTTATTCTCCCACTTATTGCTGTCAATCCTATACTAGATCAATGGATGTCAACTCTTTCAAATCAATGCTGGCATGGAATTTGACAGAAAATGTGTCTAGAAAAGTGTGACTTCAAATTAAGAGCCTAAGCAGTGATGGAGAGATACCCATTTAAACATCTTGTACATCTACAGTAAAGCAAAGACAAAGCTTCCCACCAAATAAGAACATATTTATTGATCACAATACATGAGCATGGGTGTGCATCGGGGGAAGAAACAAAACAAAACTGTTTTCTGGAAAAGTAAATCTGTCATATATATAATTAGCATTGAGGATGAGGATTTAAGCCTCTATAACACTCTCAAGAGTTTCTGGGAGATAGGCAAAACAAAACATAATTTGCATTCAGCAATCTTAAGCTAGACAATAGTATTCAGATCATCTGTGACTGCCCAACTTGATATTCAAGAAGATGGAAAAATAGAAGCTTCACCTTTATTGGGGATTACACTTGCTGAGATCATGAACAATAATGAAAAAACACAGAATACAGTGAAACTGAGGACCAAACTATGTATTATTTTTAGGAGGACGAGAATAGTACAATGAGGGTAAGGTTCCATATCCCATTCTATGCGATTCTCACTTAGCCACAAGAAGACTTATAGACGTGTTTTCCCAAATGAAAAATCAAGTTCTTGGGTAGGATTACCTACTTCATTGGGTAGATAAGCAAAATATGTATTTACCATCCTTTCCCTATACTATCACATATAAACAAGAACTAGGTGAAAAATCGCAAGTGATTTTAGGCTGACCAAAAGCTGACATTAAATACAGCAAGTGAGAAAACATATTATTAAAAACAGGGAAAAAAAATTAACAAACAATGAAAAAGTTTCATTTTTACATTTTAGATATAAAACATTCCAGTTTCTTATTTCTAAACAATTGTCTTTCAGAATTGCCTCCATGTAATAATAACAACAGCAAAAAATAATAAAATTATCATACTTTTTCTTCTACAAGAAGTGTTATATTTTGTTTCAGGTCAATGAAATATTGCAATCAAGTCAATGAGAATCAGTTTTGATTTTCCAGTTTGACCAGAGAATCAAAAAGCATTTACCCATACAGCTGTAACACCCAAGAAAGAACTGATTCTGGAGGACTTTTAACATAGAAAATTCAGGACAGGCCTATTTAACACCTTCATTAAGAAAAGATATAACAAATATTTAAATGAATCTTTATCAAAAATAAATTGCAATATAGGGATATGACACAAAAAGGTTATGAGTTATGGAAGAGAACCGGCCAGAAGTAAGTTACTGTATTGACTGGACAATTATAGCTTCCAACTGATGTTAAACTCACTTTCAAATAAAAAAGAGGGGAAAAAAACTTTCAACTTGCTGTGAATAAACAATCCTACATTTTAAACTGAAATAAATACACATATACTTTAAATTGAAAGGTAAAAAGTCTTAATTCTTGTGTCAACATTGCATGACACAAATGCATTAGATCTGTCTGTATTGGCTTTGTGTGGTGTAGGGTTTAGGGATTAATCCGTGCGGGGCCCGGACGACGAAACACCAATGTGATGATTAAAGTCGCCAGTTTATTGAGCTTAGCTAATCATTTTTATACAATTCTCTAAGTTGGTGAGAGACTTTGATTGGCTACTACATGCAAGCACTTGGTGTCCACACGCACAAGCATAAGCGGTGATTGGTTACATCGGTACTGTCCACGCGCACAAACATAAGACATAATTGGTTGTGTTAATTAGAGCATACAAGACTTGTCTTAGTCCAATTGGTCAAGATAAGCCCCTGAATTGAGGTTGTTTGTGCCAAGTTCCCTTTATCGTGGAATGTGCACCTGTGTTTTCCTAATTGGGATCTTTCTTCTTTTATCTTCTTATTTATTCTGTTCAAGGCCTTCTAAAGGCGCCTGGAACAATCTTGTGACCATGAGCTATTTTCAGGTCCAATAACTAACTTCCATATAACTGAACCCTACAGTGTGGCAAGGTTTTGGTAGCGGGGGGTGGGGTGTTACAGGGGTGGCTTCTGTGAGAAGCTGCTGGAAGCTTCCCCTGTGTCCGACAGAGCCCATACCAGCCGGCTCTAAGACGGACCCGCTGCCGGCCAAGGCCGAGCCCATCAGCGATAGTGGTAACGCCTCTGTGATAACATTTTCAAGAAGGAAAAAAGTTGCGGGGGACAAATGGCAGCCAGAGAGAGGAGTGAGAACATGTAAGAGAAACAACCCTGCAGACCCCCAGGTCAGTGCAGAAGGAGGGGGAGGAGATGCTCCAGGCGCCGGAGCAGAGATTCCCCTGCAGCCCGTGGTGATGAAGCCCATGGTGAGGCAGGCTGTCCCCCTGCAGCCCAGGGAGCTCCACGGGGGAGCAGATCTCCACCTGCAGCCCGGGGAGGACCCCACGCTGGAGCAGATGGGTGCCCGAAGGAGGCTGTGACCCCGTGGGAAGCCCACACTGGAGCAGGCTCCTGGCAGGACCTGCGGATCTGTGGAGAGAGGAGCCCATGGAGCAGGTTTTCTGGCAGGACTTGTGACCCCGTGGGGGACCCACGCTTGAGCAGTCTGTGCCTGAAGGACTGCACACCATGGAAAGGACCCATGCTGGAGCAGTTCGTGAAGAACTGCAGCCCATGGGAAGGACCCACATTGGAAAAGTCCATGGAGGACTGTCTCCTGTGGGTGGGACCCCACGCTGGAGCAGGGGAAGAGTGTGATGAGTCCTGTCCCTGAAGAGGATGAAGCGGCAGAAAATAACGTGTGATGAACTGACCGTAAACCCCATTCCCCGTCCCCCTGTGCCACTGGGGGAGGTAGGCAGATAATCCAGGAGTGAAGTTGTGCCTGGGAAGAAGGGAGGGGAGAGGGAAGGTGTTTTGAGACTTGGTTTTATTTCTCATTACTCTACTCTGGTTGATAAATTGAGTTAATTTTCACCAAGTTGAGTCTGTTTTGCCCATGATGGTAATTGGTGAGTGATCTCTCCTGTCCTCATCTTGACCCACAAGCCCTTTGTTATATTTTCTCTCCCTTGTCCAGCTGAGGAGGGGGGAGTGATAGAACGGCTTTGGTAGGCAGCTGGCATGAAGACGGGGTCAACCCGCCTCACTGTGCTTTCAGCAATTTCTGTGTTAATAGGCTTTCTACCAGGGTAGGTTATTCCTTATGAGTCACCTTAAAATGTGTCCATGCTATTTAAATATTTCAGTAAAGAAAAGTTTACAATAATTTCACTTATTTCTAAAATTACCTTAACAGTTCAAACAGAGTTTAGATCAGGGTGTTTTTTTCACTCAGCAGATATTTAAAGGTAGAAAAAGAGAAGACAGAGTTGGACAGAGCTGTACAGTCATTCTCCTGGAGGCATCAGAGGCTGCAACATGAAGAGAACTTGTCAGAGAGGGTGGAGCCAAGACCATAAATGCTACTATCTCTGTTTTGAGTCTTGCCCTCAATTTTCAGTCATGGAAAAAACCAAAAACTGAAATATAATACTGTTGTTGAAATAGTGTAACTTAACCACTTTGTTTATAGTTTTAGGAACATAGATGGGGGGGGGGGGGGGGGGGGGGCAGGGAGGAACACAGCCTTCTGGGTTCTCAAACTTCTTTCCTTTTCGACCAAGTGGCAATTTAGGGGAAAAAGTTTATGGCCAAGATACAAACCTTTCAAATATAGGTCAATTCAAAAACTCCTCACACTACTACCTGATGAAACACAGGCAGTCTGCCAACCATTTCACATGATCTCCTAGACAAGAAGATCCTACAGTCTGTTCACCACACTCTCCCCTGCCTTTTCCTCATGGTCACAGCAACAACCGGGACAAAACAATTTCTGGTAAGCTCTTCCCCAGCCCTCTCCAGCTCTGCAAGAGAGCATTTCTTCTGCTAGATGCTCACTGACACATATTTCTGAGTGCTCCACATTCCAGACATTTAAGCCAGTATAGCCTTTTTCTCCTGTTTGAAGGTTTAAAGCGTTCACCTCAGGCAATTTTCTTCTTAGCCAATATGAAGTAATTGAAATTATATTGTTAAGTAGTGCCAGCTCATGCAAATGTATCATTGGAAGAGTTGTCTGGTCAGAAGATCAGATATCATAAAACTTCAGTGTTTTCATCATTTACAAAGACTTCAGAAAAAAAAAACCCAGATTTTTCTCATACTACATTAAACAGATTAGATTTTAAGATATGAATAAGATTAGGCCTAAGACTGCATTAGGAAGCTTCAATACAAGAACCTGTACTGCCTACAGCAGCAAAACGATTTATCCACTATAGATCATATCACTAGTGGCACATCTTTCTCAGCAATTTTATTATACGTCTCTAATTGAGAAGTTTATAACTTGGCCAAAAGCATTTCCTCTGAGCTGAAACTTGGTGTAAAAGTCAAGAAGAGTAATAAAAGCACTACTTTATTTTCATACATTTGCCTAATAATGAGCTTAACCAGCCCTAATACATTAGAATTTTAAGAATTTCCTAATCAAGACCTTAAAATATTATTACATATCGTTGCTGAGATTCAGACCTGCAGTTTGGAGGACAGGATTTCTTCAGTGTCAAAAAAGTTAAGAGATGTGAATTTCCCAAACCAGAACTGGAAAAGTTCAGAGGAAGCTGGGAGAATTTGAGATGGGGGTTTTGTTAAAATTGGCTTTTCCTTTCCTAGGCCATATAAATCCTGTTGATCAATGCTCAAAAGACGACAAGTTTGAGAACACATTAAAAAGCCACCTTTCATTTGCCTACTCTGACTATGATGATGAGCCATCACCTCATAGTGAAATTTATATGACTTAAAGACAGCTATTTTCTTTTTTATGGTAAGAAAATAGAGATGGGATTTGAAGGTTTAAACAGTTTTAAATGAAAACTAGAATTATTTTTTCAATTTAAGGTCTTATCACAGCTAAGGAATAATATAAATAGATGTATTTTAAATTAGTTCACAGGAGATTAAGAAAAAGTACTCATATTAATTCCCTTGCTGTTCTGCATTGTCAAAACAAAAAAGGTAGCCCTAGCATTAATGACTTTGAGAGACATTATTTAGTAATTTAGTGTAACACTGAATTTCTATTTCAAATTTCTAAAACATTAAGAGAAGAACTTTGCTTTTACTCCATTTATGAAATCATGTTCTGTCTGCAGTTTGATTTTTTTTTTTTTGTATTAATGGAACAAATATTACAGTTTAAATTGAAGGAAAATACTATTTATGATTAGTTTGCAACTAACATAGTACAGAAATTCCATAAGAAGAAAGAAATTGCTGCCTAGTCATTATAGCAGCATTGTAAGAGGCTAGATTCTTAGGTTTTCTTGGATAATTCAATACATGAGAAGCCCTGGTATCAAAGGTTTTCTGAGAGGTATGTTGATGGACTGTGTCTCATGGGTCTCCTGGTCCTGCATTTTCTCTCTTTTGGACTCAAGGCTGTGCTTAGCAGAGTTCACCTTTAGTGCAAAAATCACTTCTCCTCCCTACCTGCACCTCTTCTCATAAAGCAGTACTTCTACATCTGTCAACTTGTCACACTGGCTTGCTGCAGCAGGACAAAGCTAATGTTTCAACCCCAAGGTATCTTACTGTTCCTTTTAGCTTCCCTTCACAGTTTAGGAAGAGATATATCCCGAATGTAGCTGCCAGTATCAGCAACACCCATTAGATATTATATTTCATGTCACAAGAAATGATTGCAAAGGATTTTGCTCTGCTTCACTTGCTCTGAATTCTGAATGACCTACATCCCTTTTTCCTAGCCATCAAAAACCAGACAGTCTTAATGAGAAAATGCCATTTTGTAATTGCTTTTCTCCTCCTTTTTGCAGAATAAATTCCATAAATGTGGTCTTCTAAACATCTCCTGTGTGACCATGAATGGTTGATCTGCATGCTTATGAATCTGGTAGCTGCCAGATTTACCCTGTGTGTAGTCACGGGTGCTAGCTCTAACTGCAGTATTTTTAGCAAAGGTCAAAAAGGCAAATTAAGAGCCTCTGAGATGAAAGGCATGCCAAGGAATGCCGTTGTAAAATTGTATCTATATGTACATTTACCTTATATCTCGCAATACATTTCAGACACAGAATTAGCCATCAGAAATTGTAACAGTTAACTGTAAGCAGAAAGTGAAAGACAGTTTAACAGATTGATTATGAAACGCTTAGGAGAGTTGCAGGTTTTTGGGTAACTCAGTCTGTCAAATACTGCAAGCAATGCTGGATAGTCTGTCCCAGCAAAATCCTGTCTAGGTCCAGGATACCTAAAAATTATGGACACATTAATTTTCAGATTTTCAGTTTCCAAGATGATTCACTATATTTATCCCACAAAACATATGACTAGAGAATATAACAGGTCCTGTGTTGTGCTAGGCACTGTAGAAACAGAAAGCAAACGTAGTCTCTGTTCCAAATAGATTGCAGCCTAAGCATGTTTGTATACTATACATATGTGCAATAATAAATATATACAATATGTATGGTTATCATCTAATCATTAGAATAGAGTTCGTAGTCTCTAAAAAACTAGGTTGAAACTTTTATTTTTAGAAAACAAATAAAAAAATAAATCCTAGTATTGTTCCTTTGCTGCAGTCTTGTCTTCTTTCTGTTTCTGCTTTCACATTTTTCAAATCTACAGTGAATCAGTTTACAATTCAACTGTGTGTTGCAATAACCTCAACAAGGAGAGCTCATGTCTGATTGTGGTTGAAGACTAAGTCTTTACACTTTGCTTTCAAAAACTGACAAGAGAGCTTTGCTCAAGCATTGTTCTGACACATGTACAGGTATCATTTGTAATGTTCCCTGTCTAAAATGGAATCTACATTTTTCAACATTTTCTCTGAAATAGCATAAAACATATCACCACAGCATAATTGTTACTGTCATGCATTTGAAGAACAAATGAAAGTCTAAAGTTTCATAGTTGCTTTACTTCCTGTTAATCCCTGAATATTGTAACCCTTACTTCTGGTTTTAGTTAGATAAAAGTATGAGCAAATCTGCATAACTTCTGTATTTGGCATCTCACAGTTTTTACATTTCTCAGCTTTGTCTAGTGTTACTTCTGCAATACCAAATCACCATTTACCTTATTTTAAAAAGGTTATTAACCTTTTAAAAAATAACAGCAAGGAGATTAATTACAGATTGGTATTGCTACTGTTGATAGAATAGTCAAAATAACAGCCCTGCAGAAAAATGAGTCATTTATCTGCAAATAGGTTTATCTAGTAAAGCAGCAGCAGTCCCCACTAGTCTCTCCTACCCCCCAGCCATGTGGCCATGCCAAACAAGGAGAGATGATCATTCAAAACAAGAAAATATGTTATGTTCATGTCGTATGTCACCTACAGGAAGCTTTTTCAAGTTTTGTAATGTCTATTATCCTGAGAGTCAGTAGGGCTTTGTAGCACAAGATCCTGGAACTTGCTGACTTTAGCACTGACTATGTTAAACTCCATAAGGCAAAGACTTAGTCCTCCATAAAGCTCATGGTACATCAACTGCTTAATTTAGACACAATATACCATGGGTAATAAAATATGGCAAGTAGCAGTTAGCAAAGGATGCTGAAAATGACAGGAGACATTTTTTTCACAGTTACAGGGATAAGCTGGTGATCCAGCCGGTGAAGGTACCCATCTTCCTGTCAGTTTGAAAGCATCCTAGACCTTTGTTAGCAAATGTTTGCTGACTGAAACCTAGATCCTTTGGAGTCTGATCAGCAAAGTCAATAATTTAAACAATTTATTGCATTTATTGTTAGCTTTTTAGGTTTCTAAGTCTAAAAGCAAGCCTCTTGTACATTGTAGAAGCATATTTCTGTGTCAGCATCTACAAAATCTCACTGCATGGAATTATTCCACAATCTCTAATCTGATCATTACCTTACTTGCAGCCAGTGTATCGACACTAGTCCACAAAAATATTTCCTGCCAATACATGCATGAGAAACAAAATCACGGTACTGTTACATTAGTGTAATAAGCATGAAGTTATTCCAGATACAGAAATGCTCTTTGTTCTTATGGTAGAACTCAAATTACAGTTTGAAGTACAACTAAATTCCTTCTCGTTATGTGCTGTACAGCAATATAAATTTAGTGGTCATTAAATCTCTTACAAGGGACCTGGAATACACTTATACCCCCTTCTAGCCTATTGATGGATAATAGCAATGAAAAGGTTGTGATACACCTTTGCTTCCACTATTATAGTGGGAAGTGTGTTTCAGCACCTTATACTTTCTTCTACTTGCATTTGCTCAACAAAAAAAAAGTGGCTTCTTAGTATAAATCCCTGTTATTCCATTGATTTCAATTCAGCTGTGACAGTTTACATCCCCTGAATGTTGGGTCGAGGCTATCAATAGTTCAGATGAAGTGAATTCTGCCCTTAATTTGTATTTTGAGCTGAAAAAGACCCATAACTTTTCCTTTGTGTTGAAGGTTAGCCTTTTTCTCTTCCTTTCAGACCATTCAAGAGTTGCCTGCAACATGACAAGAAAATTAAAAGGAGTAACTTGGGCTTTCTTCTTATTAAGGACGTATGGCAAAATAAATGAATAATTAATGGAGCTTTTAATATGACAAGCCCTAAAAACTGACTGTAGCTGTAGAAGGATGCAGATGCTTACATTTGAATGTTTTCAAGAAACCTGTGACTTAAAGCTTCAGTGTGAATATCATATTTTATTTCAAAAAGTACAGAAAGACTAAAACTTAGGCAGTATAAATCACTTCAGAAAAATACACAGGTATTGCCAGTAACTTAACTGTTTGTCTTTAGGCATTCTGATTTGAAAATAAATTAATTAATGCTGCTGTTTTCCTCTCTGTATAGTTATAAACTATATAAACAAATAGTACTTCAAAGACAACACAAATGGATCAAAATATTTTCATCACAAATGGAGAAAGATTTGAGATGTGTCTTCTACCTGGGAAAAACAGGAATACTAATGTGTAGGTGGGCTTTTCTGATCACTAAACCGCTATGCAGTTTAGCAGTACTAAGGGAATTATAGCACACCATATTAATACATCGGGTGGAGGTAGAATGTCATTTAGGAAATACTTCTAGGAATTTTAGAACAAAATCCTGGTCTGAAAGTTCTGGTAATTAATTTACATCTGTGCTGCCAAATTCAAAAGTGATAAATAAAAGTATTTCATATGACACTAGGGAGATAGAAGAGAGACTGAAGAACTACTAGCTAATTCAATGTAGAAGTCAAAAAAGCAGAAGACAACTCATGAATCTTTGAAGGTTTGTTTTGTAACACTGAAAACTCATTAGGTCAAGTCTTGTAAATGATCTACAAATACATCACTGAGAAGATGATACTTAAAAATGTTTACCTTCACCATTCACCTTTAGAGGGTGCAAAAGTAGATATCATACTTTTCCTGGTGGTGTTCTCTTGCTTTTGATGGGAATTCAGAATGCACTGTACTTGTACGCAGTACAATGGTGCTAGCTAGTTGTGAGAACAATCTCAGTAAAAGTTGTTTGTGAATATAACACACTGACATTCCTACAAAAAAAAAAAAGCTGCAATTAAGACAAGGGTGAGTTTGTTTCTCGTAATGTAATCTGTTCTATTGCTATGTGAACTACATGTCACGTCCCCACTTCTCAGGACGACGACCCAGGTTCGCAGATTCCCAGGTCAGGGTTAAGGTGAAACGACACCGGGGATCCTCTAACTCACAAAACTCAACTTTTAGTCACTCACCGCAGGAGTTGGCAGGAAACCCCCTCAGTGAACCGCGTCAGGCGCGCTAACCGCAGGCCACCGAGCAGGCCCCGCGAGCCCTGCTTATCTGGGGACCAGCTGAGGGGAGAAGCTCCGGAGGGAGATCCCTCCCGCCCCGCCGTGTCAGGAGGTTCAGAGCGGAGCCCCCCGCGCTCCAGACTCCTCCTCAGAGAGGAGCCCAGGGGCGGCTGGACCCGCTCCCCGTCCCAGGCTCGGCCGGCGCGTCCGCCTCTAGAGGGGCGAGGTGTGGGGGTTACGGGGCAAGAGAGGGGGGAAACAGAGACAAGAGGACGGCTCCTTCCCTCCTTCCTTCCTTCCCTCCCTCCCTCGGCCCGCCCAGCGCTCCGCTGCTGCTGCCGCAGAGCGGGCGCCCTCAGGGCGGCCTCCGCTCGCGCCCTTTCCTCCTCTCCGTGCCCGTCCTGCGGGCGGGCCCTCCGGCTCACGAGGCTAACCAGGCGTCCCGGCGGTTCGCGCTTCCAGAGCCTTCGGGAGAGGGGCGGGCGGGCCCGGGGGTCCTCTGGGGAGTCCATTCTCCCTCCGTCTCTCCCTCCCTCCCTCTCTCTCTCTCCCTGCAGGCGTGACCCTGGTTTGAGCTGCGGCCGTAGCCGGGGAGCTGCCCCGCTCCGCCTGTCAGCAGAGGGAACTGCGCATGCTCCCTGCGCCGGCCGCCCTCCGCGCCCTGCCGCGGCTGCTGAGCGGCCTCTGCCCGGCGGTGCGGCCGGGCCCGTCAACCGCCGGCTGTGAGGCCTTAGCGCTTGCTGTCCCTCACAGTACAGCAGTCAGATGGTAAGCCTGTCCTCGTACCTAAATACGAGACTTTTGATTTTCAAAAGAATTTTGTAATCTCAGAGTACTTAAATTCCAATCCATTCTTGTACTTTTTTCTTCCTGAGACAGCATTCCTCAGTTTGGGCTAGTGAGTTTAAAGGAGTGTGTGAATTCTGTTAATGTACAGGTAAACCTAGGTCGTACCCAGTCGTTGAGCTAGTGATGAATGTAAACGATGCTACTTGTGTTCACATTTACTTGCTGTCCTTTCTTGCCAAAGTCTCAGCATAAATTGTTGCCTCATTTTGGTAATGAGGCAATAAATGTTAAGTTTGAAGAACATACGTTAAGTGATAGATGTGTTCATTTTTTGCGACAGAAGAAACGTAGCAGTGGGATTTTTTACAAAATAACAATGAAAAGCAGTAAGATTTTCTTAAAATACACTTATGGTTGGTAAACGTTAACACCTTACTTGGAATTATATCTTTTGATGTGTCTTTGGGTCTTACAGAACACAAAGTATGAGTAACAAAGTATTTCATTTTTGCGTGAGGTTATCTCCTCCTACAGTTTCATTGGCATCATTTTTTCAACACTGAGACGGTAAGCAGCAGTTAGCCCTATGCACATCTTGCTTCTGAAAAAAAAAGTTCACCCCCCGAAATGTTTCTTATATCAGTCTGTATTTCTAATACATGTAACAGTACACTGAGAATTAGACTTAAATTATGAAATTTGTCGTGATTAAATGGATTTGAATAGCAGATCTAGTAGCAATGATAGGAGACATTCTGGTCTACAAAGGAATGTCGGATGATATTAAGAGATTGTTCTGTTTATTTGTCTAGGGAGTCAGCAAAAGCATTGTTACTGCAACATGGGTGACATTAGGGACTTCATCAAAATGATGCTGCTTCTGCTGTTAATTTATGCTGAGCAAGGTAATGAAAAGTACTGATGGTAGAAAAGTGCTGAAGAATCATAAGCATCTATTCTAATGCAGATGGTATTTAAATTCAGGAAGGGAAGAAAAATTAGGAAAGCCAGCACATTTAGTGCCTTTCAGTGCACTTCAGTGTTCAAAACTCACAATGTAATGAGGCCAAAACCAAAAACTGTCAACTATGTGGCACTAAACAAAACAAAAAGCCTGAGTGAAGAAGAATGTCAGGTTCTAGTGAGAAAATTCTGCTTGCAGCTCAGTGCAAGCAGGAAGAAATAGAAAGAAAACATTCTCTAGTGTTTAACTTGAAAATTTTATGTCACCTGTAGGGAGAACAGGCAGGTACGTTGTACAGAATATGCTCCCTTTGGTAGTGTCATTTTAACTGACTTAGAGAAAAATTAACAGAAACGGGAAAATGTTCTGCTACCTTTGTTGTGTTAACTAGATTTACAGAAAATACAGGACACACTGGATACATAGAATAAAAATGAATGAACTAACAGCATGTAGTTCTGCTCTTCAAACTGACGCAGTAAAAGAAAAAAAAATACATACACATAGCGTATCTTTGTTCTCAAGTAGTAAATATGACCGTTTGAATGGACATACCTGCAATTGTTGAGTGTTCACAGGGACTGATATCTACACTGGTCTTTCTGATCTGAGCAAAATTTGCAGCCACTGCATCTGCTCAGGTGCAATATACTGAAGGAATGGAACCAAATACAGTTGGCGTCAGTGCCACTGAACAGAACGGATTTTTGTTTCCGTATCTACCACTCCTAACACAGGCTGATAGCCCGAGGTTTTGTATCTGCAAGTAAATCTGAACAAATATAAAAATGAGAATCATTACTCTATTGACCCTGTAGGGTTCTTTGTAGACCCTATCTGAATATAATGCTAATGCAGAAAAGAATAACAGAACTTCTAATGTTGTGGAGTATTTCTCATGTGTTCAGAAAGGTAATTATCATAAGGGAAAACCATGTGCAGGAGAAAGATGCTGAGAAATGAGCTGTCAATAAGGACTTTATTAATGGAGGGTAGGCTAACATGTTAATTATTCTCTAAAGCATAATTTCCCTATTCTTTGTTTTCATTCAAAGCTCTGTCTTTTGTGTCTATATGGGTTGGAATATCGCCTGCTAAGTCTCCTGTCTCATTGCTCACACTTCTGCATGTGCACTATAAATGACAAGCCACTGGATCAAACTATTACCAAACAAAAAAGTTGTTATGGTGTTAGGCATCAAGTTATTTGTTATTTTGCTAGAAAAGAAAATTATAAGCCATCACTCCATAACTAAGGGTGTCAAAGTACTTACTGGACCCTACACTTGCCATGAAAGTTCATCAAGCTCAGTTTCAGTTTGATGAAACTATCTTAAGTGATAGGAATATTCAGGCAGAATCAAGGGCAGAAAGTGTAGAATGAAGTCCAAGTGACTGGGAGTACTCAGAGAAATGCTATATTGTAGCTGACCTTACTCAGCTATTTAAAAGAAAAAGTATGGAAATACTTGGACCTACAATTTTTTTCCTCAGCCAAAAGTGTATGTAAAATTGCTGATAGTGACATTTGTAGGATAAGTGCATTTGGCAGTGAATTTTGGAAATTGTGTTTCATTAAAGTTTAATGAGCACTGTGCAGGAAGACTGCAAATACTGCTCTGTGCTAATGTGTCACTGTAAAAATTGTCATGTGCCAGACAGCTTAAAGATAACGATGCCCAGGGATAACATTTCTTTCCATCTTTTTTTTCCCCTAAAAATTTGTGGGCTAGATAAAGCATTCCCACTCTGTCCCCCATTTCTGCAAAAGCTTTCCTTATGACAAGCAAGGAAAACACATTCATACATTTGTTAAGTCGTCTTATCTTGTTAATGACCTCCAGTTCTTGCATCACTTAATGAGCAGTCTTTATATGCTGGGTATTAATGTAGCTGATGCTTGATGTAACTCCATTCTCATTGGAAAAGATTGCTATGCTACTGAAAGGTCTGCAGGTCCCTTGCCTTTGTTTTAAATTGAACCGGACAATACTTAAAAATCGATAGAAAGCTATATTGGGAGCTCTGTATGTATTTTTGGAATTTGCTTTATAAGCTTTTGCTATTATTCAGTCAGAGTTGGATTTGAAAGGCAACCTTCCTGCTGCTTTCTTATATCACTTTCAGAAAACAAAGTGTTGCCAATCTGTGGGATAATGGTTCATTTCAGTTATTTCAAAAGTAGTACAGATTACCAGAAAGTGGAAGCAGCTATCAGGAGGCCTGACCAGATAAATGGGATTCATTTATGCTCCATACACTGCTGCATGTGAAAAAACTCAGGAAAGAAATATGGATTCTCTGGTACCTTAAGGTCATAACTGTGTTCTCAACAGGCAGGATGTAAGTCTGGATGTAACTTTATATGAATCAGGCAGCAGATAACTTGAGACCAGCCTGGCCCTTGTCTTGTAGCAGGTGCATGAGTTGATTCAACAGGAGCTGTGCAATCATTGGGCCTTCATAAAAGAAATTATAGTTGGTGAAGTTATGTTACACAGAGCCTGTGAATTGATGACTTAGACATTTGGGGTTTAATAATGATTTTAATAATTTAACCATGAATATTTAATAGTAATTAGGTTTTAACACTTCATATTTTTTAAAAATTAAACTTTGCAATTTTCAATATTTTCTTACCTCTTATTAAGCATTAATATTTGATTTGTTTAAAATGTTTTTTTTTTTCAGTAAGATTTGAAAGTTTTAAACCATGTTAACAAGGAAGTTACAGTTTATACAGTAAAATGTATATTTTAATAACTGCCAGGTATAGATACTTTATTTCTGTAAAAGATATTAAAATGTCACATTTTCCCCCCGGAAAAAAGTACAAAGAAAAGTAGAAGTAAGAATGAAATCCACCTTGTGTCACGTATGAGGTACTAGTCTAGACCCCTATCCTGCATGAGGAGACTGCTGAACTTTGCTGCTGCATGGCAAGCACCACTACATTTCCACATTGTAGGAGTTTAGCAGAATACATATGCAACTCTATACCAAATGAACACATATGAAGCACATGTACAAAATATGCTGAAATAGATTATTGCTCATTTTCTGACAGTATGGTATATCTGAGGTTTTTCAGCCAACATTGCTTGACCTGACTGAAAGAACTGAAGCATGGGTAAGACCACTGTAGAAATGCTCTCACATGAGAAAGCTTCTTACAGTGTAAGGGAGCTTAGAGTTCATTACAGAGCATTATTTTTCCCTTTCTGTTGATTCTGAACATCTTCATGAAACAAAGGTAAAATTCTTAATCAAAGTGAGAGTGGTTGGGTTTTATAAGGCTATAGTTGAGAAGATGCTTTCAGTCTTTCAGGGACAGCGTTAGCAAAAGGAGGAGCTTTACTGTGTACTGAAGCTGCCTGGGCTTATTGAATGGTAAGTCTCTACCACACTTCGTGTCCTGAATTCTCACAAACGTGAACTCTGTCAGTCTGTTTCTGTCCTTCCACGAAATACCATTTCTATCAGCAATGTTTTCCTTTCATGCCAGTTTACTTGAAAGCTGCAAATACCTCAGTATACCTGTTTGAATAACTTCCAAAGCCAAACTAGGATCTCATGTGCTTTGCAGATACAAGACTGGAAGCAATGCTCTCCACATTTCTGAGCAGCCCTATTCACTGTACAGAAAACACCATTCCTATTGATTTGCAACTGCTGCCTAAATAAGATTCACTTCCACATTTCCTCAGATGCATAGGAAAGAGACATGTCACAGGATTTTAGTTCCTTCTGAGACCACAGTAGAATTCTCTAGGTTGTCTGGAGAGACAGTGGAATAACCATTTCTGGAAGCTTTAAATAAATTTTTTCATAGAGCACATAGTGATTTAGATCCAGTTTATATCACTTAGTAACAGAGATAGAAACCAGGGGCAAAGCAAAACTATAAGACCTAGGAACACTTTTGAGGTATTATGACTGGACCCTGCAATATCCTAGTTGCATTCAAAGGACAGCCCTGCATGAATGCTATTTTCTATATACTGGCATCCCTGGAAAATTTGTCATGAGAGCCACCTCGGAGAAATAGCATGCCTTAGCAAGGATCTTGATAAACATGACAATTAAAAAGATGATACCAAGATCATACTGTGGCATCTACCTGCACAACAATTTCACTGCTTTTCAACTGATTTCTTAAAGACCGCTCCATACTTTTTAAGATTCAGAGACGTGATATACCTATTTCCCTGACAGGACTTCTGTCCCTTGCTCAGATACTATAAATTTTCAAATTTTTAAATTTCCAAATACATTCATAATGGAGGGAAACTCCTTTCTGTTAGTTAGGAATCCAGCAGTGCCTTGTTATGAACATGAGCATCTGACAGATTGTTTTGAGTTCCACGTAGAAGAACCAGGCACATAACCTCCTGTATGATATACATCTGATTAGAAGCTTTTGTAGTATTCTACCTAGACCGTAATACATGATTTTCTTATTTACTCGCCTTGATCTCCCTATGTGAAAATTCAGTTTAGGAAGAAGCACTGCAGCTACCAATAATCATTTATCCAAGTATCAGTCCTTAGAGTCAGTCAGATACAATCTAGGAAACTGTTTGTAGAAGGTATTTTGATTTTTGTATTTCTCTTTATGGAATATGCAAAACAACTTGAAAGTAAGGTGCAAAAAATCATGAAACTTATAAGCAGAAATTATGAGCTGCCTATTTTTCCAAAAGGCCACCAATTATCTGACCAGTATGTCCAGAATCCAATTGGAGTCCCAGAGTCACTGATGATTCTGTTAAGATGAAAGGCAATATTTGGTGGGAATATGCTAACAAGGAACCAAATATCTTGGTCACAGCTGGAATCAGTTTTTGAATGGATGAAAATGATAGAAATGTCCTAGGCCAAAGAAAATTAACTTGTTAATGATTTGCATATAAAAGTTGATACAGGATGTTTATTAAGTGGACATTGCAAGACAAGAATATGTATTCATACTGCTTCAGCCAGGAAAAGTGGAACTGCTGTCAAAGAAATGACACTAGCTTTAATAAACATTTTTTTCAGCTTTGCATTAGATGTGATGTGCTTCAGTTGAGAGCCTTAAATCCTTTAGTGACAGAAAAACATACGTCTGCCTATTAAATGAACAATCCCCTTCATATATCCATATATATATATTAGTATAAATCATTCGTATATTTTCATGTTTCATTTAATCCAATATACTTGGAAAAACTCTGCATACTTCAACATTCTGTGTAACAGAAATTCCCCATGGATTTTTAGAATAAGTGCTTAATGTAACTGAGAGCAGCAAGATGGAATCTCCTCTAGGCACTCTGGATTAAATGAAACAGCAATGTTTTCCATGGAGGATTTTTTAAATCCAAACTTGAGTGCTTTATTATTATAAAAGAAATGTAATTAGCGCTTTATATTTATAATCTTACAGCACCTTGAGGGCATTAATTGGCCAAAGCTGTGTTGTTACACCTCTTCTACATACAGCTAATAGCAGACTTGGGGGAACCAAAGGCTCTGAAATAACTGGCCGCATGGCCAAGGAAGAGACTCCTTTAGTTCACGTTGCCAAAACTGTGTGCGTGGAAGGAAGCTGTGCTAAGGGACTGTCTTTGCCTTTGCCAGATCTGAGTATAGCAGATGACTTTATAACCATTTCTGTCCTTGCATTCAGCTGGAGCTGAGCTGGTAGAACAAGAAAATAAAAACTCCTAAACGAGCAAGTAGAGGGTTTTTTTCTTTTTATCTGAAATGAGGCAAAGGGGAGAGGGATTTTAAACTGTGGATGCTTAAGTAGCAGGTTTTTTACAAGGGACCAATTGCAGGATTATAAGGTAGTGTAAAGTGATTTGCACAAAGATAAAAAGGGCAATAAGTGGGCAGATTTAGGCAACAACTGCATTCAAATTGCAGGACGTTTGCCTTTATTCCTGATATTTCTAAAGCTGAGAACTTGTTTTTTTTTAAAAAAGGCTCATATTTTCTTTAATAAAGACATAAATACACTCTTCTAGATGATGTCTGGAATGCTCTTGGTCCTGTCAAAAGTCTTCTCACATTTATCATGTGTAATGTCAACAGGGTCTTGGACAGAATTTTTTGGTGAGACAGACTTATACCTGAGACCTTGATGCAGTGCTGGCCTTTCTATTTGATAATTTTTCTTCTCTTTGTGACAGATTTTGAAAGTGTGGGGTAAGAGTTTGTGATGAATTCAGTGATCTTTTCTTGCTGAGATCTCAGCCTTTTTTGACAGGTGAGTGAGTCACTTTATGAAAACCACACCACCACTTATATGAATCCTAGTTACTTTTATTGTAGCCATCTATTTCTGCTCTGCACTAGATGAATCAGCTTCATTCATTCAGCTAAGATCACAACAAAATTGATTTCTTAATGTGTACGTATCAATAAAATTACTCTATTTAGCACATTATATCTGAGCCAACCTGAGTGTTACACAACTAATTTTGGCTTGTCTAATGGTCACTAGCAAGAAAAACATTTGTTGTAACCCATGCTGTCAATAATAAAGATATCCAGACAACCTGAAGGATCTTTTAGCATCCAGTCATGGAGACGGTGAGCTGTTACAAAGACACAAAGGTTGATCTGAGGTAGAAGTGCAGAGGGCATCCATCCCAAGGGCAAAATATTGTCACTGGCCTTAAAACTAGAGTGGGGAGTGAAAAATAGGGGTGGCACAGAGGGAGGGAGCGAGGAGAAAGATTTACTAAGCAGAACATTTTCTTCATGGGCAAATTGACCACCTGCAATGGAGCAACTACAGAATTTCCAGGAAGCTTGTGTAACTGCGCTGATACTGTCTTATGGCCAAAAAATAGTATAGTGCTTGTGGGAAGTTGTGTCAGTGTTAATTAGTGTAACTATCTAGCTTAGATGCAGAACTGTTTCAAAATACTGCACGTGACTCAGAAGAAAAATAAATGCTACACTGTGGATTTCTGCACCTTATTTTTGTATGAATGCAAAGTGCTGAATGACCAGTGGAAGAAATGTTGTCACTAATAATTGTACAAATTCAAAAGCAAATTTCAACTCCATTAAGTTTTTTAAAAGGGTTTATTAGGAAATCAAAGGTTTTGTTAGGGATTGTTATTAAAATTCATTCACTGTGGATTTCATCATTGCAATCTGCTGATAAATAGTTTGTTATTTTTATGGTCTGACTGACAGACAGTTTCAGGGCAAGGGATGCAGGATTGTGGTAAAATAAACTAAAACTCTAGATCTGACTATCTGTGGTGTGGATATTTGTATCTGCAGTCTGTAGTTTAGGTTATTTATCTTTTCATGAATGTGACTTACTTTGAAATTAACTTTTCCTTTAGAGTCCAATTTTTGCACAAGGCTTAAGCAAATAGGGCCTTTCTTAATCGTTGCTTCTCTCTGTAATATTCTACTTTCAATTCAGTAAAATCCCTGTGTGCCTTCAGGAGGCTGAAGATGAAGTAACTCCAGTCTTGAAAGTGAATTTTTTTCTGGTATTAGTGGAACCTTGTTGTATGTTTCCAGGCATGCTGGTAATAAACTGCACCTCCATATTGATTTCTTTAGCATAGATATATGTGGTATGTTGGTGAATGGTCTTATTAATATTCATTAAATTCTAAATAGCTCTCTTTTTAATGTATCTATTTAGGAAATGAATAATTCATGCATGTATAGGAAGCTCAGTGCTGTCACTTACAGCATAGACCTTTGCTGATCTAAGAAGGTATTTGAACTGAAGGACACTCTAAGATGTGCAAAGCAATTGAAACATTGAACACTGCTCAGCTTCCTACCACCAAGGGCATTTTTTTATGTTTAAAATTTCACTGACTCATCACTCTTCTTAAAGCGCACATTCCCAAATAGGCTTTGGTGGAATTGTACATATAATTTACATATACACACATATTTAATAAAAGCTAAAATAGTTATGATTTGTTCAATGTATAAAAGGCACGTGAGCCACTTGTAAGGCTTCTTATCCACATATGTGTTGGTGATTGTTGAGAATGGTGGTTTTGGAGAACATGCTATATGTGCAAGCTACTGTCACAAAAGGTTGGTTTGCATTGTAGAAGACACTCATACGGGTTTTAGTCCTACCTTAGACTTTGTACTTCTCTTGCAGTAGGTCTTCATCTCTCAGTGTTTAGTCCCCACTCCTAGAACACAGAGAATATCTGTTTTCTATGATTTGGGACTAGTGTTTATATCTATACAATGTTTTGTAAACCTTTTTTCATATTTGTGTATCAGGATGGGCCAGAATTGTAGTTAGTTTCTGGTTGTATATGTAATATGACTGATGCTTGTATAAGTGATTATGATTAATTATGTAAGATATAGAGTTATGATTAATAACACAATATTTATGACTAATTATTGGTAAAGGTGCTAAAAGCTGCTGATACTTCTATGACAAAATTAAAAGTTATGTCTGGTAATATATTGGTATGTGACTAGATGACTTTATTTGGAATAAATCATACCTACTTCTTTGAGGTAGTCTTATACTTTTTCTCTTTCCTTATTAAAAGCAACAATCTCAATATGGCTTCGGATGCCATAGTGAAAGAAAAGTCCAGTATAAAATATACAGAAAACATAAACTTGCTTCTTTCTTTCTGTACTTATAGTCAGCAAGGGTACAGTCTGGAAAGGCAATAAAAAAGCCATGTGAAGAGCACCTAAAGGCACATAACAGCCATTGTACCCAAGGTTATACAGAGGCTCAAAAAGCTCTGCAATGCTTTCTTTCTCAGCCATGCTCTCATCCATAGTACATTTTCCTGTATCATTTGTCTTGATGTGCCTCCAGGACATGTCTCCCTTTCTGATTAGCTTGAACACGAGACTTTATTTAAAATGAAATATTACCCTTCTCCCCCTTAGGAGACTTAAAAGACAGGTTGCAGACAGAAATGTCCAGTTATTTGGACTGTAAATAAAATCCGTGAGATTGAAGGAAGAAAGTAAAGCTCTGTGGTCTGCGCCCATGGACACCTTTAGTATCATTTGGATAAGTAAACCTAAACTTTGTTACAAAACTTTGAAAATTCTTTTGAAGTAGTGTTTGACATGGTGAAAAATCAGAATTTCAGGAAATATTGAGACTTAAAATGAGAAAAAACACAAGGTCTACAAAAATGTGTCATTCCAGTTTACACTGCTCAGAAAACAATGTGGCCATGAATGTGCATTTTTGATACCTGGTCGCTTTTTTCTTTTCTTTTTTTTTTTTTTTTTTTAAAGCAGTTCTCTTTATGATAGCTCATGTAAAGAAACAGTTTCACCCACTCTTGCTCTACAGGATATTACAAAATGTCTATGCCATGTGGATGTATCTATGCTGTTGCTTAATCATGGCTTGCTCACACACAATCATAGTAGAAAAAGTTCAACAGTTTTGCCTTTGAGAGTTTTGTGAAAAAATCCAGCTTTGGCATTTATGCTCAAGCTGAACAGAGCTTCTTTTCTTGTTTAGTGTGGAAGACCTCTAGTCTGATTTCAAATGTTTGTAGTGTAGACATGCCTTGAGAAGAAACCAAGTAAAAGAACAATGGTCATGCTTAAGTAAAACAAGAAAAGCAGGTTCATAATAGAATAAAACTAATTTCGTGTATGCAGAACAAGAAAAAGGATAGATTTAATTTCTTTGGCTTTGGGGAGAAGGAGAGAAAGAAGGGGAAAGGAGCACTCCAGAATACCTGCAGCATCCTTATACTCATGGTTTCTACAAAAAGATTGATTGACCAGTCCTTTGCTGGCCTATCCCTTCATTCCTCTTAAAACAGCCTCCTGCTACTGTGCTATGCAGAAAAAACCCTTTCCTGTGACATTAATGGTGGACTCAGAATGCCTCCAGCATTTGTTACACAGATTTTCAGCTATGTGAAGATCTGCTCTATGTTACGGCCCAGTGAATTTTTCTCATATGTGTGTCCTATTACTCGTTTCATTTCATTTCACCCTCAGAAGAGTGACACCAGGTATGGAAATTCACATGGAACTTCCATGATAAGGCTCAGAAATTGAATGAAAAATCATAAAATGAAAGTTCTCCTTTGCAGCTGAAGTGCAAGATGATGTCCAGGAATACCTGTGTTTCCTAGATGAAGAAAGAAGAGGAGGAAAGGTCTGAAACCACAACAAGTTTGATAAAAAATAGTGTGACAGTTCTGTCATGTTTCACAAAGAAATGACACTGCATAAGGCACTTACCCCTAAAAAAATTACATTAATTTGACTTTGGAATATCTGTAGAAACTATTGCAATAATAATGCAATGTCAAATTATCCTGGGGGAATATCTATTCCAACTCCACTGAAAACTTTTGTCAGATCATTAGAGGCTTTCAAAGAGAAATCTGACCTCTGTGCCTTATAATACAGTGCTACAGAAAGCAAACTAGCTAGGCAAAGCCAGAGAAGTACTGCAGAGGGAAACATCTTCTGGTAGCCTCATCAACAGTGCCTAATTGGTCATATGAGATAGTATCAAAGTGTTTGTTTCATTGTTGCTAATTGCCTCATTTCATAGACATTCTGAGTTTTGTCCTCTTTCTGTTTTGATTTTGCTACTGTATTTGTGTATGGGGAGGTTCCTAATAGCTGTGTAAAAGAGAAATGTTTAGATCTGCAGAGATTCTGGGAAAAAAGCTGGACAGTCAGTACATTCTATTACTATTTTTTAGTTCTTGGTGTCTGATGTTCACAGGAGAAGCATCACTTCCCCATGACATGCTGGCCTGTCGTGTAAAACAGTATGGCACCACATTATGACTACTGCATTGGTGCAGCTGAATCCAGAATAATTTCTTGCCTGAGTTCAGCCTGACCACTTAGAAAGAGAAAAGAAAACAGATTGCTTCACAGTCCATATCTCTTATATATGTAGCTGAGAGACAGACAGGTTGCTTTGAAAAAGCTCCAAATTCTGTGAGTCTGGTTTAGTTCTGACCCAGGGTCTGAACTATTGCTACTGAGGACAGTAGTGCACTAACTGAGGACAGTTAGTGCACTGTGACCATGAAACCTTTGGCTTCTTGTCTTGCATTGCAAACTAAAACCAGAGAAAGAGCATGCATTACCTTGAAAACAAGGGAGGCAGACATTCCTTCCTGACCTATTGTTAAAAAAGTAGTATGTCTCATGCTTTCAGCTTGCAGAGAGATGCCACAAAATTCAACAACCTTCTCTGCCTCTTACATCTTGTAGAAGCAATTTGCATTCTGTCATGTTCTCTCACACATGGTGTTCAAAACAATTAAAAGAAAATTGCACCCATTTTGCTCAGTGTAGCAGGCTGAAAATTTCAAAGATAAGAAGCACTTCTCAGCATGAATAAGCTGTGAAGTGCTTTTGAAAATAAGGTTTTTAATGATAATTGACATTAAAACCTTTATTTTCTAATACATTTCACAGTTTGTGCTTGTCAGGAAGTGCATGTTTTCTTTGAAACTTTCTGCTTGCTGCACTGAGCAGAAGTGATACATTTTCTTTAAAATGAAAACTAGTGAACCTTTTTTTTTCATGTATTGAAAAAAATCACTATCCAAGGCTCACAAAAACTCTCCTAACTCCCCCCCATGCCTCATATTCATATTCATCTGGGTACCTGTAAAGCACAGAGAACAAGAGGCTTATATAGACTGCAGTGTATCTTCTTTCAAGCGCCTGAGAGAGGCAAATAACTTCCTCACTCCATAAATCTAACTTACATAGCATGAATAAAAATGCCATTCTTTCTCCTTCCTTCAGCCAATAGCCCTCCCTCTTGGCAGTGCTGTGATCAACAACGTACACTGACAACTGAGTAACTGTAAAATCAATGGCAAACGAAGAAATCTTATGGGACAAGTTTTTCACATGAGAATACTGATAGGTTTTGGGGGGAGGGTTTAACACCCAAAAGTGTCAGTTTATGCATATAAACTGGGCTTCATAGGTAGAAGGCACTTTTAACAACAAGGCACATAGTTAATGCCTTCTGTGCATAACCAGGCTTGATAGCACAAGTCAGACATTAAGTCCTATCATTAACAAATATAAATAATTTTACAACACAAAAATAAATGAAGGAGGGGTGGACAGTTCTTTGGTTTCTTGAGCAAAACACTCAATGATCTTATTGAATTAAGTAAATCCTTTGGGAATGAGAACATGGAAACAATCATTCCCATTCCCCAATAAGTTAAAGTACTGTTAACTTGAACAGGTGTTCTTTTCTGAGAGGGCAGACCTAAAAGAAAATTACTGAGTAAAATAAACTGTGGAACGTATGGATATTGTGACAACAGAGAGAGCAAATGCTTGCTGAAGATTATGAAAACTTTAAAAATGGCCTTTCCACAGTTGTGGAGGTCAGCAGTTTTCATGCTCCTCGAGTAAAAATATCACTAAAAACATATTTAACTAGTCAAAAACTGTTTAAGTGTCAAGTTTAATTTTACTTTTGCTTCCGTCTCCCTTCCCATCTTCCTATTATGTATTAACAAAAAAGTAAAGTAAGAGAACACCTATTATATCTTTATTCTGTACTTTTCTACAGGACTTCATTTGTAAGTAAGGATTGAATCCTGATTTCTTTGTTGAAGATAAGAGGATTTTCTATGAGTTTTTGATTTAACCCTAACTATAGTTTTCTAAAAGGTAGGTATCCTGCTTCTGTTATTCATTCAATATGTTATAGCTCAGAGTGCTGAGATCCTCAGAGGCTTTCCCTCCTTTGTGTGATACATTAAAGATTTTATTAGTAATATCCAGGCCTATTGGCATCCTAGTTGAGAATTTTATTACCTCTTGGCTTTTTCAGTGACTTTAAAGAATGAAGAGGGAAACTTACAGCACGTGGTTGATAAGTAAACGTTTTCCTATAGCATGTAAGGAAAGTAAAGATATTGTTCAACTATTTTGGATAGAAGGGGGAAAAAAATCACCATTTAGTCTATCTACTATAGATAAGAATATGTGATACAGATTTTAATTGCATGTAGCCACAGGTAAAGTATTTTTCCAATGATACTGAAAAGCTGGTTGAAGAAACTCTCTAAGACTCGCTTTGGAGTTTTAGAAAGCAGGCATTCTTTATTGCAGCGCTGGATGCATGGGGGATAGTTCCACCTAGCATGCATGCCAAAGCTTTAGCACTAACAGGTTATATAGAATAACTAATTGCATATTAATCAGATTAGTATACTTATACATAAAAATAATGGCAACTGATTATCTTAGTACTGCCTATATCCGATCATGCGCAATGAAGGATCCATTTGAGTTGAAGAGCTGCTTTTGCGACCACCGACTTATTTGAAGTTCTTGTTGACTGTCCTTGAAGTCTTTATTCCTGTCCTTGTTCTTTGATCTTGAAGCTTAACGCAGCTTCAATCACAAGTGGTCAGTTCCAACATTGTTCTCATCTAGCATACAGGAACATCTAGTCATAAGAACAAGAACTGCAAAACTTATGAGTAACTACCTCTACTAGTTAATTGCTTGGCTATACTTTTGTCTATTGTTTCAATCATAGTGTTAGTATAAGATTTCTAATAATTATTTACCAAATCTCACTTTTACAGTCACCTAGCAGCAAACCAGTTTCCACAGCTGCTATGAAATATTAGAACCATCAAAATATTTAGACATAGCATACAAAATGTATGGAAGTATGCTATCACCAAGAGGTAATTAAGTCCATCCCCCTGCCATGAACAGTGTTGACTATATCTAAATCATTCTTGCAGTTGTCTATCCAACCTTCTCCTAAAACTGGAGTTTCTGGACTCTCCTAGGCAACCTGTTTCCAAGTTTATCTGTACCATTAGAATTTTTTTTCTTGATTTCTGACCTAAATCTCCTCACTAAAGTTTAAACCTGTTACATCTTATTCTGTCCCCATCCTCTTTAAAAGTATTCCCATAATCTTTAAAAGTAACTTTCATGTGTTTGAAGACTCTTACCGTGTTTTCCCTTCAGTCTTAAGATTAAATAGACCTTAATTCGTTAACTCTTTCCTCATAGAAAACTTTCGTGTTTTCTTTGCCTTTCAACAGTCTCCTCACTTTCCTGTGGATAAGCTGGAGAAAGTGAACACCTTTTTTTATATACGGTGTCCTGGCTGGACATACTGGCCCAGCTGAGGGCTTATTGTCCGTTATGTCCATTTGCTATAGCATTTCCTTGTGTGCCTTAGCTTTTCTGATTTTCATCCCTACATGTTTCCATCATCCTTTTATGTTTGTTTTGTATTGTAATTTAGCCTTGTCCCTGCTGTGTGCATTTCATTAATGGAAGTCATGTTAATGAAGATTTCATGAGTTGATTATTGGTTATTCCTTATCTTCATATTGTGATATATAGTTGTATATTAAATGCAAGTCAAGTTACAGTTTGGTACTTTATAACTTCTAGGTGCTTGACTTACCTAGTTATCTTTTAACACAGAATTTTCTCATTTGATTATTGTTTAATTTACCTTTGCACATGACAAATGTTCTGCTTGATTTTTCAAACTATTAAGTGAAGAGAGCAAGGGGCTGTCAAAATAGAAAAAAAAAGATAAGTCAGTCTTCAGAGTCTTACTTTTTCTTATTTTCTTTTCATTGTTTCCTTATAATTCACTTAGGGAAGAAACATAGGAGCTTAACTGTGTAGTTGATATCTGTCTTAACTGTTGAAGTGAAGAGCTAGGGCCAGCTTCAAATTTAGGAATTACTGTGTATTTCCATACCCCTTGTCACTTTTTCAGTGTACTCAAGTATTTCTAATTTTACTACAGGAATGGGTCCGGTGACAAAGAGGTGTGAATTCTGGAAAGACATCTGTGTAACAGTATGTAACAGCTCTGAAAAATGTGAAATTCCAAATGTTGCAGCCTGTGAAAAGCAGGCAGCCGAATGAGTGTGACTTTGACTTTCTGCTTTGGCTAGGTGGCAGGCTGCACAGTCAATGAGCAGCTCCCCATCAGCGCAAAGGGTGAACCCCTGGGGAGCACAGGCACCCCCAAAAGGCCCCAATGAAGTGCAGCACATCCCCAGTGAAGGGCCCTGGAAGCAAGTACTTGGAAAGGTGCTTCTCCTTCCCACCACTGGGCAAGGAAGGGAAGATAGGCAATGGCCTGTGAACCAAGAGTCCTCAGTATTTCTATAGGTAAGGATGATGCATCCAGAATACTCACCTGGATTGACTTGTTTAAGGAGAGATGGAGAAAATAAAAAAGTGCTTAATTCAAGAAGTCAGTCCATACGCAGGAGGCGTGCTTGCTCAGGGACAGGAATTGAGTTGCCATTGGGACGGTGTGGTAATGAACTCTGAGAGCCTGTTTGCCTCCAATTCCTCTATTTTGCTAATTAAGAAATAAAACCTACAGAAGGTAAGACTGGAAGCTGTAATGTTTTCTCTAATTAATGACACATTTATCTTCTTGATAACAATATTAAAGGAAATCTATAATATAAGCTCTCAACATTGTCAGATCTAAAATTTCTTTGAATGTTAATAAAAGCTTTCCATTAAAATGCAAGTTCTGATTGACCTGTAAGAAGGGAAAGAAAGTATGTATTCACAGTCCCATTTACTACATAATCCCAGACTTAGTCATGTTCATTTAGCATTATTCTAATATTGTTTAAACACTGAGCATGAACTCAGATGACCTCTTTTATGTTCTGAAAACAGAGATAAGAATTTTTTGCCATTTTTGTATAAGGAAAATACATGGAATTCAACTTTTGCATTTGTGACTGTGAGTTTTTAGTGTGATAGTATATGTTTACAGGCCAACAAAGAGATTCTGTAGGAGACCCTAAATGCTACAGAGAGTTTATAATGATTTGGAAAGACTGCTTTTTTTCTTTTTTTTTAAATTTATTTTAATACATAATTTTTCCTGCTCTACTTCAGGATGATGCAATGAAGGAATACCACACTCTAGAATACCAACAAGTAGGAGGAAGTTAGAGAGCCACACACAGGGTCCTAAAATGAAACAGGAAAAGGAACATAGCTCTGTTTTTTATGTCTCAGGTAAGCGATTGAATGATGTGACGGTGATACATCTCAGATATAAACCAAATATCTCATACCTGATACTATTTCATGGTGGAAGTTTCATCAAAAGAGTTTAAACATTACTCACTTTCCAATTGAAAAGGTATTTTCCTAGAATTTTCAAAAGAGTTTCAATCTAGACTGGCGTTGTAGAAAGTATTTCAAAGATAGAAACATCTTTCTTTCAGGAGAATACTAGCATTGTGTTTTCAACCATTGAGTATTCAGCAGATGCCTGGAAGAAGTCAGGTGTGATCAGAGGAGTATTGTTGTCTTCTTCACAGATCAGTCTTTGGTCTTGATCTATTTTAAATAAGAATGAGAAGGCGATATGGCAGCAATATTCGAAGTATGTATGCAGGGTAAGAAGATGAGGATTTCTCATGCCAGATCATGAAAAAAGGTAAATATAAAATAGTAGACAATCATAGTTCTTGCTTAAAAGCAAAAATTAAACTTACTGAAAGTAAACCAAATAAAAAAGATTGTAAGGTGTACACAAAAATTCATCTCGTATGGACAGTTTAAACAATTTTGATAACATGTGAGATGTTATTAAATCCTGTTCCCCTCTCTGGTGGATCAGTATGAACATCCATACATACACATATACAACGCTGATCCCTCCAGTATCTGGGCTTAGACATTCCATCTGCCCAGTGGTTGATTGGAGAGCCTCTACAGCAGACTCATTCTGGGGGCTTCACAGCCAGGCCATGAGGCTGATGGCTACCCTGGGACAGCCCTTGGGAGGTGCTGGGGCTCTTTCTCTGCTTATGTTCCTGGGGCTTCCCCACCTACCATCCTGCCTCTGTGCTCCTTGTGTTTGTGGAGAGAGGCCTTTTAATGGGCTCATCGATCTCTTCTGATGGCCACGGGAATAGCAGGGTCAGGCTACTATTTAGGTTCCCCTTCGCCATTGTTCCTCCATGCTCTTGTGTGTGTGTTCTCTGGAGTCTTCTGCATGTAACCGAACACCAGTCTTTACTCAAGGAGTAACTTTTGGAATCAAAACCAGTAATCTTTATGTATACAGAATCGTTACATCAAGTTTGTATAGTTTTCTTGCTGGTATACTCCAACAATCCAAATGGATTTGCTTTTGATTTATTCTTCAAAGAAAGGAAAGTACAAATTGTGCCTTTTTTTTTTTTTATTTGTTTTTCACATTTGTTAAGGAAAAATGAAGTCAGTCAGCATATATTTACTTATAGGTACTCTTACAGAAGTGGATTACGTGTGTGCACTATTTTTTGTTTTGCTGGATTTTTTTACTGTCTTCTGTCTAAATCAGAAGCCAATTGTGTTAGTTACACAAGTCTTTGCAGGTTATGATACTACACAGAACTTAGGCTGGAAATAATTTTAAGAACTTCTAAATATGGACATTATTTTTATCCATTGTAAAGTGCATTTTGTACTTAGCAATTATTAGTAACCAAGCTATAAAGCCTGAAAAGCAGGAAGCCAAGGGAGATGGCATTATATTGTACAAAATTCAAGTAATTTTGTAATCATATTTAGTTCTGTTTTTATCGTTCTGCATAAACATCAAGAAGTTGTGCATTCTTCACCAGGAGTTGTTTAAAGTATCCATATTCTAGCAATAGATAAATAGGTTATTTTTGAAACCCACGTAAGAACATCAAATTTTAGATGAATTATCAAAAGAAATTGGCTGGAGCACAATGCATGCCTTTTACTGACCTGTTATTTCTCTTCATGGTTACTGGATGCACACAGACATGAATCAAAACACTTACAAATAAGATGTTTTTCTCTCTACCTGTACACAGAGAACTGCCTTTATGTCTCATTTTATTCTTCCTCAGTATAAAATGATTGATTGATTGCTCACAGCTTGCATGACTCCCTGCTGCCCTAGATCCATCTCTGCTCTTCACACTCCATACAGTTCTTGCATCATTGACTTTCTGCCAGCCATTTTGCTGCCAGTGCATGAGCTGACATTTAATGATCTTTAGACGCAGTAATGTCACATTTATCACTCTTTATCGGTTGTGACAGACCTAAATTCAAATGCAAACATGAAATGCAGACTGAATCCAATCCAAACAGTGATATGTTTTTGAGTGGCATCCGTCAAGGCACGTTGAGAAAGAAGTGAAAAATGACCTGTTTCCTATTATTTTATAACTACAAATAACAGATCTTTAGCTCCACTCTAGAATATTTTTCCTTGTAGTTTTCAAGGAAACTCCTTTTGTTTTCCAAAATGTCATATCTATTTGGATATTTGAATGTTACTGAATTTTCAGTATTCCCAGATTTTACATTTTCAATTTAATCCAATCCCAACTTTACATGAAAAACCGCAGGAGCACATTGATTCCTATGACCACTCTACCTTCATCTGCTACACAAGGAACAGTTTCCTGAACTTCAGCATTGGAATCCTGACACAGCTACTTTTATTGCATGTGCCAAAGAATAAGACAGATTTAGTCTGTTTTTATCCTTCTTCTTCCCTAGCTAGCACCTAAAAGTTTCCAGAAGCAAATGCTCTCCCAGAGGACCTTCACATTTTTTTTGCATGTGGTCCTGATCAGTGCTCTTTACTAACACATCTTTAGTAGATGGGCACCACTTTCTAGTTATTACCGTGCTTTTCAAGGAATAGATGCAGACTTCAGGGCCACAGATATGACGGTAAATATCTGTGTCCATTGTTCAGCAATTAGAGGAGAAATAAGAGAATTAAGCCACAGAGAAAAAAGGTATTTGCTTAGTTGGTTTAAATTTCTTCTCTGTTTTCTCCTGCCCTTGAGAAGGTCAACCATTGAAAATTTCTGAAGAAAATGTGATGATTGAGGCATCATGACTCATGCGGGAGATGCAGCCAGCAGCGCTGCTGTATGTCTCAGCATCTTCTATGGCTTCGTGATACTATGCATCAGTATAACATTTCTGTTACACTGAGCTCACTGACTGAAATCAGACGTTACCGAGACTTTGGCGGACTTGTCCTTCATCTCAGATTGCGAGATTATATTAGTGCAGTAAAATGACTGTTAATTTATAGGGTAGTCACTAGTTTTCAGATATAATTGATCACCATTGAGTGGGAGTGGGAATTCATGCTTTCCAGATGTATTTTGTGGATTTTCTGCAGAACCGTAGTAGGTTGCATTTGATCTCCAGCGTGCTGGTATAACTAATGCATTGTCTGTTAGGAAGTGCATTAATACTATATTTCAGCAAGAATTGTCCTCAAGCTATACATATTTTACCAAAACATGACTGATTTTAAAAGAAAATATCATAAAGTAAAATAAAAGTGTGTTATGGATTAGTAGGAAGATGCATTTGTGGCTGGGTCAAAGCTGGATCTTCTGAGACAGGAAAGTTGTTGGCCATATCTGCTTCTTTAATCTCAAAATTAAAGCACCTTTTGATAAAATTTAGAGCTATTTATTCTTTTGTCCATTTTGCAGTGTACCTACCTCACTGCAGAAGCACTTTTCCTTATGTCAAAGACAACTGCATTTAAATTTATTTTTACATAGATGTCAGAGCTGATGCAGCCTGCACTTCAGAGAAATGGATGCTACCTGAGATCACTAGTCCTATTTGTAGTATTTTAGCTAGAACATATCTAGAAGCTCTTTGGCACTTCTTTTGCCAAAGGGCAGGCTGCCATCAATCAATTATAAACTATTTTTGATACATTTTAAGGAACCTGTCTAAAAAATATATTTTTAACAAAAGCAAAAGTAACAGTTCTTACCTGCAGAGAATAAAAGAATGTTTTACGACTGAGCTTTTATTGAAAAATCTCCCATAACTACTTCCCAAACATACTTTGGTGAAGAGAGGTAGAAAGCAATAGATACAGTGGTAGTTAGCCAACACAGAAAATGTAATGTATGTACCCTAGCATCTATATACAGATGTTAGTAATTATCATAGCAACTAGATATGATAGAAATCTGGATTGTGTTGTTTTATTATTGTTTACCACTACAGGTCATCTTTACTAAGCTGTTAATTGAATACACTCTGTGATAAGATGACTCAGTAAAAACAAACTTTCTTGCAGTGAATGGAAAAAAAAAAATGAAATAGTGTGTTTCAAACCTCAAATAGATCTGTGAGAAATTGCCAATGTAATTCTATGGGCCAGGCATCAAAACTTGGTGTAACAAGTTCTCCCACACAATGCATGCACGTCAATGAGAAAAGCTGAGGGTTGAACCGGAGCTTGGGCACCCCTACTCAATGCCCAGAATAGATCAGATATGAAAGCATCATTTTAAAGTATCACTTACTAGTGCAGGTTTGCTTCAAAAGTGTCCCACTTACTGTATTAACATCTTGCTCCACTTGCCCTTTTACTTCCTTCTCCTGCTGCCTAGAACCTGCTCAGTGCTTTTCAGCTTTCATTCTTTCATCTTCATATATACCACAATATTTATTCTACCTACTTTTATCCTTACTTGGCTGGGTTGGAAATTTTCAAAGGGAGGAAATGCCTTCACCGCTCTTCTGTGCAGTGAAAATCTCTGCAGTTTTCCTCCCAGTTGTTACACAGATAGTGAGGGGGAGAAAACAAGCCATGCTTTTTCCACAGACCAGTTTTACTAACCAGAGTCGCTGGCTCTAATCGTTACCAATCCCTTAAAGTCCATAGTTTGAATAGCAAACAGCCATCAGCTTTGACTTCTGCTGAGGTGTTAACCCTTGCTTTTCTAACTTTCTGGCAATTCCTGTGGGTTTAGGTATTATCCACCTGTGACTTGTTTTCTAAAAAATTTTTCTTCTTGCATGGTTGGGAAGAAAGTATAGCATCCTGGAAGCAGTTGAAATTTATCAATAAAGAGCTGAGTTTGGCACAAAGGGTGACCTCTTAAGACATCATTGCCCTGTGAAAAAAAGTATTTGAGGTTGTCCATAGAAAAGAAAAGTTATGGGTTGGCATAGAGGCCAACCAAATTATACTTGATTTCCCTAATTGTTTAAGGTTGGCTGGCACATCTGTTATAAAATCTTCGTTTTTCCAAACCTCGGAATTTTTACTTGAACATTTGCATATCACTTGAGCAGCACTCGTTTTCCCCAGTTCTTCATTTGGAAATCAGGGTGTTCATATGATCCTGACCAAGACCATCCGTAGAACAGGTCTGAAGACCAGGAACTCACCTGGGAGTTAGAGAAACCAAGGGAGATAGCTGTGTCATTTCTTGAGAGTTCACAAGTTTCCATGTATCAACTTTTTCTATCAGAACTAAACAGACATTAAAAGAAGCTTACTTTTCTCAACCTAGAAATAGGTTATTTAGGCTAATGATTAATGTGGATATAGAAGCCTTTCACAGTACGCCAGTACAGGTACAACTGATGTTGCCCTTACTGTCTGGTTTGGTAGAATAATTTACTTTCCACATCAGTCAGTGCAAGTCTGTTTCACAGTCTCTTAATTCATTTTTTCAATGCCTGTTGGTAATAATGTTTGCTACTGACCATCATAAATAGCAGGATCTTTTGTCCTGGCTGCTTGTGAAGTCCTGATGCATAGAACAACTTCAAAGATGGGCTTCTAATATTTCCATTCATTTTTTCTACCTGCAGTGACACTAGTATGTTATAAGACCACAGAAAAAAACCCAGAAGAGCCCAAATAATGTCACTGCAGACCTCAGATTTAGCCATGAAGCTCAAACTTTCAGAAAGGTAATGGGGTCTCCTTTTCAGTACTTTTGAAGAAAATGTGTCTGTAATGTAGAATCTATTAAAAAAGATGTATAGAGAGAGACCTTTATCAAAAGCAAGCAGAATCCAATTCTGGAAAGCATTTCTGTAATCACTGCTCTGACAGCCCTGATGGCTTTTGGATTTACCCGTTCTCCTCTGTTTATATAATAGAGCTAGAGTGAGTCAAGATGCTAACTAAGTTAAAGCTAACTACAGATGACATCACTCATGACACTTAATTCTAGTGACTTTTTTTTTCTCATAATGACTAAGTCATTAAAATATTCTTCTTCAAAATGTGAGGTTTTTTTTCCTCTGTGCCCTTTTAACATATTTCAGTATAATCCTGGAGGAAAGAAGTTGGTTCAAAATGATGGTTTTGAGGTTGCTCATAAATCTATGAAATGTTTCACTCTGTTCAAACTTGTTTCGTGTATCTCCCTGTCCCTACTGCTCTCTGCCCTATGAGGTGAAAAAAACCCCAACACCCTCCCCCCCGCAAAACCACGAAACAAAACAACAAATGCAAACAAAATATTACAATCAAGCCTGAATATTTATTTTCACCATAAAAAGATATGCTTGTTAATATAACACTGCATTTTAAACTATAAATGCTAGAAGTCACTAATGTCAACACTGTGTTAACCCCTGCAAGTAGTTAGGTGACTGATAGACTGTGATTTGGAGGGCTAGATGACTACTATGAGAATGTGCTTACATTCACAGTGGTTTACAATGGGGTATCCTCTAGAATTCTCCCTTCTTACTTTCCCCTTTCTGTCAGGGCCTGGCATCCTGTTATACAAACCCTCTTTTTTTTTTTGAAAGACTAATACATTGATCCACTGACCTAAATAGTGGAAGTCCTATTTCATTACATAGGAGTCTTCTAAAAAGTGATTATATATATTTTATGGTGCTGTAGCATTCATGTCGGAGGCATTGTTGTGATTATTTAGTAAGCTTTAAAATATGTTTCTGTTGGTTTTCCAGGGTCACCCAGTATATTGTTTTCAAGCTGGATTAAATCTTGTTGATTTTAACTGAGGTGTGTAGAAACTTGATATGCATAGAGAATTAGACTTAAAGTCACAATATATTTTTCCTACAAAAATGATTAAAATCTTTGCTTAATTATATTACTTGTTTTAAGACAACTAATTCTTGATGTGTTTTCTAATGAGGGGGACTTCAGATAACCACAAGAGATAATGTACAATTTCTGACCTCAAAGATACCAACCTCATCTCTTACTTTGTGTGTATTTTGGAGAGATGTTTTTCCCCTCAGTTATTATCCCTTAGGCAATAACCCTTTACCATGCTTACATATGCCAGATGTCTAAAGCCTCTCTGCTGGATGTAAACATTTTCTGAAGACAAAAATCAACAGCTCATTACCATACTGTGAACTTTAGTTAAAAGTGAAGTCTTAAAGTCAGTGCAAAGATGACTATATTCTACTTCCTTCTGGAGAATGAGTATGCATAAATTCTCTCTTTTTCATTTAAGTTCTTACGTTTCAATTTTGCATATTGGAAGCACTTTACCTTCACTGAAGTAAGCCCTTAAATGTACACCAAATTCATATTTTTAAGTATATTGGTGTTGAAATATTTGGGAATTGATGTTTTAGTGACATGAAAAGGATTATTTTTTCCATTGGACTTACCTAATCCAGTATTGTAGTGGTGTTTGGGTTTTTGTTTTTGTTTGTTTGTTTTCCAAAAGAAATACCACCTATCAACTTTACATATATGTGAAAGTGGTATTAAAATCTATGTGTATATATATTTTTACATATATACATACCTATATACATGCATACATATATATACATATATGTACACATACATACACATAGATGTATACATATGTGTATAACTACATAAATATATACATGATAAAACCATCTATAAACTATTATACTACTGCGTATTACAGCTACATATGTAACCTATATATATACACATATGCATACACAAATATACACATCATCTTTAATACTTGTTACAGCTGCATAGTGTGTTGACAGTGTAAAAGAATACATGTGATGGATTAAACTCCCTGATGCCTTTGGTCACAATACCAGAAGAGAGGGCAAAAATTTTATATCTCTTTGTTTGATGTCTCTAGTTACAATCTGAGACAGGCATCCAAGGTGGCACAGTGAAGTTTTGTCTGTTGGTTGCATTTGTTCTTTTTATCATTTAAGCCTGTTTTTTCAGCAGTGTTCATTAATTCTGGCCACCAAATTGAAAGCCTGATCTGAAAAATTGGTCAGCCCTCAGCACCCATGTTCATTTTAAGCCAAAGTGCTTCTCAAAATTCCATCTGCACAGTCTGAGATTCAGCATTTGCCCATCAAAACAACCAGCTAGGACACAGAATAGAAAATGTGGATGTTCAGACACTGCTATGGCCGTTCAGCATTGCACTCATAAAAATAATTGATGCTACCTTAAAGACCATAGCTCAGTCTTCAAGGTTTTCATTTTGGCATCTTATCATGCCTTACGTTTGACATCACTAAATGAAACGTGATAATATTAAGATATATGATATGATAACATTAAGACAGTATCCTCACATCTGGTAGGGACTGTTCTATAAAGCTGCAATGACCGGACCCAGTAAAGCATTCTAAGGCAGAAAAGTTTTTGGTTCCACTTCTGCTTTGTTTTTCTTAACTCTTTTTAAAGAATTATATAAGAGCTAAGCTGTTTGTTTAATAATAGTTCAAAGCTTGCTTTTTAATGCCAGTATCCCTCATGCAATTATTTTAAAATAGCAGATTGGCAATGTCTAGTTTGGGCACTGTTCATATCTCATCACTTCTGCAATGTTTTGATGCTTTCTTGGAATCACAGTGCTAAAGCTAAATGACTTAACAGCTAGTGAAGAACAAACAAAATTAAGTTACATGGCTGATGCCTGGCAGAATGCAAAATTATCTGTAGGGTGGCTACTACTAAACTGGAAACAGGATAATAATGGAGCACCTGGGAAGAGTCTTGAGGTTGAAGAATAAATGTGTCGCGCCTGTTGGCTCACAGTTATATGGGTTATCTGAATGTTTTTTTTCTTAAAGCTGGGTTTTGTGAGGGCCCAGTTTTGTCTCTCTCTGCTTGACCATCTCTATTCTTATATTACGCATGCCAACTACTTCTGCAGTGGAAAACAATGATTAATCTGCTTGAAAGGGGAGTGGATTGTTGAATGCTCACACCTATGCTGACACAAAAAATGGATTTACAGTTTTTCACTTCGCGTTACAAAGAGAGGAAAACAAATTTAGCTTTCATATTGGGATTTTGTTTGTTTGTTTTCCAGCTGGCTCCTCACAGATCCACTTTATTCTGACCGTGCAGGAGCACAGAATCATATATCTTAAGGCTTAAGTCCAGACTTGGGAGTCCTTGCCCTATGCTGCCACTAGGGAGTGTGCCCTACAGGAGGCAAACGTTTTGTTTGCAGGATCTGACTATGATGTGCATCCCCACCTGAAGTACAGAGCAGCTGCTTTGTTTCACTACCCTAAGCACCGAGCACAGGTCAGTGCAGGGAACAGATCCCACAGCTTGCCTGTGCAGGGGCTTCAGGAGGCCCATGGGCTTCTCCCACAGGAGAAAGGTCTGTGGTTTTACCATTCAAAAGCATGAAACACTGGCAGCAGGGAAACACCTGGAGTGCTTATGTGAGTCTGCCACTCAGCAAGACTTGATAGGTCTGCTACTATGCCCAGCAAGGAGGAAAGGGGACAGTGAGATGAACTGCAGTGCAGAGGACAGGCTTGCTAGTCACCCTTGCTGGTGGCAGGAGGATGTGAGGAGAAGAGGTGGTGAGAAAGACCAAAAATGTCAGGAACTTGTTGGCCTGGTGGGAAGAAGGACTGGTGTTACTAAGTGTATAACACCAGACAGGGGAAAGGTAGAGAACTTGCCAATGTGCATAACTGTAGCAACTCAGTAAACTGTTTCACTCACACAGTTAACACATGAATGCCAATCAGTGCCTACACATTTAAAAGCAAAGAAAATGTAAGTGGTCAAGCTAGTTTTCAACATACAGGTTTACCACAGGTCATTCCAGTTTGGGCTCCTGCTTGCTCCTTCTCTCAGAGATAGAGTGTGTGGGGAGGTATGAGCCTTTCCTTTCCTTTTTTTTTTTTTTTCCTTTTTTTTTTGGTGAGCTTTAAGAATCATTTCTGCAACATTTCATAAGGCTATCCTTTCTATGGGGAAAAAAATCATTTGCATATTCAAACCTTTAAAATGTCATCTCTTCCTTACAGCACATCTAATCAATGTCACCTGCAGAACAGGACACCCAAGGCTCCTGTAAGGGCCAAACTCTATTTGCCAGCTGGACAATCCAAGTAATGCCCTTTATGACAGTATTCACAATGTTCAGAACACAGTAGCTTTGGTAATTATGAGACAACTTCAGTAAAGAAGTGCAGACAGGTCACAGATTGCAGAGTGACAATGACAATTCAGCTGGAACAAACAGTAATCTCTAAGGTGCTTCAGTTCCTGCCACTCTCAATGAAGTTCTTTACTCAAAGTAAAATAAACCATAACCTATTCCTCTGAGCACAGGGCATTGTGTTCCCTGTCCTTTTGAAATGCAGACAGTCACTTTTTTGTTCACATGGGTTTGTGGAGAATAAAAGAGGCATACTGGATTTGTTCAGACATCCTTGTCATTCATGGCTTGTAGCAAACATTATGAATATAGGGAACAGGGAAGACGAATCACTGTGAGGCCAAAAGCAAACCATGGGGCATGCAGAAAATGAAAATGGCAGAGGGAATAGGAAATAAAACTGTGGTAAGAGGACAGGAGATCAGAGAGCTAGATTATAGGATGAAGGAAGATTATGAAACAGAGAAGTTCAGGTGGCAAGAGATTTGTGAGGAGTAGCTCAGGAACATGGGAATGAATGAAAAAGAGTAAAAATATACTATGAAGAAGAAATGATAGCTCTCTGAATTCAGGATTTCTTTACTTCTGAAACATTTAGAACAAAATATTCCATGAGACTTTCTGTTCATTCATGAGACACCTTTTAATGTTAGTCTGCCAAATCCTTATGTAGCACAAACCCACAAGAATTGATCAAAGCACATGAAGAGGTGGGACATCTTTCTGGCAAAGATTTTTTATGACCATAAGGCTTTCAGCTAAATATCCTTATATGAATTAGTGATGCAATATTATTATACTGTCATTGAATTTAGTTAGTTAGTTAGTTAGTTAAACTGCCAGTGGCTTCAGGAAAGGTTTCAAATGCAGATTTTCAGCGATGAGTTTCAGCTACTATTTATGTTCCAGAGTTTCAGCTACTATTTACATTCCAGAGTTCCTCTGTGACACCAGAAAGTCACATAATGACAGGTTTTTTAAACTTATGTCTGTGACTAATGATCTAACTAATGGTATTTTTTAAAGCATCTACACATTTAATTTCCACTGAGTTCTAATGACTGAAATATCTTTGAGTAGCATGTCTAGCTGTCACCTGCTTTTGACAAATCTCACATTTTTATCTTTAAACACCTTAGTGTCTTTAAAAATCTGTCTTTTAGTTTTGTGGTGCATTGTATTTTTTCTAAAGGAGGAGTAATAGCAGTTATCTACCTCTCAAAGGTATTGAGAGATTGCAAAAAACTTGAGGACATATTTTGTTGAAATTTTTTATGCATCTCTTCCTCCATAAAATTAAGTGGAGTGCTTAAATGCCTTTGCAATCTTTCCGTACAAAATTAAACCATACACAAACCATGGAGAGATTTGTTTGTTTGTTTGTTTGTTTAAGAGCCATCCTAGCTGCTACATAGCCAGTTCTACTGCTTTTGGAGCCAATAGCATAACTTCCTTTAGGCCTCAGTACAAGGAACATTGGGAACACAAACTGCTTCCAATTTAATTGATTTAACTATCAGTTTCTCACTGTGACCAAACAAATCTTCATAGCAAACATGGGGCTCAGACATTGTTTTTTCCCTTCTCTTCTGATTTTCCTCGGTGGTACAATAGCTTACCATCTATCCCTGCCACTCTCCCCTCTATCATTTCTTGGCTGGAAGCCATTGAACTCTTTCACATGTTCATTCTGCCACTATCTCTCATTGACATCTTGCTGATAACCTTGTCAGTGAGTATTGACGGGCTCAACCACCATATATTATTTAGTAGTCACTGAGTTAATCGAGGTTTTTTTACTGTTCAAACAGCCTCTACTATAATGGGGAGAGGAAAATCACATTGCTTACTATTGCTTGGGATGGCATTAACCCATTTTTTGTTACTTAAAGAGGGTGACACATTATTGTCCCCTGGCATTTATGTTGTGTAACAGTTGCAGGCTGTAGCATTGAATGGAATACTGACTAGTATTCTCCTAAAGCAACAAAAGTAGTAATACAGGGCATTCAAAATTCTTATGAATTATTTCATTCTGGAGATGGTTTAAAGAAAGTATAATACTTTATTTTGTCATGGTATCCAGATTGAAGTCTCCTTTCTCATTGTGACTTCTTAAATAAGAACCTCCATATATGTGTATTGGAATACAGTCTAGGAAATAAATTGCTTGAGCACCACCATTAACACTTGTTCTTGGATCTCACCTAGATAATGAAGCAGAATCAGACCTCTGCAGCACCACCAGGAGATACAAAGACATAAAGCAGTGATGCACACAAAGCATGTTGTGATTAGCAAGCTGGTCATCTTGCCTAGCAGAACCAGGTACCATAGCTTCCCAGAGGAGTTCAGACCTTCCAATCTGAATGCACTCTAATATTTTTTCTCTACTGTTTGATATTCATTTATCAATGTCACTTCTTGAGCTGATTATATTTAAACACTTTTTCTGGGTCAGAATCACATCTGAAATGTATTTAAACAAGACAGTGACACATTTGGGATATCTGTATATCATTGTTACTTGTCTTGCCCATGAATTAATACCCTGGGACATAATTCAGAAAGTGCTGTAGACCTGCAGTAACTGTTGTTTCTGCTGTAAGAAACAGTCCATTTGCCACTGACCTCTGTGCCAGCACAAGAATTTGTCCAGCTGTGTGATGAACTGGGTAGAGTGACTAACCACCAATCACTCTGAAAACTGGGGCCGGGAGGGGAGATGAAGACAGCCTAGCTCAAGCAGCTCTGCTACCTGTTTCTTGAACCTTACTATCACTCCACAGCATGGAGACTTTGGGTAGTAAGTAGTAAAGAGACAGTGGAACATTTCACAGGGGAATATTGACCTTGTTGTTTTAGTGGAATTACAACACTGAAATTGTGTTCTACTTAGAATTTTACCTGCAGCTTGCCTCTACAGGAACTACTCTTCATCTTCCTTACGCTACCGGGTAATTAGTGCATTTGATTGGAATGCAAAATTCTGTTGCTTATGTATAATAAATGTATATATATATATATATGTATTCCTATGTATTTTATATATATATATGTATGAATAGTACAGGACACATGAGGATCCTTTTCTGTTCAAATGTGTTACCTATAAATGTAAGCTGTTTGTCATCTTTACTTTCACAGACAATAATTATTAATATGACAGTTACCTAAGAAAAACAATTGTAATCTCTCTAGCATTATGTTTTCCCATCACAGTTCTTTAAGTACTTGTCAAGTTACAGGAAAGTGTTACATTTTTATTTTCTGTTATTTGTAGTGGGGAAACCAATTAGAGTAAAATAAGAATATTTTCTTAAGGTAAAAATAATGAGTCCAAGACTAATAAAACTCACATAGTAAAACATGGATACAGAGGACAGAGAAATTTGTGGGTGAGATAATAAGTTTACATCCCTGAAGTGCCATTTAGCATCAGAAGGCTTTAAAAAAATATATTTTTCTGGTTCTGGGAGTAGATGAGTAAAATTAAAGCAATCTTGGACCAACACCAGAATTTAAATTGCAATGTGTTTCATGTTTCCCCCTTCTTCTGCCTCCGTCCCTGCCTAAGCTCTATTATTACGGCATTCAAGCTGTCATGTTCTTACATCATATATCATCACCAAGAAAACTAATTTCAGAATCACAATGTGTTTGCAACTCTCTGAAGATAGTTCTTGCTGGTGATGACGAATGGATTGTAGAAACACAGAGTCACCCCATGGTCTAAGAACCCTTAGACCTAAGAGAAAAATAAAGTGTTAGTTAATGTTCAGACTAGTTCCCTATGCCATCAAACATTTCTAGGTAGGAGAAACAATGCTGGTTTTCCCCTTGCTGCTTCCCACTCCACTTAAATGAGGTGACATCCTACTGCAGGTCTTCTCTAGACGTTAAAAGGGCTCAATCAGACTTAAAGACAGTTAGAGAAAGTTAAATCAACTGTTTAATTATTTTGTTGCTACCTCAGTTGGGTCTAGAGTGTGTTTTGCTTCAGTACGTTTATGGAACATAGTCAAATCTGAGCATGATTTCAGTTCCTCATATACAAACATTTCAGGCAGAAAGCTGAGGACATTTATCTAGTATTTGTAAAATGTGGTAATCAGTTGTTGGAACCAAACTTCTGATGCACAAACAAAAAGTTTAAATACAAGTTTGAGGCTTTAAAAATGAAAAGAAGCCATGTCCCAAGCCTTTTGTAATGTTAAATATAAATGTAAGGAACTCTAACCTTGTGTAAAGTACACCTCGTCACCTTGTACATCATTCACTTACATATTTCAGATTGTGCCTCTGCCTAAAAAGGAAGAGATTTCAAGGTATTTAGGCAGAATTTATTGATTTTCTATAAAGAACATGGAAATGAGGTGTTTAAGTGCACTGAAATCACTGATTAATTATCTTTCTTGTTGTGGGACAATCACTTTTTCTTTGATAGAATTGTCTAGTAGGTATATGAGATGTAGCACAACCGTACCAATGCAGGGTGTATCTTTGACCCTATGAAAACTTCCAGCTTTCTTGTAAGAGGATGAAATCAGTATGTTTACCTAGCATATCAGTGTAGTAGAACACTCAGTTCTTCATCTTGCTTCCAAACTATGCTAATGCGCTTCCTGATACCACATTTTATTGTTTCTCTGAACTACACTGCAACACAGTCGCACCTATTTATAAGGAGAGATACATTATGCAAATATATATAGGCAACATTTTTTCCCCCCAAAGAACAGCAAAACTAGAAGGTACAAGCACCTTTTTTTCTGACTTGAGCAGTGTTTCAGTAATAAAAAGGCATGGTAAAAGGCATGAGATTGTGTTATTTTCCTCAAAGTCTGGGGAAAAAAAAATCTCTAAAGAGAGTCTTTTTTTACATATATATATCTTTGGTTTTTTTTCCTAATTCTAAGCTGGCTTTCTAGGTGATATTTTTATTTCAGATTCAGTGCATTGTGCCATCCCCAGGGACAATTTAGCTACAAAGAAGTGTTTCCAGGCTAAGCATTCAGGCTTTGAGTTAAGCTTACAGACATCACTTTATTTAAATAGTCATATGGCAAGATAAAATTATTTTCATGTGCTTATGAGTCAGGCCAGCTAAAAGATGAAGAGGAAGGTTACATTGTATTTAAATCCAGTATATAAAGTAAACCACTATAGTAACTGTAAATAATTAATCAGAGAAATGATAACTCATCCTCATGGAAAATCAGTTCTTGTTGTTCTTAGCATTTAAAGGAAATTAATTCTTCATCTCGAATGAGCCCTTCAACAAATTGTAAGAAAAAGATTAATCTGATGGGCATTCTTGTCTTCATTTCTCTGAAGATGGAACTGAGAAATGGAAAAGATAACTAAACAATTTTGTCTAATCTTAGGATTTGATGCTTAGTTGGTATAAATCAGGATAACTGCCCTGCTCCTCTAACGAATATTGGTATCGACACTGAATGGTCAGGGGTGCAAGAAGTCAAGTTTTCTTCCCATTTTTCTCCCTGATTCAAACTGTTTTGAAACAGACTGTTTAAAGCTTTAACATACCATTAAAGCCATTCGGGGGAGCCAAAAGGGTTCAGTATGAAGTGCAAGGGGTCTACTTGCACAGAGCCATTTTCTGAATGAGAACATTAGATTTTAAGAAAAGTAAATACAGAATTTAATTAATTGTTATTTTTCTTGCTAGTCATATCAAATGGAGCAAGCTTCTGAAGGTTTTATTGTCTAAGCTAGTGATTGTGCAAATACTTGACTTCAAAGAGTGTCTTCATCCATGGAAGCAGCACCATGGGGGCAGTTACTAAGCAAACCTATAAAGTCGTCATTATTATAAATCATTTGTAGGATCAAGACCAGCACTATATGAGTGGAAAGAAAAAATGCCTATTGGGTTCTTACTTTTTATCTCTATATTCCTCCAGTAACAATTTATACAAGCTCGAATATACCAGAGAGCGGAGACCGAGTGGTAGTAACCAGTGGCTGTAGCTATATAGTTGTTATTGCATAAAGGTGCTTGAATCTGCTAGGCATGGAGGTCCCTTTCAGTATCCTTAGCCTCATTAACAGAAGTGGGATGGTAGCCATCCCATTAGAAAAAATACTGTATAGAACAGCAAAGACTTCAGATTTATTAAATTGTCTTTTGATTTAATACATGTTCACCTTGTTTTAATATTGTCATTTGACAGATGGATTTTATCTCTAGGACCATTTTCCCACCTAAACTGCCATTCAAAGCATGCGTTTCATATGTACTCTCAAAAGTCTCTTCTACAGTGGCAGGCGTTAACATCCATGCTTACTACAGAATTTACTAACCGCTTTCAGATATTGTGCATTATCACCACATCTCCTCTGTGTGCATGTGTGTAGCTATGTATGCATGTGTATATGCACACACACATATGTGTCTCCTATATGTATACATATTTGTACATCTCCTGTACTGGCTTTCAGATGGTAACATACGAGCAGAAACTAACTCTTTAAGAAGGCTGAACTCCTTGAAAAATCTAACTGAAACCAAATTATCTGTAACACCAATCCCTCTTCTAATATCAGAATGCTTTCATTTTTATATTTGTTAATTCATTGGTTGTTAGATTAACATTCATTATAGCTATGTATTTCAGTAACTTTTCATTACTGACTGATATTTGGTCATCAGCAGCTCCAAATGTCTTTGATGGAATTACAAAATACTCCCATGTTGCATGATTCAGTCATTGATATAAAAAGATACAGTCCTAGGCAACTTGCCTTGTGTCCTGAAGAAGAGTCAGGATACTGACTCATAAACCCAAAAAAACCCCTCAGCAGTCAAGAGGGCTTTGAAAGTTGAGTCAGAAACCATGAGTAAGAGATTGTGTGGCCTTTTTCTGTGTGGCATTTGCTATTTACACAAGCAAATGGATCCTAGGGCTGCAGAAAATTATGCTGATGCTAAAGGCTCCTTTCTTTCCACTCTTCGTCCTACTTAATTAGAAAATGCTGGTGGTGGGCCAGTATTTAAGTAAGAGTTCTTCACCCCTTTGCCCTCACATTCAGCTTATATTGAAACTGTTGGGACTTTGGCTGTAAGAGCGAGCCATGTGTCTATGAACCCAGTGATAGTTGTAAGAGGTTAATTTCTAGGTAGTGATGCTTCTCGAATATTGTGTTTGCTTGTTTGACCTCAGATGTGAAAACGACAGCATGGAACTTTTGTATGCTCCTTTTTCTTCCCCCTCGTCTGGTAGAACGTCGGGTAGGTGCTGTCTCTTTGACAATGTTTGTGTGATTTTTTTAATTGTTGGCATTTCTACTTTTGGAGGAAGAAAACATGTTTGTTTTTACACCACACGACCCCATATATACACACACACACTCACATATATATAGAATTGCTTATCAGCTCATAATGACTTGATATTTTCCATTGCAAAGAAAGTGGTAAAATGGCTGTCATGGCAAAACACCAAAGCATTATCATTAGCTCAGGTGTGTGTACTCTGCAATTTAAGCTTGCAAGCCTGTTGTTTCACTTTTTTCTTTGCTTTCCTGAGGAAAATTAATTTTCAGCTTTTTCAGGTTCTTCAGGTGATACATATGGATGTTTTCAAGCATCAGCTACTTGAAAAATATCAAGTCCTGTGAGAATTAAATAAAGTAAATTTGTTTTAGTTGTCTGCCATGCCTTTCTAGAGACTGATGTAAACTCCACTGGCAAATTCCACTTGTTTTAAATCAAATGAAGGTGAAAAAACGTGTTGCAGAAAATGTTCATTTAAAGTGGGACAAAGGATTTTCAGTAACTTGAATAATGACAGCTCAGTTGGTAAGGAGGAAAGAAAGGACTATTGGTGAGAAAGAGCCTTTGGATTACAAGGAACATATGGACAACTCCAAAATGCTGACAGGAAAACATTTAAGTACCAAGGAAATGATGCTCTGATAGAGTAGGAAAGAACCTAAATTATGTTTGTTTTTCATGCTTCTCAGACATTTGTGAGAGACAAGTAAGTGGTCACTGAAGCTAAGGTTTGTTTATTTACCTGTTGGCAATGAAGCCTGACTTCAGTCAAATAATCTGGTAGGTACACATTGTGGAGCCAGTGATGCCTTTTCTTCCTTGTGGTAAGTGGATGTTCTGCAATGATCTGCTTTCAGTCAGAGCAAACAGACTTTTTCAGGATTCCAGTCTGCTGTGAGGCTGAAGTTATACTTTCTGTCTCGTGATGATTCCATCAGACTCAGACAAAGATTTACAGTACCTTCGGCGTTTTGCTGCTGTTTCATATTTCTGCTATCAACGGGTACTGTCAAGAATGAAGCTTAAAGAACAGCTTAATAATGGGGTGAGCTGCTGCATTGATTTTAATAGGGTTGCAAAGACTGTAAAGCAGGGTGAGACTTAGCATAATTCTCGTACACCTGTTACAATCTCTAAAGGAACCTCTTCTGCCTCACACACCATGAAAACTCCAAAACTGAAATAAGTTCTGAAAACCAGGTCATCTATAGAGGTGTTGTTTATTTAAATACCTGACAAGTACTTCTGTATTGCCAGGAGAAACAGCCCAAAAAGCATGAAAAGGGAAAGAGAATTAGTCAATGACTTAATTATATTTTGGAAAGAATGTGCCAAATCATTCCACAAGATATAAAGACAAAGTTTCGCTACCAGCCATGACAGAAAATGTGTTGGAGCAAAGGACCAGTTATGAAAGCTGTCACAACTGCACATTCTGCGTAGGCTAGTGCTGTGACCACAGCACCCTGCAGAACTTCAGTACTTTCAATGAGAAGTCTGCATTACCACAGTTGCTAGGAATGCAAACTCAGACATTAAATTGAAATCTTGTAGTGAAAAAGAAGCAATATCTTTAGCACCCTCTCTTTTATTTGCACTCTCAGTAGAGTATATATGTTGCTGTTGCTCTGGTGATTCTGAATCTCAAAAAAATACTTAACAGAAGGTTAGTTTATCAAGTGTATTTTTGGGGCTCTTAATTATTTTTATTTCCTTGCTAGTTATCAAATACATGGATCAATTTTTTTAAAAATTTACATGGCAGTTCTGTTGTTATTACTGCTTCTAATCAGAAACTTTAGCAGAGAATCTGTTTCTGTGAATGTTATAATGTTGTGTCAGCAGTCTTCTCAGAAAATATCAGGCAAGTAGTAAAAACCTGTGCAACCAGTTGTGAAAATCATGGCCCCAAAAATCCTTAGTTTGAGTTAACAAACAAAAATGCAAAATAAAATGAAACACACAAAAAAGAAGATAAAAGGTTAGAAAATAATTTTTTTTTAAGAAAGGAAGAGAAAACAATTCCAGGTAAAACAATCTCCATCAAGATTAGAGTTAAGAGTCAGCTTTTCCCCATTGTTAACTGATGGGTTTTTTTGCTTTGTAGGTTGGTTCATCTTTTGTGTTTTTATTTTATTATTTAAACATATATTTATTGACTTTGAGCTGGGGAAACCACCCAGTTGTTTTTTGGTCTGTCTTTTAATACAACCCATAGGAGTACCAATTAATTAAATTGTTGATGCCTCAGTCACAAAGTACACTTTCGTACAGTTTTTCTACTTTCAGAGAAGGGGAAAAAAGAAATTAAGGCAGAAGATTTTTTTTTACTAAGAAGTCTTTTTAAGAGTAGGAAAAAGAAAATAATTTCTTTATACTGACAGCACAGCAATAGTTATTTCTGAAGTGATGACGTTTCAGGGCCAGAGCACAGCAGGTGTTAATCATCACATTGCCATTCTTCCTAGTCTACTGCAATTTATACCAGCTGAGGACTGGTCTCTGGCTTTCATTGTTATCTATTTAAAAACTCAAGAAAATTAAACACTTTAAATATTTTTCAAAATTTCACACATGTGCTCATAGTCCAGTATATTTGAGCAATGGCAAGTAAAAGGTTCAGGAGGCCATTTCTCTTTGAGAGTGAGGGAATATATTTTGTATATTAACTAGTTGAAGAATCTAGGTTACAATGTAAATAATTCTCAATCTTTTCTGTTGAACCTGAAAATGAAGTAGATTTGTAAATATAGAGAGAAAAAAAAAAAAGTTAATGACAGTATGACAAACCTGTAGATTTATATGTTTCGATGGGTTTTCAGATAATGTATAGTTTTAAGGCAAAAGGACGGTATTTGCTTAAGATTGTATTAACTTTTTCAATATTGTCTGAATGTCTTTTCATGACTCCCCCTAACCTTAGGGATAGTGATCTGCGTAGTGAAAACCACTTATAATTAATATACAAGCTTGTGGATGAAATGAAAAAAAAAAACAACCAACTTTAAAGATTCAAGTGGAGGTTACCTTCTGACCTCAATGATCTGAAAACTTCTGGTTTGTCTTTTAGTCTACAGACAGGTGAGGTGACAAGGTTCTTACCTCAGCATCAGTTAAGCCAAATGCTTTTAGGAGTTACACTTTCTTAAATATGTCAGTCAACCCAGAGGCTCAAAGATACCTGAATGTCTAATTCCACTCAATTTTGTTGGAAATTAGGCGACTAACTAAATACTTTGGAAATTTGGATTTTAACATCCAGTTGGCTGCCCATAGAAAGAAATGGAAATACTTCTAGAAATCATCACTACACACATTTTGGGGTTTTCTTCTTCCTTATAGGGAAACCCAGGGATGCAAGGGAATAAACAGCATGGTGGAAAATCAAGGTTCTTCCAGTTAGTTGTACATTGTAGGAGTTAAACTTGGATACCTAGCTTTCGATATTTACTCTCCACTGAAAAAAATATGTAGCTAAAGTAAATAGTTTGAAATTAGTTTAGAGCAAATGCACTGCTTTCACACAGAGAGGGAAACGGCTCAAACCATACAACAGGAACAAAGACTTCATCATCATTTACCTCAGAGAAGTTATTTCAGAACTGCTCTAAGGACGTGCTTTGTAGCTTGCCTCCTGTTACGTCTATCTTTTTTTATCAAGATGTCCTACTGTTAAGATGAAGTTGCCATGACTACTATGATGTTTAGGCCATGTGTAAAGTTTCTTTTTGAGAATGATTCTTAGAATAATTATTTTCTTGAGGGAGGGGGAGGGAAAAAATGAAAATGTTTGGGATGACTGCACTTCCGCTCCAGGAATGATTCTCAGGCATTAGACCTGTTTCATCTAAGTCAGTTGAGGTCAATTTGACTTTCATTTTTCTCTGACTGTGGAAAATGTCTTATATTTTTTATGTAAATCATATGAGTGAACTTGGGATCTGGATTAAGATGTGAAGAGCTGAAGTTTCCTTGTGAATGTCTGGGGTTTCTTAGTCATTTTTATTAGTTCTTTTGGCTGTGGATTGAATGTGTGTTTGTTTTCTAAACAAATGTTTCCCTCTTCCCTGTCTCAGTTTTGAAAACTTAATTAAAACATAACTGGAGATGGACCTACAACAGTAATCCACATCTGAACAAACTCAGACATTTGGGAAATCTACATCTACATTTAATGAATTTCACAACTGGCCTTTACCTTTGTGAAACTATTTAAACCATTAAATGCATTTTGAAAGAAGATTGGATCACTGTGATGTGGGCTTACCTCAGATTTTAAGGTAATACAGACTTCAGGTGCTACAAAAACATTTGAGTGTCACTTTTGTGCATGATCAACACCACCTGTGAAGAAAGCAGAAAGAAGATTATGCACAAAGATCCACTGAAAGGTACCAGTTCTCCCCTGAACTTCAACCACCCTGCATTTGTGCCGCTGGAAAGACAGCAACACAGGTTGAGTGGATTTTGTGATAGGCTTCTGCCACGTAAACTATAGTAATTGTGTTTGTCAAGGAAGTGATTAGAACTGCAAGAATGGTTGAAAAGATGTATTTTCTCCTCAGAGCAAGGAAGAACATTGGCAGCTCCACTTTCTTCCTTCACAGGTCAAAAATGAGCTTGCTCAAAGGCTTTTGGCAAAGGTATATTCCAGTGAGGTGATATGGTAGAACGGAAAAGTAGCTGAGTAGTGTTGGTACTTTTCAACATGAAAATTTACATACTAGAGTATATTGAGAAGTAAATGTGTTTATATGAATTGCAAAAGCTCATGGAAGGAAAGCCATTCTGGCCAAGAGCTTTCAATACCATAATCCCACTGCCTGCAACAATAATCTAACTACTGGCTGTGAGAAAGTGCTGTTCCCTCTTTTGTTCTCAGTATACGGCTCTAAGTGGCCTTAATATAAATCCTTTAAATTTGAAGTGCACACTCTCATTACTTCCATGTTCAAAACCGATATTCTATGTTAATATAAAATCACTAAGGTTAAACATATTCTTAAGAATAATTTTCTTATAATTGACAGTAAGATCCTTAAACTCATAAAAAAATAAGCACGGCAACTAAATTTGCACATATAGCCTTTGCACTGTCTGTGAGTAATGGTACAATTTGTACTTCATTATAACAGTACAATTTGAAAAAGTTTAATAAATAATTAACATAGATTGTAATAAGCATACTGCGGAGTGGAGCTCATGTGCTTTAATTACATATAAGCTCATCTGCGAAATGTGTTGCAACTGCTTATCAATCTGTTTTATAACCAAACTTTCTCCAGTCAGATGCTGTAACGTGCAATTAACCAGTGGTAATAACAATTGTTGAAAATTGATAAGCTACTTATAAATGTAGCCTTAATATAAAGTGTGTCCAAGAGAACCTTTGTACTGAAAAAGCTATTTTTAAGAAACAAAATACAAATATATAGTCTTCTCAATTGCTAGTATTATTTAAATGACAAAAATCTAAGCATAAGTAGAAGTTCAGACAAAGTCAGCTGTACAGATCTGTAGGTATTTGCTGCAATATATGTGAAAGTGGTATTCTTCCACTCTCGTTTGGTGCCACCACGCTGAGGTACAGAAGCAAAAAATTGCTAATTCCAAAGGTTTTTCACTTGGTCAATATAATCATTTTTGCAGATAAACCAGATGACATTAGCTGCTATGTTTTTGGAAATTTAGTCTTCCCAGGATCTTCTGTCAGATCAGAGGTGGGTTTAATGTTTTTACCAAAACTAAAGTTTTCCATTCTGATAAAATGTGGATGCTATACCACTGGAGAGAAATTTTCTTTGACAGGTATGAGCCTATATCTTTCTGCCAAGCAGCGAAACAGACATAGAGACAACATACAACTTTATAATGTATGTGCTTTTTACAGCAGGTTTATGTGAGTTCTGAGGGCCAGAAGTGGAGACTTTGTACTTTAACGCAGCACTTTCATGCCTACTACTTACCTTTTACAAAGTTGGAGAAGAAATAGGGTGTGTTGATGCACATCTTCTGTCTTCTAGATCTGTGCAGAAGTAAGGAAATCTATGTCTAGAACAACCAGTTTCATCGATGAGTTTTCTCTCAGTGTTTATGTTGAAATGATCTTGATATATGCACCTTGCAAAGCAATTGGAGTAACTAGTAATACTTCTGTATGTTTTTTCTTTCTCCTGGTGAATGCGTACTGTAAAGTACTGTTATTATTATAGCTTCCATGAAGAAATTTCAGAGAGTCACATCTTCTAAGATTAACTCTGTCACTGCTACACTGTGACGCTAACAAACTAAGAATCCAAATTCAGTCTAGTATGGCTTTTATTTTCACCGATTAGAAACATTGATTTTGGTTTTTTTCATTATATCAGGACCAATGTATTGTTCCTTCTGTCTGCTACCATAATTTGATTAATACTCACTTTGTATCATTTTTGTCAGCATTGACTAAATCAGTCCAGTTTGTTTTACTGAAAAAGAGAAGGAACTTTCCTTTAACTGTTTGTCCCTAAAAACCACCTCTAGATGAGGGCTGAGTTACATATAAATTCAGTGATGTGAAAATGAGCTGCAAAAAATTTACTTTGAGGATTAGATTGGTCCATATATCTGAGCCAGATGCTCGTTCTAAAGTGAAATGATGGCAGTTTAAAATGTCCACATTGTTAATGTCTTTTTTTCCTTACTAATCCAACTTTACCTATAAGAACAGAAATTATCATATTGTAAAAATCTAAATGCTCTGCTTGGGCAATTCATTTTCAGAACATACATGAGTGGAGTATAGGTTTAAGTATGGTTTGAGGAGGTACAACCAGTTTTTGTATTACCCCAGTCTGTGCTCTCTTCCAGGCTATCTGAAAGGGTAATCATCCACAAGAAAGGTCCTATTTTTCAGTATCAATATGCCAATTTACACCACTTTTACTTGCATTTCTTAGGTATGGGTATTTTGTCTTCACATCTGAAGCCTTTTTACACAGAAAAAAAAATAACTGAGAAGAATGCTAGTGTTGATTTTTATTATGTCAGAAGTTGACATGGCATTTGTTAAAAAGCTCATCTTCATTCATGTTAAAGAAACGGATGTGCTTCCTACCAGTGACCGATACCACATGTTCAGTTCTGACTGAGTAATGACTGATGCTCAGTGCCTGTCTTAGTTGGGTATAGCCACTATCGATCACTGATTATGACCATAGTAACAAATAGCAATGATATAGAAAGGGAGAAATTATGCTTACTTTAAATAACATTTTTGCATCATGCATGTAGTTGGCCAAAGAGTAGCCAGATAATGGTAATAACATATGTCATCTTTGTATTACATCAAGGATAATGGTTTTAAATGCTTTAGTGAAGTGTATGTATTGCAAAAATAATCCACCGTGAAGATGGACAGCATCCAAAAATGCTCCATGGAAGTAGTCAATAGTCTAGAATTACAGCAAGTCATTGAGTATAAAGACATGCAGCTTATTTTGATGTGATATTAGTACTGAAAATTTGTTCTTTTATCTCTGTTACAGCTTGCTACAATTGAAAATTAGCTTTCTTCTTACAGCACTGAGGATCTCTACAAGTGCTGATGTTTGTTTAATGACTGTGGAGTGAATCATTGACCAGTTTTGAACATGTAAAGTGTTTCCAAGTCAGAAAGTTGTAATGACGGATCAAAGCTAACTGGAACCATTTTTCATACTGCTCACTCTGAGAGTAAGTTTTTGATTTTCTATGTTGATTTGTACTGTGAGCACCAATAACATTCATTATGAGTATGTTCATTTTAGGCTTGTTACTGATTTTTTATATTTCTTATGCTTAAACTGAGAAAAGTTCACTGCAATTTTAATTCCATCAGTCAGTATTGACTGAAAGCATTCATCCTATATATATTAGAAAAGTCTGCATTTCAGGTTACAGGGCCCTTGCCTATCTCTTAAAAACCCGAATTGCATAGGGATGTTCCACTTAATTTTTATTTCTTTTTTTTTGGGGGGGGGAGAGTGTTAAAAGCTTAGACAAAATAAAAGATGAATATATTACAATATATTGCTATTGAAAATTTTCTATTTTAAAATAAATCAGACAGTTCTCGCTACCACCTGAGAAAAAAGTAGACACTGTGACACCGAAATTCTTCAGGGCCTGGGACATCTAATTTCTCTCTGGCTCTAAAAATAGTCTTAAATGAATTTGCATTCATGTACAGACTTCAGGAGTGATGCAATCATACCTTTGTATATACTCAGAGGAAACCTAACTTTTACAGAGAGAAGGGCCTGAATCTCCTGTGACCTGGAGACTAGTTTCATGGCCATGCCACCATAGTTGCTTGTCTTTGCCATGTACTCTATGTCACCTCACAGTAAGCCAATAAATGAAATGTTTTGTGATCAGAAGGTCTCTTAGATACCAGGGTGTAAAACTTTTTTCAGTTTTCACATATTAAGAGAAACTAGACAACAGCATACATCTGGAATAATGGTAAAACACATTAAAATGATCATAAAACCTAGGAGAGAAAAGTGATGAGGTCTGTTTTAGAAATCTGGTGGTCAGTCATCTATGAGACAAATCTTAAATGTGATTAGCACAGCTGTCTGGATTTTATGCCACCTCAATTTTTTTCTCAGCCACTCACACTCTTTCTGTGGTATTGGCAGTGCTAATTCAAGTTCTGAATCTTGTACAGGACCGAGTCATGCAGTATACAAGAAAGCAAAGTGCTGTTCTCTTGCAAGGAAAAAATTAGTAGTGGTTTTTGGATAGATGGGTCTTGAATATGTTTATTCATTACTTTTGCTTAATAAAGCTCTCATGGGAATATTTCATATTTAACACGAAACAGTAATTTTTATTTGTTTGTCCCTAACTGAAAACCTGCTAATCATACTATTTAAAATCCAACTAAACCTGACTCCTAAAAATCAACTTGAAATCTAAATGTCAGTCTGGGGAATTAACACTAATAAATATTCTGACAGAAGACATCTTGTTATTTTAGCCACACAAAAATACAGTTCAAGTTTGTTCTTCCTCTCTTTTAATAGCTCTGCAGGGGGCACAATTACGAAGAGGGAAGCAGAGCTGGGACAGATGCTCCATTAGTTTTAATTAACGGATTTGACGGGACTTCAGTTAAAGCTGGTGAATCTCTGGCAAATTATGAAAGTGTGCCCTAAAGAAGCATATCCTTTAAGACAATATCATTTTTCACACAGTCACTGTTTTAATAACCATGGAACAGCAATACAAAATTAAATTTAACTGTTGTATTTGGCTAGAAAAAAGTTACTAGCATCACCTAGCTCTATAACATACTCTATCCACTTTTGCTCAGGACTATAAAAACTGTAACGAACAGTATTGTGTGAATTCCTTTGCCATTTGTGCTCCTCTCCCATGGTATTATTGTGGCATATACACCACTGGATCACTGCTATTCTCTCTCTTCCTCTCTCCCTCTGTCTCTTCTTTTGAAGGCAAAAATTTTCTTGTACTCTCCTTTAGCTGAATAGCCCAACCATTTGGTTTTAGACCTTCACACAGTGGATGGAAGAGGCAGAGGTACAAGATGTGTGCACAGCTACACAGCGTGAGGTGGGACTGTTCTACCCATGGGCTGTTACGCCTCTCCTCCATTGTACGGGGATGCCAATTGGCAGATTCATACAATCTACATTTATACTGGATCCAGTTATCTAATTTGACTGGTATGTTTCTACCTTCAGAAAGTCCTTTTTCAGCACTCCATTGTCTCGTGCAGGAAAGCTGCTTCCTCCCACCCAAAGCAGATGACTACCGGTTGGGCCATGGGCAAAGCACCTTGAGGCTGTGAATAAAAGGCTGAATCTACCTCCCAAAAGTGCAAACATCACACAAGTCTATGCCAAGTAAGTCTATGCCAAGTGCTTGAATGATTCTAAGCAGCGGGCAACAGACAGCTATGAAATCCAATTTTAAGATAAGCGGAAGATGAATATTCATCAAAGGAGCTGCTGATTGAACAAGTTCTTGAATCAGTCCAACTGTTTTAAATGGTTACATTAAAACCCACTGATTCAGAAGGTAAAAGGTAATTTCAAAAGTTCTGCTAGAAAATGATTTTTTTCATGTCTGGTTTAAAAGCTACTGGCAAGACAGATAATTTTGAATAGCGGAATGGCACTTGTGGAATAGCACAAGTACACAGTTGAAATGAGGATGAGCAAATGACTACTATGTCAGTCATCATCTAACCCTACTTGAAGTTTATGTTGCTAGGTAGAGTGCAAGTCATCAGTTCTTAGGATGAAATGCTTGAGGATTACAGAAAATCCTTCCAATTTTATCTTTGGTTATTCAAACACTTCAGATTTTTGAAAGGAGTAGTATGTATATACAATAAGAATGTGTACTTCTGTCATGGGAAAGATTTTCAAAAGAGTTAAAGCTTAGTGTTTATTGTCTGTCTTTATTTTTAGTGTTCATTTCTTGTACATGTATGTTTCTACACTAATGCAGAAAACAGAGATGAATGTGTATAGCTCTCTATGCTTAAACATCTTTCCCTGTATGTCTTGGTAGTCAATGCACAGCATTGTATTTCAGCTGAGAAGAACTGCTGTGGGAAGGAATGCGTTGATGGAGGTAAATGTAAGGGTCAAAGTCACTAGTCCAGAAATCAGCAATAGAGGTAATGATATTTGAGGCAGATATCAATAATCAAGTCTAGGCTGTGTGACATGAAACAGAATGGGGAAGCAACACACAGAGAAGGGTAAACAGCTCAAGATAGAGACTAGCTGCTGGATGTCAAGGAAATCAGTATCTGAAGAAGAGTTACAATTTGCCTGTTATAGGTCTAAATGCATGCAAGCTGTTTGGAAAGTAAAATAGAATATATGCATCATTTGCGTGAACTTGTAAAAGTTTTTGTTGAAGGAATTTTAAAAAAAAAGTGAAAGTAAAACCTCACACCCCTCAGCATTTCACAAACAAACAAACAAAAAAAAGAGATCAAGCCTGATTAGACAGATAACATTTCAGTTTTGTATTATGTTCAGTATCAATTGTGAAAAGCTCTGATTGCCTTCCCATTATAAACGTTTCAAATTAGTTCCAACCTGTCTTTTCTTGATAGTCTTTCAAGCAGAAGTACAGGGATTCTGACTGAAACAAAAGGAATTAAGCGATGTACCTTGTTGGAAATACTTGCTTTGACTACCCTGGAGGATTTCAAAGATCTAAGTTCAGTAAACTTTTCTGCACTTACAGATGTACCTTTACAAATTTTGTAAGCCTTTGTACTGGATTTTTTTTTTTTTTTCAAATGCCTCTGAATTCAATAAATAACAATGACTTTTCTGTTAGTCATGTGTATTGCTTTTCAGTACAGGAAAAAAGCTGACAGAATATTCAGACAAAATGTTTCTAATTTGAAAATGCAAGTGTCCAGAAGCTGTTAGAATAGATATTTACAGTTTATCTGAACCTTCGCCATCCCAGTCAAGAGCACTGACTACTCAGATGGTCTATTCCAGTCTCATTCTCTTTTCTTCATTAAAACCTTTCAAAAGTTAGTTGCATTTAAGTTTGAGAGGGAGGTTGGGTGGGAATCAAATCTGAAAGTTTAAAGTCTTTCACGAAACACCTTTCCCCCTTTCTTACCTCAAAACAGGATTGTTTTCCTGTCAGTTTCTGATTTCGATCTGGAAGTGTTTGGAGAGCTGTTGTGGAGGAGGCATGCAGGGAATGGAGAAGTGAACACCTTCCATGTCATACAACTGTTGTGGAATCTTGCAGCTAAAGGACCTTCTCACAGAGAAAGCAGCAGGAACCCAGTAGAACAGTTTTCCGTTATTTGGAAAATGCTCTAGGATACTTTGAAGAGAGGTTTGGAATGAGACACTTCACTGCACACCCTATTATTTTATTTTGAAACCCAACTTTTTTTTTTTTTTAATGCATACTGTAGTGCATTCCACTTACGCCGATGCACTGTCCTTCAAGAAAGGTGAGTTTCTTAGAGAAAAGAGTGAGCTTTTTCCCCCCCATAGACTGCCGGTTTTGGAAATACCCAACAGTGTGCAAATAAAGGTAACCTTTTTTTTTTCCCCTCTTCACCCTTTTTAGTCCTCCATGTAATTAAAGAATAAGCAGTTGCAATGCAAGTAATCCTAACCTACTAGATCATGCCCATCAATTCCTTGGCTTCCCTGCTAAACCTATCACCAAGTCAACTTATTGATGAGGAGGTGTCCTTGCTTGTAGTGGAATAAAAATTAACAGTAGGCAGTGGCAAAATGTTCTCAACACAGCACAACTTTCAAATCAAATAGCTTTCGTATTTTCTTTTTGCTTCTTATTCCTTATCCAAAAGATAAATGACCTTGCTGTCAGAACAATGCAAAAAGAAAAATGAAATCAGTAGCATGCACTACAGCACTGTGTGCCCTGCTTCCTAATATACTCAGGCATAAAACTAGCAAACTTCTGAAAAATAACAAAGTTGTTTTTTTGTCTTTACTAACATTTTTAAATACAGCCTTGCTTGAGAACAGCAGCTAGCAGAGAATAACTCACAAAATAAACCCGCTGGTCTTCATCATGCACTCTGCAAGCACTTCAGTACCCATTCTATTGTGAAGTATGCAGTGCCCTTCAGGCTAAGAAAACAAATTAATCTGCAGCTGAATTTAGCTATTAAGTGCGGAGGGTGTTTTGTTTGGGGGTCTGTGGTTTTTTTAGAGGCATTGTCATAAGTAGGACAGCTCTGAGGAAAAGATATTCTTCTTCAGACAGATACATTTGCTAAACCTGTATCCTAAAGATCTTAATAGTGTTTTGTCTTCTGTATTATGTTTATACACAACATTCTCATGGGTATGTAAATGAAAATTCACTGGCTTGTATTGCAAGATTAGGCAGTAAGTCCAGCTTTTCATTAGAGCTGGGTCCACTCCAAAATTGGACAGCAATATTTCTGTTATACAGGTTGTAAGGCCCACTTTCATCATAATTCTCCACTCAATGTTTTTAAGTTTTCTCATTTCATAGGAGGAGCATTGATTTCTCTTTCATTTCTACAGGGTATACCTGCTTTTGGGTGCTTCTAGGCACAAAAAAAGTATCTCAAATTTTCTATACTCCAAAGTTAAGTAAATATTTATTTAGACATATTTAAAAGTAGTGAACAAGTGACAAGAAAAAGCTACATTCCTTGAAAAATAGATAATTTCTTCCAGAGCAAAGTTAAATGCATAAAGGCTCAATTCTTCAGCTCAGGCAAACTTCTAAGTCAGTCAATAGAGCTTCATTTAGTCGCATGGGCCCTGCCTTTCACAATGTCTTGCAAATGAGGAGTCCATATACTGAAGTATTAATTAACCAGATATAAATGCTAAGTGACCTAAATAAGCATGAGCAGGAAGGTGTTTCTAAAGTTTTGGGAAAGTATTGTACCCCTAGAACCTAATAAAATGTTTTGCGTGGAGTTTAATTCAATCTGCAGTGAGCTGTTGCCTGCCTGCCTTCCCACTCCTTGCATATTTACAGACGCTGTCATGCACTACATTTAAAACAAACCTGACAATGACTCTCCGGATCCTGTCAAATCACCTGAAAACTCTCCTCATTTTATTTCTCGCCTCTGGAAAAGCCTCAGAGAACAAACAGGTCTTGTGGCATGCCTGAGAAATCAGCAAGATTCAGGCTCCGATGAACCAAGGTGGGGAGCAAATCCTACAGTTAAGGACCCATCGCTGATTATGCCCTGACTCCAGCCCCTTGTGATTAAGCCAGGAGCCTGTTACCTTGAGCATGTTAAATGATCTCAACTGCCACGATGTCATTTTTAAACATCCCAATGCACACTTTCCCAGCGCACCTTGACAGGGACAGGTGTTACTGCCGAAACCATTCGGAGGCAGAAGACTGTACCTGTGGCACTGAGGCGTTTGCAGCCTAATCCTCCAGGCACTGAAAGGACAAACAATAAGCCTGTTATTTTAAGGTAAAAACAATCAGATTTTTGTGGATTAAGTAATTTCTGATCCCCATGGTGCAGCGTCGGTAATTTTTGCGACTTTCTGCAAATCTGTGCTCGTATATCACACAGTTATAGTCATTTCTCTAGCTGTTAGCAGCACAGCATTACGAGGGCACAGCTGAATTGCATCACAGCAAAAACAGGTATCACCAAAAACTGTCTGAGTTGAACAGTAGGCCCCACCCTGCAAACCTGCAGTTTTGTTGGACTGGGAATAACAATTAAGAGACTCCCATCCTGTACTGCACAATGCTCTGTGATGTGTGAACACTGGGTCATTTCAACAGTGTAAGAAAGGGTCTGAAATTCCATATACCTATATGATCATTCAAATGTTAATACTTCTATTAATGAAACTGAGCATATATCACTAAAGGTGGAACTGCTGGTTCATGTGAAATTCACATTTATTTCCAGAAAACTTGCATCTACTAAAGTTTCATAACACCTCAGAACATTACTCCTTAAAGAATTTAAAAGAAATATATTTTCCTGTATTTTGGATTTGTTAATGTTTGAGAGCACTTCCTATAACTTCAGTTTATCTTATGCATAATAGTCCACATATCTATGAATATAATTTACCAGCAGTATTCATATGTTGTCAATTTTCCAAAACAAGGTTGCTAGCTACTATACTAACCACACACTGATGGGACAAATAGCTTAATGGTGTCACTCTTCCTTTCCATTGCAGCTCTACTATCATCTGCAGTTTTCCTCCAGTAATATTTATTCCCACATTAGGATATTTAGTATATTTTAAAAGGTAAAATAATTAGACTGTTTTCCTAAGGAATCAAGTCAAGCTGTTCAGGCTCAGGATTCAAACATCTGAGTTCAAGTTGTTATATGGATAAAACTTAAAATGAAAGCTCAGAAGTGTATCTAAGATTTTTCTAAATTTATAGTCTTATGGAGAGTAGGCATAGTCCTGTCCTGCCTGTAAGAGTCCAATTTTTAAATAACTTAAGCACCCACTTAAGTTATTAAGCAAATGCTTTTACTCAGTTGACTATAGTCTAAAATTGACCTGCATTGAGACTGTAGAATTAGGTTATAGTGAAGGAAATGCTTAGGTGTGTGTGCCCTAATTAAGAAGGCCAGTCTAAATGATGGCTCTAGACAGTTTAAAAATGAACTGACAAGAAAACATATATGCTTACAAGTGAATAAAAACCCGAGAACCCTATACCCATAAACAATAGTTTTAATATATTCAGGAAAATCTGAACATTTTTAATATTAGTTAAAATTAGGAATATTTTCTAAATAAAATAAGGTTATGATTGTCATGATGTTTTAGATCACCACCTTTATTCCAGTCATATTTCCATAATTACTTGTAACCGTACCCTACAATAGACATCTATATTTTTCCCTAAGAAAATTAGGACGCATAAAGATATGACTAAGCATCATAAAATACAGTACAGAGAAATCTGCTGTCTGATTTATATTTTCTTATTATGATAATGATTCGCATTCGTCACTTAGGGTGAATTAAATCCACCATAACAAGTGTTATAAACCTTCCTATAATTAAGATGAACCAAAACGTGTTAAAAAGATGTTTCTTGATAATTACTCTTGATAATGAAAATGATATTTCAGAATGTGATTCTTATGTTGTCTTAATATTGCTGCTGATGCAATTTACAGAAGAATAAATTATCAAGAAGAGCTATACTCTGCTCAGTGTGAGAGAAACTGCGAGTCTTAACCTAGCACTTTTAGTCTCTTTCCAGTCTTGCATAAATGAAATGTTCCTTGATGATCCTTTATTTCTGATATTATATCTCAGTTGCATTTGTCTAACAGGCACCCAACAATAATACCCCTAAAAAACACCCCTCCATTTCAGAGGAAAGGGAGAAGGCTGCCAAGAAAAAGCCTTATGTATTTGGAAAGAATAACTAGAAAGAGACAGAAGAGAAAATGAAGTTTTTAGTTGTATGATGTTGACGGGATGATGTTTTATAACTTTGAGCTTTCAGGTACTGCAGCTGGTTCTGGAAATTTTATTTGCCCTCTGTTGAGTTCTTCGTTTTGGAATGGAAGACAACCAGATTCAGACAGGTGTAAAGAGTAGCCTACATCCTCCTGTGCTCCAAGCAATCTCAATTTCAGAATTAAGAGCCATGTGGCCCAACCAAAGAAAAAGTGTTATTTGTGCCAGAAATAAGCCCCTGTGAAATGTGGCTTGTTTTCATTGGAGATGTAGTCATAAAGTAACTGAAATGTCACAGCAAGTAGGTGGGTATAGAGTAAGTTTCTGGGTTTATGTATTGGAATACAAACCCATAATGAGAGATAAGCATTGTTTCCTAAGGAAAGACAATGCTATATGTAAAAACAAAATAGTTGAAGGAAATAACAATGTCTGGGAAGTAGTAAGGGATGAGAAAGAACTGTATGAAATAAAAACACAAAAGAAAAGAGGAAATCACAGGAGAAAAATATTATGAAGGATATCGAAAGGTATCCTAGTTTCAGCTGGGATAGAGTTAACTGTCTTCCTAGTAGCTGGTGCAGCGCTGTGTTTTGAGTTCAGTATGCGAAGAATGTTGATAACACGGATGTTTTCAGTTGTTGCTCAGTAGTGTTTAGATTAAAGTCAAGGATTTTTCAGCAAGAAAGCTGGAGGGGCACAAGAAGTTGGCACAGGACACAGCCAGGGCAGCTGACCCAAACTGGCCAACGGTGTATTCCATACCATGGGATGTCACATCTGGTATAGGAACTGGGAAGTGGGGCGGGGAATCACCGCTCAGGGACTGGTGGGGTGTCGGTTGGCAGGTGGTGAGTGATTGCCCTGCGCATCATTTGTACATTCCAATCCTTTCATTATTACTGTTGTCATTTTATTAGTGTTATCATTATTAGTTTCTTCTTTTCTGTTCTATTAAACCGTTCTTATCTCAACCTTTTACAAATATTTTGATAAAAGTTAAAATTTTATAAGCAGGGTTTGAGTAAAAGGTAAAGATTGTAGAATATAGGGGTTTGAAGCTCGCAATGTAGTCATAGAAGCTTAGGAACGTACAAAATGTGTTGTATACAATCATACGAAAATAAGTATTGTCTAAAATTAGTTAACCATAGAAACTTGGACAGATTTGTTAGTTTGTAGTGTTTTGTTCTAAGAAACTAATAGATCGTTATAGACCTTAGTTCTGTTGCTTAGAAATCCCCTGTGTGCCCAGCACTGCAATAAAGGAGTGCCTGCTTCTTAACTTCTCATTGCTGTCAAGGAGTTTTATTCTGGATTTCGGCAACAGTTTTGGCGACCCAGATGGGACCTTGCAAGTGAGATTGGACGAGATCGAGTGTTGATTGAGCTCCAGCCGGCACTGAGGGATTCTCGGGGAGAACCATCGTTCTCGTCTCATAAAGCTTCTCACAACGTCCCCTGGAGAAAGGGTAAGGCACTTCTTTGAAACTTGTTTGGATAACCTGCCCATAAGGTGCAGCAAAAGCTTCGTGGGGTTGGGGCTGAGAGGGTACCCATTTGTATAGAAGCCTAGGTGTCTGCCCATAAGTCATAAGCGAAAGCTGTTGCAGGGTTAGACAATAGTGGAGACAAAGGAACCTATATGCTATAGAGTTCTCAAAGGTAGTGCCTCCAACTGAGGTTGGAAGTTTTAAGTGTGAGTATATTTTGCTGATCAATAATCTTGCCAGGGGATATTGGTTATGGTTCTTGCCTAGGGCAGTCGGTTTTGTCCGTGCCCTAGACAAGTAGGTGGACTCCATTACCTGGCAACAATTGTTATTTGCATTCGTTTGATATCTGGTATTTGATACATGCATTTGGTATTTGAAACTTTGTACTTGATACTTGGCATTTGATACTTGGTTCGGTATTTGACATTTGATATTTGATTATTGAAATTTGATACTTGATATTTTATATATATATTTAATAGATATTTGGTATTTGATATATAAACATAATGGCATTAGCCAAATTATTTAAGAGTAAGAGTATGGGAAATTTATCCACTGATGGAAAGATACCGAAAACATCTCCGTTGGGATGTTTGTTGGCACATTGGGGTGAATTGCATGATGACTTACGTAAAAATCAGATGATTGAATATTGTAATCATTGGTGGCCCTTGTATGTTTTGGAAGATCAGGAAAAATGGCCAACTGCCGCGATTGAGAGACGGAGACCCGGCTTGATGCAAGTCAGGATCCAATTAATTGTTCCCAGCAACTTTTGCACATCATGCAAATTCCTCACGTCTGCTTGGATCTGTAAAGGCTGTGGGACTATAGTTTGAGCTCGTATGCGCCAGCCTAGATATTTCCATGGTGGTATTTTCTGAACCTTTTCCGGCGCAACACAAAGTCCTGCTGAGTTAACAGCAGTTATGACAAGGGCTACAGCTTTCTCCATGATCTCGTGATGTTGTGCTGCCACCAGAATATCATCCATATAATGGTACAGTAAAACGCAGGGCATCTTTGTTCTAACAGGGCTAAGGACTTTGGCTACATACCATTGGCATATTGTGGGGCTGTTCTTCATTCCTTGTGGTAGCACAACCCACTGATATCTCTGCAATGGAGCTTGCATGTTGACGCTTGGAACTGAAAAAGCAAATTTAGGAGCATCGTCTGGATGCAAAGGGATATTAAAAAAGCAATCCTTGAGGTCAATGACTGTCAGAGACCAGTCCCGGGGGATCATTGTGGGAGAAGGAAGCCCTGGTTGCAGGGCCCCCATGTCTTCCATAGCGTCATTAATTTTTCTGAGGTCATGGAGCAAGCGCCACTTGCCAGTTTGTTTTTTAATCACAAAAACAGGCGAATTCCAGGGGCTTACAGAGGGCACAACATGTCCTTTAGATATCTGTTCATTAACTAATTCTTCCAGGGCGCGAAGCTTTTCCAGTGGCAGGGGCCATTGATCCACCCAAACAGGGGTATTAGTTTTCCAAAGTCAATTTCAGGGTGTCGCGCACCTCAGCCAACAAATGGAACTTTAAGCTATAATACTATATTACAGTTAAAGTTATTTTGTAGAAGAGAAGGTAAATGGAGTGAAGTGCCATATGTGGATTTGTGCTTTTATTTGAGACAGAGAACGGATTGGCAAAAGGAATGCAAGTTAATTAGTCGAGATCATTTGGTGATGACATTAACTTCAGAAAATAAGAAAGTTAAGAGTTGTTCGGCTTGTGATATTGGAAGGAGGTGCATTAGATGTATGGTACCAAAAGAGGATGAAATGGAACTAGAATTAGAAATAGCTCCATCAAGGGAGGAGCAGAATCTCTCTCCCTCACATGCACGGGAAAGGAGTATTGAATCAGGGAGAATAATAGAACCAGATAGTACTAGGACAGGGGACAAAGTTGATGAAACACCAGAGGTAATAGTCCACACCCCAGTGTCTCGGAGAACTCGTCAGCAATCTCTCTTGTTGGCTCCCTTGAGACAGGGAGTGGGACAGCACGGGCCAGTGTATGTCAAAGTGCCGTTTTCTATTATGGATTTGATGGCATGGAAACAGGCGGCACGGGTTTATAGGGAAGATCTGGAGAGAGTACAAAGTATTAGAACTCAGGATCCCGATTGGAATGATTTACAAGTAATATTGGATAATTTATTGGACAGCACTGAAAACCAGATGGTATTAAAAACTGGAAAAGCACAAGCAGAGGCGGCACATATGAATGAAACGCTCTCTGGAACTTTGAAACAGTTTTCCTTCAGGAGATCCCCAGTGGGATCCGAATGACCCTGTACACAGGAGAACGTTAACTCGGTACCAAAAGTGGGTGTTGTATGGAGTAAAGCATGCAATGCCAAAAGCTCTGAATTGGTCCAAATTATATGAGATAAAACAAGACAAAAATGAATCTCCCTCTGTGTTTTTGGAAAAATTGAACGAAACTGCTAGAAAATATGCTGATTTAAAATTGGAGACAGAGGCAGAACAGCAACAGCTAGCCTCGATTTTTATGGGACAGTCGGCACCTGATATAAGGAGAAAGCTCCAAAAATTGGAGGGGGAGGACTCAAGAAATCTGAATAAAATTTTAGAAACAGCATGGAAAGTTTACAATAATTGGGAAAAGGAGGAAGAACAAAGAAAAGAAAAGAAAAGAAAGAAAAAAATTAGAGAAAGTAGGTTAATAACTGTTTTAACAGGGAGTGCAGCAAGAGGAAGAGGACGAACTCAAGGAAGAGGAGGTTTTAAAAACTGTGGTAACCGGGAACCTAATGCACCTCTAGGAATGAATCAGTGTGCGTATTGCAGAGAGAATGGACATTGGAAAAAGGATTGTCCTCAGCTGCAAACAAATCAGCAAGAGGCTGTGAAAATGATGACTTTGAACGAATGAAGGGGACCAGAGGGGAGCCCAGCTGACCCTCTGGTTACAATTAAGCTGGGAAATGATAAAGTTGAATTTTTAGTAGATACAGGAGCAGTATATTCTGTTTTGAATACTCGCAAAGGGAAGTTAGGAGATAAGACAGCAACCATAATTGGAGCAACTGGGAAACAGGAAAATGGACCATTCTTTCAACCCCTTGATTTAAAATTTGAAAATAAGGCAATTACACATGAATTTTTGTATGTGCCAGAATGTCCGATACCCTTTCTGGGTCGAGATCTGTTATCGAAATTAAATGCACAGATAACTTTTGAGGGAGGAGAAATTCTTTTAAAGATACCAGAGTCAAAGACAGGAGAAATATTGATGATACAGGAGAAAGTTAGGATTCAGGAGATGCCGCAAGAAGTTGATGATGCTGTGATCCCTTTAGTTTGGAATACAGAGATAACCTGGAAAATCTAAAATGGCACAGCCTGTAGAGGTAGAACTGAAGGAAAATGTGAAGCCAGTGAGATTAAAGCAGTATCCAATTAAACCTGAGGCTAGATTGGGAATCAAGAAATTAATTGATAAATTTTTGGAATATGCAATTTTAGAGTGTGAATCTGAATATAATACTCCAACTTTACCAGTGAAAAATCCATCAGGAGAATATAGATTAGTACAGCATCTGAGGGTGATAAATCAGATAGTGAAAGATATACATCCTGTAGTGGCCAATCCATATACACTTTTAACAGCTCTAGGGGAGAATCATCAGTGGTTTACAGTGCTTGATTTGAAGGATGCTTTCTTTTGTATACCCCTGGAAGAAGGAAGTCGGAAATTATTTGCTTTCGAGTGGGAAAATCCAAAAACAGGATGAAAAACGCAATTGACATGGACAAGATTGCCGCAAGGGTTCAAGAACAGCCCAACAATTTTTGGGAGCAAATTAGCAAAAGAACTTGAGATGTGGAAACGAGATGGTCCCAAACCTGGACATTTGCTCCTACCGTATGTAGATGACATACTGATAGCTACGGAAGAGAGACCAGAGTGCATAAAGGTAAAAATTGATCTTTTGAACTTTTGGGGGCTAAGTGGATACAAAGTCTCTAGAACTAAGGCCCAGATAGCAAAACAGACTGTGATATATCTGGGTTTTGAAGTCTCACAAGGACAAAGACAGTTGAGAACAGACCGTAAAGAAGCAATTTGCAGTATCCCGGAGCTGAGAAATACCCATGAATTGAGAACCTTTTTGGGAATGACTAGGTGGTGTTGGCTATGGATAATGAACTGTTGGCTGTTGGCTAAACCATTATATGAAGCTCTTAAAGGTCCACCATTTGAATGGGGTCCAGATCAGCAGAGAGCTTTCAAGTTTAAAACAGGCCCTGATGACAGCGCCAGCCTTGGGACTCCCAGATTTGACTAAAGACTTCCAGTTATTTGTACATGAGAAACAACACATTGCACTGGGAGTGCTGACTCAGAAGATGGGAAGTTGGAAGCAAGCGGTTGGATATTTTTCCAAACAATTGGACTTTGTAAGTAAAGGCTGGCCTGCTTGTTTGAGAGCGGTAGCGGCCACTGTGATGCTAATACAGGAGGCTCGAAAATTGACTTTGGGAAGAATGATGGTGGTATATGTGCCACACATGGTGATATCAGTGTTGGAGCAAAAGGGGGGCCATTGGCTATCCCTGAGCAGAATGATGAAATATCAGGTAATTTTAATGGAGCAAGACGATGTGATTTTGAAAACCACTAACTTAACTAATCCTGCAGTCTTTCTGAGTTACGTACAGGAAGGACAACTGGAACATGATTGTCTGACTACCATTGAATATGTATATTCCAGTCGAGAGGATCTGAAGGATGTACCTATGGACAACCCGGACTGGGAATTGTACACAGATGGTAGCAGTTTTGTCGAAAATGGAATCTGCTATGCAGGATATGCAGTAACGACTGAAAAATCAGTTATAGAAGCCAATGCTTTGCCGAGCACAACTTCAGCTCAGAAGGCGGAATTAGTAGCTTTGACAAGGGCTCTAGAATTGGGTGAAGAAAAGAAAGTAAATATCTGGACTTATTCAAAATATGCGTTTGGTGTGGTCCATGTTCATGGGATTCTATGGAAAGAAAGAGGATTATTATCCTCTCAGGGGTCCAACATTAAATATAAAGAGGAGATTTTGCGTTTATTACAAGCAGTACAGAAACCAACTGCAGTAGCAATCATGCACTGTAAAGCACATCAATCAGGGAATACAAAAGAGATTGTAGGGAACAGATTAGCAGATAAATCAGCTAGGGAAGCAGCCAAAAGGAATGCCTTACAAATGGCATTAATTCCTACAAAAACTATTGCATTACCAAAGGAAGAACCTAAATATTCAGAGGAGGATGAGAAGTTGGGGAAATTATTAAATGCAAGGAAAAAATCTAGAAGGATGGTTGGTGACATCAAAAGGTCAAGTAGTAGTCTCACCATTTGTAATGAGGGAAATAGTACAGACAAAACATAAGGAATGTCATTGGGGAGCAGAAGCATTAGTAACTCTTTTAAGAAGGCAAGTGGTATCAGTAAAAATGCTAGAAAAAGCTAAAATGACAACTGTTAAATGTGAGATATGTTTGAAAAACAACCCAGTTGTAAAGAAAATGTCCAAATGGGAATATTGAAATCAGGAATGGAACCAGGGGATTATTGGCAAATAGATTTTTCAGAGTTACCTCGACAAAATGGGTATCGATACATTCTGGTGGGGGTTGATACTTTTACAGGATGGCTGGAAGCCTTTCTCTGTTGGACCAATTAAGCAAAGGAGGTCATTAAATGGTTATTACAAGAAATTATCCCGAGATTTGGAGTACCTATTGGAATCTCTTCTGATAGAGGTTCTCATTTTGTCGCAGAAGTGGTCCAGGGTGTTAGTAAAATTTGGGGAATTACATGGGACTTACATACACCTTGGAGACCACAATCTAGTGGAAAGGTGGAAAGAATGAATCAAACATTGAAAAGACAAATTAGTAAAATATGTCAAGAAACCAATGTAAAATGGCCTCAGGCACTCCCACTAGCCCTTTTATGAATTCGCGTCCAACCAAAGAGCGGGACTTTGATTAGTCCTTATGAGTTATTATATGGAAGACCTTATGAATCTCCTGAATCAAATTTGAGCATACATTTAAAAGGAAAGCAAGAAGTGTATAACTATTTACTTTCTTTAGGAAAAACTTTAACTGCGCTTCAGAGTGTGGTTGTTTGGAGCAGACCCCTGTCTTTGGAAAATCGTGTACATGATTTTCAACCAGGTGATTATGTCTATGTGAAGACATGGACTTCTCAACCTCTTCAGGAACGCTGGAAAGGACCCTTTCAAATACTGTTGACTACTTTCCCCACTGTCAAGATTGCTGAATCAGATGCATGGATTCACTATTCAAGAATAAAGAAAGCACCAACAGGGAATTGGAGGTCTAAGGAAACCGGTCTTTTAAAATTGAAAATCTATAGATAAGTTTCATGCTATGTACTTGGGAGAACAATTGTGTAAAGCTTAGAATATTAGGGTTATTATTAGGGATACTGTCAGGGGCATTGATCCTCTTATGTGTTATAGGTTGTGAATATTTTCTTATAAGTCGCTCTAAGCGTAAGATAAAAAAAAACATGTAAAATTATAAAAGTAGAATCACGAATTGACATGATAGAAGAATCTGTAGTGTGAGGTAAACAAAATGAGGTGATTTTTGCTTGAATTATTAATCTTGATACCAGTCGTTCCTGGGATGTTGATAAAGGACAACCTAGTTTTACAATTGATTCAGGGTTTTGCGAAGGTACAAAATTTGACTTCAATAACAGCCTGCCTTCCGATTCCAAAGTCAGCTGAAAATCCAATTCCATGGGGAATATTGACAATGAATCTAACCAAAACTTGGAAAAAGATGTGGGACAATGAAAATCAGCTTAGTAGATTAAATTGGACAGATCTAGATGGCAATTATTCTTTAAATTTTGAAAGAAGGAACTATAGCATTTTGAATTGTAACATTACTAAACCATCTACCTCACAGGCAAAGGAACTAATTTATCGTCCTTCAGAAGAAACTTGTACAAATACCCCTTGGGGCTGCCAACTGCCAAAGCCATGGAGGCAAGTGCAGAGAGGAACCTGGGATCATATTCAAAATATAGAATGGTGTTTAGAATTTATTGGAGTAATAGGACCCTTGTTAGATCCACCCAGAACTAAAACTATTTATGGAAATTTGGATTGGGTGAGACAGAGAAAATCACACATCCTAAATGGAACTGTACAAAGGTCTATACTTGTAATTCTTCTGATGCAGAAGTTCAAAGACTATATCCAGTGGCTAAAGCACTGAGATGGGGATGTGCTTGTAGAAATTATAGTAATGTTTTAAATGATACTTGGTCCCCTCTTAATAATGGAAGAAGAATTTGTCCTGGAATAGACTGCAACAAAGGACAGGTAGAAAGTTTAGGACTAACTGGGTGAGTAGCAATGGTATGTGGTCTACTCACCTCCCCATGAAAGACAAAAATAAACAGTGGACATTGGGCTTACTGACTCTATGCCCTCTTTGGAAGAAATCCCCCCTACGGCCTCAATGGTGGAATCGAGTGAAACGAGAGGATGATTCCTGGCAACCCCCAAGTACTGGAACCCAAATAGGATGGGTATTGGAATCTATTTTTATACCACAGGTAACAACTCTTCAGAATAAAATTGTTCTTCACAACCTTTCACTCCAAGTAGAAACATTGGCTAATGCTACTCAAATTGGACTAAATGAATTTAATGCGCAGGTGCAGGCTACCAGTAAAATGGCATCGCAAAATCGCCTAGCTTTAGACTTACTGTTGTTAAAGGAACATGGAGTATGTGGGTACATTGGACTTAAAAATGATTTGTGTTGTATCCACATACCAAATGTAACAGATGACTTAAACCATCAGATAGACAGGATAAAACATGTGGCTCAAAGTAGTAGAGAATTAAGATCAAATATAGAAAGCTTTTGGCTGAATAAGATACTAAAAAACTTTGGATTTTCTCTGACTGGATGGTTAGCGGGGCTTTTGCAAAATGTAATTGTAATTGTCATCATCATTATTATAATCTGTGTCGCTTTTAGCTGCCTTAAACAAGCTGTGACACAATCTATATTGAGATGAAAATACTAAAATTAATAGTTTTAAACAAAAGAGAGGATACAATTTGTGTGATTTGTCTAGGTTTTTTAAGAAGAAAATTAATCATAAAACTATTTCTAATCGTATGATCATCCAAGCTGTTGCAAGACAGCAAGATGGACAAACAATCCCAGAGTTTGTAATTAGTAAAATTATAGTGAAAGTATTGAAATGATTTTCAAAACTTTCAAAGGGGGGAAATGTTACAAATATTTTGATAAAAGTTAAAATTTTATAAGCAGGGTTTGAGTAAAAGGTAAAGATTGTAGAATATAGGGGTTTGAAGCTCGCAATGTAGTCATAGAAGCTTAGGAACGTACAAAATGTGTTGTATACAATCATACGAAAATAAGTATTGTCTAAAATTAGTTAACCATAGAAACTTGGACAGATTTGTTAGTTTGTAGTGTTTTGTTCTAAGAAACTAATACATCGTTATGGACCTTAGTTCTGTTGCTTAGCAATCCCCCGTGTGCCCAGCACTGCAATAAAGGAGTGCCTGCTTCTTAACTTCTCATTGCTGTTAAGGAGTTTTATTCTGGATTTCAGCAACAAACCCACGAGTTTTACTTCTTTTCCCAATTTTCTCCCCCATCCCATTGGGGCGGGGGGGCGTGAGTGAGCAGCTGCATGGTTCTTAGTTGCTGGCTGGGGTTAAACCACAACGAAAGGACGAAGTTAAACAGTTTTCTGTGCAATGTTTGAGGGATTCTTAGAAACAAATTTGAAAAATTGAAAGATAGAATAGAATCAAATACAAGTATAAACAATAATATCTGTCTTTTTTGAAAGCTGTTTCAAAGTCTGTTCTACTTAATTACTGAAATATAGGATCATTTATAAACCAAAGAACCTTTCAATCATGAATTCAAAAAATTGATTAGATACATTTTGGAAAAAATTTACTAGTAGTAAGTGATACAGTTTTTTTAAAGTTTTATCAGATCTGGCAAGATTCCAGGAAAAATAGACAAGGAATACATGATGGGGAAAATATCACTGAATCCAGTGTCTTAAGCGAGGACTGCAATTAGGAGCTATTTTCCTACAGAGTCCCTTCAACAGGGCACTTTAGTATGTCAGTATCGACACTTTTTTCTTCAGCTTTTCTCAAGTTGTAAGAAGTTGCTTATGATAAGTGTGGGTTGAGAAACGCTATCTAGTCTGGTTACTGATCCTCAAGCAAATTAACCTGCTCTGGAAGTAATTGAACTAGCTTTATGTCATATGAGTACCTGAAGGCTTTAAGAAGACAATCTATACATTTCACTAATGTTATATATATATTTAAGGTTATTTAACCTTAAAATATTTTACTAACAATAATTTTTTAAATAAAATATCCATCAGCAATGTTCTACTGCAATACTAAGTAAGGCAGCTGTAACATTTTGACTATCAAGCTTTAAAAATTATCTCTAAGGATTTCAAGAATTCTGCACATAATGTCACTGGGTTTAAAAATTTGCATGACTAATTCCAGCCTGATGCAAAAAAAAATTAAGCTAATTTCAAATTGTAGACAATGGTAAGTCATGTTTTTTCTGAAGCAAATTCAGATAGCTACTTGGTGGCTCCACTGAAGTCTCTTTGCATATCTGTAGACTTATCTGCAGTCTTACCTACAGGCATTAGCGCTAAGAAATATTTTTTATTGCCTGCGAAATCGATGTGGCAAAGAGTGGGTGAGAACCTTATTCTATTGTGAAGGCAATTAGTAGATCTAATTTGCACATGCTGCTCCTGAAGTAGCCAGCTATTCCTGCCAAACAGCTTGACAAAAGCAGTTGAATTACACAGATATGTTGAAGAGATTGTTTGAAAAAAACCAGCTACAGGCCAAAAATAGCATATACCTGATTAGGTGGTCGTTAGCAGCAATAGTGTCTTCAAAGAACAAGGCTAAATAAACAAAACAGGGAGTTGAAGTTTAAGTCTAACAGAACAAGTGGGAAATCTCAAAGTCCAGGGGGAGTTTGCTCCAAAATAGCCACAGCTGAAATGTAATTGCTAAAATATGCCATCCAGTTTGCCTAATTAGGTAAATTGAAAATTACTCTGGTCAATCCTGGAGATAAATTTCACTGCTTTTATGGTTAACCTTGGAAAAGTAATTGTGTTGCATGGTTTAGCTTAATAGTAATAAGTAGTAGTCTGGATTGTCTCCATACCTTGGGAAATCTAGAAACCAGAATTAGACATTTTTGTCCTTACAGGGCAAGTATAACACTATACCCAGCAGAATAAATGAACAACGTACAGAGTAGTTCTGGCACATTTCTCATTTTCTGTATCTGTAAACTAAGAGCAATCGAGAACGATTCTGCAATGCCAAACCAGATATGATTAAGAGGAAAACATAGATTTAATGTGTCCGGTGGAATTGGTAACTGTTGGTTTACCTTCAGTGAGAGCTGGCACATGTTCACCACCAGCAGAAGAGAAAATGAGGATCTCCTTAAACATATTCTTCCCCATGGAAAGACAGATGGATTTGGGATCCAGGTTTTCTCAGTAGCTTTTCTGTAAAAGGAGCAGAAGTAGGGACCCGTTTGCCACTGCAGTATGTGTTGTTAATGTCCTGTCCAAGGCTTAATATTTCCCTATTTTATTGGGCAGTATTTAAAACCTGTGAGACTTTTTGGAGAGCTGAGTAATACATATGAAAACTTTATTGTTTGTAGCTTTACTCCTGGAAGTCAACACACATATGGAATAACAACATCAGTTCATGAAGCGATTATGTGTTTAACCTCACATCTTGTAGAGCTCAAATAATTTGCCTTCGCATCTGACATTAGAAAACTAGGTCAATTAAAAAAAAAAAACAGATAGACAAACTGTTTAGAAGTATTTCATTAGCTGAAATTTCAAGGACATTTTAAGAAGATGAAAATTAATTAGCTAAATTAAAATTTGGCTTACAGTCAAAAGGGTTAATATCTTGGCAATAGTTTCAAGTTTTCCTGAAACTTTATCAATTACTATTAGTTGGGATATATGTAAATAAGTATGTGTGCGTATCTTATCTAAGAGACAGCTTCTGAAATAATACACTAGACTTGAAAAAAATACATTTTTGGGGTTTTGAAAAAGTAAGATCTCGGCAATACTTACCCTAAAAATTTAAAATAAATGTTTTCCAAAAAGCTACCTGCCAATAATTTTCACATCATGCCTCCTTAATATTCATTCCGCTGCTGTAAGCATGGCTCTCTTATGGACGTAAACACAAACTTCAGTTGTACAGTACAGAGCTGCACTGCTACAGGTTGCTGAGACACCCCAGGATTATAGCCACAGAATCCAGCTAAGTGCCTGAACTGACCTTCTACAAAAGAGAATGTGTAAGTTGAACCAGAGAATTATTTTGTCTTAAATATATATTTGAAATGAAGGTAAGTTCTGACTACTCATAACTTTCACTTATTAAAAGAAAACTATGTTTGGCTAAGAGTGAGAAACAATTATTGCACAATATTGGTATGAAATTATATATTTCATAAAAAAATAAATTCATGACAGTATTTGTATACATTTTCTTCCTTCTAAAATTGCATTTTTCTTTAAGTTTCTTTTAAAATTAACTGACTAATAATTTTTATTCACAGCTGGCATAATTTATTCTTCTGGTTCTAGGACGTTTTCTTATAATCATAGGACAATACTCCACCTGGAGAGATGATGAAATTGCTCAAATTTGCTATGCAGCTCTTTTGCTTCACATGCACTCCTAGTACACAACAGTTAAGGAATTGTTGCTGACACTCGCCCATACTTTTGGTTCTGACACAGGGAACGCTGAAGTCTCTGAAAATAAACTACATTTGGTGTTTGATAAACCCCTAGCAACATGGAGATGTCCTTTCACTGAAGACATATTAGGGAAAGAAGATCAAGCAAAGATGACAGTGAAAATTGGAACAAAATAAATGCTTGCTTAAAAATATTGGAGTATTCCCCCTTGAGGTACAGCAGATGCCATCATTCATATTCACTAATTTGTATGTTGATGCAGAGTTGCTGGTTGCCCAGTGGAAATGAGAAAATAATCAGTCATCTAAAGAAGATTTTATATTTATTTACAATACCAGCAAACTATGGTCACAGTAATAATTTACATACAATATTAATTAATGGAGAATTGTGTGTTGAAATATAGAATAACAGTATATTTATGATCTGAAAATTTGAGAAAAAACACCCAACCCTTCTTTTCATAGGTTTTAAGGGTTGAGTTTGTTGTTGCATTTTTTTAATTATCTTAAATTAGCTCCTGCTTTATTACTACGATAATGACAGCCAACACAATCTGAAAATGTTTAGGAACAGTAGATAGAGTGGTTTGTTAATGGAAAATTACATTTTCCTCTTGGTCTTGAACTAACTAGAATTTAATTTCTCTTGCTCTTAAATGTATTCAAGCATGAGGTAAACTAACTATGATACGTACATCTCTGGGTTGGAAAAATAGTTGTAGAAATAAATAGGTGACAGCTATTCATAATAATTAAGGTAACTTTACAAAAGAAATAGGAGAGAAGCCTCATGTGACTACTGCTAGAACAAACAGTTTCAGGTACACCACAGAATGATAGAAGTGGCAAGATATTAAACAGATGTATTGTCTTCCGGGTGCAAGGTTTATAGAAGAAAAGATTATTTCCAATCTCATTTCAGTTGTAATTGAACTATTCCCAGTGAAAGATAAATTTTCACTAAATTGCATCATGGCATTTTCATGGCTTTGGCTTGGCTTAATACCGTGTGAATTAAGTACCTGAAATATTCCATTCCTTTCACTACAGAGAGATGCACATGGAATTCGGAGAGCTTAGAATTTAAATCTAAATTAAGTATAGGCCACAAAAATACTCATCCCCTTTCAAAGTAAAAAATCTCAAACAAAAAAGAGGTGAACAAAAAATCACAAACCCATTCCTGCCCCCTGTTAGATAACTTAAAACCGAATTCTTTCTTAGTCTGTCTAATCATTATAAAACCCATCTTTTGTTTTCTATGGTTCACACATCAGATTGGAAAAGTTGGCACATGCCTCCCTGAGTTCACTTTTTACTGAATGCTACAATTTCTTCTGTGATTTCATCCTATTATGAACTGTATGTTACTGTAACAAACCAAGACGCTTCATTTCTTTTCTGATATACTAATCTGCTGAAGAATGAATAACTAGTAATTACTCTGTTGCACTTTTTTTCTTTCCCAGAAATGATATCAGATACTTAAAATGTTTCTCCCCGTTTTGAGAAAAGGGACTTTATAGGATTGTGATATATTTTGAATTGCAAATTGTGAATTGCGATTGTGAATAAAAACTCCCCAGTGGCAGCAGCTGAGAAGGATTTTTTGTCTCCTTTTTTTTTTTTTCTTTTTTTGCAGCAAGTTAAGGTTCTTAAGCGAACTTCATTTAGGTCGTGTTTTCCATCGCTTGATTGCTTTTTGCATTAAGCCCTAAAAAATGACCATTAATTGACTGTTCCCACCATCCCAACCCGTTCCACCTGCATCGCAGGTCAGGATCGCCTGGGCCCTAGCTTGCCCCAGTGGCTAGTTGGCCCGCACTAGTGGGGTGAGACAGCCGCAGTGGAGCAGCACCAGGAGCCCTGGACCCACGGGGACGAGCGAGCGCCGCAGTGCCAGCAGAGCCGTGCAGTTGTCACCCTGCCCTGAGCCACTTCGCCGGGTGACGGCAAGGAGGGGCAAGGAGGGGACGGTGCCAGATGCGTAGCCCCTACCTCCCGTTCAGCCTCCTGCTTGACGACTGCGGGCAAGGACCAAATTTTGCTTGGAATACATGCTTTTCAACCTGCAAGTCAGGAAAAGAAACACAACGGTTTCTGAGCTTATGCTTTACTAAAAGTTCAACGTGCAGGTGACGCTTAATCCGCCTCAGTCCCTCGTTTTGCTGAGCTGCGAAACTGCAAAATGAACCTTTACAACAGAAAGTTCACGACACAAACAGTAAGTGCACCTGTGAGTTGAGAAATAAGTGAGATCACATTCCTTTTTTAATATTTTTTCGCTCTCCGGTTAAATTCAAGAAAAGGAATTTCTGATGATTTTTACTGTGGTCCTTTGGTATGCCACAGTTAGTGGTGAGCACATAATGTTTTAACTGCTGAACAGCAACAAAATTCTTTTAACATTTTTGCTCATACTTGGTTCAAACAAAAGCTCAGCTTGCCCCAATGCACAAAATTTTTATTTCATTTCCCGTGTCTGTAACACAGAGGAAATGTTGAAAATGAGAATCTGCCCTTCATGTTTTTCTTAAAGCCTGAGATCGTAGCGGTGATTCTGTGCTTCCCCAGAATTTAAAGTCTTGGGGCCCCAACCAGTGGTTACACGACATTATTAATTTCCTTCCCTTTGTCCAAGAAGGTTTAAATCCACATTATCTACTGCCCAGAATATGCTTAGTTCACTATAATGACATGTGGACAGATTTTAGGTGCTCCGGCTGCTCCTTTTCTGCAGGTTTGGGGTGGGGGGGGGGGGTTGTAGAAATACACAGTGACCAGTTTGCAGATATATAGGTTTTATGCCTAGGTGTTCTACCAAGGAGGCAACAAAATAATTAGAATTATTTGTCCCTAGCAATGGTTAAATCATAAAGAAAAGTGCAAAAGCTTTAATTTGCCCAAATCTTTGCTTCTTTTCCTTTGCTTTTGTCTAAGATGCCCAAAAAGACTTAAAATGCTCTGTTTCATATCTGATAAATGTCTTGTCTGAGTTAAAATGAAGTTTTTCTTCCTTGCTCAGTTGCCTGATGTTTTGCTACCAGACTGAAGAATGAGTTGGTGTAAAGACTATGTGGGAGTATTGCAACTTCTTTTACTTAGTGCACTGGGAGGGAAGGAGGAAATAATTTTTTTATTTTTTTTTTTTTTGTAGTTAAGGCATGAGTTCTTAATTTCTTAAGGTTTTAAACCTTAAATTTATATTTCACATCAGTGCTTTCAGAATATCCATGAATTTTGGATGTGTTAACATGTTATTGCATAACCAGAAATTCAATACTTTCCAAAATCTTAGTATTTTCTGTATCTATACACTAATAATAGATAAGAAATTCTGAAACACAGTGCTTTGTGTTATGAAGGGCCAAGTATTTTGCAATTATTGAATAGCAGTTGCTCTAAAATGTTCTGAACCTCCTCTTATTAAAAAAAAAGCTCCCTTGGAAGTCATCATATGATAGTTGAATAATATTTTAAAATAAAAACCCAGTTCTAGGATTGTCTCTCCCTCACAATGACAAATTGAATTGTGATTTGCAGTACTGTGAGATTTAGCTGATTCCTTAGGTCATACTTTTTCTTCCTTGCTGCTCCTACAGTTTCTCTCAAAGCCAAACAAGAGCTAATAATGTTTAACTCTCTGTCTTTTCACCAGATGCCTGTTATAATTTCACTGTACCTTTCAACAGTCATGCCTCATGTGGTTCATGAACATGAAGCGGTCTGGTAGCATGTTCTTGTAACTAACTTCTCTAAGAGGGATAATTTATTTATTTTCAAGAGGACACAGTCTCTCTCGGAGTTTCTATTTAATGTATTTCATGATTGCCTTCTGCAGACCTATGTCTTACTTTAACCACCTCCACAGTTACATTGGTTGTAAGAACGTTGACAGAGTGGAATTAGTACTGAAAAGTGCAACAGTTTTCCATCAAATTACAGTCTAGCTCAGCTTTGTGGAGTTGACGCTGCCATAAATTAATAACATGGTAAAGAAAAGGTAGCAATTTTCACAACGAAGGGCAGTTCCAAGCAGGTTTCTCTAATGACCTTTATAGGTTCTCTGACAACTAGCGTGTCGCTAAATATTGCAGAGAACAGATTACAAGTGAGGGGACAGAGTTCATTGAAATGAACGTGTTTAGGCTTGTCACTTAGCATTAACCTCAAAGAGGTGCAAAAATCTGCCATGATACTGAGTGGTTAGGCAAGAAAATGGCAGATGGAGCCTGCAGACAATTAATGCAAAGTAATGCTCACAGGAGAAAACATTTCAGCTGTACATGGGATCACAGTGATGAGTTCCAAATTAGCTATCACCTCTCAGGAAGAAGATCTTAAAATCTTTGTATATAAAGATGAAAATACACCTATCGTGGGCATACAGTCAGCTCTGGTCCCTCAAAAAAAGGTTAAAATAGAACTAGAAAAAATACAGAGAAGGATACAGAATGGTCTGTATACCAACAAAACTGATAGATTAAAAGTGCTATGTTTGGAAAAGAGCAAAGAGCATTAGGTAATGATTTTTCCCTATTTCTTAAAGTGCAAGATGTGGAAAATGCCCATTGAAACAAGTAGTATATTTAGAATAAACTAACAGAAAAAAATTTTCACACAATTTTCTTCCTCATTCTGTGAAAATGGTTTCCGGATTTTTTCTGAAGGATAAAGGGTCTCTGAAAGTCTTAGTAGAAGTTCTACTCAACCATGGCTCTTGACCATGGTAGTCTGCATTGAACGGCCAGTTCATGAACTTCAAATTGGCAAAAGCTTTAAGGACGGATCAAGGGAGAATCACTGTGTCCTTTCTTTGTTCATCAGTTCCATCTCTGTCTGTTACCTACTGCAGGATCACCATCTAGATGGACACCTGAATCTGACCCAGCTTGGCAGGTTTTATATGCTTGGAGCTTATCCTAAATAGGATTAAAAAAAAAAAAAAAATGGTGATGCCACTATCCACTATATCAAGCTGTACCAAAACCATAAGGGCTTAACCTTTATATATGAATAAAAAATGTTGCACCTAACTGTAAGAGCAAGAACTGAAAGTCTAACACTGCTGAATATTCAGATACACATTACTGAATAGCAATGATTTACTTCCTGTAATACTTTCATTTTGATCTTTCTCAACTGAAAGAAGGTCCCAGTGAGCAGCAGGCTGTTCTCTACTTCAAATTCAGAAAAGTTTCAAAAAGAGAGAGGGAAGATTGCCTGGAGCCCTTTAGGCTTTTAATGCTCAGATTCAGACCGTTTTGACTTAAGGGCTTTTGAAAGCTACTGCAGGCCATAGATGAATTGCAAAACAAGTAAAACAGAAAATTGATGTACAATTATGCATCTGCATTTATTGGATTTGAACTCAGCAGGGAACAAGGCCAGCTGAAGAGGCTGTAACAATCAGATGGCACATGAAATTTGGTTAGCTCTGCTTGGCAGAAAGGGTGAGGAATTACCTGTATATCCAGATTGGAATGTCTTGGATTAATGCTGTTTCCAAAATTCTTCCTTGCCTCTATATTACAAGAAAGTTTTAGAAATTATGTTCATGATTTAGAGTAATGCTACCCTGTATGGATATTATTCACTTCTAAGGTGTCCTTGAAAAAAATTTAATCATCATTCTGCATATGTTTTTTGATTAAATATTTTGTGCTAAGCATTGTGTACTAGTAATGTGTTGGGGTTTTTTCCTTGTTTTTGTTGTTGTTGTTGGGGGTTTTTTGCCATTAGGAATTCATGGCTTTCTCTTCTCTACTAGTGGAAGGTATTTATGCTCTGCTGCTTCCTTGGGAGATTTTATCATGCAGAATAAATTATGTGGGTACCTCAAATTAGATTGGGTTTATGCCCTACACTGGCAGCTAATTCATGAATTAGGCTGCTTAAAATGGACTTCATCAAATAAAATACCTTCAGGACAAAATAGGGCTGTAATCTCTAAGTACGGAAAACAAAAAGTGCCTAGTGCATTCATCCGATAAACAGGCAACTAATCTGCAGCTAAGATTAGGAAGTTTATAAAATCTATTTCAAAAAGTTTTAATTAAAATGGGTTCAATGAGCTGTGGCTTAAGTGATACTTCTATTTTCTTTTTACAATATCATGGGATTCTAGCGTTGCATAAAAGCATAGAATGTGCTGTGCAGACTTCAGAGCACACAGGACACTGACAGATGGACACACATTGACTTTGAAACCAAAGAAAAAAAAAGGGTGAATATGAATGTGTTACACTGGCAGATTCCTAACCAAATTATGCATCATCTTTGTACAGTTTTACACACCAAATACATTCTGATTCAAAATATTGGGTCCTATAAATAAAAGCAATAGGAAGTTAGGGCTCAAGTGCATATGAGAATTATTGTTTAGTGACTGAAGCTAATTCTGGACCTGTTACTGAATCTCTTTTTGAGTTTATCAGATTCATATCTCCTTCCAGAATCTGTTTTGTCATCAGTAAAATCAAAATATTAGTAAGCAATTGCCTCGCAGGAATGTGGTAAGAACTCACTGGCAACTGTTTATTCAGAGCTTTGAAGATACTGGGTCAGATTGTTTTTTCTCTCACTGTTTTCATTGCAACTCTTAGATGATTAATTATTATTTAGTACAAACTAGTCACTGAGGATAGAATTTCTACATTTCCTCCTCTCTTCTGCCCCAAAGCAGAAAAGTTGTAGCAGATGAAGTTAAATCCTAGTTTATATGGCATCTTAAAGTAGCTGAGCAAGTAGAACATAGTGGGACAGGTGAAATTTACTGAACTACAACTAGAGACTGTAAGAACAGTCCCACTGTATAAAAAATCTTTATTAACAGTCTAGTTCTTCCTCTAAGAGATAATAGCATCTGAAATTCTTCACCAAAATGAAGTTGTTTTTTTACAATTATATTGGTTTGGTGTGGCAAGGTTTTGGTGGGGGGGGGGGGGGGGTGGTGGGGTGGGTTACAGGGGTGGCTTCTGTAAGAAGCTGCTGGAAGCTTCCCCTGTGTTCGAGAGAGAGCCCATACCAGCCGGCTCTAAGACGGACCCGCTGCCGGCCAAGGCCGAGCCCATCAGCGATAGTGGTAACGCCTCTGTGATAACATTTTTAAGAAGGAAAAAAAGTTGGGACGGGGAGAAACTGCCGCCAGAGTGAGGAGTGAGAACATGTAAGAGAAACAAGCCTGCGGACACCAAGGTCAGTGAAGAAGGAGGGGAGGAGATGCTCCAGGCGCCGGAGCGAAGATTCCCCTGCAGCCCGTGGTGATGAAGCCCCTGGTGAGGCAGGCTGTCCCCCTGCAGCCCAGGGAGCTCCACGGGGGAGCAGATCTCCACCTGCAGCCCGGGGAGGACCCCACGCCGGAGCAGGTGGGTGCCCGAAGGAGGCTGTGACCCTGTGGGAAGCCCACGCTGGAGCAGGCTCCTGGCAAGACCTGTGGCTCTGTGGAGAGAGGAGCCCACGGAGCAGGTTTTCTGGCAGGACTTGTGACCCCGTGGGGGACCCACGCTGGAGCAGTCTGTGCCATGGAAGGGACCCATGCTGGAGCAGTTCGTGAAGAACTGCAGCCTGTGGGAATGGCCCACGCTGGAAAAGTTCATGGAGGACTGTATCCCGTGGGTGGGACCCCACGCTGGAGCAGGGGAAGAGTGTGATGAGTCCTGTCCCTGAGGAGGGTTGAAGCAGCAGAAAATAACGTGTGATGACCGTAAACCCCATCCCTGTCCCCCTGTGCCGCTGGGGGGGTTTGGTGGAGAAATCCGGGAGTGAAGCTGTGTCCGGGAAGAAGGGAGGGGTGGAGGGAAGGTGTTCTGAGATTTAGTTTTATTTCTCATTACCTTGCTCTGGTTGATTTGTAATAAATTGAGTTAATTTTCCCCAAGCTGTGTCTGTTTTGCCCACGATGGTAATTAGTGAATGATCTCTCCTGTCCTTATCTCAACCCGCAAGCTTTTTTGTTATATTTTCTCTCCCCTGTCTAGCTGAGGATGGGGGAGTGATAGAACAGCTTTGGTGGGCACCTGGCGTCAAGCCAGGGTCAACCCACCACAACAATTTAGTACAACCATGATTACCAGCCAGATATATATTTAATAACTTTGAACAAAAGTAAATATTCCAAAAGATTTTTCATTTATAATTTGTTGGTGTTCTGTCCATACTGGAAAACACCGCACTGTAGTAATAAATCTTCTTTGAACATATCTGCCACAACAAAATGCCCTTTATGCAAACATTTTCATGGCGGAATGTGCTGATGCACTTTTTCTCCTACTTCATTGCTAAATAACCGTTTAAATCTGCCTTTGGTAACAAATAATTTTTATTTTTTTTTATTTCTGACCACCTCGAATCCTATTTTGAAACCAGCAAAACAGCTCATGTCTCCTGTCCAGATGGCTTCATACTGTAGTCCAACTTTCCTTCAACCCCATCTACCCTAAAGGCCTAGGAAATATCAAAGAAATCCCACAGGGAATCAGAATTAAATATGTTCAAAGGATGAGATCTCAAAGTTGTAGGTAGCAAACTATAATTCCCTTGATGTTTCCTCTGCCTTTTGTTTTACAGAGGCTTGGGGACATACATCTCTTTAGGGAAAAAAAAAAAGAAAAAAATAGAAAAGAAACGGAGATCTATTTTTTTATAACAGAAAGTCTCCCTTTCCACATTAAATTTTATTTTCAGTTTAAATATGTTGAGATATTGCCTGTGGAAACAACACAAAATTAATCCAGCTAAGCTGGTACAAGTTGTCTTGCTTCTGCTTTTACTGGAACTAAATCAACTCTGGCAAGTGCTACTAAACCAATTCAAGCAAGATTGGATGTAATTTCTCACCTCATATTTGGAAACTTGTAAGGATGAAGTATGTTCCTTCTTAAGAAAATTTTCTAAAATGATGGCTCAAAAAATTATTAAAATGGTAATGTAGAGCAATTCCAATCTGATTAGAAGATCACTGCAGACTAGGTTCCCAGGTAGGATTGGCCGTCATAGCTTTCACTCAATAGACCTGTCATTATGGAGATCATGATCTTGCCTGTATCGCTCTGTGTTTTTCTTTCTGATCAACATGTGGCAAAGAGAGAGATTAATTTCTAGGCCTCAGTCCTCTCTCCCCAGTGGGCAGCCCTGACCTCCACGACGGACTTGTCCCTATAACCAGGTTGTCGTGCTGACTTTGGATGAACACCACGGGTTGAATTAATGACCCTAAACTCCAGCCTGGGTGCTGGCAGCAGGGAGCGTTAGCCTGAGGTATGTGCTGCTCCTGCTGAGAGGAACATTAATATGTGCAGCCAGAGAGGAATGTTGACCTGACACTGAAAATCCCTGCCCTACCCATCAGGATCGCTAGCAGGGGAGGCTGGCTGTTTGTTATGACTGATTGATGTATTAAAAATGGCAAAATATAGAAATCCTGCTCAGAAAGGGCTCTGTTTTCTACAGTGCCTGGTTCACAAGGAGACCCAGGTACAAACCTTGCTTTTTAAAGATCATCCTGGAGGTCACACAAAATGTGAGAAGGTATTGTAGGAAACAAATGAGAAAGGATTTAGCATTAGTGACAGCAATTTTTCTCATACGTGCTTATTTTACAGCTTCTCCCTTTCAATAAGGGAAGGGCTTTAATAGTCAGTAATCCATGCTGGCACCTACGCTGTCATCATCTAGTGACAACATTCCCCTCTCCTCCTTTAATACCCATAAATAAATTAAAAATATACTACATATTGAGAGAGAAAGAATGAATTAATCCATCCTACTTGGATTTCATATATGATAAATTATATACATTGAGAGAGAGAATGAATTAATCCATATACTCAAATTCCTTCTGCAGAAGCAGCAGAGAAGCTTCATTTAACCTTCCCCCCCCGCCCCCCGCCCCACTAAGACACTGATTTGTTCCTTTTGACTCTTATCTACGATTAGGCTATCAAGTTAAGGAAATATAAGATATTGCAAGAGAAAATATAAATCATCCAGAAGAAAAATAATTTTTAAAATTGTGTTATACACTTCATTTGAATGCAATTATGAATTTACCTTCTTTTGACTTCTGTTATCTATCTTCTTTGATATGTCTCAGGAATAAAAGCTGTAGCAGTCAGCAAAACTACAAAGGGAAAAAAATGACAAAAAGTTATACAGTTAAATGTACTGCTAGAAAGCAGACACTTTTGAAGCTGCCATGACTTTCGACAAGCCTTTCAGGTGTCAGAAAGCGTAAATTCACTGGTATGTGTGTATATGCACTGCCTAACTTGCAACACGGTGGGACTTTCATAAAGGGATATAGTTGCTTACTTAGCAAACTCTCTCTCCTTCAACAAATTATAATGCAACACTGGGCTAATCGTAATGCTCGGGAGGGTGACTCTAGATCAGGCTGAATTGGCTTTTCCTCTGCAAGGTGCAGCTGTCAGCATGGTTCAAATATTGGAACAGTGCAAATCTCTAAAAAGTTTTGATTTGTTGAAAATCTTTTAGAAACCCTATGACTTGTTTTTGTCTTTCAGTATTGTAAAATAACTATCAGCATATTATTCTGCTTTTCCTTCCTCTTCCTCTCCCAGCCCCCTCCAAGGAGTCACCATCCAAGACATGTTTAAAGTACAGAAACCACATGCAATTGCAAGCCTTAAGTATTTGATTCAGTTGGCGGAGTTCTGGCCCATGCAGAGTATTGCACATCTTTAACTTCTATATTGCATCACAGATAGGCAGTTTAAGGTGATTTTGTCCAGTTTCCTTGTTCATTAAGGACAGGTGACATTAAAAAATTAGATTGCCTGCAGTTCTAGCCTATGTAGCCATCGACACATGGCATGTTTCTATCAATAGCCTCTTCAACAGTTTACTCCTGGGAGTAATGTTGCAGTGCAAGAAAAATCAATACCAGTTCAGGCTTCGGTGTCTTCTTTGGACAAAACAGCTTAAGATAAAACTTCCATAAATGACCTTTTCAGAGATGGCCTTAGTCAGTGACTCAACATGTAGCAAGAGAAATCATCAAACAGATGATCTTAAGGCTCCCAAACACTAACTGCTTTGCTCACAGGTAGCAAAAGGTTGGAAATTGGATTTGGTTCATCCTTGGCATTAGTTCCTTTCAATTTCACTGTGTAAAATATTATTGATGCTACAAAGAAAGAGCTTTTGATAAATATACTAAAAAAGCCTAAATCAATAGTTCTCTTGCAGAAAGATACCTGCAAAAATAGAATATAGAGAATCGATTGTCCCTTAGTGGTGTGAGAATTCTGTTCTCCATCATTCAAAATATGACAAAAGTACCAGCAGCAGCTGTTTCTGACACTTTAGCTGCCAGGTAACTCATACTCATCTGGAATGTTTCTATTGTTTGGGGGGGGGCGGGTTCTGCATCTGCTGGAAAGGGTGCACGGAACCATGCTGCTGGTGGTTGGAATAGAGAGGAGGGAAAAATTTACAGCATACCTCGGACTGCATACCAAGGAGTGCACGTCATTCTGGGGTGCATGACTGGAAGGACTATGTTCTTATTATTTGTTGCCTTGTTACATTAGGAATTATGAGGAGGCTGTGGAGTACATTTTAGAAACATTGTTCTAGGTTATACTTTACTAAGATTCTTGTGAAAATTTTTGTTTCTTTGTCTATGACTGCAAAGTATTAGAAAAATGTTAAAATACCCCCTTCATTAACATATGATCTCAATTAAATAATACATTAAATAATAAACAAATGCATTTTTTTTAAGCATATGGAAGACTGGATGGGCTTAAGAGTAAGTATTCATAGCCAGGTAATTATTTTTTTAAAACCCTAATAAAATCTGCTGTATTCAACAAAGGCTTAAAAAGTACACAAACCACAGAAAACACATTTCATGTCAGAAGAAAACTCACTCAACTTCATTATTTTGTAATGTTGAATAAACCCATATAGACAAAAGTATAGACAAGTTTTTAATGCATCTGTCAAACTTACTTCATTCTAAAAAGAAAAAAAAAAAAAAAAAATCATTAAAAAACCCAACAGCTCTAGGGTTTCGGAATATAAATTGATCTTCACCTTTCGGTCAATGAATCCCTGCACTAGGTTTATGCCTTTAGTATCTTGCTTGAGGATTCTGCTCAATGTACTGACTGTGAAAGAGAAAAGCCACCACCAGTCTCATATGCAGCAAGTTCTGAATCAAACAGGCATCAGTATTTTCTTTCTGATCTTGCCATAGAAAGCAAAGACCATTGTATGCTTAAATGATTTGATAAAGATTGGCCCTTTGGCAATATGATGTGAAGAGATTATCTGGGATTTGTTTTGTGAGAGAAGATTGTCTAATGAGTAAGTTATTGAATGAATCACAGTAGCATTTAGTACTGATAATGGATTTAAACCCTGAGTTACTCAGATAAAGCAGAGAATCCCACTGCCATCTCAAACAAATCTGTATGTGAGCTTAATATTCTGATATTTCCAGGTAGGATGTAGTTTGATTTATTTCAGTACAGGAAAAAAGAAGTCGCTAAGACCAATTAAAAGTTCCTAATATTTCATTGTCATAAAATTGGCTATGAGATAGCTGTTACGACAAAAATAATATTTTTTCTCCTTCAAACTCCATTCACAAATGGTAATTTATATAGGGATATTTTGGAAGGTATGAAAGATGCCACGTTTAATTTTAAATTTTTTAGGAATTCATTTCTGTTGTGCCTTTGAAAGAATATGATTAAGCAAGTGCTATAAGCATATGATCTGACTGGCTTTAGTGGCAGGTGCTGCTCTGATAGAAACACAAACCTAAGGGCACATGGCATATTCTGCATTGAGGCTCTCTGTACGCCACTCAGAGCAATAGTGTGAAGGTCACAAGTACACCGCATGAAGAATTAACCTACATTCATAGGTATAAGTGACAGTTGTTCCTGACCTGCCTTAAGTATAAGCACAGGTGGCTTATATCAGAAATAGAAGGAAAAATCCTTTTTAATTTAGACTTCTTCTGTTGCAAAGTTTACACCCATTTGTGCCTTCCTCTGTGATTTTGTGTATGGCTGCATTGAAAACATGCAAACTAGTCCTTTTCATGAGATATTTAAGAGAGCACAAAATCTGTGTTGATGGTATAAGTTAATATATATAGAAGCCTACTGAAATAACTGGCATTATAGCCTTACTTTCAACGTTGGTTTGTTCCGTTCTTCCATGATAGGTAGTTAATGAACTAAGGCCCAATGCCAGACCATATTGAAAACCAGCAGCTACTGTCTTCAAGCTTATGAAAAAAAACAAAACAAATTAAAATATGAGGGCTGGGATTTTATTTTCTCTTTTTTCTATCAATAATATTCACCCATTAAAAAAAATAACAAAGGTAATTTTCCAGTAATTTCCTTAGTGCTAGTTCATTTATTTTGTTTAAAGATGGACATAAAACATCTTTCTGTAAATTTATTTGCCAAGTGTTCTGGAGTATAGCCACAGACAAAATAAGCCTGAGCCTCAGTGACAGACAGCATTATCTAATTACACCAATAACAGAAAAAAATTTCCATCTCTGCAAAATTTCCTCCCACAGCAACACTTCCTTTCCACGTATTCTATTAGGCATTGTCCTGAAAGTAAGAAGATTTAATCTGTTTAAGACTGAAGAAACAGGAGGAAGCCTGTCTTTTGAGAAAGAAATCAGGAAAGCATCAGAAATTGCCCAGTAGGAGCAAAGGGGTTGTGAGGGCATCATCACAGGGACTCTCCCAGAGACTTCTTTGCCAGCAGACCTTTCTCCTTGCAGCTGCTGGAATTAATGGAAGCATTTGAGCAGTCATTTCCCAATGATCCTATTTAATGCAGGCAGAGAATCACGCTGCCCCTTTTGAAAATTTGCACCTGGGTTTGGTTATCTTGGGTTTGGTGTTTTGGTTTGGTTTGGTTTTACTGCAGTTTTTTGTTTTTACTGTAGTGGGTGAAAGTTGATGATACAAAAGCCTAGGGATTATTTTAAAATCTGGAGCACTCAACATTGTCCCACCTCTACTGTCATGAAGGTTCAATTCTCGCATGAGTGGGAGTGCAGATAGTGCAGTGATCATTTCTTTTAACAGTCTCATTCATGACATTCCTTGTAATGACACAGTATACTCCTTTCTAATAAAGGGGTTTTAGCAGCTTAAAAACTGAAGACATTTAGGTGGCTGAAAGACTTCCAAAGATTTTAGTTTTATATGCTTTTACAAGTAGACTTGCACCCATGAAAATGCTGAAACATAACCCATCTAGAGGATTCTGCTATCTTCCCTGCCCCATAGAACTTAACAAGGGCTAAAGGAAGGATAGTTTTAATATGTTTCAACAGAATTACTCTTAAAATAATGTATGGAGTTGACTATAGGATAATTTTCTTTCTATAGTTTTAAAATCCAAACTTACAGACTTCTGTTAGATTCTGTATGCACACACTTTTCTAGGACATTTCAAAGGTTGTAAAAAAGAAATAGCAACAATATCACTTTCTATTAAATTCCAGAATACTTTCTCATAAAATTAAAATTATGGCAACCAAATGAATTTTTAAAAAAAGAAGCTTTCTGAAGAATCACTAGTGTTAACCAAAGTCCTGAGGATGACATGCACCAAGCCATAAGGAATAAAAGTAGTCTCTCATTAAGAAGACTGCCCTGGAGAAAAGATGAATTTGATTCACTCTGAATGAGTCAGTTTGGGGTATTTGTTGAATTGGGAAAAATGTAGCAGATGACTGTATATTTAGGCATGTGGTATTCCCACTATATGAGAACAGCACAGTACACATACAGGTGTACATATTTTATGAAGGACAGTATTGGCCTCCACAACCAGTACCCAGAAGACACAGAAAAGGAAAGGTGTACAATTTTTTGACTGCCATATAAAAGCTGCCTATGATGAGAGTGTTCTTAACTTTCAGTCCCCTTCCTGTACATTACATGCACTAGAGAGATATATCTGAAGTGCTGCTATGGGAAGGTTAACATTTACGTATTTAATATTGTATGCTAAGAATAGCAAGTTAATTGGTCCCCAGAGCACAAAGCATTAAAGTTCACAAAGTGGTAGTTCATGAGAGAGAAGCCATGAACAACTCTCTCTAAGGTTCCCCCTTTGTTGGAGACATGTAAAGCAATTTAGTGCACAGGTGGATTTGTCCCATTTTGGAGTCATCTTAACATACGACATTTCTGGTTTAGTAGAAATGAATAAAACAAAACAAATAGAAAGGGGAAAAATCCAAGGGTAGAAATTTCATCAGAAATCTTTAGGTTTGATATTAGAAAATAGTTTTCTCAGCACTGGAATAATCTGCCTGAGAAAACTGAGAATTCTCCATCAATCACTGTGCGTTGAGAGAGATTAGACAGCCCAACTCTCGTGACCAGTCTGGGAGATGAAACAGATAAGATCACTTCTCAGCATGTTCCGTGGCCCAATTTTCCATAACCCTGAGTCAAAGAACAGTAGCCCAACATCTCTTCTGTAGGTGCTTAACTTTCATTAGCCACAGATCTGGAAAAGGCCTTGTGGCGAATGGGTCTCTTACAGGGTAATGCTTTCTTTAACATATTACCATGGACCCAAGTTTTTTATTCAACACTAAATTACCTGATTGAGAAGAATTAAATAAGAGACTTTAGAAGGGAAGAACATGGAGATATGTAACACAGAAAAGATGAGGCACAGTAAGGAAAGTAGAAAAGCACCAATGCTATCTCACCTTTTTATACAGTGCTATTTAAAATATTCCGGTGGTAGAGATTATTTCCTAATATGTATTTAAACAGCAATTCCTTCAGTGATGGCAGATTCAGTTTGGGTCCTAACCCAACCTTTTATTATACAACCCAGTAAACAGGTTACAACCAGGTAAAATGTGGGGTTACAGCCAGGTAAAATGTGGTAATTGAAGGAGCTCGAAATGTCTGAACAAAGCCTGGAGACTAAATGAACCCCAGCGAACATCCTTCATGCGTTAGTTGTTGTACCAATAGAAGCAAAAGCAAGACCATGCTATCCTATTACATGGCAGTTCATATTTGTTTAATGAGCCAGATATACTTCTAGTTTGGTTGAGAGGGGGTAGCTGTGTGGGGCTCAATTCCTTCATAATAACTTGTCTTTTGTTCTGATTGGCAAAACTGCATCTGTGTATTTTGTTACAGATTTCATATGGTAAAGCTTCCTTCTTTACCCACTGGTGCATTTCATTTGTGAATATATGTTCTAATACAGAAGAGTGCCTACTCTCTCTAGTTTAGTCTAGAAACTGGTTTCCTGGATCAGATACATTTCTCCCATCCCCCACTCAAATATCAGTTGTCAAAAAACTACTTACAAGTACATTTACTTCCAACTTCATGTTCTTTAATGCTTCATGGTTTTACTTTTTTGTGTCTTGTCTCTGGGCCGTCTTCCTTTGTAAATAATGGAAGTGACGATTACTACATGATTTTGAACAAATTGAAAAGTTTCTATCTTTATTTTTTTTCCTCCAATTTGCTAGGAAGTGAAGTGATGTTTCCATTAATCCTTCTGTTCCTAGATGCCTTAGAGTGACACATTATGAAAAGGATAGTCAACAAACTGCATGAATACTTGTGTCTTTGTCAAAAAAAAAAAAAAAGTATAAATGAACAAGAAGATGTGAAGAAGAGGTATGAAGTATAGGATGGAGGGAAATTGCTGCCAAGGCAGTAGTAACAGGTAGTATATTTATTGAAGTATTAATAGATGACCAGATAAGATACATTTGAATAGCAGCATTTACTATCATTCCAGGCAACAGTAAAACTTCCATTTTTCCACATTCTTTCAACTGACTTTCTTTGTTGACATTTGTCACGTGTTCTGGTTCACACAAGTTGCACCAGGTCAATTCAAAGTGATAAAGATTCCTTCTTTTTTCACCGAAAGACTTTGTGTTTGTGTGAAAACACATGCTAATAAACAGACATGCTTAGCTGCTCTCCTTAGCCTAATAAATGTATTCCTGTGCTAACCCTGCTCCACGTCTTTAGAACAGATTTTTTTGTTTGTTTTTTACTAGGTAGTACTCTAAGGTTGAAAATGCTTTTTGCTGGTGCAGTCCATTATCATTTTCCAAAATAGAATAAGCTATCTGACTTTATTTTGATGACATAAAATGCAGTTAGCACAGGAAACTTTGACAGCTTCTTAGAAAAAAATTTCTAAATCAGGACCAACATAATATGTATTTTCTCAACCTTTGCTTTAGATATTTGAAGTTACCAACTGCATGTGTTTAAAAAGACACCTGAATACCAAGGAGCTCCTGCTCAATGCAGCAGGAGACAATATGTTTTGGACTGAGTGACACAACTTCCAGTAAAAGTTTCAGATTGACGGTCACAGAAAGTCTTATGTTACATCATAAAATTGATGTTTCAAATGTAGCATCTGTACAGGCATTTCTGTCATCCATTATTAATATTCTCCCAGGTTTAGAAGGTAGCACAGCTTAGCCATTCAATCATTCAATCTTTCACTTACACACTAATACTTTCAGCCTGGGCGAAAATTCACACCAATGATGAAGATGGCCTTGGTGCTGTTCAAGACATTGTCAAGCAGAAATAGACTGAGATGACAGGTTATTTAATATAGCATCCTGGTTAGCTATCTGATACATGCACTGTCGATATGATTACTGTATGTCCTTTGTAGGTTAGAATCGCTTGAGACAACTTTTGAGACATAAAACTTGGTTTTGTAATAGCTTGCATTTTATGTAACTACTCACACGTAAAAATAAGAGCAAAGAAAATGTAAAATGCTGCCTGAGCTGGTAGCACTTTACACCCTCTCTACCTTATTTATGGCTTGATTCTTTCCTTCCTTGTTGTGTAATATTTTTGTACTCATTTTTCATTCATGTAATGGAAGAGAATAAGTGCTTTGGATGACCCCAATTTTACCTGACGAGAAAGGAACCTTTCTTTCATTTTCAAACACCTTGAGAGAAAACAGGAAAATAGCAAGATAAGACTTGGATTAAACTCTCCAGTTAGGAACAATCCAGTTTATCCAGTCATTTAATTTAGCCAATAATTGCATGAGTACAGCACCCATGCAGGATAAGGAAGATAGACACTCAGTTCCTTGCTATTTTCAGAGACCTGAACCTCCATTTTCTATTTCCTAGTAAAGCTAACTTCAAGGCTTTAAGTAATATTGTTGTGGGTTACTTTGTCTTCTCTGATAAATCTCTTGCAGTCTATTCATACGGAATAACTGAATATAGCCAGTAACTAAGAGTTTAAGCATTTACCTAATATGTAGGATACTTATATCCTTCCTCCCAATCCAGTAAGTAATTTCAGAACTCTTTTTAGAAAGAGGAGCAGAAGAGAATGAAAACAAGCTTCCTCAGAGTACCCTGGAGCACTCTTAAAAGTGAATTGCATGGCTTCAAATGTTTGTGCTACATCACCAGGGAAAGAAAGTGGCAAGTAACACCTTTTCTTAGGTCTCTGAACTTAGCTTATTTCCTGTTTATTTCAAAGAAAACTGTTGCATCCAGTCGATGTTTCAAGCGGCTTCAGCTCCTACAAAACACCCATTTTTGAGACAACACACTGTCCATTCCTGTTTGTGCCTTCAACCACCTCTTGTGATAAGTGCTATTGAATCTGGGGAAAAAACCCAACAACGGCAAAGCAACTCCTACGCCCCCCAAAAAAGCACACCACCACCACAAAAAACCCATAGTTTTATGAGGAAAATGAAGTGGTTTTGGTGGAGATGTTATCCTGTACCCTTCTGACAATGTTCGCCTCCCTAGATGAAGTCCCAGGTGAGCAGAATGTCAGAGAGGAAAAGTGATGCTGGGTGCTGTGCTTCGAATAGGTCACACAGAAGTGCCAAATGTGTGAGGTGGACTGAGGAGAAAAGTTTAGGTCAAGAAAGAGGATAACAGGGCAGGGGGGGGGAAGTAAAAAAAGTAGTTGTATGGAAAAATGAGCTTCAATAAAAAGGTTGCTACTAGGTCTGGTGAACAGCACTATATCTATTTCACTCTATAGTAAGATAAGATGCAGACATAGTTCTTCCCGTCCGTTCTTTCATTTCCAAACACCCTGATTCCCAGGGCAGGGAAAAACAAGGCAAGGCAAGGCAAGGCAAGGCAAGGCAAGGCAAGGCAAGGAAGGGTGTGTATCAGGTAAAAACATGACATACTTTAACCACTTTACCAAGTGGGCAGACTTCAGGGGATGTTTCAGTTGATGTCTATGTGAGGCTTGGATGCCACCTGAGACTCTTTACGAATATAGAGGGCAAAAGAGAATTAATTCCTCCCCTCGTCCCATGCCTTGTTTTTATCAGACGTCACCTAGGCCAAGGCAATGAGAAGAGTGGTCTATAATAGATCCTTTTTACAGTGATCCATGTCACTCTTATTTTTCAGGTAAAAGATACGTGCCAGCTTATGGAGACAAGTTCATTGTGATTTTAAACATCCGTTTCTCATAAATCTACCGATAGTTTTAAAAATGTATAGTAAAGAAAATAATTGTGCAGATTTTTAGCCTTTATCCTGTACTACAACCATTAACCTCATGCCTTAAATGTGTTTCAGAGCTGTCTTTGCTGCCCTACTTCCTCTTCAAGCATAATAAAATAAGCCAGTGTAAATGTTTCCTCTAAATCCAAGGGCATATTAACTACCATCTTTTCTTACCTGGCACATCTGATAACTGATATCGTTACACTCGAAATCTTGTTATAGGCAAGAGTGAACTATCACACAGAGCTAAGAATTTCTTGTAAGTCTAATTAAAATCTTTACACTCTAATCAAAACACAACAGTTATTATTAGTCCAGTTATGACAGTACTATTACTTATAGTCCAAATTAATGCAGAAAAAGCCTCATTAGCGATATCCTTAAAAGCATTACAAAAGAACATTTACCAGTCTCTTTCTCTTCTCTGTCGTGTGATGCTCACCCTTCCAGTGTCCCTATGGGTCCCAAGACTGATGGTTTCAGTCTTTCTCAGGAAGAAGGGAAGAAAGGTGCTGGGTGGGTTTGGTGTAAAGAGTGATGGTCTTTCCAGCAAATTATGGGCATCCTGAGACCCTTATGGGGAGGAGTGTGAAAACAGGAGCTTCCTCTTCCCTAGTCTTGCATCACTTTTAGGCCTTCTTTTAACACAACTCCACTGTCTTCCCATCAGTTCCCAGTTGTCATTGCTATGTAGGGCTGTTATCACCCACTGATTCCCAACCTCTGTCAGACTGGTGCTGTACTGGGGATCACAGGGTGAAGCTAAACCAGGAGAGCCCACGGGCACTGCTCCGCTCAGCAACAGCTGAACCAGGCTGAACCCAGCTGGGACCACAGTGATCCCAGAAGAGCCTTGAGAGCCTGTGCTGCAACCTGTTACTAGTCAGGGCAAATCATATTTACTGGGCTACATTGTGAGCTCTTGGTCAAGGATCACTTGAGAGAGAATTAGCCAGCAGAAAGCCCAACTGTGGCAAGTTCCTTGTAGTGAGACAGCCACTTCAGCACTTCTCCGGGCGAGTCAGGAGACGTGTACAGAAGTAGTTGGGATTTGTACGGTTATTGAATATTTTGTTGCAGCTCCTCCTGTAAAGCTGACCAAAAATGTAGGTTAGCACTTTTGCTGCTGATGACTTTTTTGGTCCTTGGGATTTTCTCGGTAGCACAATTTTTTCCTCTGTATTATGTCTGATAAGATAGAACAAGAGACGTCTAAGACAGGGGTCACGGTCTTCTGAGTTGCAACAGTTAATGTGAACTGTCAGCCTGCAGCTGTTAATGTTAGCACAGCTTTTGGCAGAACAAATCTTCAGCTAATGCATAGAGTATAAGGTTTTGAGAGGTTTAGAGGACAGTCAGCAGAGAATTTAAACTTAATTTCTACTATGAATTTTTAACTTAAATGCCAGATTAATAAAGTCTTATAAAGCATTGTTTGTAAGGTGAGTATTGCATAGCTGTTATTCTTCCTTTGAAAATGAAGATTTTGGCTTCAAGAATTATTTGGAAAGTAATTTAAATTTCCCCAGTGAATATTTAAACCTTCCTGTTGGGTTTTTTTCTTTTTTTTTTTCCTTTTCTTTTTCTTTCTCTTTTAGAAAATACTTGGAGAGGCTTCCCAATGGCAGCTGAGCTTCTTGAAATTTGTAAAAACAGATGATGGATTTCTTTCCTGTTTCTAAAGTTGCCAGGTAGTATATGTTTCTCACTTTTTTTCCTGCAATGTTTCTACACCTTGTGACAATACAACCAAAAGTTCAAACTCCCTGAAATTGTTAAGCAAAAATGATTCATCATTGAAAGTCAGTATCCATCAATGAATAAATCAGGAGAACCAGGGTGACATCTGAAGGCAGCTGGGGTTGCAGGCCCCCACCTCAGACAATCCACCCGGCTCACTGTCTTCTTTTGGAAGGGCAAACAAGAAATAATAATGCCTGGCTGCTCCTGGCTCCAGAGTCAGAACAGGAGAGTAAATAAGGTTTTACCCCTGAGTAAAGAAGAGACAGGCTCTTTAGTGTAAGGTTATGGAAAACCTCAGACTGGTACCTCCTGGATCAGAAAATGACACTCCTTCACTTCTCTAACTGCCCTCTCTGTAAATGAAACACTGTCCCCAAACGGAGGGGTTTTTTTCACGTGTTGTAAACACTTCAGTCATATTTTGAGAGCTATAATGAAATGTCATAAAAGGCACCGCTACCTTTTTCACAGAAATGAGAACATCCAGTTCACTATTTGTGAAATATTTTTTAAACTTGAGCCACTATGTCTAGAAGGCAGGTGACATTTCAGAAAAAAACCATGACTAAGTATTTTATGAAAATCGGCTTTAAGTATTTGTGTTGGTGGGTCTTTTAGGATGTTGAATGTAGATGTCAGCCTATATAAATAAAACTTCCTTTATGAGACTTTTTTCAGGCTGTATTTTTATAAATTGTAAAAAAGGGATGGCAATATGAAGCATTTTGCATCAAATTGTAGTCTACACAGATCAAAGCTAGAAGTTATGTCAACATCTTAAATAAATGGGAGAGAAGAATTACTTGAAAGGAAAAGGATTCTACCATAAAACAAGATATAAGCATGAACAGCTAATTACTGTAGATTCTAGAAAGCTAAAATGATTCAGAGAAAGATGCACATAAGAGACTCAGAACTGCACGGGAGCCTACCAACATCAGTGACATAAAAGGAATCAGATGCACAAATTAGGTGGATGTTTATAAACAGAGAAAATTAGTTTTAACATATCATAGTGAGTCTTCCATAGTGATTTTTACCCTTAATGTTTGTTTTATTCCCTCTGGGGTTTAAATAAAATGTATAAAACTCATTCTCTGCATTTTTATACCCTAAGTTTTTGATCTGGTTTTCTTTTCCCCATATGCTTTTGCACATAGATTGTTGAAAAAAAAAATTCATATAGAATTTTTAATCTTCTATTTATTTTTATTTTCTTCTCACCTAGACATAACTTTCTGCATTTTTGTAGTACTGTCTTTGGTCCTGATTTTCCTTTCACAGGAAAATTCCTTTCCTTTCGCAGGTTAACTTAATTTTTCTTTAGGGTATTCAATTCTGATTTATTGCCTTGAAGAGAAAAGTACAAACCTTACAGAAGCATTTCATATGCAAGCAACTGTTTCCTTGTGAACTGAAAAACTGATAACTCTGTGATTTTTACTTATTTATATACATCTAAAAGTAGTTAATGCTTTGTCCGACTCCAAAGGAGCCCTATTATTTTCTTTAAATATGAGACACCATTATCCTTTACCAGCTACAGTTGTTCTCTCCAAGAGTAGTGTTTTCTCTCTAGAACAAATGGGAAAAGTTTTAAAGGGGTATTCTCCAACATATCACCAACAACAGAAGCTACTTTTCAATATCAATCCTTTCATAATATTAATTGCATTTCCTCATGCAAGTAATTTAAGAAAATTAAGGCCATTGGCACTGCTACTTTTAATTGTAAAATAATCCAGATTGTAAAACAATGGCAAAAGAAATCTTTTCACTCTCATCCGTGTTATCTTCACTCTGTTTAGTAATCAAGAGGAAAACAAGTGGGCACCATAACCTGCTGATCCATCCAGAAAGGATACTCGTTGCATTGTATTGCATTGTAACTTTCTTTAATAGTATGTTCAGAACTTTGACTAAAATGACTGTGCAAACTGCTTAAAGTCTGCACCTTTCCCAAGGCTGGGTCAGAATTTTCATGTATAAATTGAAGTAGTGTCACTTCAGTTATACTTCATTGCAGTCATACAACCCGATATTTTACTACTGAGAAATAAATAATGAGTGGTTCTTTGTGAAGATCCTTACTCTCCCCAATAATCATAGTAATTTTAAAAAATTGGGAAGGAAATAAACTAACAGTTATCTCATCCATCTACTGCCAGTTCAGAATTGCTCATTGTAATGTTTTTAGTCTTTTGTTCAATTTTGTTTTAAAAGCTCCATATAACATGGCTTCCACTATTTCCATGGGGAGGCCATTCAATTTAGAAAAGAAATAATGACAGCTCTTAAGTGGGTTCCCCCCGCCCCCAGCCTTAATTTAGGCTCACTGAATGATCTGCTTCCTTTGGGCATATTTGCTCAAGGTGACATTTGAGAACACTGGGAAGTGAGCACACTGCTTCAAAATACTCAGGCTAAAAATTCCACTGAAACCCACTGAAATTTAAAGCAGTCACTGAACTGAGTGCAGATAGGTTTGGGTTGTGTCTTTTAAAGGACATCTCTGTTGTAAAGGATACTGACACTCACACAGGTAAGACTTTCAGCCTATAATCTTATAATAATAAAAAAAGAAGTCTTACTTAGATCTTTAATGTCTCGCAGAAGGTTAAGCTTGCAAACTGCAATAGCATGAATGTTGTTTTTTGCTGATTTTGGGTAATAGTATGTTAGACATAATGTTCCATCCTCTTCTTTTGAATATTCAAACTTGATTGTGGATACTTGTTTTCCATTACTTTATTTCTGAGGGCAGCCCAGAGTTATTACTCTCTGTCCTGGACTGGTTGGCCTCCATTTCCTAGCCAGTCAAGCCTGCACATAGAAATTCTGCCATGCCCATGAAAGTGACCCAAAAGATGTCTTAGGCTATGCCTGTTCCACTAAATTAGCAGTGCCAGAGAATGTTTTGGGGACAGGTATTCAGTTGTCTGTATGGCTAAATTTACGGAGCAGTCCCTGACTACTTGTGAAGGCCCTTCACTTCTCATTCAATATTCCTCGTCATCTGCTGTATTCTGCTAAAGTTTTGACTTCTATTTCTATCAGTGGTGACAGCCTTTATTGCCTTCTCAAGGTGTACTCTAATAAAAGCTTCTGTATGTTTCCTCAGGCAGCCACTCATACTTGTGAATCTCACTATGAGCCTCAGCAAAGCCACTTCTTTGTTGTCTTCTACATTTCATAAATTTCTCTTCTGTGACATAGACAGAGGAATAAAATAAAATAAAATAAAGTAATAAAACAAAATAAGATAAAATAAATAGACAGCAGGCAGACAGTTCTTGTGTTGAGATCATTACACGTCACACTGGTCCCTGGTACATCATAGTTCCTCTTCCTTCCCTTCTGAGAGCATCCATCTCGTTTATTGTCTCTGTTCTGAGGAGTCATGCCCTTCATTGCAGATAAAGGCTTTACCTTAATATAAATAAGCCAAACTGATATGACCATGGATAACATGAGGGACTGTCCCAATGGTCTTAAACAGAAATGTTACTTTTATTTTATTTATTTATTCTGCTAGAGGTACACACAAGGGAATAGAACAAAGTAATCTTTTTGAGATGGTTTTTACTTTACACATCCATGTCTTGGTTGCTCAGTCATTTGAGGAATTAGGAGTTAAGTCTATATTTACATAGTGGCACACATGTATATATAGGACTTTCACTGATAACAAAATACATAGCAGGTACTTAAGGACTCAAAAATATTAGATTCAAATAGGTTTTCATTATAGAACATTACATTTCCAGAACTCTATTTAAAATACTTACGTGTTATAATATCATAGAAATTATCAAGTTTCAGCATTTCTGGAAATGCCAGGACATCCTAATTTGGCATTATTAAAATGGAAAAAGACCTTGCTTATCAATTATAATGAGTAAAAAATAATTTTGATAAAAAGAAACATGCCTGAAAAAAACTTGTATTTGCAAAATATGTTATTTGACCTGATTTTCATTTATTAGTTAACTTTTTTCCAAAATATTTATCTTTTGCTAATGAAAAAATATCTAAGATAGGGAGTTTCTTATCTAAATCACATGGAAAGGAAAAGCAAGGAAAACAAGTTCCAAAGGAACCTAACACTTACTCTATCAAGAAGACCCTTGTTTTTCAAATCATTGACTGTTCTTTCTTTTCATTTATTTATTTTTCATCAGACAGTGTTTTCCTATTTTATTGGTATTAAATTACACTCTAATGTAGCCATACTTGTTGTTCGGGTACTGTATGAAAATATATAGGTGAGGAGCCTGTAGGGGCAAATGGATGACAGCAGATAAAATAGAAATCTGCAAATTTACTCTGTAATTCTTGAGAAATAAATGTACAGAGAGAATGTAAATTAGCTCCCATTAGCTGATCAGCAGACAGGGATTTGCATAAATGAGAAAAAAAAAAAAATTACATGGTATTCCTAAGTCTCCATGCATTATCTGTGTTCTGTGATTGGCTGAGACAATTCAATTTCAGTATAATAATTAAAAGCTACATAGCCTAATGGGAACATTCAGACATTTAAGAAGATAGTAAATGTTCCTTATCATCATAAGTTAGAAAAATACATTCAATCAGTATATTAAAATACTATGCATTGCCACGAAATGTTTTAATCAGTTGTAAAGGTGAAATGTGGCACAATCACAATTCAGCATTTTTTTCAGGTATAGTTGTTTACAAAGCAATAAAGGGTCAGTAAAGGAAGAATGGAAAATAAAGCCTCCATTATATTTAGCAAAGCAACTTTTGAGATGTTCTTCCTTTCTTTCCTTTGTTTTTTCTGGGAAGGACACCCAGAGTACCTGCCTGCTAATACATCAAAGTGCTCTTTGACTGCTGTTTCTAAAGCCTTTAAGACCAAATTTGAACTGAAGAACCCAGTTCAAGAATCATTTAATAATAAAGTGGGCATACAGTGCATACTTCTTTTTTAAGATGGGCTGATCATTACAGTGTAATTCTGAAGCTGGTTTTCTTTTGATGCCCATGTACAAGCCTGCGTGCATGAAGATCATTGAAGAAATGATTGAATTCCTGCTCATTGCAAGGTCTCTTAAATGACAATTAGATTACATTAAAAGCTTATTGATTTGGTAAGAGCAATATTAATTGTTCTCTAGGGAAAAGAAGGACCCCAGTCTAGAAGCTACTTAATCAAACGTGACTTTGAGTTATCGCGTGGTTTGGAGTTGCATTACTGATATGCAATGTGATTGTGCCATACATAACTAGTTTGATCAAAGGGCATCTGGAGAACTGCTAGTTTTCTAGTTTCTTTTCCTCTGTCTCTCTTCCTTTCTATACAACAATATAATTTATAAATATGTACATTATAAATGTTGAGGCCTTTTTTAAACAGGATGATCCTATATGTATGACTATACAACATGAAAGGCTTGGAAGTAATAAATGCTGCTAAAAAGTTTGAAGAACAATTTGTTCTTCTCTTAATTTAAACTTTTTATTATCTAGAAAATATATTCCAAATCTGTGTATCAGCTATTATTGTTTTGGTTTTTTTTTAAATTTACCTTTCTCTAAGCTCTAAAAGTCTATGCACAATGTCATATGTACATACAGAACTGTAATTAGGGATGTATTTATGCTATTTTAAAATTGCAGTATTCAGTTAAACAGAAATCAATCTATACCAGCATTGCTATTGTGTGTGTCTGTCATACCTTCCAGTGTCAGATCAATTTGTAGTGAAGTCTAGAAATGACCAATCGTATGTGATTTATGTATATGCAATACAAATGTAGGTAATTTCTACTTCAAACCAAGATGGACAGTTTGTGCTCAAAAGTAAAAATACATGAAATGCAAACCACCATTTAGAAAAATAGGTATAAATTATAAGTAGTCTTGTAAGATTTACATTGGGTGGAGAAGCCTTTTTTTTCCAAAAGAAGCTGATTATGTTGTAGGTTTCTAGATTTGTTTTTGAAGTCCTCACCCTGTTTCAGAGATGTAAGTGCTCTAAGTTTGTTAGTAAGTACACATGGGGAAAGACAATGTTAAATAGAGGAGTCAAATTTTGTACTGATGGGAATGGATGCAGTTCCATGGATTTTGATGAAGCTGAGAACACAACCACCAGCTGGGAATTCATCTTAGCTACTTAATGACGGTCTTGTTTAAGAGTCATTTGAAAACCTTAATATATAAACTGCAAAAGAAATATTAACATTTTTCAATTGCATAAATATACTACTAAAATTGTTTTAAGACTGTAATGGGTTGACTTCGGCTGGCTGCCAGGTGCCCACCCAGCTGCTCTCTCATTCCCCCTCCACCACAGGATGGGGGAAAATATAGATCAAAAAGCTCATGGGTCGAGATAAAGATAGGGAGATTGCTTGCCAACTACCGTCAAGGGCAAAACAGACTGAACTTGAGGAAGATTAATTTATTGCCAATTAAAACTAGAGTAAGATAGTGAGAAACAGAAAAAAATTAACCCCAGTCCCCGCTCTGCTTCATACCAGGCTCAACTTTACTCCTTCATTCATGACTCTTCTACCTCCTTCCCCCACCCAAGCAGAGCTGTGGGGTGGGAGTGGGGAAGGGGGGTTGCAGTCAGTCCATAACTGTTCCTTTTTCTTTCTCACACATCTTCCCTGCTCCACCATGGGACCTTCCCATGGGCTGCAGTCCTTCATGAACTGCTCCAGCATTGTTCCTCTCCACCAGTCCTTCAGGAATGGACTGCTCTGGTGTGAGTCCCCCACAGGTCACAACTCCTGCCAGAAAACCTGCTCCAGCGTGGGCTCCTCTCTCCACAGATCCACAGCTCCTGTCAGGATCCTGCTCCAACATGGGCTTCCCACGGGGCATCCACCTTGGGCTTCCCCTTGGGCATCCACCTGCTCCAGCGTGGGGTCCTACACGGGCTGCAAGTGAAGATCTGCTCCACCATGGACGTCCAAGGGCTGCAGGAGGACAGCCTGCTTCACCGTGGTCTTCTCCACAGGCCGCAGGGGAATCTCTGCTCTGGCACCTGGAGCATCTCCTCCTCCCCTTCTTCTTCACTGACCTGGGGGTCTGCAGCCTCAGGGCTGTTTCTCACACTTATTTTTCCTCACTCTTCACTGGCCTGTGTGGCATTCTGCCCTTTCTTTAAATATGTTTTCCAGAGGCCACCATCTTGTCTGAGGGGCTCAGCCGTGCCCTGCGGTGGGTTGGCTGGAACCGGCTGGAACCGGCTGTGTCCGGCACGGGGCAGCCCCGGCCTCTCCTCACAGAGGCCGCCCTGCAGAACCCGCTGCCTGCGCCTGGGCACGTGCAACCTGTACAAAGGCTCCTGCTTTTCTTGTGGTATCCACTGTAAAACAAACAAACAAACAAAAAGTAGCTGTGTAATTAAATTCTGCTATAAATATTTTTCTGAAGTTTAAAATGTCAGTGATGCACATTTGCAATTCAGTGGGCTTAAATATACCTGGCTCTTTTGCTGGGTTATGTGCAGGCTTCATAACCCAGGGAGCTGATATCCACCGAGCCTTTCATATGTTGCCTTACCTAAGAAAGCAAAGCCTTTTATACAATTCCCTGAAATATAGTTAAACTAATAATCACATCTCTCATTTACAGTAATTCCAATGGAAAGTGGCATCAGAAAAAAATGTAGAAAGAAGCAACAAAGACAGTAAGTAGGGCAATCTGATTTTATAGAGATGGTGAGGATCCATTCTATTAAAATGTGATGTCCTCAGAACTATGTCTTTTGCAACTTGGATCCAAAAAGTAGCATCTAGCAGGTACTTTGCATGGAGGAGTGATGACTGATGGTCTTAGAAGTCATTTGAAATTCAGCTTTTTGCCTTTATGCATCAAGTGTAGGAGATTGGCTTCCTCTTCATAATCAGAAACTGAATGTGTTGCAGTTTAAAAATTAAAAATGAAAAGCCTTTTGATTGATGTTGCTTTTAATTTAGTTGGAGCCATAAATCATCCTATGACTTTCTGTGAAGGATGTTGTATAAATGTTTTGTATTCATGACTGGGTCACAAAGTGCCCTCTACCTTGGTCTTTTGACTGCCATTTTTTTTACACCAAACATGATGTAATGAAATTGGTTTCAGAGTGTACATATGGTGAATACAGATGTCTTATGCCTGATTGTCATCTTATTACAATCAGTACAATATCCAGCATCACTTTGAATGTTCAGACATTACTATGTTGCTGTAAAGTAAATGGTACCAAAATCAGGCCCATGGTTACAATAGTGTGCAGTTTTAATTTAAACTAAATCCTATGAGTAGGGAAATTATGTGTGAAGTTTGGCCTAGAAAGGCATACTCCTTCACAATGAAGATGAATGCAAATCCCAGTCTTAGGACAGCCAAATTGTTACTACATTGAAAAACAAAAGCAGTGTAATGGAAGTCACAGGCAAGGAAATGGAGAGAAGGTAAATTCCAGCCCATCAGCATTAAGCACTTCTTAATACTGTCAAGCACTTTTATTAATAATCATGAATGTTCCCTGGTCCATTTTGTCAATCAAGTTTTAGTTTAAAGCATAGCAAAAATAAATATTCAGTAGCATCAGTTTAAAAACCACACACACTACATGTATTTTTCCTATTGCAGTTTTATTTTCACTTCCCTGCTGTTACAGTGTTTTCATCTGTACATGAGTCAGAACCAAAAACTGTGCTGACCTGCATGGCTCTTCAACAATGTGGTTAAGGGTTCCTAAGGGACTATTTTTTGAAACTATTAAGCTCTTCTGCTTTGTAACCTCAGACACAGTTAACCTTGGGCAGAAGCTGTATTGTTGTCGCTAGCCAGAAATGTAGGGGTAACCACACTGGATGAGAAAACTAGCACATATAGTCTGGTCTCCTCTCTCAGATAACAGTCAAGAAAAAAAAAGGAAGTACAAAAAAATTAATAATCCAATTTTCTGAGCAATCACAAATGACCTGACCTGACAGTGTAAGAAATTCCTCTTAACACCAGGAAATTTAGACTGTAATATGCCTTAAAAGATAGGAAACACTCTCTAATCATAGCAAAAAAAATCTTTTGTAATATAAAATGAATGGTCATGTTATCTTTGTAAGCATTTTTTTTAATCCTATTTTTAATCTGAAGTATCTGGAGGTATTAAATTTTACATAATAAGTACATTGTATAAATCAAATTAAAACAACTTCTTGCCTCTCAGCTTCAGTAAATGACCCCCAGCTTCTCTTGATTTCCTTTTTGAATACTCGAAGAAGGTAAGTGCATGCTCTGAACTGGTCTGTTCATCTTTAATTTCATTTACTACAGTGTCATCCCTAGCCTAAATTGTCCCAGTTATGGTCTGTTCCATTTTCACCAGTGAGGTTTCTGGTGGAAATGAAGCTGGAAATGGCAGCTGTGTGCAAGCCTTTGTTGCTGATGTACCTCTGTCTGAGGATGGCAATAGTAAATTTGAATGTTCTGTGTGCGTACTACGAACTTCACTACCCTGTGGGTGTCTCAGGAAACTACTAAATTGTTTTTCTTTTTAAAAGCACTCATTGTATAGTATTCCTATAGATTAAGTTGAATGGAATAATGAAAATCTAATTCACTTACTAGTAGAACATTTGAAAGTGATTTTACTTTGTTTCATTAATGCAAAGATGGGTTAAAGAGGTCAGCTGAGAAGAAATATTTCATCACCTTTTAATGGGTGTAGTTGACTACTTGCTTTCCTATTCATTGCTTTCTTCCAAACACCTTGATCTTGCAGTGAGTTCTTGTCACCTAAGGTGGTTGCTGTGCACAGCCAGTCTGCTTACAGCCTGCCTCTACCTCTATAAACAGGAAAATTTGATTAGATAAAAAGAAAAACGAAAAAAAATCACAGTGAGAGTGGTCAAACACAGGGACAGGTTGCTCACTAAAGCTGTGGATTCTATCTTTGAAGGTACTCACAGCTTGACTGAACAAGGCCCTTGGCAACCTGACCTAACTGGACCTGCTTTGAGCAGGATGATGGACTAGCTGACTTCCAGGGGTGCCCTCCTACCTAAATTATTATATGAATCACTGATCTGATACCTGGCCTCACTATTCCAGCCCTATTTGTCCACTTGAAAGCATGCAGCCTTAGATCTTCTGTATATTATTCATCAGAAGTTGCAGGTTATATTTCCCAGCTCTACTTACTATTTCATCCATACAGAAGAATATGATTCCATAAAATTTTAAACTATATTGATTTCTACGTTTGAAAGGCTTTCGTTTACTAAGTATTAATGCCTAGACTAGCTGAAAATATTTGTTCCATTATGAGTCAATACACATTTGGAGTCCTTGCCAAATGGGGGAAAGTACTGACTATCATACTACTGTATTGCAAACCTTTTTCCTGAGTAACCATGGATTATGGACTGAAGGCATTTAGATTATTAGAGAATTAACTGCCACAAATGTATATGGAAAGCAAATTATTCCATGTCTTCTTCACTGCAGTGTTCTCTTGCTATGCTCCCTTACTACCCCTTCCAGATCATTTTATGGACCAAAACTGGTTGAAATGTAGGTCTCTTCCAGAAAAGCAATTCTAATGTTGTTGCCATTCTATTCTCTAATATTATTATGACAATTTTTATATTATAGCAGAAATTAGGAATGCTCAGCATCTTTTAAAACATCATCATGTTTACTCAAGAACCAATGGCAGATTGATCTTAATCTTTTCCAAAGTACATCTTTTCATATTTTATTTATTTTTTTTCCTAAATACAAAATAACCCTGACTGAGAAATACATGAGGAAGACTACCTATCATCTCCTTTTTTTTAATTCATTAGAATTAAAAGAAAAAAGACAGAAAGAAAGAACAAATTCATACTTGTAATAGTATGTTTTACAATTTTATCTTATGCATTTTAGGTTTGGTGTGGTTTTTTCCCCTTCACATCTTAGTTATGATATCCAGATTTTATTTTTTGTTAGGTAAGACTGCCACATTAAGGCAGCTAATTTGTTTTTACAACTTCTAAAATTAACTGTCACTGTATTTGTTCTTTCCTTCATGTCAACCTAATCATTGTGTCTAATCTTCTGTATATTTATTCTGAGTCAACATTCTTTGTTCTTTGAGTCTCTGTACTCTCTTATCATTTTTTTAGCATTTTTTAGAAATTAGAGGGAAGAAGTAACAAAAGTATCTACAAAGCTTAAATGAATAAGACATTCTGTTTAGCCTGATAGTCCTTCCTACTTCTCCTAAACTTCCCTTTTAGAATTTTTTTTTCTCTAATTATAAATAGAAGGGGAGGGTAGCTATGTTTTAGTATATGATGTTTCCTGCGAATCCTGCAATTGTTTCAAGTTTCTTATGCAACAGCTACTCTTAAAAAGCTCCTATTTATAAAGATTCTGCTCATTGAAAAGCGATCACCAAGATTTAAAAAGAAGGCTTACCTTTCAAACTAGAATAAACTTTTTCAGTGTGTCCATCACATCTCCTGAAATGTTCTGTACAAGCCTTCCAGGACTGTTTTCTACTTCCACTAAATCAAAGATCTTTTTGCACTCCATAAAAGATACACTTACAGTTGTCCTCTTCAGAACCTGACTTACCATCTCCAGATGACCCATGACTGATAAATAACTTATGAATCCTGCTTGCTGTCATGACTTGTTAATGTCCAAAGGCCCTTTTAGTCTCTTACCAAATACCTTCATGAAGATCTTGCTGTAGAACACTAAATATAAGCTATTGGAATTGCAGCTCTTGAGGTTTCTGTGCCGCTGCAACTTTTTTTTCCCTTCTTAAATCTGTTCTCCCAGAAGTGCTACCACCATCACTGATGGGCTCAGCCTTGGCCAGCAGCGTGTCCATCTTGGAGCTGTCTGACATTGGCTCTGTCGACATAAGGGAAGCTTCTAGCAGCATCTCACAGAAGCCACCCCTGTAGCTTCCCTGCCCCTGCTACCAAAACCTTGCCATGCAAACCCAATACACACTGTTAAAAATGTACTGAATTTATGAAAATAGACTCCTATTAAGAGGTCAAAATTTTTAGGCAAGAATAGTTATGCTTAAGCAATTTCAGATGACTAAAGGCTAAATCTGTTTTACTTCTGTGTTCTCAGTCACACCAACACTGGTCTTCATTAATAAATGAAACACATATTTTTCATATTTATCTTCATTCAAAAAAACTTAAGTTCAAAATAAATTTTAAAAAATCAAGTTTAGAAGGTTCATCCAAGAAGATTAAGTTACCTGAAATTGGGAGAATGATAATAAGTTGTAATCATGAAATCACTGAGCTACCTGAAATGTTACTATGGCTCCATCTCTATGGTATTACTGCCCAAGCAGTAGATTAATAACATGTCAAAATAAGCCAATGTTCCTTAATCATATTTCCTCACTAGCTGATGCAAAAATAAAGGCAAAAAATCCTCAACATTTCTTTTGACCCATGATGTCACTTATAATTTGATGAAAAACTCATACCACAAAAGAATAAACACACCTTTCCTTCTCCTTTTACTCAAGAAAAGAAAAGCAGAAGCTAATAGGCACTATGTTTTGATGAGTGAAACAGTAATTAATTAAGAGTGGTGTTTAACATGTTTATGAGTAGAGTTGTGTAAATAAAACATTTTTCAGTGCAGGTGAAGCAAAGTGTTTCCAATTAAAATGATCAGGCTTGCTGTTGTCTTTTTAGCCATTAAAATCTTTTAACTGATGTTGCTACGATTTATCTGAAAACAATTTTCAGGAATGAAAAATGTAGATATGTCTATATCTGAAATATTTATGCTCTGCTTCATCTAATTTTTGAAAGGCTGCAACTACTGTCTGAATTTGACTTGAACTGGAAAAAGTTTATCATCCTCAGTATTTATTTATTTATTTATTTTGGAAACTAAAACACTCAGCCAGTAATATTTAGGGCTCTTAGTTTGGGAGCTTTTTCTAACAGTTTACTGAAAACAAGAAATGGTACCTAGCAGAACATGAATGGAGTACTTCCTGTGTAATTTCTACAGTAACACTAGTGCAATTTTCCATTTTGCCTGAAAGATGATGTAGATGACATTACATTAAAGGTTAGTTCAATTAAATGCATGTCTGATTTTTTATTTTTTTATTTTTTTCTAAAGAACGTGTAAAATATAAGTGGGAAGTTCAGTAAGTAATACCATTATGTTAAAAGTCCTTTCCTTTTTTTTTGTTTTTTTAATTGCTCATTAGTAATAGCTTCCATCAAAATATGTCTGGTTTGCATCTTCCTCGACCCCCCCAAATCCCCCCAAACTAACACACAGAGAGACACATCTGCCCTCCTAAAGCTAGTCAGGCTTTGTATTAGATTGAGAAACACGACTACAATTCTTAAGGGGTTAATAGGACAGATAAATCTTTTACTATGTCTTTAACTGAATGTTGTAGAGATAAAGATGTCAATACAATGCTCATAGTCATGGCTATCTACAGTATCTCCCCCTGAGATTTTTTACAGCCCTCAATAACAAATGCAACTCATATTTATAACATGTTTATAAAGGCTATTAATCCTTAATCTAATTATAAATGGGACTTTTATAAAAAATGTGTCTGAAAGGCAAAACTTGCAGTTATGAAAGTAAAGAGGAAGATATTCCCATGTGTTTGAAATGTTTTCTTCCAAATGTATACTTCCCTGAAGCTGCTAAAATACAACTACATCCAGCCAATGTTATTTCTATGCATCCTCTTAGTCTTCGTTACTTTATAAATTCAACAAACAGTATAAACAAACAAACAACTTCAGTAAATAGTCATGGCCTACTCATTTTCTCCTCCTTCTGCTTAAATGCTATAAATCATATCATAATGTACACTAAATTATAACCACATGCTAATTAAAAATAGATGGTCCTGTGGGAAACTAACAATAAGTTGTATAACATTAAAAATAACTTATAGGAAAAATGGTTAGGAATAAAATTCAACACAACTTGGCTTTTACTATAATGCATTATAAAAAGTTGTCTCCCTGTCAATACAAGGATCCCTGAATTAGTTACTAAAGACATTCATCCAATAAACTCTGTCCTGTGATAACTTTCTAGGGATTTCTAGAATTTCTAGAATCTGCTAATTACTGTAAAGTATTTTGTTGTTATAAATTACTGTAATTTCTTCCATGACAAAGCACTCACCTTTTGTGATTCAGTATGGGCCCAAAGGTCTGTTTGTGTGTACCTTTTGCAGGAATTTACGAAAATATCAGACTCTGAATGACATTTAGGAGAAAAAAAGTCCTGTTTCTAATTTTTTGTCCAACACGAATTTTCAGAACACAATAAAAAATTGGCAATGCAGATTTAATAGTAGTGGTTTTCAGGTTAAAATGTCCAGTCTTTTCAGGGAAAGTTCTGACTGTAGGACTATTTCTGTATTTCCTAATGACTTTTTAATTCTATTTTAGCCTAATCACAAAACTGGCATTGGAAGAAGCGAACACTTCCCTTCCGTCAAAGCACATAGGACACTGTCACTATGTTGATGGATTCTACACTAATTTGTTGTAGAGGATAGTTGAATCAGTCAGAAGAAATACATGAAATATTTCATCTTGGACTGACCCAATAGGGTTGGTTGGTTGTGATTTGTTTGGTTTTTTTCCCCACCAAATTGAAAAATCAGTTATTTGCACAGCATTAATCCCCACCATCATCTCCATCTCGTGATGTTGGATTTACACTAGGCCTGTATTAGGTTTGATTTCACAAAGAATGGATTAGGACAGACCTCTTTCTAAGGATTAGGCTTGGCTTTCACAACAATTTCATAGACAAATATATTCCACTTGGCCTACAAATTGTTTGTGCTACAGATAATTAAGTGGCCTTCTTTATCCACATCACATGGTTGACTTAAATCTGTATAAACTGAAGGATCCAACGTCCACCTTTCATTTAGGAAAAATATGTCCAATAATTCAAATCCCATATATGGTTGCTACAGCTGAAAAAATAATAGCCTCAATCTCTATTTTGGGGATAATTTAACCCCCCCCAAACAGAGGCATGTGCCAGCAAATAGCATCCTTTTTTCCCCCAGACTTTTTTTCTGAAGTGTAGTTGTATTATGATGAAGAAAACGAGAAGCAGGAAAAATGAAAGCTGTAACATAGCCATGAGGAAAAGCTTAGAGAAAGAAAACTTTTGCGAATTGAATACTGGCTAGTAGATCTTAGCTCCTGTTTGATTCACCTGTTTTCAAGGAAAAAGAGCTTTGTATAGGCTTTGACAATGAATTGTTTTCATCAAGTATCTTGGACATAGTCATTTTATATTCATAAAAACAAGATGCAAAGCTACAAGTTCTGTCTACTTGGATTAAAAATTGTTCACATGTATTTCCTATCCCCTGCTACCTAGATCTGAATTTTATTTTCTGCAGTGATTACAGTATAAGGACATTACAAATTAATTGAAGCATATGTATCGCTAGTGGTAAAGAAGATAAGTTTTCTCTTTCTCTTATACAAAAAAAAAAGCTTACTATGAACTGATAAAAGAAATCTAAATTTAAAATTTACTTATTAATAATTTATTATTTATTTACTTTTTTTATTTTACATTTTAATCAAAGGACACATTCTCTTAACATGAAAATAAATAATTTATAAACTCAATTTCAATGGATATTCCTCATTCAGGTTTCTAAAATGCTGGATATCCAACAACAAAATTCAAGTAACGGGGTCATGAAGCTATGGACCATTTCAAGGTCAAAGATGTGATCATTTTTCAATAATAGGTTGGTTTTAAATTCACTTCCATATTAAACATAATGCCAGATGGCATGGTAAATATCAAGAGGAAAAAAAATCATTTTGCATAAGCTGATGGCCAAAAAGTATGTATTCCTGTAGCTTACAGCAGGGACCCTTCTTAACAGAAATGGAGTTTAAGAATTAACGTGAAGTGGAATAGATTTCATTTCTTTTGTAGATATACTAGTGCTGTTTAGTGTTGGCTAACCTCAGAAGGGAGGTTTTCAAAGGCACAAATGTCAGTCAGAAGCCCAAATCCCATTCGTTGGAAGTCAGTATCTGTTAGGCATCAAGCTGGTATTGATGCCTTTGAAAACCTTCCCCAAGCACCAGATTCTGTAAGATGTTGAGCACCCAACAACAGGAGGTGGGGCTGCTCAGCACTTCAAGGGATCAAGCCCACAATGTCTATTATGGCATTCACTTCACATCAAAAGAATTCATTTGCTGCTTAATTGGTATTGTTGCTTTAAGATAATGCTTTACTTTGGGAATGTTGTATTTAAACTTAGTACATATTACGTCTTAGATCCTCACTTGGAGTTTTAGCCCCTGCACTTGCTGTGGGTTTGACATAACTTGATGAAAGGAGTTTATTTCCTTAGCTTTAATGGCTATATCATTGTCGTGGTTTAACCCCAGCCAGCAACTCAGCACCTTGCAGCTGCTCGCTCTGCATCCCCCCAGTGGGATGGGGAGAAAAACTGGGAAAAAAAGTAAAGCTCATGGGTTGAGATAAGAACAGTTTAATAATTGAAATAAAATAAAATCAGTAATAATAATAATAGTAATAATGAAAAGGAAGATAACAAAAAGAGAGAGATATAAAACCCAAGAAAGAGAAGTGATGCACAATGCAATTGCTCACCACCCACTGACCGATGCCCAGCCAGTCCCCAAGCAGCGATCAGCCCCTCCCAGACAACTCTCCCCAGTTTATATACTGAGCATGATGTCCTATGGTATGGAATATCCCTTTGGGTAGTTTGGATCAGCTGTCCTGGCCATGCTCCCTGCCAGCTTCTTGTGCACCTCCTTGCTGGCACAGCATGGGAAACTGAAAAATCCTTGACTTAGGACAAGTGCTTAACAGCAACTAAAACATCAGTGTGTTATCAGCAGTATTCTCACACTAACCAGCTACTAGGAAGAAAATTAACTCTGTCCCAGCTGAAACCAAGACAATCATCTGTTCTTTTTAGCTTTTTCTTATACATATGTATGAAAAAAAAGAACACAAAATGTTAAAAAAACCAAACTATCCTGGCAGTCTCCTATACAGAAACTATTTCAGCAGTATGCCAATAATGAAACTAATGTACAGTGTCAAGTGCCGTCACTCTCAAAGGCACAGTGAGCCTGAGGTAGACAGCAGGGAATAATGGCACTTCTTCAAAAACTGACAAAGAAAAAACTGCATTCATTATGTATAGGCATTGATAAATATAAATTTGACTGGATGAGAGAAGTAGTTTTAAAAATGTAATGTTGCATCTTGTACATCACCCAGCTGGTAACTTAGGCCTTGTTTCAGTAGAAAAAGAATATTTGTGCTGAGCTTTGAATTTGTAGAGACTCCAGTTTGTGGTGGGTTGACCCTGGCTGGACGTCAGGTGCCCCATTCTATCACTCCCCCTCCTCAGCTGGACAGGGTAGAGAAAATATAACAAAGGGCTCATGGGTCAAGATGAGGACAGGAGAGATCACTCACCAATTACCATCACGGGCAAAACAGACTCAGCTTGGGGAAAATTAACTCAATTTGTTACAAATCAACCAGAGTAGGGGAGTGAGAAATAAAACCAAGTCTCAGAACACCTTCCCTTCACCCCTCCCTTCTTCACTGACCTGGGGGTCTGCAGGGTTGTTTCTCTTACATGTTCTCGCTCCTCTCTCCGGCTGCCATTTCTGTCTGTCCCAACTTTTTTTTCCCTTCTTAAAAATGTTATCACAGAGGTGTTACCACTATCGCTGATGGGCTCGGCCTTGGCCGGCGGTGGGTCCGTCTTAGAGCCGGCTGGTATGGGCTCTTTCAAACACAGGGGAAGCTTCCAGCAGCTTCTTACAGAAGCCAGCCCTGTACCCGCCCCCCCCCCCCCCCCCCCCCGCCCAATACCAAAACCTTGCCACACAAAACCAATACACATTCTTATTCAGCAAATCCTACACTTGAAAGTGAGTAGATCCATAAGTATAAAGAGATATGTACTGTTTTGTATTTACAGAGAAGTGGGAGCGATACACATGATCAATTTACAGAAGTCAGATTAGAAGACATAATTCTCCAAACTAATTTAAGTGTTTCCAAGCATGTGAATTTGCCCCAGATTCTAGCACAACTAAAGGAGTTTCAATATTTGGGATGATGCCCTTCATCCTGATATTCAGTGCCTTTTTATAACCCTTTAACTTCTGACAGCAACAATTCCAGCCTTTCTTGTCATTTCTGCCAGGAACCATTCAGCCCTATGAAGCCAGCACATAATTGCATTTCCTCTTTGAGACCAGATGGACATATTTGCAGAGTTCCCTGCTTGCCCCATCACCCCTGCTAATAGTTTAGAAACAAGCACGGTGAATTTATTGCATTTGTTCTCAAAAAATTGTCTCTTGTCCAAGTCCACCTTTGTTTACAGCATCCCACTCAGATCTCATCTGTTATTTTTTGTTGCATGCTTTGAAGATATATTTGCAAATAGTTCTGGATTCACAAATAAAATAAATTATCACTGTCTCATCCACGTATCAAATACAATTCTGAACAACACCATCAACATAACTGTGCTTCAGTGACAAATGTGCGATTATCATTCCATGGAATCTAATTTTGTGTCCATTGCTATTGCTGCCCTGGAGACTGATTCTTGCAAAATTAATGAAATACTACAATTCACACAGAAAAATAATGACAGGGACAGTAGAGAAAAAAAAAATACTTAAAAAAAAGTCACAGTCTTTTGCAGTGAGATAGTTAAAAATTGCCACTCCCTATTTAACAATAATGTCTGCCAGGCATTCTAGAATTTTGTAGCATTTTCTGGTTTTGTGATAGTGACCATAAGCACACGTCATGAACCACAGAAATCACATGTAAATGATCTGCATCTGTAAGATTTCACTGTCTCCTCCCTGTTCCTTTAAGATTTCTACTTACATTTTGCCAATGGCAAAGGTGGCACAAATAATTTGAATAGGATCTGAATTTATTAACACCATTTCACAATATCATAACTGGAGATCACACATACTTTCAGGATTCCAGCTATGTTCTGTTAAAAGTATTGAACTGTATCCTCCCTTACGCATTTCTGAAAAAGACATCTCCATCATGACGGTAATATTCACTTAATATTTCTGATGCTATAAGTACTACTGTAAAGATAGAGCTGTATTAAACCGATAGAAAGCCATTTCACCCATTTATAAAATGAAGCACTTTACAAAATTTGTGGTCTCTAAGTACGTTAAATCTTCCTAAGCTGAGCATGCTGTGAGAACTCTGAAATATTTTGTATTAAAAAAAAAATCTCTGATTGCAAACTTGTAAAGGGAAAATCTACAAAAGTAATCTACCACTTTAATTCCCAGCTTCAAATCACAACAGTTTTGTATTCTCTATGCAAGTTAAAAATGGAGATCGGAAAAAACCCCAAAATGTCAGAATTAAATGAAAACAGGTTACTAACTTAACGCTCATAAAAATGCTTTTACTTAGAGTAGCAAACCTCAAGTCTTCTATTTTTAGAGCCAAAGCCCTATAAAGAAGGGTTACACCAACATACATAAAGGAATAGCTGATAGCAATGATATCTGAGAAAGTATCATAGATCTCATATTCATTTGTTTTAAAATTTTTAGTACTTGGGCTAATGGAAACCTTGCTGCTATAGAATACCTGTTCAAAGCCAGTTTCCATCAGCCACTAACAGTGCACATATACAGATATTGAGAGTTTCAGAAAATATGAATACAATAAAATATATTTAAGAAATATTTTTTTTAACTTACTGGTTGAAAATTCTTCAAAGGGTAGAATTTGTTTTTTGCATGCAAAAATTAAAAAAATGTATGTGTAAGACTCATCTAAAAATTTTAGATAAAATTTTCTAAGGGAAAAACTAGTTTAACTGAAATAGTAATATTCCATGGGTTAGGGTTGATTTCAGCGTTGACATTGCTTCTAAAAAAAATTGGAATGAAAGGTTTTAGTATTTCATTTTGCCTTTGATTAAAATGTGTTGTTCCAGTTTTGCCAGTTAAATGCTTTATCTTGACTTTTATTATGTAATATTTCATTATTATATTTAATGTCACATATTTGATTATGGTTCATCTTATCAAAGTGACACAAAATTATACAAAATTAATGGTTTCAGTATTTCTGAATTCCTCTTTGATGGAAAATGTGGACGTTTTCGTGCAATTTTAACTAAAAGCCAAATCTGAAGCATTAAAATATCCAATGGAATGGAAATCCTGTCTTCATTTCTGTAAACACATTTATTTACCTCAATTGTTGCCACTTAGCATATTTTAGAAGTTATCGGTGTGCGTCCAGTTCTATTCCCCTATGCAACGCTCTGTGACTTTGACCAAAGCCATTCCTCTTTCCCAGCAAATATTACAGCATAGTTCCAGAAATGCCCAGGACACGTAGCTCGGCTAGATCTGCCCTCCACCCAGCCTTGCCAGGGACAGGGCACGAAGCCCACACGCTGCCTACGGACAGCCTGCCCAAATCCCTATGGTCTGCTGTCCCCAGAAGCCAGGCGTGCTGATGTGTAGGAGCACAGACTTTGGAGTTACATGTACGGGTTAGCTACCTTGCCATCTTGGTGCTCTTCAGAAAACCAATAAAGGTACACCTCTTGGTGCTTTGCTCACAGTATCGTTGTTTCTTTTGTTTTGTCTTGTTTTGGTTTTTTAAAAGAAAAACAAAGAAAGAAAGAGGAGGTGGGAGGGTGGGACGGGAGAAGAGCGTTGACTACCTTGACTAATACACTATTTGTGTGTTACTCTGTTAACCTACTACTCAAATTCTTGCCAGCATCTTTGAGAGGATTATTGTATGTCCCTCTCTATACATTCTTTATGTATTCATAACAGAATGCCTCCCTGAGTGTCCTGATGGTGAGCAGACTGGTAAAGATCATGCTCTTCATATTTTCTTAATTACAAAATTTCAATAAGAAATAATTTCTCTAAACTTCTTTATCATTGAACTAGTGGACTTATTGCTGATTTATGCCTGTCTTGATTGACCACTTTCCATAAATATCTGCTTTTTCTTCTTCTATGCTTCAAAAGTGGTAGTCTCTCCAAGTGACATTTCCTCCTTTCCAGTTATTTAAAATATTCATAACCAAGTAATTTTTTAAAACATGCCTTTGTCTTGCTGCTCACAAAAATCTTGACAGTAGCTAGACAGCTGTGCTCACTGTTTATCACCACTGCTGCTCGTAATTTTCTAATTATTACCTTATGTTCCTCTCCTCTGCTGGCTGCCTATCCTCTGAAAGCACTATCAGGACATCATTTTGTTTTCTTTTTGTTACATAGAAATTTTTTTACATACACAGACACACATATATAGGTATATATTTTTTGTGAACATCACTGTACTATGAATAGTTAGTGCTGAATAACAAAGGTGTGGGAAAAAAAAGAATAAAGGGAGAAAGTTGCTGAGTACTTTCTGCATTTCTTTAGGATTTTCCTAACTGTGATGTAACTGACCAAGCTGAGGTCTAGTAGCACTAAACTTTGCTAAATCAAAATGTAGAGGAAGCTGCCTGGTTTCCTAGAAAAGTTTGCAGTACCGTTATGCAGTATCTGTGCTAAGGATACTCTGTTCTGGCCGACTTTATGAATTGAATATTCCTCCTATTTTTTCTGCGGCAGAGCATGGGAAGCCTAACGGGTCAAGTCAAGCAGACTTCCTCATAGAGTCAGTCTCCTACTAAGTGCTTAGGTTACTGAATGTGCAAGCCAGGAATGCTTTTTTTCAAATTCAGCAATAAATTCCTTCTTAGTACTTGCATCCCTTATGCATACAGAACATAAAGAAACTCTACCAGGTTCCCCAAATAAATGTGTTCTGAAGAGTTTGGTTTGAAAGACTTTAAGGATTGACTTTCACTGTTGTCTGGGATATTTGCTTTTTTCTTACAAGGTACAAATGATTGGCAGCTCACTCAAAGCTGGTTTATGGCAAAAATAATGTGTCAAATAGCTAAAAAGTTTCTGTAGCTTTTGGTCAAACAAGCTGTTCTTTTCTACCATTAGAACGAATGCTGTCAAATCCTGAATAGTGCTTTGACAACAGTGTAATTTTCCTTCATCATCTCAGATCATTTTGCTGCCCAGATACATTTTGTTAAGACTTTTTCTGTCTGTTTGTAGAATGCATACTGTAATCTTCAGAAAGTATTTTCTAACTCAGAATTGCTTCTGAGAAATATTTTCCATTGAGAGAAATAAATCCAGACAGCTACCTAATAAATATGGATAGCAAAACAATACCGAAAGGAAAACGTATTTGCTATGTTTAACTATCGTATTTGGTTGGTTGGTTGGGTTTTATTTATTATCACCACAGGCAAAAAGAAAAAAATAAACTTTACAGAACTGATGAAGTTTATCAGTGGGTAGTCAGCCAACAATAATTGTTAAAGAGCTTTGAAGACTAAAATGTTCTGATAAATGGAGAGAAATATACAAAAATTCATTACTTGCACTGTATTCGAGCATTTGGAATCTGACTGACCATAATGTGTTTACTATTAAGTGACAGTAAAATGGCTAAACCGAAGTGGTATGGTATCTCATATTCTCTTGTTGGGTTCCCATTTTATTTTGTTTCTTTCTCTCTCTGCATGGAAATCAATAATTGATCTAAGACTATGAACAATGGTTTATGTGAATGAAAGATTTCCAAATTATGATTATATACTTGCAACTTTTAACAAATTGTGATCTGCTTAAATAAGTTTACCCTTTTATTATACGCTGCTTTAAGGTGTTATTGACAATGTTGGTTTTTTTCTAAACCTTGAAACAGACATAAATTTGTTCTTAACCTCATACTTAGAAGTGGTCATCATGTGAGAAACTTATTGTGAGATATCCTTTATCTGTCATGCAATCTCTAAAAATTGTATAGCAGAGATGCGAATATTATTGTTTGGGGTTTTTTCCTCTTAAAAATATCAAAAATTAAAGCACATTTAAAGGAACTGTCTTTAAGCTGAAAATATTCCTGTCAACCTTAATATTTTGCTTTTTGTGTTTTATGAAAACTACAAACATTGCTCTTAAAAAGGAAAGACAAATGTTCCTTTTTTTCTAGTTTCTGTCTCACACAAATCTTTTAATATATTTATTTATTTTATCCCAAAGGACGCTGCCAATTTCAATCTAAATTAACAAATAGTTTTGGTTGAACAAATCTGCTTGGCAAATGAACCATTCAGAAAATGAACAAAGATTGCCTCCCTCTATTCTTCAGTTATCTTTTAAACATGTGCATCATGCACCTTTCTTTCAGAACCTGCATATGTCAAAAACATTTTCCTCATGAACAAATTTCCCAAAGCCCCGCAACCTCTATAAAATGCATATCACTCTCAATCACCTCTTCTGCCTCTCACATTTTGAGTGAGCAGCATACACACATGTACCCAGACACAAAGTGAGACTGGTCTTCCATCACTGAGAAATTGTCACCAAATTGACTTTATCAATGCGCTTGATGATAGCTTTCGAACTATGATATATGACGCAGCATGTTGGAACTGAAGCAGGAATGCTGACAGCCATCTAGCTACCTTTAATTTCCAAAGCTCTGTCACAAAAGAAACTATTATAGAAGATAAACTCGTGAACTTAAATCTCTTTCACCATTCCTGTGTTGGAAGTTGAGACTAAACATGTTTTGCCTCCAGACCAGGTATTTAGAAGTACAGATTGCCTCTGCCCTCATTGCTTCCATACAGTGCCCAGGCAACCATGGTTCTTGAGCCAGCTGCAGCCTCTTGAGAGAATTCCCAGCCAACACTGTAATAGACCAAACACCACTGCAGTATCGTGGAAAAAAAGAAAAACATACTTGCAAAGCACTGGGGTTTTGTGGGATTTTTTTCTTATGCTTCTAATGTCTAGCTGTTGCTTCAGCCTCAGTGTTTCTACCCTGCATTTCTGTTGTCTCAGACCAATTAATCTGTGCACTTTTGGTTGAGATGTTCTGATTACTGCACTGTATAAGGTTTTGGATCAATAAACATCTTGATTTTCTTTTTTTTTAGCTCTCAGTCTTAGCACAGGCTTGCTCCCCTTCCTCCTTCTCCAGCCCCAAACAGCGTTTGAGAGCTTCAGACATGGAGATCCTTCCTCCTTATGCTGGTAGACTGTTTCCATCCTGTTTCATCAGCAGGGCTGAAAACTTACAGCGCCCTGTGAGCCTATGATGTAAACTGTATATCATACACTATTCATTGCTTGCCTATTTGTTGGGCAGCTAGTAGTCATCTGTTCACACCACTTCTCTTTTTTTATTATTTTTGTAGCACAGGACAGGAGAATGGCTTCATTCCAGCCATCCAGTTTTTACCAGCCCAGCCCCCTGCCTTAGTACTGCTGCAGTCTGCTCTGGCATTAATCACATTAGGGTTAATTGTAATGGAGAATTAAAAATGCTTGCAATGAAAATAAATCCAAGTAGGAGCAAAAGCTGTGTTCATTTTTCATGAAAGTAAGAATGAGATGGGGATATGAAAGACAGTTTGGTGAGCATTTCCTTGTGAGGAGGATCGCCAATACTTCACATGAAAATTGTGTATTTTAAAATTTAAGTGGAATTAAATATTCCTTTTTAAAACCACTCTTAGGGAGTGGCACAAAGCTCCATAATAAATTATCTAGTTGTACTGAATTTCACTTACTCTTAATCAGTTCTTTTTGAACTTCTGCTGGAGGGACTGACTTTTCTGTGGTTTACACATGATGCCTCATTGTACAGCTGTGATGGGTAGGATGCACAGAGCCTTCTTGTCTGGGGGAGTTCTTCACCACCACTCTAACAAGACACAGTGTGGCAATTGAACTGCAATCTGAGAAACGATTGCAAGGAAACTGTGGAAAAGAAAAGGAAAAAGATGAGAGAGAATTACAAGGGAAAAAAAATGCAGTATAAGTAACAGCATCTCATGCTCCATTTATAGGAGAGTAGTACTAAGAAGAAAAGTATGTTTCAAAGTAGTTTTAGGATTTAGGTTTCAATCCCTTCAATGTTTAACTTCTTTCTCTGCTACAGACCTTCAACACAACTTTTACTCAAAACGTTTGTGCACATATCTGCAAGTATCTAGACACCTGCACCCAGAAAAGAACATGAGAACAGTCAAACCAAGTCAGACCACAAATCTTTTCATTCAGGATCCTATCTCTAACTGCAGCCATTACCAGGTTCTAAAGAAGGATAACAGCCAGAGAAGCACATAGTGCTATTTACTCTGTAACTTTCAATACTCCCTGGGACTTTGTGATATTCTGACTCTCAACACAATAACTGTTCGTGAACCTGTGTAAACTTCTAGTACCCACAACATTATGTAACCTGGACATCTGCAACATGTTTATGCATTGCATGAAGAACTACTCTTTTTTTTTTTTCTTTTTTTTTTTTTTCTTTTGTGCCAAATCTGGCTTCCCTTTGCTTCAACCAGTACCCACTCATTCCTGTATTAACAGTGACAGTAGTCAAGGAAGCCTTATTTGCCTTTCCTATGCCACTCCTCATTTCATCAACCTCTGTCAAATTTCCTTCTATACACCTTTCTCTGAACATTTTTTCAGTTATATTTCATTCTTTTGATGATGACAGACAATAATGAGAGATACCAACCCTCATTGGTTCAAGTGTCCAACCTCTTAATGATATTTGGTGCACCTCTATTCCCAATTAGTAGAATGGAGTTAATAAAACTTCTGTAATTTTCAGTGGCATGTTGGAATACATACAGAAAAGAGTGTGAGGCCTTGTGGAAATGGCAACAACACATGCCCCACAAGTCAGAGATAATCAGATAAAAGATAGCTCACAGTATGGTGATGTGGATGAGGTAGCTGTGCTTGTAATGTGCCTTTAAAAGTCATGGGAGTATGTGACAATACAGTATAACCTGCTTCTTTTTCCTTCTAAGTCACTCACAACATGTAGTCAATAACTGACATGCACACAGCCTTGCCTTAGAGTTATTGTTTTCAATCATGAGAATGAAAAAGTTAACAAAACCAAGCATAAAGTCATAAAAATATAAGCTATCACCAAAGATACCACAGCCTTTGTAAGTATTAATCTTATGCACAAAGCACAATGGGCAAGAGACCTTTTTTTTTTTGAAGGGCATCTAAGTGGTATGAGCTAAATTAATTCATGAATCTACTAAATTCTCAAAATCCACTTTAGTATGTAAAAGCATCCATAGTAATGTGTATGTCTAAATGGTTGTTCACAAACACAGCTCTGAATTTTATATATGAAATAAATGTATGTACAAATATGATTACAGCATTAGTGGCCATATCTGAAAACCTGGCCCTCATAACCGAACAGAAAGTAGATTGTAAACTGTTTTCTCATTAGAATATGCTACCATTAACTGGCTTAATACATTGGTGTTAATTTCAAATCACAAAGAAGGAAGGGCTAGCATATGTTGGTGCAATGCTGGCAATAAATATCAAGTCCCCAGAGCTGAATTTGTTGCATTTACAGGTACATTTTAGAAGTATACAAATGTTTATTTGGCTTATTTTGAAGGAAGTGAAGACAGGGCATATGTAATGCTGTAATTCCCTGTTTGACTTCTCTATGCAAATTGATAAAGTTTGATTGAAGCAAATTGATTTCTTTTCCTTGGTTTTTTTTAGCAAATTAGTTTCATAAAACTCATACTTTCTGCTCAGTCCAGGAACACACCACCTATTGAGAGGAATTAACTTCTTATTTCCCAGGGGAAAACACCTGCATTGAAAATTATCTCAAAGCTATTCAAAGCAAGTAACAGCATGCAGGTCAAGTAGCACGCTACCTCCTTTTTCCTGGAAATCCATGTGTTCAAGAACTCAGGGACTCACTGACAGAAATCACCAGCGAACAATGCAATACCATACTACAAATATCAGGGAAAACGTCTGGTCATAAGTGACAAAAATGAAAGATAAAAAGCATGGTTTTTCCTTATTTCATATCAAGAAAGATGTTTGGGGAATGAAGCTGACTATACAGGAACATGTTTTGTATTATGTCACATCAAAACCAGTAAAATGTCACAAAGTATGAAGAACTGCCAGAAAGCAGGGAAGTCCTATATGCCAACTCCTGCTCCCAGAATTGACAGTCTTTTTCAAGTGACACACTGGATTAAAAAGAATAGAATGAATCTGGGGAGCAGATGTTAGAACCTAAATCTCCTGCTGCCAGCTAAGCACTCTCATTGTTAGCTTCTCCTGTCAGACTTTTTCTTCTATTAAGTCTCCTGCACACTTTGAATTTTGCATTATTTCTGCTGGAGAAGTAAAGAACACTTCTTTAATCTATTTCTTTTTGATTTCCTCACACCCTCCACCTCTCCCCGCAAGCTCACGTTCAGACTTGTTCCCATCCAGACTACTCTACAGCCTTCTCGCAAACGGGAGATGTGGTCTTGAACCTTGTTGGATGGATCAGAGTATTAAACCTTAGTATTAGGTTTCTGAGCAGGTGTTCTAACTACTAAGTTAAATAGCGAAGCGCAAATAAACTAACTATTACCTCCTCATCTCGCTACATTTGTAAGAAAGTCAACCTTTTCTTTGTCTTATGCATGCTCTGAGCATACTTCTCATATCAGGCTCTCTTGAAGATGTAGATTTTGCTCTGTTCTACTGAGGGGTTTGGTCCAACTTCAGCAGCATGACCACATGCAGACTGAGACACGCAGGCTGGGTATGCAAAACTTAAACAGTCAGGTCCTGAAAATGTTTGTGTTGAAAGCAGCCAGGCAGTGTGAAGAAGTTCAAGTGATGGGTGGTTCCTGTAAAAAGAGGTTTCTGAGAAGGTTTCCGAGTTATATCTTTGGGCTCAGGAACATAAAGCTTTGTGAAGTTCTGGTTTAGTTTTCAAGACTAAAAGGGGAACAAGCAAAGAGACTGCGGATTCCTCTTACTCTTTTGCACAAAGCAGAATCCAGGCTAAAATGCAACCATCCTTTCTAGGCAATGAGGCTGAAAACCTATGACGTGTGTGAATTTACCTGTTGAGACTTTAGAGAGAAAAAAGAAACACAATTTGAATCCACAGTTATGAGACACATATAAATTGTATTCTTCCTGTTACATGTTAAAAGGGGTTTATGCCATTTCTGTTACTATACATGACATTCCATTCTCTATTAAATTTATTTTGTGTGAGGCAGCAGTATCCATTAAGAACCAGAAGGTATTTATTTGCCTGGCTGCATGCTATAATACTGAATATGGATTATTATTTTCAACATTTGTTTTTTCCCCAATAGCTTCCTATAACCTGTGCATGTGATTTCAGAGCCAGTTTCATGATTCTTTCTGATACCACCAAGCGTAGAAAATCTGTAGAGACACAGCTGGATTAAAAGCCAAGAGACAAGCCTCTTTTCCCAGCTTTTGCAGAACGTTTTGAATGGCTTTTCACCTCTCCTGCCTTACTTCTCCCATCTGAAAAATGAAGGCACAAGGACAAAGTTGGTTTCGTTGCAAGGTGGAGCAAAGGGGTTCTTGCACTCAGAGCTGTCTGAAGGGAGGTGCCAAATAGGCACCGAATTTGGTAAGTCCACTCTTGCTCTAGCTGACAATAAAGGGAAATGGCTGCAGATGTGCAGGGCTGAGGTCAGCAGGAGGCAGCCCCAATGAACCAGCGTCCAAGAAGGAGCACACTACTGAAATGTCGTGTTCTGACAAAGTCACTGCACAAGACGTAATGAGTAATATATTTAGAGATATGATTCAGAACGGTGAGATTGCAACCACAAACCTTCTCTGTTTTTCAGGAAGTTCAGACACTGTTTTATTCTTCCCCATTCTACAAGCTACCTTTCAAAATGAAGCTCTGAGCATTAGTATGCTCCTGTTCTGAGGGTATCTATGTTTTCAGCATTTCTATTATTGTCAATTACAGTAACTGTGATTGATACTTAGGAAAACTGAACTCCAATATACAGTTAAGAGCAATCTGTTGAGATCAATCTGAATTTTTCCTCTCCCCAAAGCATTTTAATTGTATATCTATTGAATAAATATATAGAAATGTATTTTAATTAAGCTAACCTTTAAAAAGTCATTCTCAAAACAATCACCAGACAGGAGGGAAACTGCTAGTATGGTGTCGTAATTTCTGCAGAACTGCCATACCAAATCTAATAATGCATGCCTGTGCTGATATCAAAGATTGAGAGCTACAATACCTTTACCATCTGTTTTTAAGTAATTAGGCATGTATTAATCCAAGAAAACCTACGTATGTGTTCTTTGCAACACATATTTCCACACATGCTGTGGAAAACTAGAGAAGTTAGGTCTCACAAGTCCCTACATTGTTATAATCCAAAAATTAATTGAGCCATAAAAAAAAAGGGGGAAAAAAATCAAGGCATACTTATACTAAGCAGACAATTGAACACAGTATTTCGGCTTTCCATAACAACAGCCTACTTTTTAGGCTTTGTGTCTGACTATCACCTTTGCAGTGAAGTAACCTGCTGTTAAAAGCTACTGGGTGGCATTTTAAAACTCCCTGGCAAACACTAGATGACCCTTGGGCAGGGAGTCACTGACCAGCTTCAAATTCTGAGACTCTTCAGAGCTCTTTTTTTTTTTTTTTTTTCCCCCAGAACATGGCAAATATTTCTTAATTGGTGTTTTTCTTAGAATCTAGGCAATATCTGAGTGCTATGCATGCTCCCCAGAAGGAATTATTTTCAACAAGTGTGCTACAAGGGTATTGTTGAAAGGCATATCTTTCTAGCATGCCTGTATGGTATTCTGATTTCTCAACAGAAATGTTTGTAGCAGGATACCTGCGTATGTTAAATGTGGATTAGAGACTGGCTGGAATGAAATGGATGTACACACACTCCTTTCATTTTGGAAACTTGTATATGTAGCTGAATTTTGCAGCTCTCTCAAACGCAGAAATGAAGTGTGTCACAGTCAAATTTAGCTGACATTTTTTAAGGGCCATTACAGAGACGGTTATAAATCCTAGTGTGGATAGACTGTTCAAGACCAGCAGGCCAGGGCTATGAACCCTGAAATCATTAACAACATTAATGCTCCTCAGACAGTGAGAAGTGGAGCTATAAAGCTGTAGATGGTTATGAGGGGTTTGTTTCTCTATTAATAGCGTTTTTGTTAATCTAACCTTAGAGACATGCATAGTGGTCCTGCTTCACACATAGGGGTGATAACAGAATTATTATAATAGAGAATAGTAAAGAGAAGAGGAAGAAACAGGAATGCCTGCCAGAGTGACAAATTGGGAAAGAAATATAAGCAATTTCTGCTACTGCCCCAAAACAAAGGTTATCGACCTGTCAAGGTTCAGGCAGGAGCACCAACTACTAGAAGAAATCAGAACATTTGGAAAGAGGGAAATTAGGTTAGGAAAACACCCAACAACTCAAAAATAAAACAATTTTGAAACAGCTGAATTCTAACCAAGATGTTTCAAATGTAAGAAATAAAATGTTCTGAATTACCTAAAAACTTTAAATATCATTTGCAACGATTTCCCAGATTTTTACTTTAAACAAAAAAAAACCCAAACACCAAATTGTTTAAAACTTAACTGAATTCAATAATGTTTTTCATAGGACAGGAAGACAGAACAGGAAAGATAAGCCTAGAGTCCAAGCAGCTGCATGACTTTACCAGAAACCCAGGTTTCGCTGGAAAACAGTAAGATTTCCCATTCACATGTTTACTTAGAATTTATTCCAGGCATGAAGTTGACCAAATCCTTACATTCTATTCACCTTTGCTAAGATTCAAAATAGCTGAAATCCTTTTTTATTTCAGATTTATCCTCTTTTTTGACATGTAAGAAGTACTGAAATAGCACAAGATATTGTTCCTCTTGACCATTCCAGACATGGATGGGATAAAGAATAAATATATTTGTTAGCAGACACTCTTTTGTTTTGGGTATATTTTTTTTTTTTTCTTTTTTATCAGCCTTGGTGGTATGAGAACGATTTGGATGAAAAGCAAAATCTCTGGATCCTAATCCCAACTATGAGCTTTTGAGACATATCCTTTGCTAAATTCTACTTGGAATAAAGAGTTGTTTTCCACGTTTTACCACTGGGTAGCTGCAGAGATCAATGCACTTGATTACAGCTTGTACATTCATATCACGGAACTCATTTTACGTCGTTAATAAGAGCAGCCTGACATTAGCTCAAAGAGAAAAGCAATCACTTAAGCTCTTCCCATTTTCTTAAAGTGCCAAATGTTACCTCCTGCATAGATATTCATAGAGAATGAGCCAAAGGGGACATGAAATTCTGTGAGCTTCCCTTTGCAAAGTTTTCTTCAATCTTTTTCTCTGAATGGTGAAATTTTCTGGGCTGTGGAATGACCAAGAGACTATCTCCTGCTTTTCTTTTTTGCTGCTTTTCAGGCCTTTTGTGAGCCATTTCTGTATGTCTTTGAAAGGGACACAGCTATAGGGCTTCAGTTAAGCCCCACCAAGCAGCTGTGACCCAGGCATCCGTGTGTTTGTATAGATATAGGCGTATATGAAATACACTTGTGTGAAACCATAAGTAGTGATCAAGTCATCAAGATGCTAATAAAGATGAAAGTACGTCAAACCAAGAAAACTAAGAAGGCTTTAGCAGGTTTCACAGGGACACATAATGACACAAAGGGCCTGGCATTATTTTTGTACTGATCACTGAAACATGGTCCAGAGGACAGCACAGTGTATCAAATGCTCCTTAATGCATACTCCATGCGTCCACATAACTGACCCTAGGGTGGCTGTAATGCAGCAACCTGTATATCCCACAGTGCCTTCCTGCTCTTGATGTCAAACCCCTCTAGGGAAGGAACAGGGACTGATTTATCTGCCCCTCGTCATCCATGTCACATTGTCAGAAAGTGTTATGGGATACATCGCAAAGCATTCACACAGGCAGGAAAGGACATCCCTCACTGCCCAAAAAACAAAGGGAGAACTGTGCCTGAACCTTCAACAAATGCATCAGCTGGTACCCATGCTCAAAAATCAGTCTAGTCACGGAAGCATGTTTCAGGAGCACTTGCTCCAGTGCACAGGCTGTGATAAATGAGCTGAAAGAGTTTAAGAAAGTCTTTAGTGAAAGACTAAAGATTAGGGAAATGTGCTTGCTTCTGGTTTTGGAACTTTGCTCTTTAGGTACCCTGCATTGGGGGCAAAATAATAAATACAATTTTGACCTGAAAAAGCTTTGAAGGTGTAGCAATAAGGTGTTACAATATGGTGCTAGGATACTTAAACCAGCTTTTAGTGAGCTAGATGTTAAGAAAGGCTACCCACAGCTGGGTAGAACTTGGTGAAAACTGAAGATGAAGGGTAGGTTTATTTGCTCTACACTCTTAAGATTGATCCTTATCAAAGCTAGCAATGTCCTCTCAATTGAAGTCTAATCCTAGGCCCTTAAAAGTCATTTTAGCTAGTTTATTGTACACAGATCTCTTAAGGTGCTGATGCCAAGCACAGTGAAACTACTGTGTTAAAACTTCATCATATGGGGAAGCTGAGGTTTAGAGATGAGAGTGAAGATGGGGAAGATGCTCGGATTCTATCCAGAAAGGAGCAAAGCAAGCAAATCTCTATATCTAGGGTATATGTATTGAACAGATATCAACTCTCCCACAAGAATAACAAGATTATGCATTTTGTATGAAACACATTTATGCTTCTGTACATGCAGGGCAAACTTCTATACTTTAACATTCAACACTTAGTTTTGTACTACTTTGAATTTTTTTTGAAAGATTAAATTTAGAATAGGATATTTGCAGTATTCCTAAGAAAATACATATGAAGTTTAATTTGAGAACTATCATGATAAAGTAGGGAACTGGAGAATATTTTTCTCCCATTTGTGCCATTTATCTTCAACAAAAATGCAGGCCCTTGCCTAACACATAATTTATTTTATATATTCCTCTCACTCTTAACATGAATATAGTTTTCTTGGGTGTTGTCATTGCGGGGTTTTTCTTTTTTTCCTTTGCTCCCTCCTTTCCATCTGTACTGAAGCACTTCCCAGCACAATTCAGCCAGGAGGGCTGGAGAGCAGCTGTCTCCACAGCGCAAGCCAGTGGTTTGCCAGCAGGACATGCTTCTGCATGGGTTCATTGATTTTCCTCCCCCTCCCTTTCAGGTGTGATCTCACTGGTTTTTAAATGCTAAGTATCATTTAAATCAGGAGCAAGAGACTTCAACTTTCCTCTGAGCAACTAAAGACTGTTTGTCTTTCTAATGCTGCGAGTCTTTATGAAGGCATTATATGGAAGCTCACTTTCAAGCAACTAAAGTGACAATATAAATTCAATACTGTGGTAGTCATTTATCACTTTATGATAATGCCAGAATATACAAATGATAAGACTGAAGACAGGGAGAAATCTGAGGGGATTTTATCATTTATTTATGGACTTATGTAATGTGAGGGAGTAAGTGCTGAAGGAGGAATACAAAGACATTTCATCTAACAGGTTGATTTAGTGCTTCCCCTTCCCTGATCAATGACCTCCCTTATGTTTAGAAGAGATTGAAAACTCCAGAAAGAAATTAGTGTCTTCTTCATTATTAAAACTAGTCAGAAAAATAGGTGGGCTTAGTTATACTGTTACAGTTAACTCTGTGAATAAGGTACAATTATTAATTCTTTAGCTAACGTGTATGTTGCTGTAAATGGCATTAAGCTTAAAAAGGGATATCTCTCACAGAGTACTGCAGCTGTTAAGAAACTTGTCAATAAGAAAGAGGGAGTCAGGATGTACAAGGATGTGCAGGACCATGACCCAGGTGCAAACTGATGCATGATCAAAGGAGATTTAAGATGTTAATAACAACAAAATGTTGAAGCATTAATTTGGTGGCATGTATTGTAAAAGAAATACATTAATTTTTGTTTGGTTTTCATTTTTTATATTATGTTAAAATAAGCCTTTTATTTCCTTTACTCTTTTGTGCAGTTCTAAACTATACATACAAAACTAGGTAGCAACATATGACATATTCACCTTTCCACCAGGTACTAGTTTAATCTCTAAACTCTTTCCATTTGTAACAGACTGCTGATAATTAAATCCTCTGTGAGCTTCAGGTTGTTCTTGTTTCTTTTCAGTGGAATAAAAGAAAACTCTGCCTAAGGTAGTGTAAAAGATAAATATAAATGCTAAATACAACATGGCATTTGTCTTTGTAGGATGCTAGTTTCACTTCTTGCAACTATATGGTGATGATAGCTTGTAGTGTACAAGATGTGTCACACACAAAGCCTTGTGAACATACATACATTTAGCCTATACATGTAGCCTTTTAAAGCAGTCAATATCCAGGAAAGTGACAGCTGATATCTTAGATAACACAGCTTAGACTGAACAGAGTGCCTTATTTAACTGAATATATGACTGTCTATAGTTAGGTGTAAGAAATTAGCCGAGGAATGCAGAGATGTTAGCATGTCCCTATGACAAATCCAGCCTCACAGTGTTTCAAACCCAAAGCAACACCCACCTCTGCGTCTGCTGCCCTTTTAGTTGATAAGTAGAGTTGACACTGAGACAGGTATCTCAGGAGATGGAAAAATTAGTCTTTTTGGATTGCAACAAATTCCAAAGGCTGTATTACAGTGGCCTTGTACACTCCGTAGTAAAGGAGCGATAAATAACTCAAACTGATCCCAGTTCTGTAAGTGCAGGTGATAACTTGCAAATGCCAAATTGTCTTCCCAGCCTGCTATTTCTGCATGCTAGTTTTCAAATTGATTCTGAAAATATAGAATTTGTGTGAATAAACTGCTGATATTCCTTCCTTCATTTTCTGAGCGAACACAGGGAGGTTACCAGAACTTTGAACTGTGTGGGATTGCTGGTGCTGAGGCACCTTAGCAGAAGTGCAGATATGGTAGGACCTTGGACTGTATCGGTGACCTTTAGGACTGTATTAGGTGCAGGTGCCCAGGTGCTGGTCACGGAGCCTGCAGGGGTGGCCTCTGGGAGAAGAGACTGGGACTGCCTCATGATGAGCACAGGCAGTTCCAGCCACTCCAACGGCCCCACCACAGGGTACAGCTGAGCCCCTCAGCCACCGTAGTGGTGCCTCTGAGAATGTGTATTTAAAAAAGGGAAACGTGTTGCGCAGAAGCTGTGAGAGAGGGGTCAGAAAAATGTGAGAGAAACAGCCATGCAGACACCAAAGTGAGAGAAGGATGGAGAGAAGGTGCTCCAGGTGTCAAAGCAGAAACCACTGCAGCCAATGGTGAGGACCATGGTGATGGAGGTTGTCCCCCTGCAGCCCATGGAGGTCTATGCTAGAGTACATATCCAGACTGCAGCCCATGGAGGACCCCACGCCGGAAGCAGATGGACATAACCTGAAGAAAGCTACAGCCTGTGGAGACCCCACTCAGGAGCAGGGTCCTGTCAGGAGCTGTGGCCTATAGGACACCCACACTAGAGCAGTCCATACCTGAAGGACTGTTCCCTATGGAGGGGACCCATACTGCAGAAGTTTCTGAAAGACTGCAGCCCGTGAGAAGGATCCATGTTGGAGCAGTTCATGAAGAAATGTATCCAGTGGGAGGACTCTCAGTGGAGCAGTTCCGGAGGACCGCAGCCCATGGGAAGGACCCATGTTAGAGCAAGGGAAAACTGTGAGGAGGAAGGAGGAACTGTTATGGACTGACCAACCCCCCATTCCCCATTCTCCTGTGCCACTCAGAAGGGAGGGGGTAGAGGACTCAGGAATGAAGGAGTGAAGTTGAGCCTGCGAAGAAGGGAGCACGGTGGGAAGGTGAGTTTTTAGTTTTTACTTTGTTGCTCACTATTCTACTCTACTTTTAATTGGCAATAATTTAAATTAATCCTCCCCAAGTTGAGCCTGGTTTGCTGGTGATGGAAATTGGTAAGCACATCCCTGTCTTTATCTTGAGCCACAAAATTTTCATATTATTTTCTCCCTTTGTCCTGTTGTGGAGGTGTGATGAAGGAGGTGAAGTGATAGAGCACCTTGGTGGGTATCTGGCAGCCGGCCAAAACCAATCCGCAAGAGGCATATTGCTGGAATATTTGTATTAACTACTTTATTTGTTTATAAATTTCTTTGTGGAAGATGGAATTATTGTGATTAGCTACATTTCCTAGTGCTGTCATGGCTTCTACTGTCTCATAAAATTCAAGGATTGTCAGGCCTGTTCCTGAAATATAAAGACAGGATATTTCAAAAAAGAGGCAGATGTTCTAAGAAAAAAGCTGGAAGCATCTGGGGCTTCTTTTCTGCCTCCATAAGAAACCAACTGTGTCGCAAAAAGAGGAAATATTCTTGCTAGAAACTGCAGAATAGCTCAGCTGTAAAGTTGCAATGCAGAGCACAAGAAACACTATATACACCTTGGCAGCATTTTCTTGTCTCTAAAGACTGATTCAGCTCCATTTGAGGCAAAAAGATTTGTTTACTCTCTCTTACGGCACAGGAAGAGATTAAGAAGCTATACGTCTTATATACTTTTCATTAGTCTTCTTAGGGGATCCTATTTCCCATTCAGAGAAGATATTTCAGATCATGAATATGTTATAGACCTCAAGAGCACTTTCAATTTCCTGGCTCCAGATATGCATGCTGACTCCACCCCAAATCTATACCAATAAAAGGTCCACAAATGCAGCAGTGCTTCCTGATCTCATCCCATTCTCATTTGCACAGAAAGAAAGCCCAAACCCATAGGGCAGATGATGTCAGCAGCACGTGCTCAATCTCAGCATTTAAGGGACCCGGAACCTGAAGTTCCCTGAACATAACTGTAGCAAGAAAATAGAGACGGTCTTAGGGGCTCTGAGGCCAGTAAACATGTAGAAAACTTTTTGGTTGGTGGTCCCAAGAGTGGAATCAAGTTCTGTATTCTGAGCACAGAGACTCTGTAGCGAATATGAGAAAAGTCAGTTGTTCTGCATACGATGAAAATGGTATGGTGCTCAAAAGTGATGCTACCAAACTTAGCAGGGAATGGTTGGCAGGTGCAAGATGTCACTCTGGGCTTGGGTAGGGTTCTCAGGATTTCAGAGAAGCACTTCCACCCATTTGGGATCCACAACTTCAGACTTCCTACTAAAAGTAGATGTCTGTGTTGTTATTTTTCAGAGTTGAATAGAGCTAATTTCTGTCTTCAGAACTTTAGGAGAAAGGAGTGGATGTTGCGTTCCTTCCATATTACAGCTTAATGATTTAAAAATACTTACTCAGAAAATGCGAGCAGAAACACGAGATGTCTAAGTGCAGACACAACTGCATGTGTTACCTGTAGTTTACCCCCAGCTCAAGACCCATGGGAGCAGCTGGTGAGGGCAGACCCCAGCTGCAGGAAGAAAGGAACTTTCTGTGGCCTCTGAGCTCCCCGTCCCGAAGCCTGCCCTCCATGGGTTGGCAAACCCAGCAGACTCCGTCCTGCGGTGGGAGCACACTGGGGGTCCATTGCCATCTAATGCCTCCGACTGCTCCCACGGGGCCGCCTCTCCAGGAGAATGAGGGAACTGTGATGCCCCTGTCAGCCAGGTGAAGGGTTTAAGTATTTAGCTGGCGGGGTCAGAAGACCAGCCGTCGTGATCTAACGACAGCATGAGCAGAGCACTCTCTTATGAAAACAAGGGTAACTAGGGTTTCTTTTTTGCTGAGAAAGTGCCTTGTCATCTCTTATTACTGTGTAAAAGGAGAGTGACATCACCAACTGATTTAAGTCACACATTAAAGCGTCAACTACTTTTTGTGATATTCTCTGGGACCTCACATCGGATCAAGCTGCTTTGTGAATTCAGAGGAAAATTTACTTTTTAAATCCTTACAGATGTTAGACTGAGCTGTCTAGCTAATTCAAGACTGCAGGCCTATGGGGAGTCACAACACCTGGGAAAATATGAAAAGTACAAGTGGTCATCTAGAAACTGATGCACTCTGCTTTGTTATGAGTAAAAGTTTCAGGTATCCAGAAACTGGGAGGTATGACTTGAGTGGCCAGTCCCACAAAATGAATAAACAAATATTAAGTGAAATCAGCTATCTGCAGCATTTGTCTATGCATGTCTTCAGCTCCTGAAAACATACCCAAGAAGCCTGTTCACACAATTTCTTAACAGCATCCTCAGAAAAAGGCTTAATTTATTAGATTATTCCCTATTAGTATTTTCCCCAGATAGAATAATGGGGATTGTTAAATTCATTACTATTCAAGTAAGTTATTTTTAACGTCTAAATATATAAATAGTAATGTACATAAAGTTTTTAAAAAATGTATTTTATGTAAGATCATAAGAAGTTACATGAAAAAAAGTATGTTAATGACATTGTTTTTTCCACAGATGACGTATTTGAAAAAAGAGTAAATTTTTTTATAGACCAGGCAGAAGAATCTTTTTCTTTCAATCTACAGCACCTTTTAATATGAATACTTGATTTTGGTATATTTTGACTGTAAATTCAGTGCACATAAAAATATCTTTGTAGGGTAGATGCCACCAAATAAGGTAGCATTCTGGTCATTTAGTCATTGCATGCCCAGATTCTCCTATGTCATATAAAAAAAATTCCATGAAAAAAATCCTGTGGTTTACACATATAATGTGAGCAATCTTACTAAAAACTTTCATTACATACATTTATTATAAATGGAAATGAAGCAATTCGTGGTATATTCTCATAGTGTTGTCTTACAAAGGGAAATCATCAGGGCAGCAGGCACTGCTTATGCCCATTCATTCTATCCTAGAGGAAAGCTCACACTTGGAAGAAACTAATCTCTCAACAGTGGCTGTGTGAGGAAGCAGTAATTTGGTTATGTAATCAAATTGCAGTGTGTTCAGTTAGCAGATGTGAGCAAATAAAGAGAAAACCAAATTTAGATTTTGTGCCAATTGCTCTTTTATATGTTTGCTTGTTTTTGAGGACTCCCTATGATTTTTTCTAATTTGCTTGGTGGTGGTAACATGCGGCATGGTTTCGTACACCTTCCAGCTGCAGCACTGCGGTTTGCCAACAGATGGCATGAGGCATTTCCATTACTCGATGTCTCTCCAACAAGATGACTGTCTGCCTGTTCATCTCTGAAATAAACCCAAAACACCACCCTAGGCCTCAGCTCTGCAAAGATATAAGCATGTGTTTGAATTTGTATACTAGTATCACTCATCTTTCCTGCTGTGTTAAAGGCTCTATTTTTTTCCACTGGGATAAGAGAGCAGCTACCTATAGCTATGTAATGTCAAGTTATTTAGATATATAATCAGAGTGGGGGACAATATTCTTGAACTATTACTATGGAACCTATTCACTATGGTGTAGTCCGAAAAGCTAGCCAAATACATTCAATTTTATGTGAATATGGTCCTGGACAAATAAGTCAAATCATTATCTAGCACTGCACTACAAATATTCAATCAATATCTTTCTTGTATTTGTTTCTTTACTTCTAGCCTGCACCGATGAAGAAAAGTTATAAACAGTTACATGAGACGGATGTCACATGAACTAGTAGTATGAAAGAGGAGTGTGAAATAGGATGCAGAATTGTGTGAAATACATGCTGAATACTCAGTGAATGCCGGCACCAGACATGAACTACTTCTTGGCTATGTAGTCAAAGGTTGAGCATGGAAATTGCTGGAGTTCCACTTTATCTGAAAATTCAGTTTGGCTCTAACCATGGAAGTACAACAGATCCCTCTGTGCTTTGAAATTAACAATTACAGCTCTGAAATTAATTATTCTTGAGCAAATACTTTCTTTCTTGACTTTTTTCTGATGGCACAGGAGAAGCTATCGTATTACCTAGATGCCCAGAGGAGCAATAGGGAGAACAGATACCATGTTAGGAGTTAATTTTGTATCTCAATGGGATTTGGAGGTTAATCTTCAGTTCCAATGCATAGGTGGTAGAATTTATGCAAAATAGGAAACGTGCCATGAAAGATTTTACTGAACTGTAGAAATGTGTATAACATGCTAAACAGGACTAGTCCAGACCATATGCTGGAGGGTCAGTGAACATATAGGCCAATGCTACTTGACTTTCACTTAAGGAAAAAATCTTGTGAACTCTTCCCAGTTTCTTCAGTGCTCCTTATTAATCATATCAGTAGAAATGCTGATACCTGAACCTGAATACAAAGATACCTGTCTGTTAGGCTGTCCAGCCTAAAGGTTCAGCTGCTAAACCTCTTGTCACCACTTCCCAGAAAAGGGAGTTTGCTGTTGGCATATAATCTTTGCTTTTGATGACTTTATGTCTCACCATAATTAATGATATATTGTTTGTTTTGCTGGTTTACTACCTTGTTTTGAGACTTTTCAGCTTGTCAGGGTTAAGACCATTTAAAGTATTCCATTTCGGTTTTGAAATGTCCTGTTTCTTTATCTAATGCCTTGCAGAAATGTAAAAGTATTATATCAATAGAAATACCTTTACCAACAAAATCCATAATCTCATAAAGAATATTAAGTTAGGTGGACAAGATTTGTTTTGTGAAAAACCACACAGACTGTTAGTAATTATATTGCCTTATTTCACTTTTTCGAGTCCCATTTCAGCCATAGCGTTATTTTCTTTGGGATCGATACTGGGGTTGGCTTGGGTCACCAAGCAGAAAAGTACAAAGGAAAACAGGTCAAGGCCTAATCATTCCTCACACCCTCTTCTCCACCAATTACTTGAAGTGGAAAATATCTAGAGGTCTTGAATCACTTTCCATGTCAGCCTGATCTGAAGTCTGGATAGGTCTTTGGAGAATGTATGAATTTTTTGTGGTATTTTCATGTTCACTGCTCAGACTTCAGTTCCTTCATTTGTAAGTGTGGTGTTTCTCAGAGGAAGAATGCGTTAAACCCCAGAGAGACAAGAAGTCAGGGGTATTTCCATTGTTTGGACTGCAGTCTAATGACCCTTCGGAGCTGGAAAAGGCTTTGCTCCTGAGGGAAGACGATCACTGGAAAGGCAGGGGGAATATCATTCACCAGGCATTAACATTTAACAATGATTTCTCTCTCACTTTTCCACAGGCTTAAAAGAAATGATGCTAGTTTGCAGAAAGGGCACGGAAAGAAAGAATACAGGACCCTGCTCAATGAGGTAGAGTCTATTAGAAGCAGAGAGACATTGACAAATGCTTTAAAGATTTCAGGAAGAGAGATGGTCGCTTCTGTGCTCTAACTGACAAAGACTTTGTTGAGAGGACATTCTGATTCAATAACCTTGCTTCTCTACCTACAACTGCACTTAAAGTCCAGTTTATTTTAGAAAAGCTACCTTGACTAGCTGCGACTTAGAGTTACTTGCTTCTATGTCCCTTTACAAGAGGAGCTCTTTATTGAGTGTAGATTTAACTCTGTTAAAGAGATCACATATTAAGCAACTTCATCTTCAGCATTGGAGCCCAAGAAGCCAGAGGGACTTAGTCGTATAAGGAGCTAAACCCAGAGCAATCTTTAAATATTTACACAAAAAGAATAGTTAAAAAAAAACACCAAACAAACCAAAACCAAAACCCACAAACATCTGCACACATCTGTGGTAAAGCTTGATTTAGGGTGGCACAGCAGAGGAAGCAAATCTTTTCCTTTCTTAGTAAGGTTTGGATACTATCTAAGCTCATTTTTTCCGAACTCAGAATAATCTTTCAAGCAGCACGAGCGGAAGGCAGGACACTGTAGGGTGCTAAACAGACATGAGCTGGAAAGCCTTCACTTGGCAAAGCGGTAGAGCTTTGTGTGAATATACCAAGCTGGATGTCTTTACATCTAGCATTAGAAGACTCCCAAACTTTTCTCAAACAGGACCTTTCAGATCAGCAGGAAAAGCCATCAGTAGAAGCATGTTACTTTAACAGAAAGGTCTCTGGGTTCCAGTCAACACACCAAATAGGCAGATGGCATGAAGTGAACTGGCTTTTGGACTACAAGATTGCAGCGTCACTTGATGCAATATCTCGTCCAGGTAAGGACTGAATAAGATATAAGGCATTCAGGGAAAAGGGCCATGTACTGTAAAAGTCTTTCTCTCCTCTGTTTAGTCAGGTGAGAGCAGCCAATTTTCAGGTCAATTTACAAAGCCCTTTACAGCTCTCATGGATGAGACAAGGACTGAAATAATGACATTTAAGAGAGTTTCTTACTGCTATATATTCTGATTTACCATAAAAACTGGTAGCTTTTGTAATTACAATGCGTATTTTTATAACAGCTTTTGTTAGCTTTTTATAATTATACATATGGTACATTGCTAACTTTTTTTCTTTTAAGGAACCTGAGTATTAAATAAATGCTAAGAATGGATCTTATTGTTGAAGCTTCTTGAACTACTTGTTTTGCATGCCTCATTTTCTTGACTGTGAGCCTCGACAGATTTAGAGTCACCATGTGCATGGTCCCTCCTAGATCATGTTAATCATGCCGTGCAAGACTGTAGGCTGTTTTATTTCTCCGACAAAGAAGTTCCTATCAGTACACAGTACACTTGTACTTCTGCAAAGTACTAGTCACCATTTCTGGTTTTATTTATTCCTAATCTCTTTCTTTCTGGCATGGCTTAGCCCCAGCCAGCAACTAGGCACCATGCAGCTGCTCAATCACTTCCCCCCCACCAGGGAAGAAAATCAGGGAAAAGAAGTAAAACTCGTGGGTTGAGATAAGAATGGTTTAATAGAACAGAAAAGAAGAAACTAATAATGATAATGATAACACTAATAAAATGACAACAGCAATAATGAAAGGATTGGAATGCACAAATGATGCGCAGGGCAATTGCTCACCACCCGCCGGTTGACACCCAGGTAGTCCCCCAGCGGCGATTCTCACTGCCCCCACTTACCCCAGTTCCTATACTAGATGGGACATCCCATGGTATGGAATACCCTGTTGGCCACTTTGGGTGGGGTGCCCTGGCTGTGTCCTGTGCCAACTTCTTGTGCCCCTCCAGCTTTCTCGCTGGCTGGGCAGGAGAAGCTGAAAAATCCTTGACTTTAGTCTAAACACTACTGAGCAACAACTGAAAACATCAGTGTTATCAACATTCTTCGCATGCTGAACTCAAAACACAGCACTGCACCAGCTACTAGGAAGACAGTTAACTCTATCCCAGCTGAAACCAGCACACTTTCCCTCTGATGTTTTGATGTATTTATACATCTTCACATCCACCAAAGCTTTAAAGCTCAGCAACTGATACATTTGCAGACAAATGGCTCAAAGGAAGCACGCATGCATTTATTTTCTCAAGTGCCTCCAGGTGATTAAGCTTAAGGCCAAATTCTGCTCCTGTGAGCAGAACCCAAGAAGCAATATTTTGCCTACAGGAACTATAGGAATCTCTCTGTCAGAAGGTCCTGAGGTACCAAGGCCACAGCTGCTATCACAATGCTAAGCTTGAGGCAGTATAGTTACATAAATTACTGCTTCTTATCCCTTATGTGTTTCTCAAGCAAGAAATGCATTGTATTCAAAAAAGCCATTTGTTCCACCTTTTCCAGACCTTTGTGTATGTGGATGCAACAGTCACTGCACAATAAGCTGTCCTGGAAGGCTGCTCCCCACCAGATCTATGTGGCCCAGCAGTCCTACCATGACCTGAAGCTTTTGTGCCCTGAGTGGGTGTGATTCTCACCCTCACAAACTGAGCAGCTACCTTAATGTAGGGTGCAGCACCGAATCTCAGCAAGTGCTTCCTTACGTCAATGGCAGACAGAACTTCCCTTCACACAACCACCATCTAGGTGTGGTAACTGTGTGTGAAACGCGCGTTTACCTCCAGGCTTCTGCAGAAACTAAAAATATCTGCCGGGTGGGTACAGACGCCTCAAATTGTCTTCCTCCTGTGTGAACTTTGGGCATTACAGTCAAGCTCCTTTTCGATCACTCTTCTCACAGCTCCTAAGTCCTCCTGTCCTGGAGTTGCTCCTGCTCTACAACACTCCCACTTCAGATGCTCCTCCACATCATTGCTAGCATGCTTTCTTGAGGTAAACTTGATCTAAGTAGCATCACAAATATCAAGGCAAGTACTTGATTATAAAGAATGTGCCCACTTGTATTTTAACGTTTTTATTAATAAATTGACCATTAGCCACTTGCAAATTTGGAACTACATTAAGCACGATACACAAAATGGTCCCTCTCAAACAGTACTTAAATTAAGGTACTGTGTTGTTTTAAGTCACTGTCTTCCCAAATCTCATGCCAGGGCCCTGAACACATTCACCACCAGTGGAGTTCAGCGGGATGCCAACAGTTGGCTTGCTGGTGGGCACCGTCCACCAGTGGAGGGAGCTGAAGGGAGGCCTCATCTTGCAGCCGTGCAGTGAGCATTGCAGCCGTGGCTGTGTTTGGCTATGTACTCAGTCAATCCAGAACCCTGACCTGCAGATTTGACTTCCTCGCTTGACCCAACTGCCCTTGCTGATCCCTTACATCTCAGTTGCAGCCATACTTTTAGTGGAAGATGGATGTTCTTCTCTCCAGAATGACCATTTCTCAGATTTTCTTAGGGATATAATGTTTTAAGTATTTGATGACTTTTTAATAAAGTAGAGAGGTGTCTAAAAATCATGGATGTCTAATATGGCAACCAGTCCCAGAAGGAAGGTGACTGAACTGTTGCTAGACATTTCCTGGAGTTTTATTCATAGAAGTCGCCAGCTCAGTGGAGTTCAGACGGACAGTTTCCTATTCAAAGCTTTTGCTTGCCCCTTTGCTGTCAGCCCTTCTGCTGCTCTTATACACACAGGAATATTTCACGAAGTTTGTTGGCACTGACACATTCACCATATTGCAGTTGGTGTTGATCTCACAAATAATTCTGTTGTGCTTGCAGGGAATGGGTAATGGAATGGGCAAAAGACATATTCTCATAGAGACAGAAAGCTCAGCCTAAAAATGCAGTTAGGGAGCACAGAAAACAGCAGAGTCGCTCCCAGTGCAGAGATCACAAAAGAACTAATTTGCCAGAATGCCATTCCAAGCCCATGACCACAGCATTAGTAATGCTGCAAGAGCATGGAGTGCACCTGAGCCCTATGCTCATTAACCTTTTGGGTTAATGTGCAGCTCTCAAACATAAAGGGGCTCTGTGTGTGTTGTAGGAGAATGGAGGGGGAAAAGCAAGCATGAGGGAAGGAAAGGAGTGGGAATAACTCAAGGAAAAGACAGAGTCCTTTTGATTCTTGAAATGAACTGAGCATTGTTTTTCTCCCATGCAGAACTGTAAAAAAGTGAATGAAGAAAAGCATTCCAAAAGAGAAATGAATTCACATAGCTGTAGCTTCAAATCTAGCATATATTTAGATTAGCTATCAACCAGATAATTCTCTGATAAGGGAACTGCTAAACAGTAGAAACATTTGATCTCAGATTTGTCCAGTTTCCAGGCCTGATTGTCTTTATTTTCTCATCAATGGCCAAGGTAAAGTGACCAGATGTCTCAATTAGATTGCACAAGTACCCGTTTTTAATAGACTGGCCCAGTTTTCAGTGATTTTTTTAAGTTGCAGAGACATCCTATTGTTACTCTGCCACTGATCTGCCCTCAGCACAAAATGGCTGATTCACAGATTCTGCTCCTCCTCCCCTCTATGTTGTATCTACAGTAGATGATCAAATTCTCATTAACACAGGGGAGAGTACAGCCTGGCACCTGCAAAATGTTTTCAAATATGACTGCTTAATGTCTCTTGGCAATGCTGGTTTGTAGCAGGAAGCCAAAGAGTGGTGCAGCCAAGGATGCATTGCATGAGATCTCTATCCCCAGGCAATTTAACTTGGACACCACAGACTTGGAATGCAGCTTCACTTTCCTCTGCTGCCCCGTGCTCACTCCCATTTCACCCCCTTCGGCACCCCTTTTTTTCCTTTTGATTGCGGTCTCCGCTCACCATTCCCTCTCAGCCCCTCATTTTCATCTTCCAGATGGAGAGGCTGGGCCCTTTGCAAAGCTAGTCTCACGGATTACGTGAACAAGAGACTGTTTCTGCTGTTGTGACATTTAGAGAACATAAACTGTTCCTGAAATTTTTGTGATTCAGGTAGGCATGATCAATGACCAAGATTTTCTCTCTTGGTTAAAACTGAACCAGGCACAGCAGTTAGGGGTTTCAGGCTTCTGTTAAGCTTTGTAAGAGAGACCCTAATTCTTTATGGCCATTTTTATTAAACTAAGACATACAGTGGGGTTGGCTGTCTAAATTGCTCTTTAATATATCCTACTATTTATAATATTTCATATATACACAGGGTTTTTTTCAGTTTCGGCAGTCTCTGGTGCCTTTACTTCCTGTTCTAATCAATGAGTGGAAGAAGCTATTTGATCACTTTCCATTTAAGAGATGGCAGCAGTCAAAGAAAGCGAGTGCCGCACTGTGCTATCAGTGCAAACTTTTATTCCATACAGGTTAATCTTGTGCAGCATCTCAGAGTTTTTGATCAGTCTAAAATACAGCACATTTGCTTGAAATAGGACTTTGAAATTTTATCTATAAGTTCTAAATGAGATAGTAATACAAGCTTCTCCAGCTCTTTAATAATGAATGCAGTTATGTCATTTTATCTGCATAGGAATATAGTAAATGAAATCAAAGCAGCATAGACATAACTCTTACATTTTCAAAACTGCTAAGACAGGTCTGTGTACATTCAAATCTTTCTTCCGATACATACTTACTGCAGAAATATAGTAGGGTATATTGCTATTTTCAAATGGAGTGTTTGCTTCTGCATTCACTGAATTCATACCTAATTAGTGCTCCCATTCACTTTAGGATCAGAAAGGTCAATCCTGCAGCATCTGACCACTTCGGCTATGATTCATGTCTTTGATCGTATTTTTTGTCATGCAATTAGTGCCAACGAAGGCCCCATGGGTCCTTCCAGTCACATACAAACCTAACTTGGTGCGCTGGATAAGGCACCTTGACTTGTATTTATTATAACTTACACATGGCAAGTCTAAGCACCCCAAGTTCTAAGTACCTTGAATGTTTAGACTCTGGCTTTGTATCAAGGTTTGTCAACAGGATATTTGTGGTTGGGAGAATATTTCTCTCAATTCAGATACCTCCGTATTGTAGTCTAACATGTGGAAATATAAATGACCTTCTGGAAACCGAAGTTTTGCTGCAGTTCATTGCTGGTGTTCCATTGCTAGGTGGACGTCTAAACACAAAGTGATTTTTTTTTCTTTTCTTTTTTTTTTTCTTTGTATCTAAGTAATTAAAAATAAAAACACTGATCTGTTCAAAGCAAGCTAGTATAAGTTACAGGCCAACAACATTTTTCTCTGCCTCTTGTAGGAATGATGATGGATGGCATAAGGTAATACGTCTGCACACTAAAACGCACTGCCTGAACAGTTTAGTATCAATAGCAACACCAGTACTGTATTTCATATCCCTCGCTGCTTTCTTCTCTTTGAAGGATTGAACTCTTTCATCTAAATGTATGTAAATAGCAATAAACAGCAGACTGGATTTCTGCTCTGTGGACTTTGCTCTGATCTGGGCTGGTCCCTGGGCTGGGCTGGCCCTCCGCACTCTCTCCTGCGTCTTGCTCCCCAGCACAGCAACAAGCAAAAATTGGTGTTTCGCAGCCTGCTCCCACCAAGCAGCACCGCAGCGCCAGGCACCCAAAGCAGGCAGGCTGGCAGGAGGCAGCACCTCGGGTAGATACGAGTCTGCCTCTGAACCCCACAGCACGTTGCATCCCTAATAATTACTAGTTCATGCCTCAGCCACTTCAGTGCTGTACAGCACCCAACTGAAACTCCAGCACTGCCGGAATGAGAGACACTTGCCCTCTCGTTACTGATGTGAAAGCTTTATTTTTAGAAAGCTGCTAGCTTTAGAATCAGAAGGTTTGTGCTCCGATTAGTTCATATAAAAGATATTTATATGTTTGTATTCCCGGTGGAAAATGTTGCTGAAAAAACATTCAGGTGAAATGTCAGTCCTTGGCAGATACTTGTCTGGTTTTGGTTGCTTGTTTTTTTTAAGGAATCGGTACATTTTCCAAGGAGCGTAAACCTCCATGTGAGAATTGCCATTTTGCTGAGAGCCTGGTTTTCAAGGAAAAAATAATGAAAAATATTCATTCATCCCTAACTTAAAAATTGACTCCGTAATGTTCACAAATCCCACAATTTTATTATGAAAAGGTACGAGAGTTCCCTTTTTTTGGAATATAAGCTCCTGAAAATAAATACCTCCATGAGAATCTTAGGTTTCTGTGTGGGGAAAAAACAAGCTTACATAATGTCCATCAATTTCTTGATAATTCTTAAAATAGTTCAAATACTCCTTTTTTTTTCTTTCTTTTTTTTTTTTTTATAAACATCCCACTTTACTAAGCCTATCCTCATGACTTCGGTAAGACCTGATTCATATTTTTTTGAATGTTTAGTGTTGACTGTGTTATGAATTAGAAGCTATATGTGAATGTGAAGTATTTTAACATTAACAAGAAAGTTAATAGCTTTTCCTCTACTTTAGAAAGACAAGTAAATAAAGTAGCCTTAAATGAAACATCTGGGGACTGTAGGTATTCATGATGGTTTTGTGAGTGAATCAAAATCTTGGTGCAGCCTTTTCCCCCCCTCTGTTACTGTTGTTGTATTAAAAAAGAATCTGCCCATAATAAATTATCATTATTGCTGCTTTGCACTTATATAAATCTTTTTCTCCAAGGTGTTCTTGTTACCTTACTAGCTTACATGAATCAAACCCTCTGTGATCCTTGTGAAGTAAAGAATTCCCCAAATCCTTGAGCCTCTCTGAAGAAAATATTGAAGATACTGCAATGACAGAAACTTTCCCCAGTGTTTCTGATCTTATCATAGAGGATTTCTGAGAAAGCTACCACGCTTAAATTTAAAACCTGAAAAACTTTAACTCATTGCAAGCAAATATCACTGAACTAAAAATTTGAGTACCGTGTTCTCCTGATCAATTCAATAAAACAGAAAGGAGGAGACAATAAAAAAAATCTCTTCTATAGTGTATCTATAATCCCCTCCAAGTAGATATGCTCTGTGCCCATGTCCTCTGATACACATCAGGGGAAATCATTCTTCCTGGATAATATTAATAATTCACCAACAACTGGCCTGAAGTATCAGATTAATCAACAGACACTAGATGATAACTACTATGCATATTGCTAGTTTCTGTCCCTGTTTAGCTGAGTACTTAGGCACATATAAATCCCACCTCATTCCAGAGCTAAGTACATGATTAAATGCTTTGCTGCATGGAGATGGACTGCTGAAACAAGACACTGGGCAGTAGTTCAGCTCCTGACATCAGTCAGATCCGTATCCTCCAAAGATCCGAATAGAGACATCTATTAACTTTATTGCATTTCAAATCAGGCTCATAATATGTAGGGCTTTCCAGTACTTTTGAGCTATTTTAGTCAATTGAGAAAAAGACTTCATATAATTTGAATTTCTGCTACCAAACTAACAAATTAGTGGGGTTTTCTTCTGGGCTGCAACATTATTTTGTTGCTAATCCATTTGTTTTCTGGAGTCTATAGCAACCAGATGCTTTATGCTACAGCCAGCCTTATTTTACCCAGTAAACTAATTGTGACTACTTGCCACAACAGTGAAATAAATGAAGGCTCTTCTCTCAGGAGACAAAAAAAAATAATAATCCATTCTTTTTCCTTCATGGAGCTTTTTTTAAGGAAAATGAGCTGATCAAAAACATCCATTCTATAAACTTCACTGACATCAAGCATTAAGCTACAACATCAACCCTTAGGTAAAAAGTCTCTACCTGCTATATACCTTAAAGCTATCAATGATATTAAATCTTATGAAGTGAAAGTTAAAGCTATTTTGGTTACCCTGTGCTGGAAGAATGTTTAAACTGTCAACTCACATAGATAAAAGAGGGAAAGGCAAGAACTCACTCATGTATCAATGAACAACAAACTTGTTAGCAGATTATGGTTTTATTTGTATCACAGAAACTACAATCTCATTCTTTAAAAAAAAAAAGGGGGGGGGGGAGGGGGAAATATCAGCATGGGCATAACCTTGGTTTTCCTTGAAATTCAATTCTGTTAAACACAAATCCTCAGATTACCTTTGCAGCTTTCACCATGTTACCAATCATGTTTGTTCAATATAGCACTTTTCATTTCTTTGCTTTTTTATAAAACAACAGATTATTCAGATACCCTCTCTAAACCATTAAATCAGTCTAACCATGTATTAAAACATCTTGCAAATTCCTCAAAATGCTGTTTTCCTGACATATTTCTTTAGCAGTACAAAATCCAAATGTGACAAGGAATAAAGCTCTTTGATGTAAAGAGCTGGTCCTATGGACAGATCCCCACCGGGCAGATGGTTATTTTTAATAGTCTGACCTAATTTCTTAGCAGTGATCCAGGATAGCATAAAGCCCTATGGAGGAACCGGTCTATTGTGTTGAAGTAACAGGAGACAATGATAGATATTTGCAACAGCAACATTTGTTGGTCTGAGTTCTGTCTTAACAAAGCCCACAAACATCTACTGTCACAACAGTTAACAGTTCTGAGGATGGGAAGACTTATTATGACTGACCTATCATATGATATCAAGGCAAAATAGCCATCTTTAGGACCTGAGGAAAGCCTTCAAAAAGTGTTTTTTGTATGCTTAAAAAATTACTTATTTCTGATCTACTTTGCAGCGTTTTCTTGCTTGTATTTTCTCTCTTCTCATAAGCACTACTAAACCTGAAGGTAACCAAATTGCATTATCTTTTTCTTTCCTTCCTTCCCATCTTTCTCCCATTCTCATTCCCTCGGTTCCTTCCATTTTGCATTATATTTTTACAGAACCACTAAGATCAGAGGCTGATAATCAATCTTAGTGAAAGGAAGAAATAACAGGCTACAGATTTCAAAGACATGAAATCTACTTTTGTTTCCATTGCATTCAGTGAAGTTCACTTTAGTTTGAACCAAAGTTGAGAGGATAATCTAGACCACAACAAACAGATGGTCAGAGGCTGCTATTTCAGCACAAAACAGCAGCCATGCCTGAAAAAAAAATAACTGGACAAGAAATTGTATATAGTACTAGCTACATTTAGTCCAGTTTCTGTGCTTGCATTCATCAGCTCTGCACAGTAGCAAATAGGAAATGCATGTGAAACTAAAACTAGTAAAGTTTTAGTCCAGAAATTCATTATAAAGGTTGTCAAGGACAAAAGCAACACTCTGTAGTCAGTTGCGTGTTAGCTAAAGCAGAAGTTTATAGACCCTGTGCTCAAAGACAAGTTGCATCAACCTCTTGAATGGAAAGTAAGTGCTGTTCTTCCACACCATGGTGCTCAGTTAGAGTAAGGGCTATTTCCCCTAAATGGACCTGTTTGTACAAACATTCCTGTTAAATGACAATGCAATGTATAATGGTCCATTCACCTCAGACATAGTACTCAGCATCTTACTTGTTTTGAAAACTAAACTTAAGTCTAGTTGTTTTCAACCTTATTTAACAATATTTTTTAAACTGGTCAGATAAAATAATATTCTAATCTCATGAACACAGTTCAGTTACTATGACTGATCTTACTAATATTCACCCTCAGTGCACCAATTACCCAAATTGAAATACTGGGTAAGGCTCCTGCGTATTCTGTCATGTCTTAATACTCCATTGCTTTATGACGATATGAAAACGAGCTATGGGAAAACATAGTCAATGAGTTTCCCTCTCTTTATTGAAAACCCCAACTTAAGATGTCAGTAGAAGTTCATGCATAAATTATAACAACAGTAGAAAATGCTTTGTCTCCTCCCACATGCCAGTTGTGCATCTTCTCTAGGACACTCAAAGAGAATATGCACCGAGTGACCTGGAAATGCAGTGCTCCTCTCCATATTCAAGACCTTGCAGATTTCTGCGAGACTAAGCAGCAAGAGAAATTGTTTCCATGCAAAGCCACTTCTTAGAGATTTTCCTATGAGAAGTTAAAGGGGCTTTATGTTAACAGGCACATTATGATTGAAGTTAGTAGTTATGATGTTAACAGACAGATAACTATTAACTCATTTTCAGTGTAAGAATTGTGTCTGAAGATATATCCCACGAGTCTAGAAATCTTCAAGCAGACAACATCGGAGGCTGTTTCACATAAAAAATATATTAGACTGGGGATTGGAAGAGGGAAGTCTCCCTAATCAGCATGATAGCTACCCTTGGGCAAATACTTTCGTATTTATGTGTCTATTTCTGCTCTCATCTCCATTTGTTTATTCTATCCAGTTTATGCAGTTTTAAGGCCAGAACTGTTCCTCAATATGTTTTTAAGTGGTAGGTCTGAAAACTCACGTGTCAATGTCAAAGGGCTAATTTAATATATATAATAAAGCACCCATCTCATATTTCATTGCACTATAGCAGCAATTTACTGTCTTTTTAATACTAAAGTGACCGTTGAGGATCTCCCAGGCAAGAAATCCTATCAGTCCTATAATACCACTCGTGGAAGTCCAGTTAACTAACCCACAGCCTCATTTCTTCACAAAGTGGAAGAAATGGTCACCATGACTTGGTCTCCATGCAGAAGAGCATATGCTTGTGACAGCTGTTTCGGCGTCTCTCAGACCACCTTTCACTCAGCCAGCTCTATGTCTCCCTAGCAGTACTCCCAGACATGAGTCCTTTAAAAAATTGCACATGGATCAATTATATGTGCTGTGTAATGAGAATATTTAATCTTTCTTTGGAGTAAATGTTTTTTTTTGAAGTATTTAAGCACCATATGCCCAAATATACTTATGTGCTTACAGTTAAGCATATGCTCAAGGACCCTGAGAAAGTAATACCAGTCATGCTACAAAGGCAGAAGCAAAATTAGGTAAACAATGTCAAAGAAAAAAAAGTGCTCAACTAGGACACACCATACTAAATACCATTATAGGTATTATTTGCCTCTACCCAATCTTTTTAGGCATATCCTGTCAAAAATTAATTTGAACTAATACAAGCGAAGTCTGCGTTCCACAGACACTTGACCTTTTCTTTTATTATGTCAAATAAATGAAAGTTGCTCGCATGATATATTTTCTGTTAATACTATAACCATTCATTAACAATGGGAGGTCTTTCCAATATCTAAGTATAATTTGTTTTTACCAGCTTGAGACTTTTTCTTTTCTTTTGTGATTTTTCTTTATACATATTATTATTATTTGATTTATATAGCATTGTTCCATATGTGCTCATGGTGCTTCAAGAAATTCAAGAGTGTCAAACTAAAAAGCAAGAAACTTCATTTATTTGTAAAAGAGAAAACTCTTTAGTGCAGGCTCTAGAAAGAGAAATGAATAGCAGCAGGATTCCCTTGGGTGTAGGTTTTCAGGCAAAGGTCACAAATTATTTAGCTGCAGAACTGTTGATCATCAAACCTCACTGAGGACAATGCAAACTGCAACTGTTCAGCACAGTACAAAAACTATACCATATATATGACACTAATCAGAAATAAGAGGAAGTGAAAAACTCTATCAAAATATAGATGATATAAGAAAAACAACTATGGAGAACATACACAACGAATGTCCTGAAAATCAAAAGTGCTGAGATCTAAAGGGTGAATAGTTTGATTTGAATGCAAATTTCACTTTCAAGAATATCTTCTAGGAAGTAACAGGAAAAAAGAAAAAAATTCTAGTCACTGGCTAGTCCAAAAGACAAAAACATTAATTAGGGGCCAACCCAAAAGGCAAATTTTGGACTTTCCCACTTTCTCCCTCTTCCTTAAGTTCAATATTGTGTTTTCCATGATAAAATGGAACATTTAAAATAGCACATTTCCAAATGAAATATTTTGAAATGAAAACAAGAGCTATTTTAGACTTCTTAATTAAAAAAGGCTGAAATTATTGTAAATACAGAACTGATTTGCCAGTAAGTTCTCTTAACATAAAATGTATTTTCCAAAAATTTCATTCTGGGATCTTCAGCTCAAAAGTAATCTAAAATTAAGTATCACTAGTGAAACCACAGATTTCAAGCAGATGACACCTCATTTTTATCACGATGCATAGAAGCCATATCATCTGACCTGATAAACCACATCCTCACCACTTTTGACAACACACCAATTTGATAACGAATTTACGCATTTGTTTTGTGTGAACCCTGACCCGTCTTTTTACCTTATTCCTGCCTCTAGCATATGTTTGTTTGTCCTGTTCTGTTTTAATCTTAAATTGTAAATGTTTCCTGTTTGCAAATACGGGTTATGGTGGGATCTGGGTCAGACAGAGTGGCTTTTACGTCACCAGTATAAAGATTAAAATAATCATTAATTATAGCTTTAATGAAGACATTTATTTGATATGCAAAGCTTGGCAAGATGGTGTACTGTGAAGTATTTTTAATTCTCTGTTATCTATTTTGATCTCTACTAAGCCTATATCCTTTATCTACATAAGTGGTACTCCTGAAGCAGCATTTTAAAAGCCTTGTTTTCTAAGACAAGGTTATGAAATTTTGTATTCCTATAATGTATGCTCCTCTCTCCTTTTTGTTTAAAAAAGAAGAGCTGAACCATGAATCCCTGACTGTGATAAATGTTCCGTGCTAATCAACACAACAAAACAAAACAAAAAACTCTTACTAAGAGAGATATGGAGACAAATAACAAGTAATGACCGTTTGTCTTGACAGCAGGGTAACACAACATAAAACACATATTTGATATGTAAAACAGGATCTCTTAAAGACATGTTTTTGCATGGCCTGAAGCGTTCTCTGTTCATTTCATCAAAATATTTTAAATATACATGAAATCCAAACTTGAAGTATTTTTTATTGAATTGGAATTTCTTGATACAAATTTTCTATTTCAGCTAGGGTTCTGATGAATTCAGTCTGTTCAATCAAATACAAACTATTAGCTTTTTATTATGCAGCAGACACTGAATATGAATACTTGGTGACTGTGTCTGACCAGCTTCTCAGCAAGGTAAGGTGCTCTGATAATTTTTTAAGAGCGTTTCCTGGAAATATTAATTTTCATGATTGGTCGAATTTTTTAACTTGTCCTTCTCTATTTGCCAGGGAGAGAATGTGAAGTAATTCTTTCTGTCATTTTAAAATATTCAGTAGGTTAATTTTAAATAAATGTATCCTGCCTAGGTAAGTAGTGGAAGTGAACAGCAGAGAAGGTAAATCACAAAAACGGTTCCCTCTTCCTATTTGCCTTGGTGTCATTACATTGCTGAAGAAGCAGACAGGCTGCCTTTGCCAATTTGAAAGTTTCTGGCTCACGTATTTTCTCTCTGAATCCTTGAAATGCACACAGCTTTAGGAAGCTTTGATTTAAGTGGCTATGTATGTTAAATACTTTGAGGATGAGATTATTGGCTGAATTTGAAGATGGCTGCAATTTATGTTGTCAACAGTAACATTGCCATGATGGGACAGCTACACAAATGATGAACATAGACTATTCTCTACCAAAGCCTACATAGGGCTTTATAACAAGTGGTGCAGAGCTGAGTCACTCCCAAATACTTCCACTGATGCATAGTTTTGGTGAGCAGCAAAATCCTTAACTACGATTTTACCAATTTGGACTGATACTGTACCCTACCGTATCCCTTTTGGATGCAGCTGTTGTATTCAGCAATTCTCCACCTGTGGGAGGCATTTGGGAGGTGAGCTTTTTAAAAGATCCCTTTCTTGAATACCAGTCACACACAATCTAGACAATAAAAAGGAACAAAAAAATTTCTGAAAAAAAAAGACTAGATTTATCATCTTAATTTGTTGAAAATAAGTATGTTTGGAAGTATTCGGCATTTATGCAGCAGGGTTTCAATAACAGTGTAAAACTGGATCCATGGATAAAAAGCCCTCAGAGATTTTCCTGGATTTTCCTTTTTGCATGAAAGGTGCCTGCAAACTTACAAAGCAATCTGTATCATCAGGACTCAGATATGCCAGAAGGGAAGAGGAATGGTGAGCAGGGAGCAATTCAGAGCCGCTGGGTCACCTCAAGGAAAGATTTGGAAAGAGATGAGCCCTTACTGTGTGGAAGGGAAAGCAACATCTGTCAGGAGGTACAAGGAAGGGTTGTTTTAATCCAAGATAATTTTGTGCCCCAGAGACTTTCCTGGGGTTATCCGACAACCCTAACTGAGGTGGTAGTTACTCGTGTGTATGACTCTCAGCTCAGCTCAGCTCATCTCAACCTGGATCTGATTGTCTTTAATTGTTAATTTATGTGTAATTTTCACAAGCCTCACTTTCATTCCCCTGACATACAAGTCTCACTGGGAAGCATTGTATTACAATCCCTCTACTTTTTTAAAAATTTGAAAATCTTTCAGTAACAACCACTTATCCCAACTTTCCCCCCTAAATTATATTCTTCTATAAGTGAGGTTGTCAATAGTTCCTGCTACTACGCACAAAATAAAGCAAAGATATGAAAAAAAGGTCTCTGTTGGACGTAAAACTGCACCGACAATCAGTCGTGTCTAGTTACATTGAGTACAGGGAAGTTAGAAAATGCCTGTTGCTAACAGCAGCTGAGCTGAGTTTGAGCTTTTCCCCCTAACATTCCCGCCCTGCCCCACTTTTCAAATAGCATATTTTTTGACCATAACTATTACTGCTGCAGGTAATTCAATTTCTTCTATGCGATATAATTATCACTAGAGGAAACAAGAGGGGAAAGGTACGATTCTATCTAATTTTCTATGACTTCCTCATCCAGAACTTATACCTTCCCACCCCATAAGCACAATGCTGTACATTTTATTTTGTGCCACTGCACTGGTCATAGGACACAATAAGGCTTATTTTTTCATACCTCCCTCTTCTCTAAGCATGGTATATAAATCACAGCAGAGTTGCTAACAGCGTGTGACTGACAATCTTGCTTGATAGACAATCTGTGATCCTTTCAGCCTTTTACTAATAAGCTCATTAAGATAGAAGGACTGAAAATACTTTCTAGGATATAGCAATGAACCTCAGCAAATTCAGTGCATGTCTGACCACTCAAACTTTAGAGAATCAATCTTTCTTCAATCAAAACTTTGTCAGGTTCTGCTGAATGTCTTCTGAAGGTTACCGTGGTTTTTCTTTACTTTTTTTCTCTCTCTCTCCCTCTTTCTTTTCTTTTTTTTTTTTTTTTTTTTTTTTGCTAATACAGGTCTTTGCAGGCCCCGAAAGCCTTCCAAAGTAATGTAGGTCAAGGTGAAATGGTTCTGAACATTGTTTTTTCTTTTCCAAGTTCAGCTTTTGAAAACCTTTTGAAAGATTTTTGCTAGTTTTTAAGGTATGACCTGATTTTGGATGAACTTTTCAATAAGCATTAGTTTTAAGAAAAGCCTTAAAATACCTGCAGCCTATTGACACTGGCATTTAGACTGAGGTTTCCAAAATGCAAATGGAAAACTACTTGAACTGAATAAGCTACTTCATAGTTCCTCTTCGTATTCTGATTCTGGTCAGACAATTATAAAAGTCCTGTTTGACACACAAGTATATTTTGAGGCCTTAAAATTAATCTCAAAAAAAAAAAAGACTCTGAAAAATAGCACAAAGATAATAGGTACTTCTGAAGAATTCTGTCTGTCATAAGAAGAAAAATGTCAGCGCATCAATACTGTGGTAAATATCTTAAAGGTGATCTCTTTCTGCATTAATTAATATCTTTAAATGACCTATATGATTGAAAACTTACTGACTGAGCAATACTTATGTGATAGAAACTGATAAAATGTTCCAGGGAATGGGACAGGCTAGTTTTTGGGGAGATTTCTTCCTACACCATAGGGAACTATACCACTTAGCTGTATTGGGGAACCGCAGTATGTGAGACTGCAGTCTCTATTGCTTGTGCTAAACAGCTGTGGTCATGCTTCTTCAAGTGGCTGAAAACTCATTCTCCTTCTGGCTCATGAACTACAACATTTTGTTCTGTTAGCCAAAGAATAGACCATAAGTATGGACATCCTGCCCAATATATCCAAATCAGCATAAAGAAAATGTAAAAATGTATGTTTTCCTCACTTTATCTTAAATCTTTTTTTTTTTTTTTTAAATTAATCTCCTGATTCTCCTGGTTTATTCTCATGTTTTTTTCCTGTCTTTGCCATCTTCCTTTTTTCTACACTTTTAATCTTATTTTTTTCCTTTCTTTGGGTTTTGATAAAAGTAAAAATTTCTGTCTCCCCCTGGGTTTTCCTTTTTATTCTACTGCTGGTCTTCTGCATCCTGAGCTTTCCTCTTCTTTTAGACCCTTTCAATTCCTCTGACCACTTCAGGGTCTCTTTCACATTAAACATCCCTTCACTCTTCTAACCCTGTTCTGTCCTACCTCTGAAGTTTCTCTTCTTTCAGTCACAATGGGAGATACAGCTGAATAATGATTACGAGGAGAGAGAAGCTGCAGTTTTTCTTAACAAAACTACAAAGTCTTAGTGGGTTAATGTAAAGGAACAATAACATCAAGCAGTCAATAAGTAGCACTGACTTATCAATGTAGATAGTGAAAGCAAAGAATTAGGCAACTGCCTGCCTCGGGCAATGCTTACAGATGCCATGATTAGACTCAGACAACTTGACTGATGACCAGGATGTCTATGCCATTCCTTTATCTTTTTTCTTTTTTCTTTTTTTTTTTTTCCTTTCTAATTCCTTCTCCCACTTACCTCCCAGACTCTTCCTACTTCAGAGGAAGAGCCTGTTAAAGATTGGTAGCACTAAACATTGTTTATTTCAACTATGTCACCAGGAAGGTATTCACCTCATTCCTTCTGGTAAAAGGATGAGATAAAGACGACCTACTGTGGCATCAGATTTGAGATAGGTAGAGGCTGGGCAATGCAGAATGCCTTTGCTATCATGGTCACCTGAACCTTAACCACAAGACTCTCCATGCACATCAGTTTAGGCAGCTACATATATTGGGATCTCAGTACCTTCCTCTTTCCACTGAATACTTTGGTTACTGAGATATGGCCTCCACACCTTGTAGGCTCTATTTCTGCCTGATGGACCTTTAATGCCTGTTGGCACAACGGCCCAGTTTCAGTGTGGTCACCAGCTTTGTTAGACACATCATTCTAGAGTCAGGTGGCTAAGCACCAAAAGGGTACATCTAATTGCTGCTAGGACATGGTTAACCACTGCCTGTGCAAGAATGAGTGCTGTGCTCTTTCTTTCCTTTCTTTGCCCTTTCATAGCCCCTTATGTCAGGGAGGAAGCCACTCAAAAATACCCAGCCTCTCGCATCACTCGCTCACTCGCTCAGCTATGCTGCCCAAGGCAGTCACCTAATGCCTTGTTGCCAAAGGGTAAGATTCACAGTATCTACTTTGGTGTCTAAAATGCGAACATCAGGGAGCAGACTAAGTCTTATAAGATGTTCAAGCTCTGTGCAGAGAGGGGAACTTACTCTTAGGTCAATTCTCCAGAGAACCATGGAGCTCTGGAAAGCCTGGAGGTAGCTATGAAGTATCGCCAGCTCAAATGCTGTGCTTCAGGAAAGAAAAAAGTATGTACAGAGCCTCAGCCCTTACCATTTGGGGTTTGGCTAGCTCTGCTCTGCCCAGTATTCAGATTGTGAGAATTTATTTTTTCTTTCAGACCAGTGTAACCTCACCCGTTTCCCTATCACACAGGATTCCACTTAGCATCTCTGAATTACTGAATTACTGTATTCTTTACTTTGACACTGCATGACACCTAAATTAGGTCAGCCTGCCTAAGATATCTAGGTATTATCCTAAATGATCACTGGATCAGTTTATTTTGAGGTAAGGATAAAGGGTTTCTCATCAACATCTGCAGTCAGTAAAAGTTTAAGTGTTTTGGGAAACTGCTTAGATGAGAGACACTCTCTTTGTCTGATTGGTGCCGTGGACATGCAAATTATCTGTTGGAGCTATGAAACCTTATCATGTATGTGCTTTAAACATTTTACAAAATGACTCCTGGTAGTTGAATATGAAGGGCAGCTGCAAGAAAAGAACAGAATGTAACCTGTTCCCAGCCCAGCCATGTCTTACCTACAAGAAATTATTGCTCTTGCTAGGCGCATGAAATTGTTTAATATTGTTCCTCATTTTCATTCTTATTTTGAAGCCTGCAGTTGAAGCACATTTAATTTTTGTTAATTACTAATAACAAGTATTCCCTTGACATGAAGATATTATACTGCATCCTGTTTTGCCAAAATGTAAATTGAACTTAATTTTAAAACCTCTAATTAATCATGTAGTTTTAGAATGCAGTTGTGCATTTCCTTTTAACTTGCAATCTTATCATTAGTATATAGTACTAATTATGGTTGCCTAAAATCTAGATACTGTAATTGGATGCACAAAGTGCAAACAAGTTACTGATAAAATATCTTACAGGTCATACAAAACCAATCTCCTGCCAATTAATTAAAGCGCACAAATTGCAGGCAGAGGAAATAACTCGATTTGAATGATAACATAGGAACAAAGACAAGAAGCACAAATAAACATAAGCAGCAGGATCTATTACTGAACTGCGTCTCACTGAGACTCAGACTAAGACACAGCTAAAACAATCAGTTCTCTTTGACATGTTAATGTATATCAAACAGAAGATACACCACCACTGCAGACAGCAGTTAAAAAGCCTCTAATGTGACTGATGACTAGTGAGATTCTTTGTGGTTTGAAATAGTACTGTCCTCATTCTGATGAATGACCCAGCAATTAAAGAAGAGACGGTCCTACTCACATCCAATTTCATAGCAGGAGTGTTTACAGACTGAAGAAGTTATGAAGGAAAGCAAGAAGTCATTAAGGAAGGCAAGAAGTCGTTAAGGAAAGCTTCTATCCCTGTAAGCCACAGCACGTGTGAATCTGGACATAAAATGAAAGGAGCTAGTTGAAAGTTTAGGGGTCAAAATTAGCACCCACAATAACATTGTGACGTTGTGATGCGCTTCTTCTATAGACTGCCTGATCCAGAAGGAGAAGTAGATAAGGCCTTCTTCAAACTACTGGAGTAAACCTCACATTCATAGGCCCCAGTGGTCATAGGAATTTTTACTATTCCAGCATCTGCTGGAAGGACAACACAGCCCAGCACAACCAACCCAGGAGGTTTCTGGAGTGCATTGAGAGCAACTTCCTGACACAGGTGATCAAGAAACCACCAGAGAGGGGGAGATGCTCTGTGGACCACATTCTCACAAAGTAGAACTCATCAGAGATGTGAATATTGGAGGCAACCTTGCTGCTGTGACCATGAGATAGTGCTGTTCAGGATCCTGAGAGGAGGGAGCGAGGTAAAACGCAGAATACAACCCTGGACTTCAGGGGAGCAGAATCTGTCCTCTTCAGGAATTTACCTGGAAGAATCCCAGGGGGCACAGCCCTGGAGAGAAGAAGTGTCCAGAAGTTTTAGCTGATTTTCAAGGATAACCTCCTCCAAGCTGACAAATGGTCTATCCCGACAAGCAGAAAATCAAGCGAAGGCAGCAAGAAACCTGCAGGCATGAACAAAGAGCTCCTGACTAAACTCAGACATAAAAAGGAAGCGTACGAGATATGGAAGCAGGAAGGTGACCTCAGAGGAATATAGAGAAACCATATGAATGAGTAGGGATGGTGTCAGGAAAGCCAAAAGCCGTCTGGCATCTGACAAGGGACATGAAGGGCGACAAGAAGGATGTCTGCATATACACCGGCAGCAACTGGAAGACAAAGGAAAACAAGTCCACTGCTGAATGGAGCTGGGATCTTGTTACAAAGGACACGGAAAAGATCAAGGTACTTTAATGCCTTCTTTGCCTCAATCTTCACTGTTAACACTGACGTTCAGGAATCCCAGGTTCTTGAGACCAGTGGAAAGTCTGGAGCAAGGAAGGCTTGAAGGAGAATCTGGATAGAAAACCTTTAAATAAACCAGACACGTGCAAGTCCACAGGACCTGACAGGACCCACAAATGCTGAGGAAACTGACAGATGTCATTGTGAGGTAACTCTTGACTGTCTCTGAAAGGCAGTGGTGATCTGGGGAGGTTCCCCAGGACTGGAAGAGAGCAAATGTCGGGGGGGGGGGGGGATGGGGGCAAAAACTACAGGAAGGTCAACCTTTCCTCTATTGGAAGGTGATGGAGCAACCAATCCTGGAAATGATTCCCAAACACACGAAGGTTGAGAGAATCAGGACTGATCAGCCTGGAGAAGAGAAAGTTCAGGGGGATCTTGTCAATGTATGTAATACCTGATGGGAGGAAATGAATAAGAAGGAGCTGGACTCTTTTCAGTGGTGCTCAGTCAAAAGACAACTGGCAATGGGCACAAATTGAAATACAGAAAAATTCACTTAAACATAAGAAACAACTTTTTCACGATGGGAGTGGTCAACCACTAGAACATGTTGCCACAAGAGGTCGTGGAGTCTCCATCCATGAAGATATTAAAAACTCAACTGGATGCAGTCCTGAGTTATCTGCTCTAGCTGATTCTGCTTGAGCAGGGCCATCGGACTAAACAGTCTCCAGAGGTGCCTTCCAGCCTCAACATTTCTGTGATTCTGTGACTCTGTGATAAGAACTAAAACAGGAGACCATTGTGCCATTTAGATTATGACTTAGCTTCATACTGAGCATGCAGTACAAGCCAAGAACAGATATTTGCTTTGATTAAAAAAGCTACTTTTTCAAGTTTGGAGAAAAGTTTGCCAAATGAAACTAATTTGTATTCATACAATGGAGGAATTGATCATGTTAATAATGGTATCAATCCTGAAACTAGTACCATCAGTGCAAACTAACTACTGAAAAATTAGACAAAAATGGATAGCTGTTGCCTATAGGCATGTGAACCAGGTTTGCACATTCACAACACACAATGAAACCACACAAATGTATGTAAACAACACATTCCTAGCTAGGCCATCTGGTCTGTAACTGCTGTCTCCGTGTTTGCTGACACGGGGTACCGGCACATGGAAGACTGACTGATATTTATAAAATATTTTTGTCAAGTACAGTCTTGCTATAATTAGAGTAACACGTACATAGAGATAAATCAGAGTCAGCTCTGGCGTTTCCTAATATCACATCCTAATTATTGGAAATCTAGTTTCATTATTTTTGAATAGATAGGCATGAATATTTTTCACATTTCAGACAGATTAATTTAACATTATATTCTTGAGATTAATATACATTTGGGCATTTTATTATTTATGGATGTTTTTATAATAATGTTATGTGGGGTGCTTCAGAAAAATGAGAAAGATGTATCCGTAAAATTGGGATTAATTTCAACTTCTATAAATAGGTATTTTCAAAAGTCAGAAGTTCTTAAAAAGCAAAGTCATCTATAGAATAGGAACACTTTTGAGAAGAAGAAGCAGAAACATAGCCATTACTAAGTGTTGCTGTTGGTATAACAAGCACCTCATGAAAATGGTAAAGGCATATGAGATTCCATCGCACCAGAAACAGATCAGGGTTCTCTCCAGCTCTAACAACTCGTACCACAGAAGCTGACAGGTGACTGATGCCACAATATGGTAAGATAATACATTTGGATTTTGTCTCAATAGGTGGAGTTTTTTTACCCCAGTAACAACTAATGTGCCTGAGATAAGTATATCTGCTAAGAACTGATTGGTGCAGTAACTCTTGGCTCCAAGAGTACAGCCATCTATAAATAATTTTAAGGCAGAGGGAAAGCATCTATTAAGATATGAAGTAGGGGGCTTGATTCTGAATGAAGGAATTCATAGAAAATAACATTTCAAAAGAGGAATAGAAACTTGAGCACTGCCAAATATAGGCACCAACAATGTGATAAGATCATTATTTTTTATAAGAGGCCAAACACTTTGATCTTGCTTTACATCTGCCTATGACACTATTTTTACTAGCAGCGAGAAGAAACATTTGGGCTGGTTGGCCTCAAAAAATACCTCATTTCAAGGGGTGGCAGATTTAGTAACATACTTGAAAGGGTCAATGTTTTTAGGATTGTAATTTTGAAGAGTGAATCAAAGGGCCCAATTTGATCCGGTTTAAGTCAGACCTTATTTAACATAGTGGAACAGCACTCACGTCCCTATTACTAAAGTGCCCAAAAGCTACCTCTGAGTACTATCTTATGTATTTAAAACATGGTTTGGGGAGAAAATGTTTAAGGTCATTTGAGTAGATATTATCTTCTTCATTGTTTTGTTTGTAAATATTCTCTTCAAACAAACGCACTGAAGAAATGAGAGAAAAGCACAAAATCAGTATACATAGCAATAATACTGAGCTAATTTCCTGATGGTTCAGGTCTAATGGGATCACCTGAAGTATCACATCAGGGAAATAGACTCCTTTCTTTATGGTCTCCAATCCATGGCCATGGGATTTGCATTTCTAAAATCATCTCATTGAAATAAAAGACTGCAAGAAATGTTATAAATTAAGCACAAATAAAGGAAATCCAGAGTTAATGCTGCATCACCGAAGCTGTTCATAATGGATTCCCCTGTGCCTAGGTGTTGTTGCAGCCCCAGTAATTCTTGCAGCATTGCTGGGTTTCTGAGTTCATGAAAAGTGAAAACACAAGGGGATGAGTTAATAATACAGGGACAGCCCTGCTCTGAATTTCTGTGCTTTAGCTGCCTTAAATGACAGCCATAACAATATACAAGCAGTTTAACACTGTCAGTGTGGGATTTGGGCAGCAGGTTTAGTTTACTGTTGACAAATACAGTACTTGAGCCTGAACCATCTATCCTGGGATAGAACATGGTATAAAAGGTTGTTGACTAGAAGCTCTGAATAATTCATTGCCTATGCTTTCTTTTCAGCAAGCTAGTAAGTCCCATTTTAGATCAAACTTCCCAGTATGGCAGGATGTTGTCATCCAGGATGATTGGAAACATTTTTGCTCTCTCCTAGTTTGAATTGAGCTCTAAAGAGGAGTTCAAAGGGGCAGAGCTGACAGGGGTATTCGCTCCTAATAATCCTAGCAGTGTGAAATTCACATAGATAGCCAAATGAGAAGAGAAAAAAGCCTTGTCTTAGAGCAAAGTAAAGAGACTAGAAATGCTTTGTGGTTTTTCTGTGATACCTGTGCTCATCGCAAGCGTCGCTGGGAAGAAACCGCATTGTGTGAATGGGACAGAGCTCAGATGCTGTAGGAGGGTCTTCATCCTGGAGCAGTTACACCCTCTTTGCACCCAACTTGTATGTTTCAATGTGGGTATATGACAGTCACATCCCAAAGTGTAGGGTCCTGGTAATTTGGGAGAAGTAAGGGGAGTTTGTTAGTACTTCTGATATACAGACCAGATATTTGCAACAAGAAAAAAGGCATGTTTCTTATTCAAATATGGTGGCGGTCGTTTTGTTTGGTTTTTTTGCCTTGCAGAACAAGCTTACTATTCAACACAGATATTAACAAAATAATTCATCTGGACTTAAGAAGCATAAGTATTCATTCAATGTCAAGCTGTCTTTCTATTTCTCTTCCTGTAAATCAACTCTAAGTTAAAATGTGATTATTTTTTAATCACTTTAACTGACAAAGCATGCTAATGTAACATCGGACATAACAGTAGTATAAAAAATCATGTCTTTCCATTTCACAGTCCCTAACTTTCTGACCTTTTCACGGGAAGGTACTATGAAAAAAAACACCTTATTTTCTAAGCATGCTATTTGCAGGGTGGGCTTTTAAATATGCCCAAATCAACTAGCTACCGCTTTGAAGTAACTATTTTGCAACAGCTGCTGCTTACTGCAGTCCCTCCTGTTTTAGCTGGAAAGGACTTCTAAGTTTATGTACAGTTTTCTCCCAATATTTTTTATTTTATTAATTTTGAAGAAACAGTAACTATAGCTCTATATGCTGATATCTCAGCATTTCAGTGCGCTTATTTTCTATAGATGAATTGTTAACAATATTTAGGGATTCTTTTCTTTGAGATTCTCTGCTATGGTTTGTTTGTGGATGTGAGAAAGAGAGGCTTATAACCTAATATACATGTTTTGGGCAGTCAGACATTAATTTTAGTACTAGGCTTGACCAAAAGAAATTATCAGACTTTAATATCTATGGACAATATCTGGCACAAAATGAGGTCCTGCATGATTCATCGTACTTACTTAGTAAAGTTGTGCATCTGTTTAATTAAAACTTAACTATATGGCAGAATATTGTCACCTAAAATTATGGCTGGGTTTGGGGGTTTTTTTACATGTTGCATTCAAAATTATATTGTGAAGGAGATCCAAGAGGCTGACATTGCCGAGAACACTCTCTAAAAATGACACTGCATACAAATCTTAAAGGATATTTAGAAGGCTAGCCTAATGAAAAGCAGAAAAGCTTTAATTTACTTTCTAAAAATATTGGTAGTTAATTCTTCCTAAGATTCAACCCAACATTTCAATTACTCTAAAAGCTTAAGAACTTTAACCAAGTAACATACCAGTAATTCACAGGGAAAGGCAGAAGTTCATGATTAAATCCCTTCTATAAGCCATTTTAAACATACTAGAGGTAAAATGAGAATTGAAATTATTGAAATTCTAGCCCTTACATAAAAGCGACAAATTGTCTGTCTTAGAATAATAAATACAAACTGAAGTAATTAGCACTTTCTTCTGTGGGGGAAAAAAAAAAGAAAAAAGGGAAAAGTATGATAGGTATAAGTTCAGAAAGAGGATACATGCTCTACCACAGTTTGATAGCTGCCCACTAGCTTTGGGAACCAATCCTTCTGACCACAAGTGAACTACTTGTCCAGCTGTGAAGAAGGAAGAGGGCACTTTTCGTCAGACAGTAGGTCTCCCACCCCTTACCACTTGTTGTAGAGATAGCAAGTGTGTGAGATTCCCGTGCAAGTGTTGGGAGCAGCAGAATGCAATTATAAGACATCCATAAAACACTCTAATGAAAGCCCCATTCTGCCCTTTCACACCTCTTGGACACTATTACTCTGAAGCTCACCTGCCAGCAAAGTGCTGATCAAGTGCACTGTCGGAACTTGGAAAATGTGCTTCAGTTATCTCCACATAAGTGGTGAAACCAAACAAATGGGAAGAAGACATCTGTGAAATATTCAGCATCTGCTACCTTCCAGAACAACAACTGGTTGTTTTAAATTTTTGATAGACTTACTTTTTGCCCACATAATGATGTATGAAAGATTAACCATGTATGAAAATATTTACCAGAGCACTGTGAATCTCTGAAGAAAAAACAGAGCTACTTCTATAGGCCACAGTTTTGCAAGTGAACAAATGTGAATAATAGCTTTCAAAACCTCTCATGTGCTACAGCATTTCAGTGTTTCTATCCTAAAGACGATATGTGGCCTCTAGTCTATATATATTTATATCTATTCACTGAATTTAATAGCAAAGTCACATAATAAAAGTCTACCACTAACTAGGTCAGAATAAAAAATGCTTCTGCAAGATGCCTAACTCTTCAGCATTTGCTGGTGGCCAGCGTGCTGTGCAAAGTGTGACAAGATTAAGCCTGTCCCTCTGTCATGGTTTAACCCAACCAGCAACTCAGCCCCATGCAGCCGCTCACTCACTTCCCCGCAGTGGGGTGGGCGAGAGAATCAGAAGGGTAAAAGTGAGAAAACTCATGAGTTGTGAAAAAGACAGTTCAAAGACAGGTAAAGAAAAACCGTGCATGCAAACAAAGCAAAACAAGGAATTCATTCTCCACCTCCCACGGGCGGGCAGGTGTTCAGCCATCTCCAGGACAGCAGGGCTCCATCACGCCTAACGGGGACTTGGGAAGACAAACGCCATCATTCCCAATGTGTGCCCCCCCCCCCCCCCCTTCCTTCTTCTTCCCCCAGCTTTATATGCTGAGCATGACGTCCTATGGTGTGGAATATCCCTTGGGTCAGTTGGGATCAGCTGTCCCGGCTGTGTCCCCTCCCAACTGCTTGTGCCCCCCCCAGCCTCCTCGCTGGTGGGGTGGGCTGAGAAGCAGAAAAGGCTTCAGCTCTGGGTAGGCCCTGCTCAGCAACAACGAACTCATCCCTGTGTTATCAGCACTGTTTTCAGCACAAATCCAAAACACAGCCCCACACTAGTTACTGTGAAGAAAATTAACTCTCTCCCAGCCAAAACCAGCCCACCTTCCTAGGCAAAATATTCAGTTGAAGATGAGTGACGAAGGGAGAAAGAAAATTTGTTCTCATTTATTCTTAAATTACCTTTGTGTACATCTTGACCTCTTATTTTTGACTTTGAATGTTTGTACTTATGTTTGCTTTCTATGTCTTTCCATATTCTACATATTCTACCCCTCTTCCAATGCTTGTATACAACATCTTGCACACAAGGCATGTTCAGTGAGGCTTTTAAGAAAATAATGAAGCTAACATCTGTTATATTCTGGTCCCCAAGTTGAAAAATGGGTAATTTTAGACCTGCTTGCTACTTCATATATAACATGCTTCTGATTTTACAGCAACCATCATTTCAGACACTGTTTAGAAGCAGAAATATGACCTTGCCTGGTTCAAGCTAGAGAGCTGAGTCCTACCAGTGGGAGTTGCAATGAACTAATATCTTTTGTGCGTTTGGCACAGAGAGGCATGTTAGACTTTTAGCCATGAAAGCCATTCATAGTCAGAATGGAAAGTGGTAACAATGAAGACGATTACTGCTTCTCAGAAGACAGGTGATGAAATTTTCCTAGAGAAGCTGGTTGAAAACTTGCCTTCATTAGTATCAGTGGGGAAACTCCCCTTGGCCACAACACGCTTGGGATTTCACCTGTTGCCTCCTGCCCAAATGAGCTCTCTCTGTGCTCTCTGACTGTGCTCTCAGAAGCTCCTAAAGTTATTTGTGTTGTCTGCATTCTCAAATACTCTGAGAAAAGCATTTGTCTCATAATGAGCAGAATTTTAAAATTTTAGCCCATCATGTATTTAAAAACTTCACCTGGAGTGAACATCTGGGAATCTTAGCAACATTGTTTTAAAAATGTAGTAAAAGCCCCAAAGACCATCATTTTGTGCTCCCAGCTTCCCTTCCTCCACCCCCGAAAAGCTCACTTGTTTATAACATGGCAATTTTTAAGCTACACTTTCTTTCTTTCTTATCCACTATCAAATAAAAAGGCATTGTAAATTTTATTGTAGTGCTCCTAAACCTGACAGTGCAATATGTAAGGCACCCTCATAGTTCTCTACTTTATATATTATTTTTATGATGAGAATTAAGGGCTTTATGAGGCTGTAATTTCTGACATTACCATCTTTTCCTAGGAACTCGGTGTTATCCCCAATACACAGAAGAGAAGCTACAACTTTTCAAGGTCATCTGAACATCTCAAATTAGGAAGGAGAAATGTGAAAAAATGTTTCCGCCCTCTGCCCTAGCTAAAAACATTTTCATCATAAAATTACAAACAAATAAATGCAAAGTTGACATGTATTTATGGGCTCGAATCCTAAACGAGCAGGAACGGTACTATACCTGCATGGAGCCTCTCTGAAGCAACGGGTCAACAAAGTTAATCTGCTTTGAAAGGGGATGACAAAGATGGCCCTGTGGGACAAAAGGTCCCCCAAAACACATGACCTCCCTGTCTGCGGAGTAGACGGTGCTCAGTAGACTGGAAATCTCCACCCATTCCTCTGGTATATGGGTTCAGCACTTCAGCTCACAAAGGGATCTGTGCCTGAATTGTCATCCTCTCCTCACTTTCCCCTACACTGCAGGATTCCCTACAAAGACAGGTTCTCAGTAACAGAAATAAGAGTAATCTTCCCATAAAATTTCATGCTAGAAAGATCATTACTGTCAGGTAGTCTGACCTAATGGCAATCGCTCTACCAGAAAATTACCATCAATGCTAAAGCCTCCTAAAGGTACGTAACTAATTCATTTGGATTCATAGAACTTACTTCGCCCACTGTTTTGTATGTGCTGAATAGTCAAACTAGTTAGATTGCAATACCTCTTACAATTAACACGTCTTGTTCCATATGTAACAGGATACAGCAGAAACTGCTGTTTCTTTGAATGAATGCTATACTTAATACATTTATAAGTCAAACAAGGAACCCGCAGGCTCTGATCACCTATTAATTCCATTAAAGAAGCACAATAATTTACACAACATGGAATTTACACAACAGATTCCTTCAGTTGCTCCGGGCTACAATACTTTTAACCACAAAAAAAATTGCAGTTGTGACTGTGTGTATACACATATGCATAAATAGAACAGAAGTTGTAGTCAGCACAATTTTCTCTCTTAATCTTGCATTGCAAAAAACCCCAAACCACTGTATTATAATGAAAAAGGTGATATTTCAGTGAATGGAAACTAATTCTGCTACCTTTATTCACCCTGACACTCATCATTCATGAAGGAAGTGAGTCCTCACTGGTAAGGACTAATGTTGGTTTTGCTAAAGCACTAACTTTCATTTGAGGAATACAAAAAGCTTAGTGCCACATCCACTAAAACAAGTCCTGCAAAATTGTTGAAATCGTGTTTGCTGACTTCTAATGTGTTTCTCATTTTGTTGTTTTGATTTGATTTTGAAAGCATGCACGCATCTTTGAGGTAAATAACTTATAAATCTTTTTCACAGAAGTTGTATCAAAATAGTTATTTCTCATATCTCATAAGATTAGTGTTATTAATTTATCAATTTTTTTCCTAGAGCTCTGTCTCTAATTTGTGATTTTGCTTTGTTCAAACAGCAACAAAAATTAAATTAAAGGAAGACAAGGTCATGTTGACAACCTAACTAGTGTGCTACACCTTTGAGTTTTGACATGTATTAGAACATGTCCGGACTGCTTGCTTTTTTAGTGACAGCTCTAATCTTTTGGGGTAAGCTCTCACACCTCATTCTTTGCAGAAGTCTGGTTGTGCTATTCCTTCAGTGGAAATGAACTCTGAGACTGATTTCTATATAGCATATAAAGAAAAATGTAGCACAAAAACTATCCAAAGCATATTCCTACTTAGCATATAGACTTGCAAAGAGGAAATAGGTTGTTTCTGTCTCTGACCTTGCATCCATAGGGGAACCTTGTGAGCTGCCTGACATACCCTGTCGGTGGAGTTCCAGCGAACCATAGCTAAACTGGTACGCTCTAAAGTGTTTCAGGCCAATAGGGCAGAAGGAGAAGCTTTTCTAACAGTGTTCTTCCATAAGGCAAGTTATAAAATGCAGATTTTTTTAAGAGATGGCGTCAAACAAAGCAATTGTTATATGAACCACCCCCCACCATAGGTACTTTTACCTGTAAATAGACAGGTACAAGGCAAAACTTATCCTTAAACTAGGAGTTAAACATGGCTTTTTGATGGCAGAACCTTTTTGAGAACCTTATATGTACTGCTAACACAGCAACATTTATTACTGAAAATCCTAGGTGTAAAGTCCCAGGACTAACACCTCACTTTTCTTGCATCCCCATGGTTGCCAACCTAGAAATGAAAGCATCTGGTTGGTTGTCCTTCCAAAAGGTGTAGCTATTTTTGCATTCAACATGTATTTCCTTCATTGTTCATGAATATATTAAAAATCAAGTTTTGTGGACTTTAATACTGCAGGGAACTACCGTACTGACAGTCCTGGAGACCATGGTCCTATATTAATCGGATTTCCATATTATATAGTAGTACCACAGGGCTTTATGAAATACCTCAGAGAAGAGAAATTATGGGATATTCATCTCAGTGAATATTGGATTTTTGATTCAGACTTTTAACTGGCAGCCTCAGTCATCTATGACTGTAATAGATCGTCTACAACACAAAATCGAAGTTAGTGCTGCAATAAATATGGCTCAGAGTTCTAGTTATTTTAGTAAATCTGCTTATGTTATTTTATTTTTACTGTGATAAATCTGTGTACAGGTTACCAAGGTCAGCAAACTGAAGTGTTTAACCTGGCCATTTACTCCATCTTCCTTAGTATTTTGATGAATGTATTATGAAAACATTTCTATTCAGCTGTCAGTATCATAGACTAATCAATTCCTCTCTAATATTCAATACACAGGTAAGCAGAGATTTATTTTTTTAATTGATTTATTTTTTTTAATTAAAGTTTTTTCTGTTTTGTATAATAACTTTTTTAAATTAAAAAAAAAAAAAAACAGCTTAAAATAACCTTTTCTGAAGGAGGAAATTTTAATGAAATTTAAAATTTTTTGGTTATTTCAAATTTCCTATCATATTGAAAATGAAGATATTTGCAAATTATTTGAATTTTGCTAGCTGCCATAATTCATAAATGATCTCTCTTGCTCTGATGAACACACAAAAAATAACGAAAAATGTTATCAACTACAAAAGCACTGTAGTAAACTTTTTTTCTTTAATGTGACCTGAAATGCACGGATATTTTACCCTTGCCTGAAGTCATAAAATCTTGCATGTTATTAAGGTATCTTCATTGGTTTTTTTTCATTATGATCCAGAGTATAGTTTTTCTTAAGTTATAGATAATTATAAATACTGGATATCTCAGTCTTACCTTTGAAGTATAAATTTGTAGATGTAATTGGAGCACCCATTTTTATGACAAGTCTGTGAGTAATTCTGAATTCTTTGTGACCATGGATTTCTCATGCAGTTTTACCACTGTTTCATAGTATGATGACATTTCACTGATATCATTGAGCAAAGATAAAACCGGAGGAACTAAATGTTGAAGAGAAATGGCTTCTAATATTACTAATAAAACAATCCAAATAAAAGTAGATATTTTGAATGAAATAACACCAGCATGAAATCTAGTGCCTGTTTTCTCCAGAGGACAGAGAAAACCAGCTTGGATAGAGAGAAATCAGAATCTAAACCACAAACACCATCCTCAGAAATGAGTTTGGTTTTCGTGGGAAAATAGTCTGTTACTGACAAAACTCCAAAAAATGTTATTCCACCTTTCCCCTTTCAGTTCTTCAAGATCCCACACATGAACCTCGAGGTCAAACCAGTTTGGCCTGAGCTACTTCGTACTACTTGGAGTAAAGCAGAGTGAGCGGAGTCCTGCACGTATAAAATCACCGCTTCACTCCGAGTCAAAGCAGGGAGTTCTGTGCGATGTGTAATCATGCCGGAAGCCTTCCTTAGCTATCAAAAGTAAAACCAAAGGAAGGAGAGAATTAACCCAGGTTCCTCCAGCCACAAAGAAGAGACAACTCCTGCCTTAGCCTCTTTCATGCTCTAGCAGTTTGAAAGAGAGGTATCATTACATTTGAATTTCAGACCCTGCTATCCCTCTGTGTAGGAGCTCGAGTATACAATTTCATAGCCCTCCGGATGCTAGGACCTGGTCACGTCAGGGTAGTTTCCAGTCCACACGCTCCCCCAGGGAGAACTGCTGGTTTTGGCTGCGTGCTTATTACATGGCAAATTGAGAAAGTGGTCAGCCAAAACATTTGCGAATTACTGTTAAATTCCTTCTCTATGATTGTTAAAATAATAATCAAAAAAACCCCAGAAAGTTCTGTAGTTTCATTTTAACACTTTGTTATTCTTGGCTCTTCTTAATTTTAGGTTCATTTTGCCTACATTTTCTCTTAAAATTTTAAAAAGACGAAAAGTCCATTTTGGATAGAACAAAATATTTTAGTCCTTCAAAGCAAAATGATTTCTTTTTTTGTCCCAATACTTTCTTCATCTTCTTGACCCAGGCCAGTGTGATTTATTTGCCAGTTTAGCTCACTAGTAGGAAGTCAGCCCCTGCAGCATCTATATACGATTTTTGTGATTAAGAACCTTATCTTCCAGGCAAAAAGGTTCTGTGAAATTTAGATTTTATTTTTATGTTGTTTTCTATAATTTATGCTTACAAAAGATGGGCAGAAAAAGTTAAATTAGTAAAAAAAAAACATACTTGGAGAGGATTAATCAAAGCTTACTTCAAAAAAACCCACAAAACAAACAAACAAAGCAACACAACAATTTAATAAATTGGGAATGGCACTCAGGAAACACTGAACTGTCTGAGTAAGGTTAAATATCTGGTTTTCATCTTGCTTCATGTTACTGCTTGCCTGAATTTGAAGTGGTTTCTTTTTTAGTTCAGGCTAAGTTCCAAAACCCGTTTGGCATAACAACGTCCATTTATTTTGATACTACATGATATAAAACAATGAGAGATGTGAGCTAGCGAAGGTTCGGATACAAACCAACCAATCTCTGTGTCCTTGAGGTTAAATGCGGAATTACTGTCTCTTCTTAATGGCTCATGGAGATGCCACATAGGTGAGATGCAGTAGTTTCTATCTTGTATTGTTATATGAGTGCAATCTTCCTTGTGCTAACTGCCATAGTTAATGGCTAACATTTATAACCGAGCAGTTTATTCTGCAGCTGGAGAAGTAAATCCAGCCAAAAGTAAAAAAAAAAAAGCTGGATTTGTGTCTAAAGCACTTAGCCAAGACCCTCACTTCACTTGGAGAGGTCCTTAAAGGAGAAGCTGCTCAGGTGCATACAAATATTTGCCTACAGCAGCTGCTCTTTACTCTCAGGGGTGTAACGTGTAACTTATGCTTCCCCACATGTAGTACAAGTCACTTCTTCAAATGTGTTTATAGTATCCTAGTGGAAAGGCTTAAAAATCTTCAAGCCTCAGATCCCAGGGGTGCAGAAGTTTCGTAGGTTAAAACAATGCTGAGGTGTGCAGTGCAAGGCAAAGGAAAACCAGCTTGTTTCCTATTTTGTGGATAAGTACTCAGAGAGTGATTGTTGTGATGGGGGAGTAAATATCAGTGTGAAATTGTACGGCATTATAATAGATGTAATACACTAAGTTTCTCATATTTAGAAAACTCCGGTTAGAGAGCTTTTTAGTTCTGCTCTTTCACAGAAACACACGGCGGTGAAAATATACTGGCTCATGTTGGTCCTCCGTTCGCTCTCACTGAAATACCTTTCATGCTGCTCATTCAAGCCACAGAATTCTCTGCATTAATTTCATAAGTCTATTGATTGGACATTCTATATATAACTTTGCATTCTATCTGTTTCTGGAAAAAAGTCATTTTGGTCATCTGTTAAAATAAATGTTTAATCTTTGATTGCAGATGGATGCTGATAGGATGTTGTTACTGGTTTCTTTGTTTGGGGGGGCTTGACAGTTTTAAACTTCAATAATATTTTCAATTAGAAAAAAATGGGGGGGGTTTGATACTCATTTGAAGGCACCACAAAATTCAGATGTACCACCTGCTTATTAAGAAATATAGTAAATATGAACACGCATCTGAAAGTAAATCCTCAAATACAGATAAGCTTGTAGAACCTTCAGGTTTCTCAAGGCTAGAAACAGGAACACCCTGAGACCTATATTAGGTCATTTGTTAAATGTTGTCACTTGTTCCAGCCATCCATAAAATACTCACCCATATGTGAATCCTTACATATTAATCGGGTTGAATTATGCAGCCAGCTGTTACAACAGCCAGAAAAAACACCTGTCCCTTTTAATGACTACTATCAATAATCTTTCTTGCAGTGTTCTGAGTACAGTGAGAAAAGTAGTTTTTGTGTGATATTTTCAGTCTACGTGAATGAGGAAGCACCAGAAATCTTTTCAAAAAGTTGTTCTCCTGGGTCTTTTAGTTGAGATGTCGCAACGAAATAGGCTCTGATAAGTTCCAAGCAATGAAACACCAAACCTTCTGAGAATCATCCTTTCCTAATTACCATTTGGTATGTTAAAACCTTTTCAGCTCCAGTACATTAAAATAAGAGGCAAGACCTGTATGAGTTGATAGAGCAGAAACTATTTCAGCTCTCAGCAGTTTCTGAGCTCTCTGTTCCCTGCTGCGATCATATAAGAGCAAGAGAAAGGTGTAGCCTGTTGAGAAACTGCAGTGTTTTTTTTGTTTTCTTTTTTTCTTTTAGACCCTGTTTACTCCTGGGACATTCCTGCATAAAACTACCACTTTCCACTCAACCACTTCTTTTTAGTAGCACTTTATCTTTTAGTGTTTCTCCAAGCCTGTTAAGTTGGAGAGCCCGTTGGCTCCATTAAGTAAACACTTAAGTGTGATTTGACAGCAGTGAGATCTCTGTGGTTTTTTAAGACTCAAAGATCACACCCAACATTGTTTCATTCATGTGACCGAGGAAGCAGGTAAATTACAAATGTCCCCTGAAAATTTTTGCTAGCTAATAGTGATGGCAGACTTAATCACTTAATAGAATTTCCCACCATGATTTTTCCCTTTTATAGAATGAGCTCCATTAAAAGACATAGCCTTCCTCTTCAAAAGGAACGCTAACACTTCTCGTCTATGGATTTCTCCTTTCTTAGGGACATTGCTCTCCTATTTCTTTTCTGTCACTAAACACTTTGTGCATCAAACTACGCTCGTGTGATTTTCCTACTACCATATCGCTTGCTCTTCCATGTTGCATCTTCGTGGTCAGCCTAATCAGTTCTTCTAGCAGGTCCTGACCTGTTGTTGGGTCAGGAAATTTTTGCCCCACAAGCAGAACATTGAGATATAATCTATTGGAAGCAGGAAACCCTGTCTACAAGAGACAGAATGGATTAAATAACTGTCATAACCTGTTGTGCATCTCTTGTCAGGACTCTTTCCTGCCTCGTGAAATAAAAACATACCACTTCTTAAGCCCAGGAAATGGTTTTGTAAGAGTTAAGGATTTTTTTTTTTTTTTTTTTTTTTTTTGAGACATCCAGTTCTCCTGAAAGTGTTACAGCCTATTAATTAGGCATGGTATTTTTTTTTTTTTTTCATCATTAAGTTATCAGCTTTTACTGTCATTAACTATCAGCTCAGTACTGCTGTTTATGAGAATGTTTGGTTGATTTGCATATATTCTGAATAAATGTTTTTGCACACCAGAGAAATACATACTCAATTCTCTCTTGCCTTGGGCAGACATAATCCCAGAAATGAAACAATTAAAAATGAACATATTTTCTAACACTTTATTACAATACAGCAGGGCTTGCACTAAGGTATCTTTATTATTTTCAGCACAGTGTTGCAGAGTAGTGCGCATACACCATACTTGGAAAACTAAATGACTAATCCCCAGTAGCACAGAAGACTTAGAGAATAGCACAAAGATCACTGTATATTTCAGAACTGCAAAATTTATGTTTTACAACCCCAGAAGAAACATGTTTTTCTTCACCGGCTACTACCAGCAATACTTATCTCAAAACGTCATCAAAATAAATGAACAAGCAACTACAATAACATTTGTTAAGGAGTATGTTGGCATGGGTCTTCCAACAAGAGAGATGTTAATTCATGGAGGAGCAGCTAGAACTAGAAGGATATGGACCAAGTAGTTTTCTACTAGTAGTACAAAATGCTAAGTGTTTTGTTGAAGAGCCTTTTGTTCGAAGGCTGTGACATATTTAGAACAATACAACAGAAGGCAGGACCTCTGAGCTTTCTGGCCTTGCTTTTGACACTTATACCCACAGAAGTTTCTCCCCCTCCCCAACCTTTTTTCCTCCCCAAATCCCATTTCTCTACTTGTATTAACTTCACAGGTGTTTCTAAGGTCATTGATTATAGTGAACAGGTGGTGTTCTATAACTTTTCAGCAGAGTTCACACAGATGTTTAGTCTGACTCCAACTTACAGTGTCGGTCACACATTGTTAAAAAGAATGTCTGAGAAGGCTGTTCATTCAATGCTGCTTTTTACAGGAAATCTGTGGAAGGGAATTTTTTAATCTGTGAGGTGTGATCAATGTCCAATAGGCCATTAGGCATAACCTAGAAGAAGTGGGAATGGTGCACAGTATGATCAAAAATACATATCTGGAATGCTGGAAACCTATATTCAAAATATCACTTTGCTTGATTACATTTCTCTTCATTCCTGCAAAGGTAGCCTAATTATTCATCTCTTTCTCACAGGAACAGGTCCTTCTCACTTCTCTTTTTAGGAAGTAAATTAAACATTTTTCTATTACGGGCACTTTTAGTATTTTTACAGACTAAATACACGCTAACAATTGTAGGGTGTTAATATATGAGGGTTATGAGCCTGTACTAAAACAAACCAACACCAGAGTTTGTAAATCTACAGCCAAGCGACATCTTACCTTCAAGGTGGAAGCTCACAAGTTGTAAAATTCTAGTGAGAAAAGTTTCAGGTTTATTATATTACTTTCCAGCCAGGTTCAAGCTACAATTTTGTGACCTCCTTTGCAGTCAGTGAGGCCGAGAACAGAGAGCATTCAGTTCTGCCAGAGAAAACGCTCCTCGAAGTAAGACCTGCTGCTGATGGGAGTAACAGGCAAATGCTTCAAACAGAAATATTATTTAATCGGTCCTAGCCCACCATTCTGTCATACACCCAGCTGTGGAGTAGTACCTGGGGAAGTCTTTAAATCAGCTGGTGATCTTATGCCACCAAAAAAAAAGAAGATTGATAGTACTTTTATTTTTTAATTTATTTATTATTTAGCTGGTGGAAGTGAAAATGCTACTGTAATTCACATAAATTTCAATTACCTGCCTTACCTTAGTATTCTAAAGCTATATTCTCTTTCTTATCAATTAGAAATAGTATTGTTGACAGTGGCGAAAGAGAAATAGGAAAGAAGGATAGAAAAGGGAACAAAAAGCCAATAGCAAAGTGTATTTGCTTCACTATATAAGGAAATAAAACATGGCACATACTCATTAGAGAAGTACTCCACTGTTATATGAAAACTAGGTTGCTATTGTCTGACTCCAAGGACAAAACGATTAGGTGCGCTGTTCTCTGTCCTCTGTGAATATTTCACCTGTCAACGAATTCCCTTCTATCCCTCTTTTACAAAGAGTACATTCAGTATTAGAACTTTTTTTAATACTTGCTTTCTTTTTAAATATACCTTTAAAAATAAATCATGATTAAAATTAGAAACTTTTTGAAATGACAGAAGCATTTTTAATTCTGATTAGCCAGTAGATATTTCTGGGAAGACTGGACACTTGTAGTGAGAGAAAATGCTCTCTTATTTGTTTGCTTTAAGGTCTCCTGTTTTGCCCACTGCTTACTGTTAAGCAAAACAGTAAGAATAACTTGTAATTGGGGCCGTATTGCAGGAAGAGAGGGCTGATCTGGGTTGGTTTTAACCAAAAGTACACATGTAAATGTAATTTCTATTGTAACAGAAAAGGCTGTGGAACCTAAAGTTTACTGTTATGGTCTTCTGACCTTTTCTTGTGACAAGGGTTTGACCAGCACTTTCATTCCATTTTCATTTCATCGTCCATCTGTGCAACTGTTTCCAGAATCAAAACATTTTTTGTATTTCAGAACACTTACCATTTCTGAATTGGCATTATGTAAGTCTTTAATGCACAAAGAGTCCACCACTCGCTCAAGAGAGCATAAGGTACGCACCATCTACCTATCCTGCTGATCCTGAACGGGTATCTCACGACAACAGCACCAGACCTGTGGCAATGGTTTCAAAACTGCAAATGCCTGTTACTTCATGCTGTTTTCAATTAGGGGAGTGCCGAGAGCTGGGTTTTTTGGTTCAACAGTAGTTCTAAAAAGACAGGAAATAATTTGTTCAACCTGAAACAAGCAGTGTTAAGGGAAGAGGATCGGGTGATGGGTTTTGTTGCTTTTTCAAGCTTATGAGGCTTTTGCAAATAGAATTTGAGGTCTTTTTGAAACTGAAATCTTTCAAATAATAAAGTAATGTTTCTTTTAAAGCATAGAAATTATGTATTTGGCTAGATATTTTGGGTTTCTCACCTCTGACAGAGAGCACACAGCAAAACTAAGACAAAATGTATTATCTGGTGCCACCCTACATTTAGACCAAAAAAAGAAAATCAGTGAAAGAATGGATCCTATATCTACTTCAGGAACACTAGTGTGATGAATAATTCAGCTGAGAAACCTGTGGTCTCCATATGGTCCTGTAAGAAGAGCTCTGATAAGCTGCTTTTCTTGCTACTGAGAAACAGATATGAAACCAGGCAAGATATTGGGGTTTGGGGAAGAAAGAGAAAGCATGAGCAGGTGTTTCATCTTTTAATTTGGAGGGCCGTGTTCAGAACCAGCATTTCTGACATAAGCTGCTTTGAGTGACTTTCTCTGAGACAGCTAGCCTTTCTTCAAATATCTGAATGTGCCAAACCATATATAAAAATGCAACTCAGTTGCTGGGATCTCAGCTCTCCTGCGCTTCTGTAACTCAGCTATATGGGTGGGAAAAGAGAGGGGATGACTATGTGTTGCAGACATTGCTTTTCTTTTGTTAAAACTGCACAACAAAGGTCTCTTTTTTTAGTTAGTGAAAAAAAAGAGGGAATGGAAGAGTACCCCCACCAAGCCAAAAAGTAGATAGATGCTGCTGAAGTGATATTTACATTCAAATGAATATAAGAGCATAAAATGTTTTAGTTGGAGACGTTTACCCATCAGGACTATTAGCCCATCAGGGCTCATCCATGTTAAGTATTCCATTTCTTTAGAACAGCATCTAATTGTTTCTTGAACGATCCTTGTGTTTTGCCTCAGCAACAGTGCCTGATAGGCCATTCCATATGTTTATTATGTGCTAAGTGAAAAAAGTCTTGCTAACATCTGTCGGAAGTTAGCTTCTCTCTCATTTCCATTTATGTCTCTTGCAATTCATACTGGGTGGGAAATAGTTATTCAGGCTGACATTTTGCACTCTCACTGGATTTCAACCTTCTTCAGCAAAGACCCTCTAACCTTCACTCTATCTCACACAACATTTAGCATCTGATCTACATAATTTTTTTTTTTTTTTCTAATACACTTGTTATTATGGTGCTGATACATTTTTTTTTTTTCCAAAATAAGCATTATGGAAAGAAATTTTGAGTAAATGTTATTGGCTTGATAGTCTGCTGATACAAATCAATACATTTTACCTGAAATTATTGAAGCATGATGCTTTGCTTTAGATTAGACTTGGCCTCAAAAATGAAATAGTACAAACTCATACAAGCTTGAAAAATCAGAGTTTGAGATAATGTATCATCTCAAAAAGTTTAAGAATAAAAAATTTATTCATAGAGAAATCAATGGTACAGTATGAGTTAGGACTGTAAGACAAAAAAAAATTATAAAGAGCTGAACTGCAATTGAAGAAACGGTTTGAGCTCTGCCTTGGTTTGCTCTGTCTGAAAGCTGACTTTTAAAACAAATAAATACAGCTTTTAAATCCTCTACAGAGCTGAATGATTCAATGATGCTGTTCATGCCTAATGAATGCTCAAATGATGTTTCTTTTAGCATGCTCAGAACTTACTGGTGTAGTAAACAACTGACAGGACTTACACTGCAAGCCCCCAAAAGTCCCATTTTCTCCAGTTAACAGAGCGGCTCTGTTGAGAAAATATCTTCCTGATCTGAACCTGAATCCTGTTTTCTTTCTGTGCCAGAAGTCCTTTAAAGAAAAGCATTAAAATCTGTGTAGTAGTACCAAAATTATTTCTACTGTTGTTTGCAGAATATGGCCACAAGTGCTTTCAGTATTCCAAACATCAGCTTGTCCTTACCCAGCGTGCTGCACCAAGCATGTTTTCCCTCTAGGGCTCTGTGCTTAGCTATAGCCAAGGAAAGGAGTCCCACCTCTCCGCGACATCTCTGCAGTGAAAAACAGGTTGGCATTGATTCTTCCAGACCTCAGTGGCCATGAAGTACTGGAAAAGAGGGAAACACGGTAATGAAAACATGAATTATTATTTTTCCTCCAAGGCTCTCAAGATGCTGTTTGTGCAGAAGGGAAGGAGGTTAAGTAGCAGAAACAAGTGCAGACTGCTTTTCTTTTGTCTGCCATGTACCTGTACGTGTGCTCTCATACATAGAAATGTTTGTGCGTATGCATGCACATGCATTTGTATTTACGCATATAATGCAAGCTGCAGTGAGTGTTGATGTCCCATTAGTGCTAGGAAATCCTGAGTCTGGGGGACTCTGTAGGGAAACAAACCTGCTTATCTTGTTGCAGATAGAGATAGGCTTATCTCTACCTGTACTTCTGCATATATATTCTCCAAACTTGGCTCATTTTTTCTATCTGCTGCTACTGTGTAATACTGATCTTTTCTGGCCTAAAATGTCCACCCTCACTTTTCTTAGATCCCTCTTATTAAATTCTAAAGTTCCTAAAATAGCATCAAATAGTCACATTCCAGCATAACAGTATCTCTGTGACTTCTTGTCCCTAACAGGCACAGTGAACTCACAAGTCAAATCATTCATGTTTAAGCTTCAGCAAATTCAGTCTCAGATTTGAAGTCCTGTAATGTATTCTTCTCACATATCATCAGACGAAGCTAAGTATTTGAAGGTAAAATTTTGTCCCTTTGCCATTTATAATTGTTCAGGTTCATTACATTAAATACTCTCTTCAGTTACATCTGATCACTTTCACTGACCATAATAAATCTGAGGAACTATGAAAGAGGTTTGAGTTAACCTATCTTACCTCATAATTCATCATTCACATACCTCTATCAAAAGGTATCATTTGGATGAAGGTCTTTATTACTTAGCAATTGGAACAGGCTGAGAGATTGCATCCATACTCTTATAGTCACCTCGTTAGTTGACAGTAACGTATTATGTCACCACCACTTAATCTCATTCGATGGGTGCCTGTGCCATGAGTTGGTTTGCCCTGCTGCTTGGTCACCGACACTGCTGATGGTTTGTAAGGTATATATATGGAGCCAGGCTGTTCCTGGAGGGGCACACTGGGAGAATGAGGGACAATAGACATGTTGCAGTAATGGAAATTATGATTAGATGTAAGGAAAGGTTATTTCCAAAGAAGATGGTCAAACATTGGAGTTACCCGTAGCGGTTGTGGAATCTCTGCTCTTGGTGCTGTTTCAGTTTACAAGATGATAGAATGACAGTTCTGAGAAAAATATCATGAAATATGAAAAAAAATCATAAAATATCTGCAATGTAAAAAGAAGCTGTTCAAGGATAATGTCTAGTTTTTAATTAAAACATTTAAAAATCCAAACAATAAGATGTAGTTGAATATTAATTTCTTTTATATCTCTTCAAGTGCAAACACTAACTGGGAAATTGACCACGTTCCAACACCTCAGCTAACATACAATTTAGATCATGATGTATGTATGTTTTCTACAGGTGCAGTAAAGTGGGTAAAACTAGTTTTCATAGAATCACGGAATGTAGAATAGTTGAGGTTGGAAGAAAGCTTTGGAGATCATCTAGTCCAATCCCCTGCTCAGAGCAAGGTCAGCTAGAGCAGGTTGCTCAGCACAGTGTCCAGTTGGGTTTTGAATATCACAAGGATGGAGGCTCTGCAGCCTCCCTGGGCAATGTGCTCAAGTGTTTGACCACCCTCACAGGAGAAAGAGTTCGACAGGAATTTCTTGTGTTTATGGTTGTGCCCGTTGTCTCTTGTCCTGTCACTGGGCACTATTGAAATGTCTTCTTCATTCCCTCCCAGCAGGTATTTATACACTCAGATGAGATGATACCTCCCCCGAGCCTTCTCATCTCCGGGCTGAATAGACTGAGCTCTCTCAGCTTCTCCTCATATTTTGGACACTTCGGTCACTTAACCATCTTCACGGCCCTAAAATTTCCTTTTTGTGCAGGCAAAAAATAGCAGTTAATAATGAAAGAAATGGTCTTTGTTACTTTAATACTTTCCTATCTAAAAACTGGGGAAGAAGTTGTGTATAAAAACATTGAATAGAATATTTTAAAATAAACTTAAGAAAAACAGAAGTAATCCTTGAAGTGTCATTTGTTTTAATTTAAAAGATAATTATAATCTTATAATTATATAAGATAATTTTCTATTAAAATTATTTTCTAGTAAGCATAATAAAAATATCATCTTCCTGTTTCTCCCTTCAGTACTTATTTTCCAGTCAGATTTGATATGATATATATATGCACACACATATTATATTATTAAAGATGGGGGTTTTTGCAAACTATCATTGAAGAGAAAAGATTTATTAATGAAAATGTTTCATATAATTGCAGAGGTATTCCACCGGTTGCCTTTTTTCTATTTGCATTGAAGTTTAAAAGTTCTGCCAGTTAAGAAAATTCATTCTCATTTTGTTCAATTGTATACCACAATATTGTATCAATTGTATACCACATTTCCAGCTGCCTGCTATCAGTACAAGATGGTGATTCTTGTCTTCAGCTAGTACAAGGTTTATTTTCTAAAGTTGCCCCCTTAGCTGAAATAACACAAAAAACCAGATATAAAAAGCTTTCTCTGGGATGTGCAGCCCTTTTGTAATTTGAGCATGCACAGACTCTAGTAAGGGTCAGGACAAGTCTTTCTTTAATTATAGCAACAGAGGCTGGTATTTCTTTTTCTTTTTTACCTAGTCATAAGATTGCACCATTCAAAGATCTCTTTGAATAAGATTTCTTTTTCTTTCTGTTGAATAATTCCACATATTAATTGGTGATAACACGCACGTGTAAATTTTATGAAACACAGTGTTATACGCCCTATATCATCTGTGGTCATCTGTATGCTGTGCATGATCTCTAACTATGTAATTAACTTTGGAGGGGAAACCATTGCGTTATTATATGGTATAATATCATGATATCTTTTTGCAACTATTACTGAGAAAGGAAGAACACAATGCTGTCAAATTTAAGTGACTGTCTAGACCTCCAAGGCTCAGCTTGTTCCATGTCAGAACAAATTTACTGTTCAACCTCATTTCTAATGCTTGTTTACCTCTTTCCTAGATGCTGGGGCTGTCATTCAAACATCATTTATGTAAGAGAGGTGGTTCCACATTTAGTAAAGTACAACCATTTTCCTGTAAATATTATCACCAAGCAAGAGAAAGAGAGCTAAATGCTTTCAGTGATTCATTCACTGCAAAACTCATCCTGCAGAATGTATTTATATTTAGCATTGTAGCCCTGTGGATCTCATGTTTTGGTGTAGAAAGGCCAAAAGAACAATCAAGGAGAAGGTTTAGATAGACCAAAGCTATTGTACAGGCCAGGTCAGCCAGCAAACCTGTCCCAGAGGTATTTATAACGCCGTTGCCTTCCCAAATACAGCCCAGACACAGGTGAGAGAGGTTGGAGTGCCTGCAGGTACAGTCTCTGCTTTGGTTACTCTTCATTAGATTTCAGTATTCCGGGGGATACTCAGCTGTGGTGTGAATGATGCCTTCTAGGTTCCCACGTCAGGAGGCAATGTGTGATGAATCCTATTGAGACAGATCTTTCACTGCATTATTTTTATTTTCCCGGGAGAAAAGGATGGGTTAACTCTGCAGTCCACGTGCAGGAAAAGAGAAACAGAGCTCCTTCACCTTGATGTTCAGCTGAAGTGAAGGCACATTCATTTTCTACTGTTCGTAGCATGAGGAAATAACCGAGTCATTTTTTACACCAACTTTACTAATAGGAAGTCTATGTCTGTGGGCTCTTTTTTCTCAGCTTCCAGAAAGATTTTATGCCTCAAAGAATGGCAGGAAATAAAATTGGAAATAAGATTCTCCACCTACATAGCAAAAATAAAATAAATATTTAGATCAGGAACACACATGGTTGGTTGTAAGGTGAATAGTTTTATATTGCAATAATATGAAGAGAGTCTAATCAGAATTGATAGCTATTTGTGCTAGGTTCTTAAGATATGATGTGTCCGGCAAAAGTTATGGTCTGGGTCCATTAAATGCCCCAAAGAGAAACTATTTGACGAATTACAAAAATATATTTTATTAGATTTAAATAATGCTTCTTGGCCATCTAGATTTGTAATTTTATATTTATCTTCAAGCAACAAAATGTAGAAAAGACAATGACCTGCTTCTTTCAAAGGTATTACCCAGACCAGTTGGCACTGTTTGCTGTGGTACACATAAATTCATTTTACAGTATACCCATCAGTGAGAACATGGGCATGAAGGAGAAAGACTGGCTAACAAGTCCTGGCCTCTGTGATTTCTGAATAATGTTGGAGTAAAGAAGGCAAAGAAACTGCCCTGAGTGGGAGAGTGTAAAAGGAATATAGAGGATAATTAGATAACATTTAATCAAGGCACCACTCTGAATTACCAGTTAAAAAGTGACAGACAGCAAGAAACCAGAGAGAAGGTAGCAATATTTCTGAGGCTATCTGGGTTTGACATACTTGGTGCTTTTAACAGTTTTCTGCTAGTCAGAGGCAGCTAGCCATAACACAGTATTGTCCAATAGAAAAAATAATTAATGAATAATAGCACATGGAGAAATGGAGAAAGCTTTGAAAAAAGTAAGGCTGAGAATAACTTTATTTCTACACTGGCTTGGCACTCAGGAGATTGTTTCTTCTTATGTCCCCTTGCTGTTCTTATACAGTAGGGAAAGAGAGCAAAGAGGTTTTGGGTTGGATTGGGGTTTTTTACATTTTACTTTTTACTTTCAATCACAAGAGATTAGGCTGGACAAAACAATGTGGCTCTGCATGAGCCACAGGCTGAGAACGACAGGTATAAAGCATATGTCTGTAATGCAGAACTAAACAATTTGGATTAGAAGTGGTTTACTACAGTCCTTTCTTTGCAAGGTTAATCACTTTTTGAAGCATTTTAAAGATAATTTCCAAATCGTATTTCATTCTCTTCTCTGATTTACAAAACGGATGGTATTTGTTGCCATGTCTACAACTCGTTTTAATGCCTTCCGTACAAAGAGTTCCATTATAAATGACCATGTCAAAATTAACCTCTAATACAATGAACTTCTTTTGCTGTTTGCAATTGTACAGGCCATCTACCCTCTCAATCAAAATCCCATTTATGTTTGTGCAGCATCTCCGTGGCAACTACAAGAAAAGCTTGTTGGAAAGTACCTTGGCAGCTTATCCTTTTTTTTTTTCTTGCTGCCTTTTTAAAGAAGAGCCCCAGTGTTCTAGAAGTAACTAGAAGAATAAGCAGCCAGCATAATGTGGCATTCTCTGATCATCCTGAGATACCATATACGTGTATTTCAGGGACAGGGTTTGAAGGGAAAAACAAGAAAATAACTACAAGAAAAACTAAAACGAGCAAATAATCTTAATCAGGAGTGCAGGAGGTGCAGGTCCTCCCACTGCTGTCTTTCGGCCATTATCCTTAATAACTATTTTATAAACTTAGAAATAAGGAAAACAACAGCAGTTTCTGGGACTGTTCAGAAGAACATGTAAATTTGTGAAATGTATAATATTTCAATAAATTCCCTTTTTTCAGTAGATCCACTTCTGGACAAAATGGTATATAACTTAACATAGCAAATAATAGCTACCCTGTATTTCCAGTGCCCTGCTGGAAGAATCACTTATTTTCACTCTTCTTCTCGATGTGAAAAGTCATTAATTTTGCAGAGAACAGTTGGCATTTTCACAGCAGTGACTATTTTTCACTTGAGGAGAGTGGAAAAAAATCACTATATATTTTCTTTGTGTGGAAAGCATAAAAAATATGAAGCAGATCCAGTGGTTTCATTTTTCACAGAACCTGCAATAATGTGATTTTCACTGGTCTTCTCAAAAATTGCTTTGGCAAACCCTACTTTAAAATAGCCATAAGACATTTCTAGTTTTTCTATCTACACCGTAGTAAAATAGTTAAACTATATTTTCAAAGAGTCTTCTTTTTGATACGTAAGCATGTTTTAAAACCAAGATATTTTTACTGACATGTTCCTCGCATACATTGATAGTTAAAACATTTTAAGTGTGCTTTCCAAGTGTGACAGCATTAATATCTGTTTTCCCCAAATATTGCTGGACTTTTAAGACATGAGTGATTAAATCAGAAAAGTCCAAAAAGTACATTACTATCAAAATTTGGTCACACATACAAGCATTGCAAGAAAATAAATACAGCTCCTCTGGTTTAAATGTGAGCAATGCCTGCAAACATCAGCTTTGTCCAGTGAAAGCTGTATCAAGATTCTCGATCTTGCAACATTAATGTCAGTAGGAGCAATGACTTTAATAGTGCAAGATTAGACCTTAAGTGCTTTCTGGGCTCACTGCCATTTTCTGAATGCTAGTGGGTTGCTCTTGTCCTTGCAAGTTATGTTCCTAATATTCATTACAAAATGAATATCCAACTGTAGCAACCGATCTGCAGTGATTTCCTTTCTGGTCATATTAGGTGAGAATAAGCTCTTCTATAGCTCCCTTAGTGAAAAGAGTTGATAGAACAAACATTCTTCTTTTAAAATATTGAAATTAAAAACTGAAACAATACACAGAATCAATATCCTTCTCTCTCAAATATTTATCCCATGTGATACAGTTTTACTATCATTCTTTATACCATACCTTACCATATTGAGTATATCGAACCAAACTCAATAGGCGAGAATATCACGGCAGAGAGCTAAACATGTAACAAAAAGAAAGATTTCTGGCCTAAATTTATCTCCTCCCCAAACTCATTGAGAAACTCCTTTATGGGTTTTTTTCTGTAAAGATGAATCCTAGAGGGTAGAACAAAATGTCATGACAAGTACCTCAAGATACAGTCAACTCACTATTTCATCAGACACAGAGGGTTTTGTCTCACACTGGTAACCATTTAGTTACAGTATTAATTTAGGAGTAACTTACTAGGTTGAAGGTTGGGTTCATGCTGCTGCAGCAGTCACTTTTCTAGTTGTTATAAGATATGTAACTGGAGGGTAGTGATTCACCTTTCTTTACTCCAGGAGGTGGACATCAGAAGGGGTTGGATCGAACTACTTGCTAGTACAATACTTGATTTTGCAAATCTATCTGTTTCCACTGGGGAAAAAAATAAATAGCTACATTAGTAACTGACTGAAGGACGGAAAGAGAGAGAAGCTGAGTTAAGCCACCTTACCTACTGGTCTTGCAAAACATGAGCCAAGTGAAGGGAGCCTGTGCCACACAATGGTGAAAGCTGAGGGATTCAGATATTACTGAGGCTTGATAACATTACTGTTAGAACAAATAGGGATGTTAACCTTTTTTCCCAGGACACATTAGGAATTAGGGTTTTTGCAAGCAGTACCACAATTGAGAATGTGACTTAGTCTTCCAAATTCCTGTGTGTGTATGTGTTATGATATGCTTTTAAGTGGATGATTAGCCAAGTGTCCTGTAGGACATTATCACCTTCCGTGCATAAGAAAAAGAGACACCACAAGCAACACAGTGGCATGAGGAACTCTAAATCCAGGCCTTCTTTCCTTTACATCCTTAAATTTCCAAGCTAAATAATTGTAGCATAGGCTTTTTGTGTAGTTTTTCAAAACATGTATTTTTTAAACACTTAAAATGATAATATATAGATAGATAATAGTTTTCTCCTTGATCAGTCTAGTTCAGTATTTCAAAAACTGTTACTAATGAGTAGAATTTATCTGATAGTCTATTTAATTGTTTCTATTTCATACATCAGTAAAACTCTGCTCAACTGAAAAAGGTCATAACTTGAAAATACAGTTCAAGAATACATATATATCTTCTTGGTTTCTTCCGTAACATCTAACTCAATTGCTTTTAATTACAGATAAAAAAAATAAAATAAAATTTGTGAAAGTTTAAAACAAGCCAACTGAAATAGAAAGCTGTTCAGCTCATTTCCTTTGGTTGCCATGAAGTTGATGTAATTAGCAGAACTTTCAAAGCCTTTTATAATGTTTATATAGAGGATCTTATGTCTGCATCTTTTGGTGGTTTGACTATTTTTGAATGCAGGGGATATTACATGGTCTTCACTGTGTGATTACCGGTCTTAGCAGGCAATCTTTTTTGTGTGTTGGGTAACTCATAAGATCTAGGTGGTGTCCTTAGAATGTTATTGCTTTCATCAAAACCTTGATTGAAAAGCTTTAGGTTTCTTTGCTGAACTCTATGGTTAGTTAACTGTTAACAGTGGTGGTTGTCCATTTGTTTCATGGGAACATGTTGGCTTTCTAGAAATACGTATACCGCTCAACTCACATGCTTACATTTCTTAGAGTCCTACATTATTTCACTGGTAAAATAATTGTGTCTTTCTTAACCCTGCTCGCTTTGGGCAATTCATTTAACTGAAACAAATATCATCCTTGTGTGCTGGGCTGTGCTATATAAACACAGACTTTTCAGACACCTTTTTCTGAAACTCAGAGACACGGTGAGCAGCACAAGTATTTTGTCTCTGTTTGGTATGCAGGAGCACGAGCAGACCCAAAACAAAGCTGTGGGTATGACTGGTCCTCACTCCTCATCCCCTTCACCCTCTGACAAACAGTAAAAAGCATCCTTTGTACTTGTGATGTTTAGGCTACAGTGGCAGAAACCCTACATCGTAAATCTGGTGACACCAGAGACTGGGAAAAGTGAGGGAAATTTTCTGCCCCTGTTCACTTGAACTCTGCACCTATATTCAATGGAGAAGGTGTAGAGTTAGAAAATTATTCTCTCAAACCCAGAATATTTTTATAATACTAAAAATGTTTTCTGCATCTGAATCTGAACCTAAGATCAAAACTGAAACCACTTACAACCTGATGAAGGAGAGAAAAAGTCAATTTATAATAATTCAAAGGGTTAAGTTTTATTTCAGCTTGTATTTAATTTTGCTAATATAATTAGATTACATTTCCAAAGAAAATGTTGACTTGTTCTTCAAAAACGGATTCATTCACCTACAAAATGTGACAAGATTTCAAAAGTTCTAAGAATTTTAACCTTCCTCACAAAGAAAAGTAAGAAAAATTCCTTCATGTCAACTGCTTCTCACAAGTTTTCGTTTTTAAAATTGATTTCTTTTCTGAGGATAAAAAATGTTTTCTTAAAAAAAAAAATCCCTAACCACTTCTACCTCAGATTTTCACACCTTTCCACCAGTGATAATGGAAAAATAATAGGAGTATAACGGCCATTACATGTCAACTAGTTATTCCTGCTTAAAAAAAAGGACCTTTCTGACTTGTGACATATGAAAAAATCCCATGGTGGACTGAAAAGGTGACCCAAGTTTTGTTGGAAATTTCTTTTAAGGTTGACTGCATGCTGGTTTACTATGCTATACCACAAGTTTAGGAGCAACGATGAGCTACAGCAACTTTTATCACTATTTAAATCTACCTTCCCTACAGCCTTATGGGAAGATAAGTTATGTATGTCCTTACTACTGATGGTGGGTGCTCATCTGAATAATGACCCATTAATCAACCGATTCCTGGCCAAGTTCACAAGATACTATAAACCAATCCACAGGTTTCAAAACAAGCCTCAAACAAAAGCAACGACAAGACATTTCACCCATCTCTTATACTTACTGCATACTTAACTAAAAACATAATATTAAAGCTTTATCAGGACATCCCAGGGTGGCTGGGGTTGGTCCAGCCACTCGAGGCAGAATGTCATCAATAGTAGGGTGGCAAGAAAAAAATCCAGGAAATCAATAGCCATAATAATGAGATAAGCATTGTCCTCATTGAAGTATCCTAGGGAGGAGACTCGCAAGTAAATGGACTGGAAAATATTCCCATATCTAGCCTACCTAATTTTCTTCTCCATTTAAACTAATTGTGTATAAATAAAGTAGCTGTTAAGACTAATTCTACTGAATCTACCCTAAATAGTCATCATTGATTTGCATTATAGTATGGGTCGATGAGGAAAGGAAAAGTAGAAAGCATGGGTAATGCATAAAAAAGCCCCACCCTTCTGGCATTCTTTTGTAAAATTGTGCCAAAATACACACTGTCAGCAAGCACTTTGTGTTTTAAATGCCACCAATATTTTATAGTAAGTTTAGATATAAATTGGGATTTTGGTCAGACTCAAGAATCTTCAAAAAAACACCTGGTGCTTATTTATGCAATACCAGAGCCATGTGAAAAGATCACATTGCATGTAGAAATTACTTGATGAGTAAATATCTAAATTCAGAATTTCAGTTCTATAGAAAAAAAAAACATTAAAAATTACTTTCATAATCCATTAGAAACAGCAAAGAGAAAAATAGAAATCTCATGCTTAAGAAACAGTGTGAGGAAATGGGAGTTCCAGATTTTATACCAATAAGACAGGCCAACTAAGATGAAGAAATAAACATGAAGTACACACCTTGCTACGATAAGGATATATTTGTATATAAACACACATGTATAGGTGTATATTTCTCTACACACCAGAATAGCTGGTAATTTTTCCTTAGTTAGCAATTGGTGTATACTTCATTAGCTCTGCCAAGTGCAAGCAATTCAGTACAAAGTGTTGCCTGCTCATTTCTTTCTCTGTCCTGTATAGTGAAAATTACTATCGTCCTTGGACAAGGGATATAAAAGCTCCATGGACTTTTTAGGGAAATGGCTGTTGGGAGTAATAAAAGGTACTACCTATTTTGGGAGAAGCCTTAATTGACAAGAAAAGCTCAGATATTGTAAAAGGTTTTAGCTGAACTAACTGTGCAGGGAGGTCTTGCATAGTAAAGAGAAGCACCTGTAAATGTCATTGTTCCCTTCTGCACCACAAACAGGCAGACCAGATTCTCAGCTCATGCAAATTAGTGAAGCTTCATTGATTTTGCGGAGCTCATGCATGGGTAATGGCATTGTACTACAACCCGAGAAAAAGTGGAGCTATAGCCCTCCTGCTTTCTGGGGGTCAAAATCTTGACTGATTTAAGGCTAGATTCCCCTCTGGTTGATTTGTTTATGCTACTGAAACCAAACTCCCTTATGCAGGAACAGAAATCTGTGCTTTCTGCTGACTTTTAACGCATTTCATGGCTTTTCCCCAGGTGAAGACCTTACCCACTCTTTCTCCCTGGGCTAGTCCGTACTCTGAAGATCTAGACCCCTCCTGACTGCCAGGGTCCAAAGAATGAGTACAGTCAGCACAACAAAGTTAGTTTAGATGACTTACAAGCACTGTGTTTTAGAGAGTTACAGGCACTGCAGTTAAAAAAAAAAAAAAAAAAAAAGAAAAAAAAAAAAGAATAATTTTACTGTTCTGTTTAGTACCTTTTCTAAAAACATTTGTCCTTTCACTGACACCTCTTATTTTAAGTCACTCAAGCAATGAACAACAGCCATTTATTACAGTGGAGGGCTAGTTCCCAGCAGTCTCATCCAATTAGGGCAAACTTAAAATACTGTTTCAGTCCCTCTGCTTCCTTCTACTCCCTCCTTCACCGTCACTTTGGGTGGTAGTAACTAGGAATGCTTTTATACATATTGGGAGAGTTATAATAATATTTTGAAGCCTTACGGAAAGGGAAATGTCCCTACACTGCTGGTTTTTGCTAGCAGCCTCAATAGGCACATTTTTATGCTCATTTCACTAGAAACTATCAGCGTGCTTTCCTTACATTCCTTCTCAAACAAATGGGTTTCATGACATGATTCCTGTGTTCTCACCACCTAAAAGTCCCCCTTTAGCCACCAAACACAGAGGGATATCTAAAATCCTGCTCCATTTTCAAGGGCTGAAAGAGATGATAGCAGTTAACCCTTGGCATCAAACATGAAGTCCCAAACAGAACCTGAACTTTCACAAGAAAGATGTAATTTCCTTCAGATCCTGCAGGACTGCTAACTCTGCTAAACACCAACCCTATGAAGATCAAGGGATCTCCTAAGGAAAATTCCCATAGAGAAAACATGCTTTAGATACCTTTTTGCTTGATCATGGGCTTACATATATGTAATGAATTAAGGTGCAACCCACCATTTTAAACTTGTGTCCAGTGTTCATTTTGTCCTTTGCCTATCAGTGCCAACAGATCTGAAGATTAATGGAATACATACGTTTCAGACAGTTGAACTGGCAGACATACCCGCAGTCCTGAGCTTTGCATTAGCTATCAGGCTTTGCAGGCTGCCAAAAATTTTCTTTGGCTGTCTCTAATAGAGAGGCTTTCACCGTCTCCTTTTACAGCTGTTCCTCTAAAAAACTCCAGAAATATTGTTTAAAAAGGGAAATGGGGCAATATTAATTTCACTTTTTATGACCAGGGCTAAAGAAATATTAACTTGATTAGTTAGGAAATTTCATTTATCTGTTTCCTTTCTGTCAAGTTTTGAGTACATCAATAGCAGTGAAATCAACTCTCCACAATGAACTATTGCTTGTGAAAAGGTGCCGCCCGCACACAGGTTGTGGAACATACTTAAGGATACAGAAGGTGTAGGAAAAAAAAGACCTGTAGAGATGATCAAAAATACCAAGAGGTGTATGCAGCAGATCAGAGACTGAACAAAGCAAGTAAAGCTGGGTTTGCAAGGTGAAAATATACTTGACATTGATCTTCTGCCGAAACTTTGACGTGACATAGGATCAGCAGCAAACAAGGTCATGAAGCAACTTGAAGTTTATTGACATGAATCTTAACCAGAGAGGGACAACAAGTCTCTTTCATATGAATCATAACTGACTTTGAAAAATGCATGAATAAATAGGTCAGGAGGATGACATGGAACATTTAACCTTTTAATTGCTGATTAGAGTCTACCCCAGAGGTGATCAAATACCGTTATCATCAGAAATCTCTGAGAAGTCCTTTTATGATTTATTTTGGTGATCTTAGTCCAGACCTCCTAAATACATTTTCATATCATGAAAGTTAGTTACCAAATTATCAAACCAGAAAATATTTACTCTGGGTATTTACTCATTCCCAGAGAACTTCTACAGAGATGCACACTGCGTCTTTCACTGTTTGCTCTGCATGTTAATAATCGTGGTGATTGTTTGGATAAGACATAGCTGTGTGTGGAAACTGATGATACTGTAAACTACTGCCATGAAACAGCAGCCCTGTGAATCCTCTTAGGGACTTAAAAAAAAAAAAAAAAAAAAAAGAAAAGAAAAAGAAAAAAAAAGAAAAGAAAAGACTTATGCACAATTTTTCTTTAAGTTCTACTCTGCAATCGCAAGTAATAGATTGATGACTGTAAATATTGCATGTCCACCTTCTAGACATCATTCCTCAAGAAGCACCTATTTGACTTCTGTAGGGAAGTTTCATCAGTGGGACAAAAAAATCTTTCAGGATTGCATTCGTGTTACTAAACAAATGTCATTAATTTATGGGCATAACGATTTCAAAAGGGCTTAAGTCACCCAAAAGTCTAAATACCTTTGAAAGTCATTCAGACTTAAGAACACCAGTAACTTAGAAAATCCCATGATCCAACACTAAATTAATGTAAAAACATAATTAAACCAACATAAATGAACAAATATTTTTTTCCAAAGATTTATTAAATCTTCCTCATCAAACAAAGACTCTTGACTGGCCTCAAAAAGGCCTATTTTCAAATGTGAATTCTGAGATTAAGTCATTGATAATGGGAAGGCAGATGATCAGCCTGCTTACTAATTACATTTATTTTTACAGTGTAATTATAGATTACAGTTCTGTGTTGTGTGAAATCTGAAAGCATTCTAAGTATTACCATGGTAAAAAAAATAGACATTCTCAGCCAATTAAATTTCTTCATGCAGGAGAATTTAGTCTCAACAGCTCATTTTACAGAATTGAGAGATCACAGGATGAATGCTGTTTTTCTGATATCCAAACACACTGCTACATTATTGATTTCTTTGACAACAAAGAAACCTTATGGTTTACAAGGTCACTTACAACACTTTGCTTTCTGCAGAGATAACAATTTTCTTCCTTCTTGAAAGCATCTGTACGATCCTAAAATATGACGGGAAATAAGCTGCCTGTTACTGTTAAAAGCATGTGGTCTCACAAAAATTCTCAAAACAAGGTTGAGGGGGAAATGCGATATTGCATATATTCTTTCCTTTGTCGTTACCACAGCTTTAGATTTTCCTGCCCAAGGAAGTTTCCTGCATTATTAGTACAGATAGCTAGAGGTTGTAGTTTGATTTGCTTTCTAATCCAGTTTTTAATTAAAAGAAAATCTTTTGAGGAGAGATCTTCTGTGTTTGCTTTCATCCTGGAGTCTAACATTTTGGAAAAGATCAGGAATCACATATGCTACCAGCTTTTTGTTCTTTTATAGGGAGTTTTTGTTGGCCTTGTGTACCAAAAAATTCTGTCTCGGGAAAAATATATAAAATACTGATTTTTTAAGTTAATTTGTTGACGTCCATTTATTTAAATAAATATGGCTTTCTTAGTTTTATACCTGAGCACCTCCAGCTGTTTCAAGGTGACAATGTTCCTTTTTTTCTACCCTCAAAAATATCTATTCTAATCTAAAAATCTAGTAGCTTCCCTTCCCACCATTCTCTTCTAATTTTTTCTGTCTTGGAGATCTTTAGCAAGACAAATTAATTTGTTCTTTTGCATTTGCTGGGGGGGGGGGGGTGGGTGGGGTGTTTGTTTGTTTGATTTTAATGCATTACATTAGTTCTGCTAGAGAGCTACTGAATTAGGTGAGGTACTACATCAGGTGAACAGACACCCGTCCTTTTCCTAGCAGTGTATGCTCCACATTCCAAATCTGGCTGGGAAAGTCTCCTCTAGTGTGGCCTGTATTCTTGTCCAATGTTTTCACCCTTCCAGTGGGATCAGGCTGTCAGGAGCTAGGAAAGAAGAAGCAGCGTCTCAAGTAGCCAGCAGCTTCCACATCGAGCATTGAAAATACAGACAGTAAACGTCCAGGTCCCTTTCCTCCCTGAGGAAACACTGAAGATAAGTGTACGTTAAGGGGAGAATCCCTGATGGCTGGCACTACTGATGCCTAGCTACATGCAAAGGGAACTATTTTAGAGTTAAAGCTGCTGGCAGCAGCGCCGTACTCACTCACTCTACAGAGACTCCGTGCAGGTGAATGCACGAAGCAGTCCTACAGTAGCAATGAAAGCATAAGGGAAATTGGTACCATGATCAGTGACCCTAACGTGTCAGGTCTACTACCTATTATTATATAAATATGCATTTCCTATTGTCCATGTTTTATTGACCTGATGTCAGCTGAAAAACACCAGCTAGCACTTTTGGCTATTCCAGTGGAGGAGAGGACGCTCTTAAGATACGGATACAAATATGACAAGCTCTACGGATAATATGAATAAAAGATGTACTGGTTCCTGTTCTGGGGTGAAAGAATCTTTAAAGAAATATTTTTTCCTGTGAGGAAAACAGCTTTTCCTGAGCAGTAAAATGTTCAAAAGAATCCTGTCTTTTTGATTACTTACAGCAGTTTGAAGGCACTGTTCCTACCCTTGTTAATCTATGTGATTGACAAGGTCTACATCTGACTGCATTTTTACTTCATTAGACAGCTCTACTTTTCATTTTAAATAGTGCAACAAATCCACTGCCACGTAAGTGTTTCAATGTTGTCACTAGACCTGTGCTGCAGCAATTTAAAACTTCAGAAAAACATGTGGGATTGAATCCTGTTCTTCTGTTTAAAAAAGCCTGAGATTTAAAAACTCTCATAAAATTTAACCCTAGAAGGATGCTGTTATACACGTAAATTACTCTGGCAAAGATAGCAGAACCGTAGATCAGTAACTGCTTCGTTTGTTATAATTTAAAAGGAGTCCGGAGAATTAACAAAATAGTAGTGTCATCTTCTTAGTACCCATTTTGGTGCTATATCTTGTGCCTAATCCCTGATGGGTTTAACATGTTACTTCAGGCAATCAATGCGATTGCCATTGCCTTCATCCTCATGAATGGTATTGGGAAATCAACCATGTAGATTGGTCAAGTATCACTTTTAGTACACTTTTTAAGTATCCAGAAATGTATGTTCTTATCCAAGCACCTTAACTCTGAAAAGCTGGACCTAAACTACTGTAAAAAAAACCAAACAAATTTCTGCTTGGTACTCAGGTTGCGATTGGTTCACTTCTTGGATGCCTTTTATGATGAAGGCCAGTATAGGACAAACTAAACCAAAAATAAATGCATAATTCATCCTGTGTCATAAGACGGGGTGAACTGCTCTTGCAGACAGTGCTTTCTTGCCATTAGCTGTGTAAGAAGTCTATCCAACTAGCATAGACCGGGCACCTAACTCAGACTGCTCAGGTCAGGTGCTCTCATTTAATAGTTTAAGCATGTATTCGTCCCCCTCCTTCCACGAACACAAAAGCCATGCCCAGCGCCATAGCTGCATGCCATTAAATCTGCTGCTCCTTTAGCCTCTCTGTTGGGGCTGTTTCGGCTTCCACCGCGTGCTGCAGGACGTGCCCCTCAGCCCTCTGCACCCACCTGCTGAAGGCTACTTTTCAGGCCACATTTCAAATCCCCTTCCCCTTTCAAAACGGCAAAGAGTTTTTCAACCTCTGCAAGCTTCAGTCTGGACTAGGAGACTTTAGCCCCATTGCAAATTCTAATTCTTTGTCATGGGTTAATCGAGAAATTAATAATATTTTGTTGCAGGTCATAAACTGCACCTTCATCGGCCATACAAATTGTGAGACCAGTTCTTCAGTCTTGTTTTAGTCAGAGAAGACCTTCTGTTTCCACCACGTTTTGGTAACCTTGCCATTTAAACACATCGGTGGGGGTGATATTCACGTTTCGGTCTCCCATAGTCTGCTGCTTGTCTTCAAAGAAAAGCTAGCAAGACATCGTATCTCCTAACGAGTTTTAGCGTCCCCTAACACGCTACTTTCTGATGCCTGACGCTTGCTAACGCTGTCTTCTGTCGGTCTGGCCTCTCGGCACTGATGGGACGTTTAACTGCACTTCCACTTTTGGGTTTATTTTCTCAGTCAGTTTTACTCCTTCCTTTTATTTCTCAGATATCCCGCAGAAGCAGGGAGCCTGGGAAAGCAGTCGTTGACAAGTGACGGGACCCATGTAGCGCCGAGCATCTCAGAGACACCTCCTCTGATGTGCCAGAAACTGCTCAAATAAGGGTGCAATCACCTAAGCTGGGGTCACAGCCACATGTCGTTTCTCAGCAGAGCCAGGCAAGCTCTGCTGGCGTACTGAGCAGATGCGATCCGGTCCTGCTCAAGCTGCCGACTGGCCGGCACTGCTAGCAGAGCACTGACCCTGCCTTAAGAGTTGAGGCTTGGCACTAAGTCAACATGGGCACGCAGCTTTCTGCTGTCCCGGAGTACTGGCAGAGCGAGCTCTGCACAGAGCAAAAACCAGTGTAGGCAGAACCGTGACCCTGGAGTAAATTCAGAGGTGGAATAACCCTTAAAACTGCCCTTGCAATGTGTGGGCTGGCCGTGCTGAAGCGCTCCTCTCCCCTTCCCAACTCCTTCCACTTCTCCAAGCAGCAGCTTCCCTCACTACCTTTCTCAGTCCGTGCGGCGCAGATCACTTTCATGACAGCACTTGCTCACCCCTAATTCAACATGCTCTATTTGTTCTTTGGACAACAAGCCACTGTGGCAAGACTATACTTCCTAATTCTGTACAGAATGGGGATTTTAATGATGGGGAACAAAATTGACCCCTAAAGAGCTGTTAGCCATAATGTCGTTTTGGAAGTGGTTATTTGTCATTCACAGTAACAGGTCTACACAATTAGCATGTGATCATAATGCATTTAAAAATAAAGATGAGGGGGAGGGGACACCCTCACCCTGATGGAAATTGGTCCCACTTTGTAAGGTTTATTGTTGTCTTGATTGTAGAGAGGTTACAGGCTGCAGCAAAGCTCTCGATGAATAACCCTTATTATGTATTACATGCAGCATGATTTATGCTGAACATGGCACCTTATGATCTGTATTTCCACCATGCTTTCATAATGCTTTTGTGACTTAGCTCAGCTTGTCCTCTCTTTAACCTTTGTATTCGAAACATATTTACAAATATGCATATTTTACACATTCATATGGCATTCTGCCCTGTCGCCTGCTGACTCCACCTTCAAACAGTGCTGGAAGCCCCACAGGTTTTAATGCATTCCTGCTTTTAGTTCATCTTTCAGAATGGATCAAGGACCAAGATGAAAAAACCTATCATAGCATTGTTCTTCATGAATTGCACTCGTATAAAAGCTGAGGAAAAAAGGGAAATGGAGCAAACCCATTGCCATGACAGTTTAAAGTAAAATAATCTCCACTAGTCCTCCCATAAATGTAGTGGGAGGTAAGGCTAATGCATATTAAAACAGAACGCTTCTTGCAGACAGGATCATTTAGCAGTACTGATGAACTAAAGGAGATACAGTAACGTAGGAACAATTCCTTCAGCTATAGTTGTTTACATATGCTGTGCAATAGGAATGCACTTTGGGGAAAGCCGATGAAAACAGAATGTGACTTTTACATGGAAGACTGTGTTTGCCTGCAGACTTTTTTCTACAAGTTAACTTTAAATGTTTCTTAGCTTTCTAAATCATCTAACTGTTTTGTATCTTTCGAAATCCTTTTGTAAGATACTTGGAATTAGATTGATGGAAAGTGCTACAGACAAGCCAGGTATTGCTATTAGAAGTAGTAGCTTTGCAGCATCGAGCTGATGATCTCTTTTTTTCCCCTGAATGTCTCCCAAAGAACACTACACTATTATCATCTTGATACATTTGCAGTGTTGTGCCCAGAATTGCCTTGGGTAAGATAACCAAGTACGGTAAATATATATGCAAGTCTCTCTGCAAAGCCCACTTTCTTTTAAGCCTATTTCTGCCTTAATGGGATTCATTGCTTCCCTAAGCAGCCCTTGTAATTTTCAGCAAGGTCCTTTAACTCATTTAATGTGCAACATTTGTTCATGCCTAATTTGTCTGAGCCAGGCCATGTTTGTGTTTTCCTTGAGTTGCAAAAAGGTTGATTGTGAGGGTGGAACTGCCTGCCTCCAGTGAATATATTTCTTTCCGAATTACAGTAATTACCGCAGGTTTCATTTGGTTGGTGATCTCCTCCGTGCCCCTCCTTGACAAGGTTAACAAGCAGAAGGTAACAGAACATCAAAAGATAAGTGCCTGATCACATGGGCAATTGTTGACAGTACCATTTCTCTGGTGATGGTGATAACATTCTGCACTGGATTCTTCTGCAAATGCACATAGGAATTAAGTTTGCAACCCTAAGGATAACAATTGTAGATGTCAATAGATCTGCATTACCCCCAGCTTGTATCCCTAAGAATGTGCTGCCTCTGCTAAACAAAGACAATAGGGAAAATTAGAGATTCCCTCCCCCCCCCCCCCCCCCCCCCCCCCGCTCAGCCCCCCGCTGCTTTTTTAAAAAAATTATTTATGCAGCCAACTTTCAGTAAAAGGTAATACATTCCATTGCAATATGTATTGACTTATAACGCCAGAACAGAATCTTTCTTGCCTCCCTTTTTGTCTCTCTGAATATATATCTGTGTACATATATATATACGAGTGTGTGTATTTAAGATATATGTCACCAGTAACATATAATGTAATTATGTCTACATCTATACGTATATGATGTCTCTCCCTCCTTCTCACTCTATCGATATGGATATGGATATGTATTTAGAAAAGGGAAAGGTAGGACTTTATAATACAGAACTGTATTATAAATCTGATTTGCCATGATAAATTCTAAAATTAGTTCACATGTAAAGTACTTACAGCTGTCACCGGCCATCTCAAGCTGCATTTGGTGACCTCAAACTCTTAAATGTAAAATTATGAAGGAAAATCTACCTTTCAGTTATTTTCTCCTGGTGACAACTGTATAATAAGAGAACGGATATTTTAGTTTTAGCATAATTTCTCTTTGAAGTTCTTCCTTTTTAAGATTTCTTTTACAATACCTTATATCACCAGGCCATTCGGTGTTTAATGAACTGGAAGACTTAATATCAAAAATGTGTTTTCTAAGGAGACAAGATTTATTTTTAAGGTTTTATAAACATCAAGTATCTCAGCAGCCTCTCTTAATTAGCTCAATGATTCAAACTAACAAGTTCTGTCTAATTCCTGTCACCAAGAACATTTATGATGGCTGCATTTACCCTATTTTTTCCAGTGATTAGGTCACCTCTTAGTCACAACCATAATAAGTTAAGTCAGATTTTTAGAAATTGTTCATATTCAGACACATGTATAGTTTCTGCAACTGTGTGACTGAATGTTTCTCATACATGAGTGATATGGTGGAAGTTCTCAGATATGTAAATGGATGATTGTCCTATTATGAAATTAAAAGTTTATCAATAACTTAGAAACTGGTTTCCAATCTGATTTCATTTGCTCATGTTTCACATAAAGTTAATTCCAGTGACTTCCAGAAAGTGGTATTTTATTTATCTGAGTGTGAGAGGCGTAGGAGATTTCTTGGTTTAAACAGATACTGACTTTCAGAGCATTTTAAGCACGTAGTTGGATGTGCGATACCCTTTCAGATATTCTAGGAAATAATTGTTGTCTGGGAATTTTCAATAAAGGTCATAAAAAAGAAATCTCACATACAAGGAACTTGCATTTTTCACATCTTTGAATAAGTAAGGGAATGGACCTCCTTTTCCGTGAGACAAGATCAGAAGAATTTGTTTTCTTTCTGTCTAACTTAATGTATATATAAATACATTCAGACTCGTTAATACTGAGGAGGAAGAGCTGTGCACTTTTAGCACATCCAATCCATGATATGAAGCTGTAGAGAAGAATTTGTGTCGCAAGCCACCAACTGGCATACGAACCTGTAAAGGAGAGCAAAGAAAGAGGGAAGAATAGAGCAGCAGACTTGTTTTGTCTCTTCTCTGGCTGAAAACCACACTGCTTCCCCACACTTGTCAACTCTACGTCTCCTTATTTGAAGTTGTGCCTGCCAGTCAAGAACTTGCATGCAGAAGTAGTTGTCTGGGTCTACGGGCTGGACAGAAGCTCTGATGTTTCTACCCAAGCTGGCCCAGTGCAGGCACTATTAAGGGGAAAAAGAGCAGGCACAATGGTTCTCATAGAATTAGATGAAATCAGAAAAAGGGTTAGCTCAAGCACAAGCTGAAACAGTGGACCATAAGTTAAAAAGTAAGGAATCTTTTTGTGCCCATCCAAAATACTCTGACTTTAGTGTGATCACTTACCACACAATTTTTGAGCCATTTAAGAATATAGGCCGACCTGAATAAACCTTCTCCTGCCTCAAGAAGTAAGGAGGAAGAAAGAAAAAGAAATTCAGACTTTTAAAATACTTGCATAAGCAAAGCTTAATTAGTTTATGAAATGGTCCTAGGTAGCACCATTGCTGATTCTTCATATGATGGATGACAGGTAGACCTGATCCGACAGGCTGATGCACATGGTTCAGATCTCTGTAGCAAAAAGCCCTCTTCTGTTCTACTCTGACCTGACATGCACAGGCTTTTGGAGTCCAGACTCAGCATCGGGAACATCTGATGCCCTTAAAACACTGAAAGCAACGACTGTGAGGTGTGGTATAATGATTACGTGAAGAACCCCAAGAAATGAGTTGCTAATAGGTCGCTGGTTGAAAGGTGTGTTACTTCACTGAGGATGAACACTGTTCAGTAGCAAGCAATGTTAATTAACTCACTTGGGAGGAATGGACATTCAAACCATTTGCCTAGGACATTTAAGGGAGGCTCCAGTTGAAGGACCAAAGGTAAAAGCCAAAGCTCCTTTTTGTAGTCTATGAAATGAGGTCAACACAACCAGGAAGGCAAGTCAAAGAAACTAAAGATGCCTAATTTATATGCCTGAAGCAGACAGTTGTGAATATCCCCTGTGGTGAGTAACAAGAATGTGTCAATGCTATTCCACAGTAAAAGGATTGTTAACTGCAGAGCTGCAATGTAAAGAAAAAATAACTTCATAAAAATACTCCCTACTGAAAAATGGAAAATTACTTTTTTTCTATCAACAGGTAAATTGTACTTTCTTGATAACGCAGTACATACACTGGAAGAAACTAACACAGTGTAGAGTTCAGTCAAGCTTGTAAACTTCAAAGCAAAACTTGTCCTCTCTTTTTTAAAACTTAAAAGAAATGCACCCCGACCCCCGACATCCCCCCCCCCCCCCCCCCCGAAAAACCAAAACCAGGCTGTGTTTTGAATAATAGAAAAAATTAGATTAAAGCAACAAATTGTTGAGCATGTGCTGTAAAAAAGAACAAATTCTTCAATAGCAACAACCTTTACACAAGGAAGCAGAAGAGCGTATTCTTGTGGGAGGTGAGAATATTTTATTTTAAATCACAATATTCTGTTTAAAATCATTACTTGAGAACAGAGTGGGAGAGAACAGCCCTGATGAGATATTGTGCTGGCTGTAGATCTCTGAGCCACATTCTCTTGGAGTCAGATTCCCTTTTTCCAGTGAGCATTTGTACTGCCAAAAATATATCTACAATTGTATCAATATGTATTTCCTCCCCCCATCTTTTGGCTGAAGGCAGTCCTCTTCAGATAATACAGTATTACTGACACACAGAAGGCTTTTCAGGTGTTGGGGCTGCTGCTGATTTACATGTAGATTACTATTCAGAACTACACGTGCTGCCAAGCTCATTTCGCTCCAGATGAAGAAAGAAAATTTCTCAGACTTTATCGCAAACTTCAATGGGTTTTCATTTTTGTAAGAGGTCAGCTTTGATATTACATTCTGCTTATAAATATACTTAAACCCCAGCTAAAGCTTTACACAAGACCCCATAACATCCCAAAGAAAGGGTCCTGAAAATATAGGCTACAAAGATTGAGAGCAACTGAGGTTTTTTAGCTTTGCTTCGAGACCAGTTGAATTGGGTCCCACGGAAGATTCAGCTGGTTGAAAAACACAGAAAAAGAGACTGTTTCCTGGAACCGCTAAATAATATATTACTTCTCTCTGTGCTACTATGTCATTCTCTTTAATGAGTATTTTACTGACAGTGTTAGGGAAACCTTGATGGCATTCTTTGCTTTATTTCAGCCTAAACTCCAGTTGAGTTTAATTTTATCCGGAACTGGCTGACCACTCACTTTCAGCATGCAATGACCTGCCTTTAAGTGTCACAAAAATCTCCGAGCTTTTCTGGAGTATCTGTCCTGCACCTTGCAAAATAATCAGCTGTTTTGTTCACACTATTTCCATGTGATTTTATTTCTACCTTTACAAGTGTACCTCTGTGGAAGAGAAGCATTAAATAAAGCAGACAGGATCCCATGAAGAAGACACTACCCACATGTTGTTTACCTTGTAGCTGAATACTCAAATGAATAGATGTACCTACCCTTCCCTGCTCTTCCCTTCCTCCACCTCTGCCTTGACTACTATCTTTGCACAGAATTAAAGGTCCGGTTCATTTCATTTCAAACCTCTCTGTATTTGTGCCTAAGAAGATACAGAGATGTAGAACACCATTTAATGGCCCACCACAGCAAGCCATGGGACTTGACCCCCTTGAGCAACCTGTCCTCAAACACAGCACTGCATACCTTCAAGTGTTTATTCTGTGAGACGGCAACGGCAATTGGTGCACAGTAGCCGTCCTCTACATCTGGAGTGATTTCATCACCCAGAGCAGGAAGACACTGTCTTCTGATGGGGTCTGAAGTCAAGGACTTTTAGGCACTCAAACACTTTTAGAGTGCGATGCAGAGGCATTGCAGCAGCAGACTCAGCAGCCAAGCCCAAGTGACCCATTAAGCGTAAAAGGGTTTTTGCCTGAAGAGTTCAGGGTCTCAGTGGGGGAACTGTTGAGCAGTTGCATGCAGCAGGTGGCCTCTCTTGTCTTTAGTGAGCATCCTAAAAAATGCTAGGGGGGAAAAAGCCCATTTAAACACCTGAAATACGACAACAGTTATGTGTGTGGAGGAAATCTATGTGCATATGCTACTGTCTGTTTTTATTACCTGCAGAAACAGGCCCCACTAGAGACACAATACAGAAGTAAAACATAGTTATCTTTCCTATAAATTACCTCTTCCTTTCTAAGTCTGTACATTTTATCTGATCTATTAGATAGCCAGTAAGTAAAGAAGAGCTTTATAGACAGTGGAAGTCTCTCTCTCTCTTCCTGGCTATGCATGTGTTCTGGAAGTGCAAAACTAGCTCCATTGAATATCTTTCTGTCTATTAACTACGAATAGTTCTTAAAAGAATGGGAAAGAATCCACTTAAAAATGAATCCGCTAAAAACTGCAAACAGTAGACTTTAAGAATGCAGAGCTGCTGCTGGTATTAACACAAGTACCAACTGAATTCTCAAGATCCTTTTCCACTTATGTAGGCATACTGCTATATCTGCGGCAAAATTAAATGCATTTCAGTAAATATGCATAGCACATTTCATGGTGGAACGGAAATGATATGTGCAGGCAGATGCAGAAAAACACACATATGTGTACAAGCGCATGAAATGCTCAGACAGAAATAAGAGTTTAGAGAAACTCATTGCATCTTCACTGTGCAATTTTGCTGTTCTAAAGAAAACCCAAGTGCAAGTGGCAATGTGAAAACAGTAGATGGGTCAGCTGCAGACCTGGTCCCAGCAGCTCTAGCGTCATGGCATGGTAGACCACACAGGGAGAGCAGAGGATGTCAGCGGCTTCTGTCCTCTCAGAATCACCTTCCTCTGAGGTGTTAGTAATGCTGAGCTCCCTGGTTTCAGGCCAATACAGACAGACTTCACTGTAGGCCTGCTGCTTTCTGCCTAATAAAATCATGGACTAGAAAGACCTTATCTTAACTGAAGCAAAAGTGATATGTTGTTAGTTTCTTTGTTTTAACAGAGCATTACAAATCTGACAAATAATTACAGCTCGCTTTTCCATGAAACAACCAAGCAGTCTTAGAGCTGTAATTGCCTGTGGTGAAGCTGTAAGAGTCTCTACCACATTTTCACAAAAGGACTTTGCTTGTGTGTCTTATCTCGTTATAACAATCCACCTTTTTTGCTGGTGAAGGGGTAGCCAAAGTTCTAGTTAAGTGGTTGCAAGTTCAGAAGACACAGAAGCCGCTAGGTACTTTATTCACAAATCTGGGGGAAATAAGGAGGAGATGACAGGGGAATGGAGCTTCAATTACACCTTATTTAAGACTTGTGCTGTCTGGCATAAACTAACCCATCTAAAAGAGCCCCAAGACTAACCTGACTCAGTGTATTTAGTGCTACCTCTCTTCCCATACTGGGAAAAATGTTTTAGTGTCAATATGAGTGGTCTCCCCAACAAACCATAACCAAATGAACTAGTGTTATTAGGGGCCATCTCTCTGAGCACAACAGATTTTTAATGAGGAATACCTGATCCTAGCTCAGAGCCTATGGCTCCCACTTGCCTGCCTTCCTCTCCCTCAGTTACATGAGATGGTTTCAAGGATGCAAAATAAGCTGTAGTGACTGTTCTGCATTGACTCTAGTATGTCCCCAGTGTAAATCTGAAAAGTTTGAATTGTTTCGGGGAACAAGCCAACAGTGTTTTCAATTTTGTTAAATGCTATGCAAATAGCTCCTTCTGGTCTTGAAGTGGCAGGCCAGTGTGTATTTGTTTGTCATCAAGGATCTGTGCTAGGTAAATGTAGCTTACACTTCATTACTGTTTGCTGTCCTTTCTGTTGCTGTTTACCCTCACATCTGAAAGGACCGTGACAAATGAAAAGCTGAATTTGTTGTTGAATGGTTTAATGCTGTGTCCCACAAAGATAACCAAAGAAACCAATGACAGTTGGGCCTCCACCTGAGAGCTATATCATATGCTTTACAAGACTTACTTATGCATCATCTACAATAACTATGCTCTTCTGGTTATTTCTTTGTGCACTGCTATGAGGTGTAGCATTTCGCACATGTAGAAGTTTTGATTTTTAAATGAAATCATTAAAAAAATGACCAAGGCACTTAAATCTCTGGTATTTGGAGATGAAGTGAACTTCTGTACATTATCAACAATAAATTAAGTAACCCAAGAATTGTAAAACGTGTCCTTGGGTTTTGGTGGCAATACCAAATGGCAGACTGTGAAAGTGTCATTATAACTTTGAGGAAAAGTTTTCACTTTATTGCTTTCTCATCATACATGACAACGAGAAATGAAATCTCATAGGATGATTATTTCAGGACTCTTACAAACACCAGCAATGATTGTTTGAAATGAGTTTTAATGAGTTCAGATGTGCTGTCTTGAACATTTTTCCTTATTTGGCAGCATTTCACCTAAGAGTCTGTGTTCCGTGAAACAAAATACACCCACACCAATGGTGAAAACAGCAGTGTATGGAAAAGTAATGGACTTCAAATATACTTTGTAGTAATTCACTGGCTGTTCAAAAGAACAATATTTTAAGGGCTTCTTCAGATATTTAAACAACCTTGTCCGTAACCCTTCCTTCCTTCTGCTCAGGAGCAGAAGTAGAGGGATCAGATGAGCACCAGCACCAGTGGAGGACTGCTGGCTCAAAGTGTCTAGTAGATAACAAGTGTTATGTGGCTAGGCAGTTGCAATCACTGCCATCGCATGGCCTGGGGTACTTACCATATTGTGCAGAGCAAAGGATGAGTTAAATCTTTGGTCACCAAAACAATCCCTGTTTCATTGCACCTTGTGATTGTTTTCCATGTTCAGCATAAACATATGCATAGATTCTACATATATGTTTCGGTCTGGAAGTTTTAGAATGAAAAATTCTGATTTAAATGTGTTTGAAGAGGCAGGTTTGCACATAGATCTGATTGTCCGTCCAAGAGACAAATTTTATGATGGTTCAAGACCATAAATGCCACTCCAGCAGGCTGTCACAAAGTTTAATAATTTCCCTCCAAAGCTTAAACTGATCATTCTGACCTTGTTTACTCTAATATAAAACAGAGTAGCATGTATATACTTAGGTGATTGGGCTTTCAGGAAGAAAATTAATTCAATACTGTTCAACAGCTATAGTTTGCCCCCAGAGGAGGGATATGGGACAGAATGAATCAAATTGAACCTCTGGATAAAGAACTTCTTATCCAAACTTTGTTCTCTATTTGATTATTGTTGATATTACTATGAATTATCATCTAATGTTTGGGCTATGATAGTGTTTGTAGTCAAACCCAGTAGTGTGGCTAATGGTCAGAATCCAAAGATTTATACACATAATAAGAAATTAGTCTCTGCCCCAAAGACATATAATAGTGCCATTTCAGTAAGAAAAAAAATCATGACATTGCAAAATTCTTCTCCTTTCCTGTCCCTCCTGCTTGTACAGAAAATAAAGGAAAAAAATCACATTTGAATGTTACCTTTTTATAAATTGATTTTTGCCTTGTGCTAGTGAAATTCTGTTCAGAAGCTAACTGTAGTGGTAGGAAGCTGTTGCTCCTTTTACATCCTCAGTTACGTAGATGTGAGATGAAGTCAGAAAGGAAAATAAGTGAATCATTTTGGAGATAATTCTCCTCTACATGGGATTTTTTATTGTTTGTCATGAGTGCCTGGTGGAGTTAGCAATGTCTTTGTCTTTCCCATGTTCTCTGTTAACAGCTTTCAGGGTATTGATGCATAACTTCATCACTTGGCAATGATTTTTCTCAAGGAAGAAAAAATCTTGTTTATGCTCTTTTACACAGTCTTACTGTATGGACTTAATTTTAACCACATAATGTATGTGTTTTATCAGTTTCCTTTTCTGTATAATTGAAGTAATGTCTGTTTTCCATGCACAATAAAGCATTTTAAGGCCTGTGTGCAGAAATATTTCTATAATTACAAATACTAATCATTAGTAAATCATTCTAAGTCTCTTCCTCCCCCTCCCCCCAGTAGACAGGCATAGGTACAATAGGTGTACTAATAATATACAAAATCTGAAGGAAGGCAGCTTCTCATTTTGATCCAATGGATTTAATTGTCAGTCATTAATAAATAGGATACTGCAGTAATTTTCACTAATTTGTATTCAGGGTATCAGTTTAGAAAGTACAGAATTGTATTTGTTATCTCATTTTTGTGAATATTCTGCCAGAGTCTCTAGATCCAAATTTTCTAAACTTGGCAGCTATCTGTATCTATTTAACAAATTGCTAGTCCATGCCATTTTTCAGAACATCCATTGCATATCTTTTCTTAACCCCAAAATGCCACAGATGACACACTTTTTTTTTTTTTTTTTTTTTTTTTTTTTAATAATGCATGGAAAAATAAATGTGCACATGTCCAAATGACAGCAGGATTGAGTAACAATTGCTTTCAAAATCTAACTCCAGGTTTACTTGTATGTCTACAAATTTGAGGCATTCTTCCACACTGCAATGAAAAAGTTCTCATACTGAAGCCAAACGTAACAGTATACCAGCTACTAGAAAGAAAATTAACTCTATCTCAGCTGAAACCAGGACAGCTTGACAAAAGTACCCTCACTTATAGCTTACTGCTCATCTTAAAGAGTATTTACTGAATTTCCATTGGGAATTTTGCCTTGGGAATTGTCCCTATATTTTTAACTGTATCTTGGTTCTGGTTGTCTTGCTGAAGAATAACATCACATTACACTAATGAAACAATCACCTCAACATGATAATGCAGCATAGACTATCATACTACTCCCCCCCAAATGTTGGTATACTGTCTGATATCACCGGCTAGGGAATCATCAGCAAGCTAACTGTTACTTTGAGACAGTGGGTTAATATTCATGATGTATTTCACTGTACTGAACCTTAATCCTCAAGGTTCAATGCTTTTTTTATATACGCTGTACATAATCCTCGAACTAAATTATGCAGAGCTGTAAAGTCTGCTTACCCTGCCCCGCCGTCCCTGTTGCAGCGCTTACTTTGCCAACAGGCTTGCAGAGCATGAATAACTGTGTGCCCTCGCAAGAGTTTGCCAGCTGAGCTGGAGAGTAGGTGAAGTGGTAACCACTCAGCTTGGCTCTTGAGGACACTCTTCCACATAGTGTCCACTTTTAGAGCTTTGACCTGTTTGCAGTGAATGGCGTAGTTTTGCCTCTAGTCCCTGATTCCTACCTGCTGGCCTCTCCAACAGTAGGAGCAGTAGGACACTCAGCATAAAGCCTGGCTGCCACGGGGTGTTCCAGCACACAGGGTACTCCGCGCACAGCCCAGAAGGAGAAGAAAGCTCTGGTAGTAGCTAAAAAGGGGAAGTTATGTTTCTGTTTCTAGGACCTGTTCTAGCCATGCCATGCCATGCCACACCACTGATCCTCCTTCCAACAGCTGACCCTTCTCTGCTCTTGATGTTGTCCTTTCATTTTATCTGTATGTTTGCTTTTTCTTGTCTCTGCAAAAGCAATATTTCCAAGTTGTGATCACTATTCATATCTGGGAACCTGACCGTTCAGTTCATGCCGTAAAAAAAATGCCACTGTGCTGAATTGCCTGATAGAACCAGCCTGATTTATTGTTCATCTCAAATACACCAGGCGTATTCTGCCTGTCCTGGCTTCTTTCTTTGTCTTTCTCTTGTCACTTGCTTCCAATCAAGCATGGAATTGCTTTTTTTAAAAAATCTTACTTCTTGCATATAAAGCTGTATCTGACTTATTCCATGAGCATGTTGTGTTTACTGTCTTTATATAAAGCTCTGCATGTCAGCCTGAGATTGAATTGTATTGGTTTGATAAGCATTGCTCTATCTATCATCTGATTTCAAAGTGACACACCACTGTGCCTCAGAATATTCTGCAAGGAGATATGTGTGATGTCTGGATCTTTTGATCCTTCTCTGAAAAAAAGGGAAGTGATAATACATATTTTACTGAAGATTCTTCTGCTTGCTTAATATCGTTCAGTTTAATTTGCTTTTAAAACAGCATCCAGCATTTTGCATAGCAGATATGAAAAAATAACATCAAATCAAGCACCAATGATATTTCAAAAACTGCTTAGAAGTTCACCAAGAATGAGGTTGTCATTGCCGTTGCTCAGTTGTACAAAAAGCAAGATTCAGCTTGTGTGTCAACAGAAGGGAAAAGCAAAGACTGCTAACCCAGTTCTGAGAGATTAAGTAAATGGGAGGTAGAAAATGGGCAAAGATCATCAGATACTATAGCCCTGCTCTTTCTTCCTCTTTTTCTGTTCAAGGTGACTGGAACAGAGCCAGCTGCTTCACAGAAAGGGAGTGCAATGAAGAAAAAGAGAGCGTGAGGTACATTCTGATATTTTTTGTCCACCTCCTAGGGTACAGGAACTGGGCTTCATCCTTTTGATCATTTTATAGATGAAAAAGAATCCAGAAAAGATTGTTTAAAGATTCCTGTTAATCCCAGTTAGAGAGATATGACATTCTAAAGCAGGCCTAATTGTGCAAATTGTGTTATGAAAATTCAAGTAGCCCCAGAGCACAGAGAATATAAGTACATAAAGCACCTGTGGGGATGGCTGGGGTGCAGGAAAATGTCATGCAAAACTTTTAATTATTTAAGGAGTCACTCTTTCAAAAGTTTGTATATATGTAGCCTGTCAGTGAGACCTCTGTAATTTAGCTCCAACTAGCAGTTAAAATGTGGAGTTGTTACTTATCAGTAAACTTTTGTGAAATAACTTCATAAACGTATAGCAATACACAATCAGTGTTTTTGTTGCCACCTGAACTCAGCTCAAACTAAATAAATGATTTTTAAAGAGGAAGAGAGTTTCCCAAGTGGAAAAAGGAAAAATGAAGAAAGTACCTTTTTTCCACTCTATGCCAATTAAAAGAACAATGTCATGAATATCAGAGGACTGTGGGTACTCAGTGGAAAAGGTAACTGATTAGTTAAAAGGACTTTAAAGACAAATTGCCAGGATGACCTCTACACATCACTCAGGCATATTCACAGTATGGTGTCATGTCTGCCATTTTCATCACCTTTGTTTTTCATGAACCTCCAGTCATATTTCAGGTTTTAGATGGAAGTTTCTGCTGCCAATCAAGGGGCAGAGCTTAACAGATACTGAAAAGTTAGAAAATATGGGAATTGTATGTTAAAAAGCTAGCTAGTCTTCAGAGAGAGAACAGAGCCAAAGCCAGGAAAATGGAATTATGTTTAATCAGCAAAAGAATAACTAAATTGACATTACTTGGTAAAAACTTTCCTAATTATTAAATTCAGAGATGAAAAGGAGAACTAAATATAAAAGCTCCTATAGCTATATCTTGCGAGTCAGTGTTAAAATCAAAATGGGATTACAGAGTAAAAGAGAAAAACTAGGCAGATGGTGATTGTCCAATCAAGGGAAAAATGGAACAGCTAAGGTAATGCAAATAGAGGAAGCATAAATTATTGCAGAATTATGGATCTATCCATTTATGAAGGACAAAGCACAGGAGGCTCAAGTAAGCATACTAAAGGGTAAGAATGATGGAAACTACTGCACATGAACAGACCTGTGTTAGCTGGTTTAACATGTCAAAGAATATGTGAATGAACTCAAAAATTAAGAAGCAGAAAAAAAATATCTTTCTGTTGCACAGAACACAAGGAAGCATGTTTAAGAAAAAAATGTTTGTAAAGATAAGAAAGGCCAATAAAGTGTAAAAAGGCCAATAAAGTATAAAAAGGACTGATCACAGGGCACTTTAATTAATGTCTTACTAATGTCAATTTAAATGAAGGAATAGCAAAATAGGACCTATCTTCTTATGTTAATAGATAGCAAATATGGATATATATGGATATAAAATGGATTTTATCCCTTTATAGAACTGTTGAAGACAGCTAATGTTCTCTCTGAAATGTAGAATATATCAGATTTAACCATGAATAGTGGTTGAGCTCAGACTAAATACTAAAAGTGTCATGTTTTACTACTAGTTCTAATCGCTTGAATTCAACCAGAAGTATTTGGCAGTATTTTTTCAAATATCACCAGCACATTTGTTTTGCTATTATTTCTGCAGTAAATTTGTCTCCTTTTTTATACATGGGCAGACTACTTTTTTTTTCTGGCAGAAATATTTTCAAAAAGCAATAGCAGGAGTGCTTCAGCACTGGAAATATTCAGTGCAGGACTGTGAGGCCATGAAACCAGAGTGAGTTTTGGCAGTAGAACTGGAAGAGTAGCTGTGGTCTTGACAAGCAAAGAGGAAGGAAGAGGGAGAGAGGATGAACAAGCAGGAGAAGGATGACAAGGAAAAATTACTTACCCTGACTTTCCGAAGACTGTGGTGCCTTAACAGCAAGGCAGCCTGTTGCAGCAACAACCAAAGAGAAGACCTGAGATCATCTCTTAGTTACATACTAAGAGCATCTTCCTGTCCTACCCTTCTTCAAGCCCAGTGCTATTTCCTGCTCCTGATCACTTGCTCTGTCATCTGCTACTCAGAAGTCTTAATTTTATTCAACGTCATTCTCTGCAAATTGCCCAAGCAGCCGATGTGAACAGGGTATCCATCATCTTTTTCACACTAAGCCCCAGCAAACTACTGTGAAGAAACAGCAGCCCTCCTTCCTCAAGGAGAACGATCATAAAAATTGGAGGGTTGAACACACAGAAACTTGGGACAGGGATCTCCTCAGACTTTTTCCCTACAAGGCCAAGGAGGTGTGACCTCTTGGGAAATGAGTTAGGGCCTTTTGTTGTCTCCTTATCTTGCAGAAATTTAAAGTGAGCATGTGAGCATGTACTGCGATCCAAGAGATGTGGGTCATCCAAACTCTTTTATCTTCAGTACTGTTGTATGGTCCACAGTAGTGGAATCTGCTACTAAGAGTAGCTGAACTTTCTGAGTTTTACTTGAATTGCACAACAGTCTACAGTGATGTTGGAAGGTCAGAGGACTCTTACAGCAATAAATAGACAATTCCAAAGAACAGAAAATGAAAAGAAGTTTTGTACTCATGCCTTTTCCTTATCCCAAAATGTAGCTTAGGTAACTACAAAAGTCCTATGAATGAAAATCTTTGGTGCATATGCACAGTTTAAAAACATTTCATTTATTTTTTGGAGGCAGGAAAGGGAGAGAAAGACATGGGGTTGCTGAGAAATGCATGTTTGTTGCCAGTAGAATTCTTGGCCAAAAGAGTCTCAACAACTCTATAGAATAGAGAAGTACCCCAGAACTTGGATTTCTCACACAAACCGCTTTGCTTGCAGACTCACGGAAAACTGGAGAAGATGAGGTAATTACAACATTTTTAATCAACTTTTTAAACGCTAACCTCCCCAAAAGGAAGATCAAATTCTTTCTTTTTAACCTCGACTCTTTTGCTAATTCCTTCAAGAAGATGGGCAGGCATGTGCATATCATGGTAAAGTATGACAGCTTTTTTCCCATTTGTGATTTTTGCACTGCTCAGCATTTTCTACTAACATGTATGAAACTCAACAGGTCTGTATTTTATTTTACTCTTAAAGTGCTTCTCCTCCCTACCTTCAGCCTGAATTATGAAGGTAGCCTACTAGGTTCATTGACCAAGCTTTGCAAAAATTCCACAAACAACAAATAAATGGGATTGTCATAATGTTTTTTTTTCTGTTAGCCACATGGTTATAGCTGAAACCACATTGCATAATATAGATTTCCATCCACAGGCTTAACATATTTAAAACTGATAAGTCACTTCAGTGCCACTATGAAGAGTGTGTGTTTATGGCAAGGATGGTTCTTGCTGCCCAATGAATGTGTACTATTATATAAAATCAGATCTAATAATGTCTTAAATACAGAATAATGAAGACCTTGTTTATGAGCTGCCGGGGTGGGTCACAGTAACTCAGATGACCTACTTTCTCTAGATACACGTCCATGACTTACAATGCATCAGTTTGAGAAGCAAATTGGTCTTTAATTTTTTTCTTCTTCTACTATTTACAGATAGAGAGGTGTTTAAAATAGATTCTGAAGCCCATAGTAAAAACTCTTGCCTGGGTTATAATCATAACACATGCACAACTCAATGTGGTAATTAAGATAGAAAAAGGCAGTACTAAGCTGCATGGCCTATCAGATTCCTTGGGGAGAAAAAAAGGACTGACGTGACTTGAAATGTGTCCAAAGGGTTTAGTTAGCCTCCAATTAGCTGCAAACTTCCTCTATTAAAATGCATAACAAATACCAGCCTACACGTCCCTGAACCCTTCATTATTTAAGTCCTAATTTCAGATGGTTCTTTTATTATAGCATATATCCCAAAAGCTAGCATTGACTTTTAATTACACTATACAATCATTGCTGTCAGGTGATAAGTTGGAAGGACAGAAGACTCCAGGGCACATCTGGGTGAACAACGAGAGCTCAGCTCTCAACCAAAAGCAAACAACAGAACAAAGGCAAACATTCTAGGAACAATCTACAATAAAATGAAGGCCAAATGGTCATCTCTCCTTAACCTTGCATTTTACACCTGCCGTGAAACCCAGAGAGTTTACACAGGCAGCCAGACAGAAGTATAGGGACTGGGAATGTGAGGTGGAACAGAATGCGAATGGTGCTGGACTCCTTGCACTCCCTCAAGTTCAAAAAGGACACACATACTTCTTTTTTTCCCACATTACTGTTATTGATCTCTTATTACAAAGGTCATATTGGGGGTTGTTTTTGGAAGATTTCCATACTGTGTTTCCATAATTAGTATATTGGGAGGGGGGGTGCATTAGGTAGATTTTAGCTTCCGTCTTTGCGTTTGTTTTAATGCTGTTTAGTGTCTCCTGGCCATTGTCCATTCTAATTGTGTCTGTGTGAGAAACCTGACTTTGAAGATGGGCTGCAACAGCTGATTAGATTTTGAAATTAAGAAGTGTTCATATGTCCTTGGGATTGCTGGGTGCTGGTGACTGCTGATTCCAAATCAGAAGGACATGAAGCAACAGTTAGTCAAAAAGCCGTGGTCAGGGGAGCACAGAGCAAGAAGGGAGCTCCTTGTGAGTGTCACCCTTTTAGAAGTGAGAGGCCTGCCTTAGCTGTCTGGGGACATCAGGAAAAACAGAGCTGGGAGAAGACTTACATGAGTCTTATAACTACATGACCAGTATTACATTGAGTACCACTTTTTAATTTATTTACTGTCTACATTTATGGAAAATAAGCCACTTACGCTGGAAGAGCTTGTTTAGCTTATTTTGAGCTTGTTCGCTTGCATGGGGAGAACATGACAGACCAGCTGAGGTACAACAAAACACTGGATATCCAACCAAGAGTATATTGCTCAAAAATGTATTCTTCTGCCTGCTGTGCACCCTTTTCCTCTTTCACAATGGGAATCTGGAGGGTTTAATATTCAGCTAAAGTGTCTGATATGCAATAACCCTCTTTTTTCTTTCCTGTCTCTCAGCACAACTATGACATCACCACTGCATGAGCAAGTCACACAGGGATCATATAGGAATTGTACTGAAAACAGAAACTTTTCATTTTGCTGCAGTTACACGTATTTTGAGGATTTATGTGGAATGCGCTTGTTTATTGTACATACATATCCTCTCCAAATCAGGTATTTCTTGCTTAAAGGGAAAAAACGTGCAAACATGCAAAACCACACATTTTCTTTCCTTAAACGTTTTCAAACTAAAGTCCACATTTTCTAACAAAAATTAGTACTACTATCTGTATGGTTTCTCTTTCTTCACTTTAAGATGGCTACAATTGTAAAGGTAGGAATCAAGACTAGTGCAGCCTCCAAAGGATTTTTTTTCCTCCCAGTTTGCTCAATAATTTCCTGGGAAATTTAGTTGTTGGAAGGCAGTTATGAAGGACCTGACACATTCCATAGCAAATACTAAATTTTCTAAGGTGAAAGAAGCCTGAAAATGTAACAGGCAACAATCACTACAATGGTAGGTCAAAGGATGCTGAAATCCCAATTCAGTGCTGCTACAATTTAGTGCAGGCTGTATTCCTGCGCTGAATTTGGCCACGAAGCATATAATAAAAATGGAAGGGTCAGAGGAAGCTATAAAGTAATGTCACGAGATCATTCAAAGCTTATGCAGCTAATTGGAAGTCCTAGTTTGAAATGTCTAACCAGCTGAAATCAGTACTGTTTGGGGCATTTTTTGAATACTCAGAGGTACTGAAATGTCAGATGTAGCTTAAAAAAAGATGCCAAGTTAAGGTGCAGGAAGTTACTAAGGGAGTGAAGAGATGAATAAATATCACTATAATACTATGCATTGCTGAAATATAATTACTTGTGTTTGTTAAGGTTAATATTCTTCTTTCTAGATAAGCTGCACAGGAATGAGTTGAACATTAAGCCTAAGGTAAAAGTCAGTCACTGAATAATATTGCTTTTCTGATGCTGGAAACTCAGTGTGAAATGTTTTTTAATCATGCCATTAACCCGCAGCAGACAGGTACAAATCAACAGAATGTATACAGCAGTGCCTTCTGTTTACTGATGAGGGATAATCCCAATTAACAACAAATCGATTGTGAGTGATATATTATTAGAGAGAGGAGCAGTTTTTGATAAAACTGCTTAAAATAATGTATTTAGGTCAAGCTTTGGGAGGCAGGCATTAATCAGAAATGTGAAGAGAGTGACCTGTTTAAAACACTGCAGAACCAGTCTTCCTACAAATGAGCTGGCTATGACTATGTAGCCAGGCAAAGAGTAGTTCTGGCTCACTGGCCCCCAAAGCCACAGAGTTTTCTGTTAGTAGTGTTGGTGATCAAATTAATCTGAAGCTCAAGGTTAAAATATTCGTGTTTTAAAACACCCACAGAGCAGCTGGATGGGGTGCTAGCCTCCCTTGGCTTGATAGAGGCAGAACCATGGACCAGCCTTCAGAGCTTCAGAGCTCAACCTATAACACCATCTAATCACATATTCACATGTGAAGAGTACAAGTGACTAGTGAATCTCATTGAAAAATGGGTTTGGATCTTCATCTAACCGACTGTAGCTTCTCCCTTTGAGACGTTAACTCTACGAGCCCAATTTGCCTTTTTCCCCCCCCAAGAAATGAATATGTACACTTAAGTATTAATTAACAGCCCTGGATTCAGTCTAACAGGAATGTTCTTGTACCACACTACTCTCTTCTTTTTTTTATACAGGAAACAGGAGAGTAACTGAAGTCTGGACTTCTTGACCAAGCTTGTTTGTTCAGGTCTGTCCTGTGCCTCATGACTGATATTAGCCTTTTTTTGTATAATTGATCATACAGGGCGGGGGGGCGGGGGTGAGTGGTAGAAGAGGTTCAGAGATGCTAACATAAGTTCCTGGAGTTCCCCAAATCCTTCATTCAAGTGTAGGATCCTTGATAAGAAAAGGTGTAAGGAGCTACGAGGGGTTATTTTGTACATGTCTTAATTGGTATTCCAATAAACTAATATCTCAGTGGACTGTTCCTAACAGCATCCTGTGTTAGAGACTCCACAATCTCCCCAGGTGATCTATTCCATTGCTGTTTTATTACCCTTAGGATTAGAAAGATTTTTTCTCAAAGGCTTTTTTGCCTTTTTTTTTCCTTTTGCAAGTAACAGTATCTCATGGTTTACTATGAGGAGCCATAATCACCATAGACCGGGAGAACATGTTCCTCCTTTCCCTTTTTGTAAACCATACAATCCTTTAATTATTTTTTTTTTTTCTCTTTTAGCCTATGAAATCCTGATTATTTCCCTTTTCCCTCACAGGCAGAGTGTACTAGATCCCAATCATGTCCCTGCCATCTCTGATTTTTTTCCTTGTGGTCCTCAACGTTTTCCAAGCAGAATGTTCAATCTCCACTCAGTGGTGCCCCTAACTCCTCACCAAGCCTGAGCAGAGTGAGAGCGTTGTATCAAAACTGCAGCATGCAAAACACCTGCTATGTATCCAAGTTAAACATTCACTTTTTTTCACCAAGTGGTGTTATGGCTGTTGTTGGTTGATGACGTCATCTTGTTTAGCTATCTTGTTGTTTCCCATCCTGTGTTTACGCAGCTAATTATTCCTGCCTAAAAAAACCAACTTTGAACTTACTGAGCATCATTCTATCCTTTGAGACATCAGTTTGATGAGAAGATTTTGAATTTTGATACTCTCCAACATACAGTCCCTTCTACCATCATGTGGTTCTTGAATGTTAACAAAAATGTTGTTTTAATCAGTAAGGTCATTAGTAAAGATACCAAAGAACTTTAAAATCATGACTCTCCCTGAATTAATTCTATTGAAAGCTTTCTTCCATTTTGACAATGAACCACGGATAGATACAATTTTAAATGCAGTTTACCCCTATGCAATAGTACTTCTATCAAAACAATATTTCCCTAGCTTTATTTTTAGAATGGATTGTGACTGCAGGAGGGCATGATGTGTAACACCTCCTGTTTTCATCATTATCCTTGTTATGCAGAATTTAAAGGAAACTATTGATTTGGATTTGCTTAGATCCTTGTTATCTTGCAAATAGTTAGCTGAATTATTTGTTCCAGATTCTTCTGAGGAATTGAAATAACACGACTGGTTGTCAGTTCTCTGACTTTTCTTTTTTTTCCTAACTCCTTGACCTCTTTAAAGATTGACATGGTGTTTGCCATCTAGCATCCCACAAGTCTTCAAAGATAATCAGAAATGTTTCTGAGATTTCTTCAGTTGAACAGCAGAGCTTAGTGAAATTAAAAATACTGAAGCATTGGATACTATGAAAACAACCAGGAAATGGATGGGGAAACCCATGCAGAGTTAATGCAATACCATCTTAAAGCAACACATTCTGGCAGATGTAGAGTTCTAATTAAGACTTTTTAAAAAAAAAAAAAAAGGGCTTAAACTGTTATAAAATTCAAGAATGCACTAGAGTGCTTCATATAGTAATTTAAATGCCAATGGAGAGAAATTTCACTCTTTTGTAGGCATTTTCCTTAATGGTGCAAGGGTATGTGTATGTGAGAACCAGAGTGGGAAAACAACTGCTTTGCTTTCACAGAGTTTTAAAAGGTATGTATAGAATCACATTTTTAATAAATACATTATACATTTTAAGTGTTTATGGTACGTAACCTAGAGATTTTTTTCATCTGCAGGATGAAATTAGTATCATTAACATGGGAATATTTTTATATCATTTTATTCTTGACGTAGTTATTACTCATCTTCTTTCTGAATCAAACAAATAAATCTAATAGAGAAGTGAATACACTCAAAGTTCATTCAAAATTTTGAAACACACTTTAGTGAATTTGTTTGTTTATTGACAATCTAGTAACGTGAGTGCAGCTAATGGTCCTTCAAAACTATTTTGTCATTAGTAATTTTTGCCTACACAACAGGAAAGACTTTGGAGGTGACTGGATTTTCCAGGTATAGATTATTGCTGCTGTTGAATACTGGACTCCTTTAATGTATCTCAAGTTGGACATGCAACAATTGACTTGATAATTTCATTTTATGCTATCTGATTTTAAATTGAAAGAGGACAATTGTGAATGCAAATGCCAACCCATGGGGTGCCGACCTCATGAGAGTGGTATGATTCGCAACTTGCACAATTTCTCCATTCTGCATTAGCTTTGTGTACCACACAGCAGAAACAGGTTCATCTTGTTGGAAAGCAATTTAAAAGTTTTCTCCATAAGGCAATCATATTACCACACTTATTTGCTGCTGTATTGTCTCTGCCTCGTTTGCCCTGCTCACATCTATTACCGCTGGTGACGCTGGGGAAGAAGGGAGTGGAGGAAGGGAACAAAGGAGGAGGGAGCAGGAAAAAAAAGGGCTATGAAATTTTTACTTTCTTTCATCAAACCCTGTATATTGGGGGTTAAGATATATTTTGCTGAATGAATTTGGGTGTGCTTTGATGCATCTATAATCCCAGCACACTTACCCGAATAGGTATTATGGACTAAAAACCTGCTTATTTTCTGCTTAGCCGAGTGAACTACAAGGAGAAGAATAATTCTACAACCTTAAAGGCAATGGTCTGAAGAAAAACAAATAGCAGAAAGTAATCATGGAAGGGGCAAAAGGAGATCAGACATTCTGCTAAGGAGGAAGCAGCCTTCAATTAAATATCTATTCATTGGTAATGAATGCCAAATAACATTAAATAAGCATTTAACAGAATATTAATCACATACTTAAGGGCTAATTGCAGTATATTAACAATTAATGGCCCTTTAAGAAACTAAATATACTATGGCATGTAATAAGTGTTAATTGAAAGCTATTTCAGGAACTTTATTTTGCTTTTCTTAATTGGACAGTGACACAATATACTGTTACTGAGCCCTTCTGTCCTTATGCTTTGAAGTAGAGCCGTTACTGCTATTCTGCAGAATGCAGCAGCAGATTTCAACCAGTTGTGTTCAGAAAAAAAAATCAAGTATGTTTTTCATACATATGGCCTGCCATAATCCTTACTGATAGCACATGTGCTTCTTGTCCAGTAACTTTAGTTCGCTCTACAGGGATGACAATGGTTTAAGAGAGTTACTCTATGTTTATACCTGTCTTCTAGCAATTATTCACCAGAGCTACATCCTCCTCCTAGATGTTACTGAAACATTGCTGTGGAGAGCTGTGAAGCTGACAGAAGGCCAGATAAACCTAATTTCAAACACAGGTTTATGCTATAGTTGTTGAGACTTCTTGTCTTGATGTATGACAGAAATAATCTTCATGATATTGCAATGTACTCGCAATAACCTGTAAGCCTAGTTCTCTTTCAAGAAACTTTAAAAGAAGAAAAGAACAGAAAATATATAAAAAAAAAAAAAAAAGAAAAAAAGAAAAGAAGTATTTAACTCAAAGCAGGGTAAGGAATGGAAAAGAAAGTGTAGAGGGAACAAACTGGGGATCTAGTAAAACTGAAGTACATGGGGCGATTCTTCAGTTTTTCCTCTAAGAAGCTAATGAGAACCAAGTCAGAAATTTTCCCATAGCAAGATATAAAATTTTGCATGGAATTTTTGGAAGTCTCTTTCCCCTCAGATCAGGCTGTCACATACACAAACAGTTCCCCATGTGACTCCACACCAGGGGCTTGTGTTATACCCAGGGTAACAGATGCTGTAGACTGGTGCTGCAATCCAAAGAAGCTGCCTCATTTTTCCACTTGGTCCCTTGTTCTCATCCCCTCACTGTTCTTTCCTGGGCACCAGCAAAATTGTTCATGTAGTTAGAGAACTGAACAGCTTGGACACCTGATCCAGATCAAATAGCATCAGAGGAAGATTAGTTCTAACTCAGGTCATTTCCCCAATGAAATTAAGAAAATCCCAAAGGTTCTTTGTCTAACGTGGCATGACTTGATTTTTCTAGTGACAGACTGAAGCTCAGACTTTAGGTTAGAGATACTGTGTTCCCCATTTATTGCAAAAAAATAGTTAGTATAGCACCAGCTGTCTGCAAATGCCTTCTGACTTTCCACGATCCTTGTAGCAAATGAACACAGCATTTAATGGTCAAAGAAAGGCGTATTTTGTGTCGAACACACGGTGCTTCTCAAGTGGAATATATGGAAGAAAACAATATTTACTAATTCTAAGACAATGCATGTTTTTTTAGGGGCTTAGCACTGCAGTTTCAGAAGTTTACTGAGGCTGTTCATTAACCTCTAACAGTAGTATCACAATACCAGAGTTCAGCAGGTTGCTGTATAGAGCATTTTTACATCTCTTTTTTGAGTAATTATGCTGTACAGGAACTTAGGACTTCACCCATGCGAGGATTTTTTTTTCTCTGTTTTTGTTACGATGACCGTCACATTCGTGCTTCAGTATAGAAGACATACTGAAACCCCACCAATCTCTTGGCATATGGGTTTGTAAGTGAATGACTAAAATGGAATATTCTAAAGTGGAAATTTATTGCCAGCATGTTTATAATCATGAGGTGAGTACAAGCCTACACAAGCCTACACTTTGCCTAGAAATGCTGGCCATCTATTCTCCCACCACTTTGAGACCTGTACTTCATGAGATACTTTAAACTGTTTTCCTTATATTTAGATGTGAGGTCGGGATTTGTTTCCTTTAGTGTTTTTAGAATATTTAAGATATTTGTGGGCTTCTGTTATGTATCTATATCTATATATATAGATATATATATTCTTTCTCCCAAAGATAGGTTCCATCTTAAATTAAATACTGAGATAGTGTGAATAAGTGCAATTACTGGAATGTCAGGAGAGTCGTACTATTTTGCACAAACTAAATATATGTTCTTTTATTCTTCATAGCCAGTAATTATAGAATGCATAATATCTCAAAAGAGCCTACCCAATATTTTTACTCAATTACATTGCTCTGAATAATGTTTTGCTTTTGCAATTTTTAAGTGTTTTGCTGGACTAATAGAGTACATTATTTCCACAGTAAAAGACACTGAAAGATGCAAATCTGCTTGGGGCTTGGGGGGTTTTTGGTGTGTAATTCTAGTATGCAACACAGGTGTAAAACAAAAAAAGCGTCAGCCAAATATAAAAATACATTAAAAAACTGTTCCTAAAACTGTGCTTTAAACTGTAGGCCAAAAAAGTGCTTATGCACAAAGTAGTACACTGTAATTGATATGTATTAGCATATATTACTTATATTTTTATTAATTGATTTATACAGTATTATGTATTTATACTAGCATATTGTGCATCCTGTGAAACTGAAGGATACTCAGGAAGCAACAAACTGGAAAATATAAAAAAGGTATCAAATTCATATGTGCTGTGAGCCACTTCATCTCTATCCTCTGGCATCAAACTCTGAGAGGCAGAAAGTGTCTCTGCCCACTCAGGGGTTTTTGACTGACCATCGTAGCTTATTAACTTTATTTTTAATGTTCTAGTTTCTCTTTATCACATATTCTGAAGTGCATATATTTACATATTAAGTTCAAAAATATTAACATAATGCATTTTCTTATAGGCAATTCTGTTTGTTAATGTCACATCTGAAAGCCACATTGAAAGTGTGGCTAGTTTACAGAACATCAAGAATACTCCTTAACATATTATCTATAATCAGCTTCTTGATCTAAGTTTCCCTGTCTTCATCTGTCTGTCCCTCCCTTTTTAAATCCAGTTTCTACTCTAAAGCAGATTTCTGTGAGTGGGAAATGAAACCAAAGTAACATGGTATGGGCTGATCTCTGCTCCAGGAAGCCCAGAGGAGACTGAACTAATTGAAAAGCAGGTGAGGTAAAACAGCAGTGATAGGCAAGACTCAGGGCAGCCTTTCTCTGATTTTGATGAGGAAATGTTCACAATAAATTAAAGCTGACTTCTCTAGATGCTCTCTACCTGCCTCTACCTGGACCAACTGATGAAGGATTAAAAAATAGTAATAAAAAAAAAGTCACTTCCCAAAGCAACCCAGGAAATTACTATGAGAATTTGCATCTCTCTGTACCAAAAGACACAAATCCAAACTTCAAACTCAACTATAGGCAGCTCCTTTCATTCCCATTAAGTACCTTTAAGAGCTTGGCTATCAACATCTTACTTATTCCTCCACATATACAAAATGTATGACATATATAGATATATACCATTAGATAAATATTCAGTAAAAGATGCATGAATATTTCAGCAATGCTTTTTCTTCATACTGCTGTCCTTTTTATTACAGGTGCAAAAAATATTTCTGGCTGAAAGTACTGCCAATGATATTTAACTGCATCATAGTGGCTCTGTACAGCCAGTAGTGGTGAATTATCCCATACAACAAAAAAAGGCGGGGTCAAGCAGGGTAGCAAATTAATCTGTCAAAAATGTCCTCTAGTTCAATGCCAGCTTTATTCTACCAAGCATTGTGTGTGACCCCAAACAGTCTACCCCATTGCTGAAGCAGTTCTTCACTACCATTTTTTAAAAACTTGAACTAGGAATAGAACTGCTTCATCTTTTTTCCTTCCAAAAGTGACTCCACTTTTTTCTATGTTTTAATTTTCATACAGGTCAAAGCTTTTTCTGTTTACCATATGAACTCATAATAACTGGCAGGTCTTGGGGATTCCAGCAACTGTAATTTCCTGAGCAACTTGCATTAAAGCTCCATATCTCCGACAGTGATGTTGCTTCTTGTGCTGAAAATAGATTTAAGGACAGAAGGCACCCAAGTGCACTGATTTCTAGGGTGTGATCTTAATGACTATTTATTCTGCCAGCCTAAGTAAAAAAAGAAGCTATTTTCCAACACATAAATACAAAAACACTAAGTTCACCTTATGCTCCAGACCAAGATTTCTGTACTGCCTTACCAAAAATTCCAGGAGCACCCTCTAGTATTCAGAGATGATTACTCCAGCTGTGGGCAGCTGGGCCTCACAAATGTACTAAGCATTTAGCACTGGCGCAGGCTGCGTATGACTATTGCAAGCCAAGATTTAGTCAGTAGAGCTTCAGTAGTACCCCCAACGAGAGAGCAGATGGAGAATGAGAGCTCTGAGCCTTCACTTAATGTTGCTGATGCCCAAAGACAGCTTTAGCTTGGCTTGACTTGTACAATTGCACCTGACCTGCCTACCCTTTTCCAAATGAAATCTCCTCACCTCTCTCATGTTTGCTGCCTGGACAAGGGTTATCTCTTCCTTCATGAGAATTCTGATCTTCTTTTGTCCCCATCTGATTTATGTTTTTCCTCTATTCAGCCACGCCTTTCATTCTCCTCATTTGTACCCTCTAGAAGACAGTGGAGAGGAGAGATCCAAGTGAGAAGAGTCATAGTTTAGAGTCCCCAAAACCAGGGTTTACCACAAAAGACAATTCCATTCTATGGATGAAAAGAGATCGTTCAATTGATCCATGAGGATAGCCTTTGTTCTTTGTGAGTTTTGAGGGAATGCATGGTCTTCAAATTCTTTGGGCACTAAAATCTGAAAAACCTTTGCTGTCAAAAAGCTGAAAACTGTAGTTTTGGAAGTATTTCTGTCTGCTTAAATGTGGCTGGAGTATTCAGACAGACTGCAGAAGGCACATTTGACACTTAGGCATTATCCTGCAAAATATCAATAAATGTAATTTTCCCAAGTTTGGTTTTTGAGATCTAGAGTGAAGCTGAATTATTCCGGTTGAAGTTTTGAAAGAAAACACAATGTGAAGTCTTCTTCACCTGTACATAACATTTCAAACAAAGTAACTGAAATATGACTCAGTCATGAACAGAAAGCAAAGGCTTATAATGGTTTTCTCGTACTTCCTCAGTAGTGAATGGTACAGCAGCCACACTTAGAATAACAAAAAGGAGCAGATACACCAGACAGTCCAATCTTACACAGATTTTTCTTGCCCTGCCTGTAGAATGATCTCAGGAGACATCTTCTACTATCTGAGGAATGAACACATAATGCTAGATGTTAGATGATCATGCTTTAACATTATTAGTTTTCTATTTCACTTGCCTCTTTTACATTTTGCTGCAATATATCACAGGATGATGTACTAAAAAAATCTCCAAGGACATTGTATTCTCCAAGGAAACTATATAGCACTTCTACAATTTTAATATGCAGTGTTCAGATAATAATAAAGGAAATTCTTACAGGATTTTTGTTGCTGTTGTTAAATGCTCTATACAGAATTGTAGGTGGATAAAGTGATGTTATTGTAAGTGTCCTTGAAAGTAAACCTTAAAATTGTACCACTCTCATTAAAAAAACCTAGACTTATCAGGCTTAATGCTGTCACAAACAAATCAGGGGGATTAATACTGATTCATCATTAGCATCCTTCATTTAACAAAAACAAGAAGTGCCTCCAGAAGGCATAATGTCATTTTAGGGTCAAACCACTGATGGGACAGGGAACATGGGTTTTGAACTCCTAGACATTGTTCATACAAAGATAGATATATATATTTTGTATGTATGGCTTTTATGATTGTGATTGACTACTGTTTGCTTATTTACTCAGCACTGACTGTATCCTTGACCTTGCACGACATGCAGATATCGAAACCAATCCATTCCCTACAGGGTTTACTATCTGGAAGACAAACACTAGTGTTAAGATACACCAGGAAACCCAGAGGATATGTTCCATATAAATGATGTTTTTTTTTTGTCTTGTGGATTTTGTTTTTTATGGTGTTCCTCACATAGAGATGGGAAAGAGCAAAGGTCTGCAGAATCCTCTGAAAGTAGGTGGCAGGAAATATCAGATGTTCCTGTGCCTTGTCTTGACTACAGGAGGTGAAGTTTTCCTGCAGTGTTAACAGCTAATTCAGTATGGGCCTGCATCTTGCTTTTCAGAACAAAGAGAACAGTTAATAATAATGCCTGTTTTACTTGTAAGACGAAGGTTTTCTACAATTTCAGCAGCAATAACAATTTAACTTGCTAGAAAAAGAAAAAAAAAAAGATTTTACAAAATTCTTAGACAAACATTGACAGTTACAGGCCAATTAATACCCAACATCCTACCATCTAGGATTTTTATCTGACAGAGAGAGGGAGACTGAGAAAGGGAAAGAGATAGAACAAAGACCAAACCTTAGTGCTGGGAAATTGTACATGCCATATAAGCTTCAGCAATGACGGAGACTAATTTTGCTCACTTCAGTTATTTCTTGCATGAGAAATATTATGTACATTAGCTTTTATATTTTTTGTTGCTGACAATTGTCACAAAAGTCATTGCCCACTAAGCTCTCTAGTCTTTTTAACTAAAACAGAAGAAGAAGGAACCTGTCTGGATGTTCAATTAGGAGGCAAAATACTGTTGGCATTTCAAGTATCAGATATTTTTACAATGACCAGTCACATTTCAATTGCCAAATCATGTGTTCCCAAACTACAGCTTGCAAAGGCAGATGAAGTAATGAGCTAAACTAGCAAAATACTTGATTGTGCACCTTGTGGGCATAAATGCAGTTTTGTCTGTAAATCTGAACTGACTGTATGATCCAGTTCTGTTTTTCTGTAACTAGATCACCTTAATGTAAAAATTACATTGAAATCAAAGACTTTACTATAATCCACTGAGCTAGAATGTTGCGTACTTTATCTGACAATTTTAATTTTGGATAAGTCTGTATATGGTTCCAGCTACCAAGACTAATCAAAGATCAGCCTTTTGGACATGATATATTCTCTCTGTTTTCTCTGTTTCCTCTGGAAAAGATGTTTTCTTTTTTCCCCAGCGTTTCTTTAAGCTGGTTTTGGCAATTCCCTTTAGTAAATGTAGCTTCTAAGGAGACATTTATGTGAAAGCTGATATTAAAGTAGATCTTTGACTGCTAGATTTTTTTTTAAAATGAGAATTTTCCCTAGGGGCTGCAGAGTAAACTATAAATTAGTGGCAATGTAAATTATAGCCATGCACACTTGCAAGAGCATTTGGCCTTCCACTAGTACCAAATCTATAGCGAATCAGCAAGAGCAATCAGGTGCTAGTCAAACAAACCCACAAAAAGCATGCAAATTCCCAAGAGAATTCTTCTTTTTTCCCTTCTTTATTCTGAGGGAAAATCTGGTGCAAACAGTATGTCTGCATAGCTGCAAATGTTGCTCTAGGTCAACGAAATCTGATCTCAGTTTGAAAGCTCAAGGCATTATTCAACCTACTGTCTTTTCAGTCTAAGCTGATGCGCTCTAAAATAACATTTTCTGTTTTGACTCACCATCTAAACTCTGCAGGCTTCATCAGGAATTTACGTTACTGAGTGTCAAAGTTATTTTTTAGAATTTTGTATGTGTGCATACATGCAAATGTGTGCGCTTGGGACAAATGCAACATCAGTTTAAATAGGAAAGCAGAGCAGTGCAGCCCTTGTGCCATAGTGCCTAAGGATCCTTCAAGATAAGCTTGTCATTGTCATTAAAATTTCAGTAAAGTTGTTTTAGGGACAGGTCTGTGACTGATGTCATTCATCTCCTATGAAATTTTGATGATAGCTTCTCTGAGGTAAGAAGCTGACTGTCTTTTCCTTGTTCTGGATGTAAGCAAGAAGAGCAAAAGTACACACATACAGATACATATTTATGAAATTAATTTAACTGCACTGAACTATAGAAAAAAACTTGGGTCTGAAGGTTAGATGTTTCCTGTGATCAGCCGAAGTTAATAGGAGGGACCAGATGCTTCCTGTCACTGGTAAATTAAAGCCTTCTCATGGCACCTGGAGGGGCAGTGATATTTTATCTGAATGTGTTTGCTCATTCTTTCTGATGAAAAATATGATGTGAAGATAGGAACTAAACATACCTTTTGATAAACTTGCTTAAAACCTGAGGCATTTCAAAGGTGATAAGATGCATATTACTTGGTAGAGAAAAGGAAAATATAAGTGGACTACAGGATGACAGCCACTGAAAAACATCAGTCCACCTCAATAACAACAAATTGTGTGTACTCTGCTAACCTAGGTTTATGATTTCTGTCTTCATTTTCCTAGCATTTAGCACTGAATACCAAAAAGTGCCAGAAAATGCAGAAGCTTTGACTCTGCTTCCTTTTGCCATCTTTCCACCACTTCTTGAGATTTGTTACCAGCTATCTGAGGACAGTTCATTGGGAACGACACTGCCAATCTACACAGCAGAAAAGTCAAGACTTGATTTGATTTGGTTTTAAAGTCATTTTAAAGAAAAAAATCAGATATGATTGGATAATTAAATACCATTTCTAAGCTGGAGAAAGACAGATAGGAAGTTAGAGTATGTTTTCTTTCACCAGCGACATTCTGTGTCCCCCCGCAAGCTGGGGCATAGACGTGCAGTCCACTAGCATTACACAGTAGCTATCCAAATGTACACGCTCATCCCACTGTAGGCACGAGGTAACTTAGTTTCACTGAGATGTAGCCAAAACAAAAGCATGTGACACCTATAAAAGTGCACTAATTAGGATATACTTAATCCTAACTTGACTTGAACATGAGTAGAAGTGCATTAAAATAGTGTAACTAAAAAGTGCATAGAAGTGTTTTGTAACACTGTGAATGTCATTTCACATACATATATGAGCAATGTGACCACCAATGGGGAAAATGAAGATTAGTATGGTTGAACATAGAAAGCATTCAAGTAACAAGAAGTTGCCAAAGGAAAAGGCAAGTGCACAGCACTGCAAATAGGCAGGCATCCTGCTCAATACACAAGGATGACAAACCAAAAGGAGATAAGCAATATCAAAACCATAGCTAGCTGTGTAAAAACATCAGGCCTAATTGAGAAAAATTAGTGAGCAAGGACCACAAGGACCACAGCCATTGGTACTTACTAAACAATATCAGATCTCTGTAGTCATATACAATTTAGTATGTAAGTGTTAAGATCAACAGTATTGTGTATGTACTGAGGAAGATTAATAATGTGTAGGAATGAACCATTTGCAAGTAGTGTGCTATTAATGAATGAATTAGTAAAGATTAAAGTTTAAAACTGTCCTGGTTTGTCTGTCTTCTAAACCGTCCCATCACAGTGATGTCTGAGTCCCTGTATAGATATGTATACATACACTCAAGGGTAACAGAGAGATAAACTAGCTTTCACTCAAGTGCTTTCTGGGAGTACGCAGGGTGTTTCTCCTTGCCCACCATGTGCAAATTTTGTAGGGGAACACTTGTTTATTGTATGTACTAGAGAAAGTGTGACACAACACTTCACTGGAATTCTTCCAGTGTGGTGACATGCCTCTTGGAGCATTAGAAGTCATGAAGAACAGGCTGAAAATAACCCTACTGTTTCTGCTAAGGCAATGTAATTCTACACGTAAAATCATAGTCCTGTCTATTTCTTCCCTGCCCTGTCATTTCTGACCCTTCCTTCCCTTCACAGGGGAAACCTCTAGGTCAGAATTTTGCCTGATCTTTACAGAAATTGCTCAAGGGAAGGCAGGTCACAGATAGAATGGCTGGGAACTTTCCATCTTCCCATTGCAAAGGGAAAAACAAGGAGTGTACTGGACTTAGCTTTAAGGAGATAAATAGATAGAGACTACTTTCCATTCATGGCCAGAGAAGATGGGTTAATTCTTATTTATATGGCCTTTGAGAAGTTTTTTGATGATATGCTCTATGATTTGGATTATGATGCCAACGTGCTTCATAGTTACTGAAGGAAGTCAAACAATAAACCATCACAAGCACAGGCAGAAATGCACAAGCACAGAGAGACAAATTGAATTGTTGGTGCAATTCCACTCACTGCAGTGGGACTACACCAGGGGGTGAAATTGTCCCTCAGCATTATTTAAGATTCAAAGAGTGCATTTAAAACACAATAAATGGATAATGCCCAACTTGGGCACTTTATAACCAAGTTTTCTTGCTCTCGTGGGGGATGATCCAGAGTCAGTGAACTGTTATAACCTTTCGTTTTTCATTGCTACTAACATATATCACTACGTACCCAAAGTACTCTATATGAGAAAATCAATAAATGCAATGCTTAGATGATAAATGTGTACAATTTACTTCTTTGTTGCTACCATGTCCTAATAAAAATGCTACCTTTAAAAGAAAGTGAGGTTACACTTACAAAACTGTTCCTTCTTCTTAACTACAAATGTAAGCTGTAACAAATATATTTTCTTGGTTTTAAATGCTAGGACATATGGGTGTTTGGAAAGAATTAAGACTGGCACAAAGAAATTATGGCTAAACTTTAAATTTTTCATTGCCTTTTGAAAGGTGTTAGGCTGAAGATTGTGTGCTTAAAGCTGAGAGAAAAAGTTGTCCTGAGCTTAATTTTCCCTTTGAATCTGTGATTTATGTGTACAACAAAGCAAGTAGTAAATGTGAATGAATTCAATTGGTTATTCTGTCCCTCTGTCTCAAAAAACCTTTCTTGCTGATGAAATATCTCAAAAGCTAAATAACCCACTGTGACTATATATTATGCGAAACGACAGCAGAGAGTTTCACGTTTCTTTTGAAAGGCAAGACAACATGGTATGTGTTTACAGTGTGACAAAGAATTTTTCTGACTTATGTATATCTTCTTTGTTAACTTACACAGTCAATTCACCATTGTATGGTCAGGTGACATGCCACACCAGAGAGAAAGAAGTAATTCACTCTATCTCTTTCCCCAGATAATTTCTTTTAGTTTATGTATTTGCTGTCGGACCTCTGAGATGGTAATTCTTTGGTAAATGTATGGCATAGTGGTTTTAAGTGAAGCGTAAACAAGGGGAAAAAATGTGGACTGATTCTATGAAAGTTAAAATTCCTGTAGTTACCTCTTTTTATCCTATAATTTGTAGATCATACAATATTCTTCATGCCACTTAAGAATCTGTAATTGTAAGCCCCTTCACAATAATTCTATCTTTAGAACCAGTACAATTTTCCTGAAAAATCATTTATCTCATTGTAAAAAAGACATGGTTAATCTCTGTGTTCCCATCCTGACTTTGACTATGGCTTCATCCAGACGCTCATTAATAGAGTGGGAGTATACAGGACTCTTGTTCTGGGCCATAGAGGCACTCTGAAATCATCTTGTAGAGAAAACATTGACTAGGATAAGGCTGTTGCTTCCCCTACTCTGAGTAAAGACTGTTTCTGAAAAGGGTCGTCTTTTTACTGTAACGGCTTATGAATTTTTTTTCATCTTCCCACATTTTATACAGAAATATTGCCACACATTGTTCCCCTCTTTCAAACTGGAAGGGTTGATTTAAGGTCTATGGCAAAAAGGTGTGTTTGAAAATTTGATACATTGCACAACTGTACCCCGTAGCCAAAAAAAAAAAGTCATTAGATTTTTTTCCTCTTTCTCCAATCTATTGAAATGTGCCTGCATGCAAGAGGCTGAGACATTGGAAAATATCACATTTTACACTTTTAAGGTGGTCATGCTTCGAGAAACTCTGGCTGGTCTTTGTTCATTGTTTTGTCACTTCAGGAATGATGAGTCTGTCTGAATAAATTAGTTCATTTGGCAAATTTTGAAGACTCATAACGTTAAAAATAAATGGTAAAGTGAAATCAAGTCTTTGAGTTGGTCAGTAATGGTCAGAGAATGTAAGAATATCACCAAAAGAACCTGAAAACAGTTAAACATGTGAAAAATACAGTGAAACTCTTAGTTCAAAATGACAAGAGAATATTTTTTCTTATAGGAGAAAAATAAGTAAATACACTGTATTTAAACTACAAGAGCTTTCAAAAATGACAACTAAAATTGAACCTCATTATCTGTGCAAGTAAGATAAAGAGAAACGTATATAAAATCAAGATAAATGATTAAGAACTACTTCATTGGTAGATTACAAAAGTTATTGTAAACGAGAAATAATCATCCACAAAGGATTTTTTTTTTCCCCCAGTGATGTCTTAGATTTATTCTTGGCTTGGTGAAGTAAATATCTTTAGCAATATTTATAAAGAAAATAGTAAGTTTTCTGGGTGCTGGTAAAAATTTACAATGGCGTGAAAGTGTGTGGAATGCTAAATAATGATGGGACAAGCTGTTGGTCTAAAATGTGGATTTCTTTGAATAACTGAAGCTTTAATGTAGCCAAATACAGGTTCAGACACCAGGGAATAAGTATGTAGGTCATACTTATGAGAAGAGCTGCATTCTGGATTGCAGTGACATTGAGAGGGATTTAAGGGTCAAAATAGATAATGAAATGAAGAGTGAAATGCTGTAACTAAAAGGGTGAGCATAATCCTGGGATATGGAAGCAAGGAAATACCAAACAGGAGAAAGGAGACTGCTTCACTAATTACATTCACTCTATATACTATTACTGAAGCATTTGTGTGTAGTTAAGGTGTTTTCTCTTTAAAGGAAACCTCAAAGACTCAGCAAGAGTTATACATGAAAGCCATGAAAGAATAATAAACAAACAAAACCCACAAACTTATTTTATAGCACTCCTGTGAACCTCAAAGTTGGTATAATCGATCAATCAATCAATCAATCATTCAATGTGACTCAGTCCTGGTCTACAGGAAGATACGTGAGGAAGTGAATTAGACTTAATGGCCAGTACAAGAAAAAAGATGATCTCGTGGTTGAAGTCTGAAACCAGGGAGATGAAACATCAGTACAGTTAATTGCTAGAAAAAGATATCTGGACATATGTTGAAAGTCTTCAGCTGATACAAATTTCAAACAACGCTGGATGTGCTTCAAAAATTTATGTTGTAGCCATATAGTTTAGAGGCTTGAAACAGTCTGAGGTTTGGTTCTACAGCCTGGAAGTTAGGTTAGTGGAATAAAATGGTCTGTACTGGCCTTAAAAATTTTATGAGGAGAATGTATTTGAGTCTCCAGGATGTAGTCTAAGATGTTCCTCCAAGAGCACGAAAAATCTAGCAGGCAAAAAGCTGGTTCCTCCAGGAGATCCCAGTGAATGCATAATGTTTTCATGTAAATTTAAAGTGGTATAACTAGACTGTCTCATCATCTCCGATCCAAACCAAAGGAAAGTAAGATCTATGGTTTGTTGGGAGAGAAACCTGCTCAACTGATTAGAAAGGAAGATCACAGGAAATAGTTGCTAAGCTTTTGAAGTTAACTGCTGTCCTCCTACAGTTAAAAAAGATGTATCCTACATCTGCTATATCATTCTATTTCTGATTATGAATCTTTTCCAGCTCACCACAGACTATTTTCTACAGTGAATTTTGCTCTAACTGTTGAAGTTTAAATGGAGCCTTGCATGGCAAATTTTCATTAGAATGACAACTATTACTATAGGTTGAAATAACCTACATATTTTTAGTAGCATGAGCAAAATCCTCTGACTAATTATATCTTTCTTTTATCCTTCAGCCTTTACAAATGAACTTGTCGGAACATACAACGGATTGGTCTTCAAAAGTGATCACCAGTTAGAAGACATCACAAGCAAATGCTCAAAAAGGTCATTTATTCTTTGGGTTTAGTTCTATAATTCTATAGAACTAAAACTCCAAAACTGCACTGCAGTTTATGTTTCTGCCAGGAAAATCATCATTATTTTTCTAATATCTGTACTTTATTTTCCTTTTTTTTTTTTTTTTTGGTCATTTTTCTCATGTATCCTACTTGTGACCCATATAAATTTGATCTGGGCACTGCTTTGATTGTCTTCTTTGTAATGTGAATCCTCTTGGAACTATAATATTCCCTACAGATTCTTTGGGAAAATGATTACATACAAAGAGAGCATCAGCTCACTTACTATATTGTGAGCCATTTTTCCCTAGCAATGTATTTTTTACATCTCCTACTAAATTGTTAGAGATTGATCAAGTCGCAAACTCCTTCACTCTCTGTGAGGCTGTCTTTCTGTCTTTTCTGTTTCTTTCTCAGATTTGCTCCACATAAGTTAAATCAAAAATTTTACAACACTGTTTTAAAAATATCTGTGTAGCTCCATGTGGTGGTTTCAAATTCCCAGAACAAATTATCATGTTTCTTTAGGAACAATGAGCAAACCCCCAAGAGGCTGCATAGTCTCCAATGACATCTAGTAATCTAGAGATGTTCCTTTTTTGAATTTTGGTGGTGGAGTAACTGAGTGCTTTTCCCTGCACAAAGAAGTAGATGTCATCTTCTCTACACATTCAGTGATTTATTTCTAGCATACTTATCTCAAACAAATAAGTGTTCATGCATTCAATGTCTGATGATAGGACCTATTACCTTTTACTTATCTGATTTTTATGGTTTCATTCATGTGTTTTCTGTAGAAGAAATTATTTGAAGTAGCACCAATAGATGTATTTCCTACTAATTGTGTTAATTTTAAGTTTACCAGCTTGTACTAAAAGAAACATTTGTTTATGTCAGATGTGCATGGTAAGGAATTTTGAAGTGTATTATAAGAGAAAAAACAGAAATCTCGCCTGATGGTATTGAGGTAGAACACTTAGAGTGTGCTCTCCATTCTTTTGTGGTGATTTATGAAACAGATTGTAATTATTTCTTGGTCTACATGGCCTACCACCATGATCAGATTTTTCTAACCTCTTAGGCTGATAACTGTACACAAGGGCTGGAAAATGTGGACAACATATGCAACAAATAAATAAATGACCAGATGTGCTTGTTGTTAGATCATCTTATGATCTTAAACTTCCTGTAGCACTGCCTGAACACAGTGTATAGTATTTGGTTCTTTGGTGTGATGGAGATGAGGCTAGGACATCAGTTTTTTAAACCTGGTAGCAGGAACACAAGGATTTAGACTCAGAGGAACTAAGTTTGTCCTTTGAGGGCTGTGCTATTTCACCCACACTAACTCAGGTGCTATATGGTTGATACATCATTTAGGACTTCCCAAAGAGCCTGCAGCTTATAAAGTTGCTAACTTTCCTCCAGTCTTTCATGCAAATCCTTAATCATTTTCTCTCACTATTTTGATTCTTCTCTCTCTTCCCACTCATTAGCGAGTGTATTAGGGCAGAATTCTTCCCGCCCATTCCCTGCCATCTCAAGATTGCTCTGCAAGTCCTGTCTTAGTAATGAGCTAAAGGTGCAGCATGCAAGAGCAGATGTATAATTACTAGGGTACCTGAAATCCAGTGGGACCTTTTCTGCCTCTTTCACTTCAGAGGCGAAATAACCAAAGCTGACATCGTCACCCATGCACGTTCGATGACCCAGCGCTCACTTGCGTGTTGAGACAATTAACCTGCCAATAGACTTTAGCTACCACTACTTTGTGAAAGGACACACCACACCACTGAGTTGCAGTGCTGAGAAAAAGAGGAGCTGGTATCTTTTCCTGCAAGGCAGGAAGGTATTTGTCATCACCTTCCATCACCGGGCAGTGTGAAGGAGATGACAGTCTTTTTTGGATCAGCAGTCTAAATATGCTTATGATTTAGAACATGTATGTACACTGTTAGCTTCCATGTTTAAAAATCAGACTTGGCCCACTACAGAATGAGGCCTTTAATACTTAATGAAAGGACGTGAAAGAACATTCTTTTGTATAACAGAAGATAATACTTATGAACAGTCACTGCCTTTCCAAGTCTAGAAAACCTGTAACTAATGTGCTAAAAATAGCTCTGATGTGCAATATTATGCATGTAGCAATTATCATGAAAGAATTTGATTATATTCATTCATATTAATGGAGCAGTTTTCATTTATAGGTTTGTAAACATTTCAAACTCTATTACCTAGCAGCATTATTTCATTCTGTTGACAGAATATATTATCTTTTGTTTTATAGCCACAATGGAGTGTAGAAAGCAAAGAAGCCTATAGCACACAAAAATTCAGTCTTGATTATAAAACTGAACTTGAACACTAGCAGTATAGAAGCAGGTTCTCCTCAAAGGTCACTGCAATGGACACAAAATCTACTTGTCATCCTCAACCATCAGTTGAATCCATCCTTCTCAGAATGCTAGGAGTTCATCACCATGGAAACCATTTATCAAATTGGCAAAATTAAGAATTTAAATTGTCTATTTGGAGAATTTATTTAATTGCAAATGGAGACCTTTAAAAACCTAGCTCACTATTGAAAATATAGAAAATCTCGTGCAGATACTCAAAAACATGAAATTATAATGTAGGAAAAGTGTAACTGAGAAGGATGAAGTGGGGAGAGGGAGGTCGTTTTTCATGATGGGTCAAAAATGAAGTTTATTTAAGTTCTGCAGTGGCTGGAATTCCAGGACATCAGCAAAAAGTGCAACAGTGACTCAGAAGTGCTCAGGTCTGTAGTCTAAAATTTTAGATCCTTGCTATGGAAGCACAGCTGCAACAAAACTAATCTTGTCACAATGTTTCCTGACTTGTAGTAAGTTTAGCAACATGTTTATGAAGACTTAGTTGATAAAGATTTCCCATTACCAATTTTTTTCCCCAATAAATCTGTTAAAAGTAAAAAAAAAAAAAAAAAAAAAGAAGAAGGAAAAAAAAAAAAAGGAAAAGAAAGGAAGTAAAAGGAAAGAAACTTGATTAGACCGTTTGTGCTTGACTCTCTACTGATACCTGGAATTCAAGAAAGAAAAAATAATCCACTAAACAAAGGATGATAATGTGGTATCAGATGCCAATGCTTTCATGGCATAGAAAATGTCTAGTGGCTTCAATAATAGCTAAGTGAGAACTTATACTTTTATATAGCTTGAGTGCAAATTTCCAGAGAGCAGTATTTCTGAATAACGTGATCTTAACCTATTTTAGGGTGGCATAAACTTCTCAATGTTTCAAATATGTGCCATTGATTTCAGTGGGAGTTCTGCCTTTTAAGTACTTCTTCCAAAGTGACCAGCGTGTAAATACTTTCACAGTTCAGATTTTCCAGCATTCAGCACCATCAAACCAACCCAGTGACTGGTTTGCTGAAGTACAAAACTCATTTTACAGCTTCAGTAAGATCTAGGTTTTCAAAACTCTATGAATGCAACATAACAGTTTTGAAGTCCATTTACTTATATAAGAGAATCAGGAAAACTGAGTATCTTTGGAGACTTGGAACTCCAGCTGTCAGTGCTGATTTCTGTAAAAGGATAGGCTGTATTTCAGTGACTGTTTATTTCTATTTTAATTCAACACTCCCACTGAAACAGAAGATGCTGACTTCCCCCTTTTTGTCTATGGCTTATTTCAATACTATTCAAAATTATTATGTTCATAGCTCCATTAGTCCAATAACACAGCTAAAACCAAAACAAAATACTTTCATAAGACATGTTTTCAATAAATGTAAGCCCTTCTTATTTTACAAAATCTTCATTTCATGTCTAACCTTAAGTGTTACAGATCATTTATAATTAATTTTTTAATAAAACTTTCTGGTGAATGTACTTCTGTGCAGTTGATTTTCAGTTATTCCTGATTTATATCTAAAAGTTGGTCTTCCATGTCACAGGATAACATTTCTACTCTCTAATTCTGTGGCTTAAATTTTCAAACACAGCAGAGAGAGGCAGTTCTTGCAAAGACCTAAGTCTTCAAACTAATATCTTCAAAATAAAACTCGCAGACAGTTGTTGGGGTTTTTTTCTGTCTTTGATTGAAGCTGGTGAAGGAAGTATCATTTTGCCACAATGTACAGTAAATTAAGTTAAAGCAAGTGTGTTGGATGTAATTGAGCAAATATCAGTGAACAGCTATTCTGCACTTACCTTTAATTCCATTCCATTCCATTCCATTCCATTCCACTCCATTCCCACCTGTTGTCTGCTTTCTACTGTCCCTTGATAAATGTGCAATTACCAGCCAAGAGGAAAGGTATATTAAGAATGGCATATGCATTGAACCATTTTTCTAACTAAACGATTTTAGCTATCGAGTTTCACCTATCAACCATTTCTCACCAAGATAGCTGGTGCCAAATACGTTGACTATCTTCTCTCACTATTATCATCATTCTACTTTCTCTTCTAGGTTTAGCACTTACTTTATATTCAGTCCTGTGTCCATTTTTAATGGATGAGTGTAACCATTTTTAAATGGATGAAACCTTGGTCACTTGACTTTAGCTTTCTTATTAACCAGTTTTGTATTTAACTGTTGGAAAACTTAGCAATGATGAAGGCTTTCTTATTATGTGAAAAAGTAAGCAAAATCTTGTAATCTCATAATGCTGTTCTTACAAGGTTTCAAAACTTGTAGGTAAAGAAAAAACTTATTTGCTGATCATTAATCAAATATAAACATGAAAGTCAGAAAAAAGAATAAAACAGCAGTGCCAATGGATGGTTTATTCTGTGGTTTCAGAAGGTCCTTAATCTAAATACTTATAGTTATTACTAATATAAAATATTAGGGATGAAGTATAGTGATACACATTAGTAAAGGTATTAACTAAAACTGTTGACAGTAAATTTTCTGTTCTTGTAACTTATCAATGTTTCAAACTCTGACTCAATTCCTATAACAAATTATTTTCCCTGTAGTTAAGACCTTCTGAAAAAGCTGGCAAAAAATCTGGTGCTGAATAGTGTTTTCATGTGTGTGATAAGTGATAAACACCCTCAGTAAGTCTGCAGACACCACCAAGTATGGTGGGAGCGTAGATCTGCTTGAGGGTAGGGAAGGCTCTACAGAGGGATCTGGACAGGCTGAATTGATGGGTGGAGGCCAATTGTATGAGGTTCAACGAGGCCAAGTGCCGGGTCCTGCACTTCAGTCACAGCAACCCCATGCAACGCCACAGGCTTGGGGAAGAGTGGCTGGGAAGCTGCCCAGTGGAAAAGGACCCAGGGGGTGTTGGTCACCAGCCAGCTGAATATGAGCCAGCAGTGTGCCCAGGTGGCCGAGAAGGCCAACGGCATCCTGGCCTGTATCAGAAATCGGGTGGGTAGCAGGACTAGGGCAGCGATTGTCCCCCTGTACTCAGAACTGGTGAGGCTGCACTTCAAATACTGTGTTCAGTTTTGGGCCCCTCACTACAGGAAAGACACTGAGGTGCTGGAGCATGTCCAGAGAAGCTGGTGAAGGGTCTAGAGAACAAGTCTTATGCAGAGCAGCTGAGGGAACTGGGGTTGTTTAGCCTAGAGAAAAGGACGCTGAGGGGAGGAGACCTTATCACTCTCTACAACTACCTGAAAGGAGGTTGTAGTGAGGTGGGGATCAGTCTCTTCTCCCAAGTAAAAAGCAATAGGACAAGGGAAAATGGCCTCAAGTTGTGCTAAGGGAGGTTTAGATTGGATATTAGGAAAAATTTCTTCACTGAAAAGGTTATCAAGCATTGGAACAGGCTGCCCAGGGAAGTGGTTGAGTCACCATCCCTGGAGGTATTTAAAAGATGTGTAGATGTGGTGCTTAGGTACATGGTTTAGTGGTGGACTTGGCAGTGTTAGACTAACCATTGGACTTGATGATGTTAAAGGTCTTTTCCAACCTAAAGGATTCTATGATTCTATTCCTATGATAATTCTGCAATACTGGTTTAAGTATTTTATAGCATGGTCTCAGCATCTTCTAACAGATATTCAGATGTTTTTGTTGTACTATTGTTATATTAATCTGGAGTTTTCCAAAATCAGATTGAAACAAGCAGCTGGCCAGATACGGGATTCAGTTCCCTGCAACAAACAGGCAAGAGTACAATCATCTGTAGGAGGAACCTGACATACACCACCAGTAAAGTAACTAAGAACAGAATGGACCAAAAGGGAAGCATGGGATTATGAATGAGGGGATTATACCAGATGCCTTTGTCCAGGAGAGAGGAAGAAAAGTACTGTCGTGGTTTAATGCCAGCCAGCAACTAAGCACCACATAGCCGCTCACTCACTTCTCCCTCCCAGTGGGATGGGGAGGACAACTGGGAAAATAAAAGCAAAACTCATGGGTTGAGACAAGAACAGTTTAATAATTGAAATACAATAATAATAATAGTAGTAATGAAAAGGAAGATAACAAAAAAAGAGAGATATAAAACCCAAGAAAGAGAAGTGATGCACAATGCAATTGCTCACCACCCACTGACCGATGCCCAGCCAGTCCCCAAGCAGCGATCAGCCTCTCCCAGACAACTCTCCCCAGTTTATATACTGAGCATGATGTTCTATGGTATGGAATATCCCTTTGGGTAGTTCGGATCAGCTGAACTGGCCATGCTCCCTGCCAGCTTCTTGTGCACCTCCTTGCTGGCAGAGCATGGGAAACTGAAAAATCCTGAACTTGGGGTAAGCGCTACTTAGCAACAACTAAAACATTAGTGTGTTATCAACATTATTCTCACATTAAATCCAAAACACAGCACTGTACCAGCTACTAGGAAGACAATTAACTCTGTCCCAGCTGAAACCAGGACAAGTACCCAGACTGCAGAGCCAGTGAATGAGACCGAAACCAGGATGGGTATGAAGGTGTGATGCTGATGAAAGAAAGAGAAGAATGGAACAGGCGAGAGATTCAATCTGTCTACTGCATACAAATGCCAGTCTCATATATAGCACTTCAAATATATGTCAAATACTCTTCAAAAGAGATCAGCTTCCTAAACAGGCAACAGGTGCATTCTTCTGCTGAAGGAAAACATTTAACAATAGAGACATCGGATTGCACTAGAGACGCTTGCATGACATTGCTTGTTTAGCTGCTTTAGCTGCTCTAGGTGTTAGAGAGCTCTTTTATGACGTCAGTTGACAGGAAAGGTGAGGCCATTAGACAGACTGGTAAGATGAGGTCTCTGAGGGATGAAACTAAATATATATATATACAAACCCAGCTTTTTCCTTAGAAGCTTCATGTTCATCCTGGACGGTTTGTCCAGTGTTAATTTTGCAAATCTTCCATTTGTATAGACACAGTCATCCAGGTCTGCAGCCATAGGAAACCAATACTTTGTAGAAAATAAGCCTTTTGTAGAGAAGGGGAAACAATCAAAGCTACTTCTTTGACATTCCTGCTGTTTCCCAGGATTTAAGGAAAATTCCCTCTTATGCTGGGTGAGGCTGACAGAAAGATCTAAAAAGATGCATATCCTCACCATTAACCAGTAAGTCTAGAGTTAGGTAGCAAAGGCAGTATATTGCCAAACTAAGAGAAATATTGAGATATTCCTCTTTCTGATGTACAAATCCTACTATCAAACACAAGCTACAAAACCCTTTCCTAGGATTTGTGTTGCTAAGGAGCAGAGAGGGGAGGGTATGGTGGGTTGACTATGGCCAGCATCAGAGCACCCACCCTACCACTCACTCCCCTCTCCCGTGGGATGGGCAGAGAATAGAAGATGAGAAGACTTGTGGATTGAAACAGAGACAATTAAATAGATGACTCAAAAGCTCCATGAACAAGCAAAGTGAAATGAGGAAATTATTCACTATTTCCCATCAGTAGGCTGATGTCCAGCCACTTGCAGGAAAGCAGGGCCCCAGCATGCCTAATGATTACTTGGGAAGGCAAACACCATAACCACAAATATCTTCCCTTTCTCCTTTCCCCCAGCTTTTATTGCTGACTGTCATGTCATATGGTACAATATATCCCTTTGGTCAGTTGGGGTCAGCTGTCCCAGCCATGTCTCCTCCCAACCTCTTGCCCACCCACAGCCTGCTCAATGGGTAGTCAGAGTGGGAAAAAAAAAAAAGCCTCAATGCTGTGCAAGCACTATTCAGCAACAGCCAAAACACTGCTGTGCTATCAACACTGGTTTAGCCCCAAATGCAAAGCACAGCACCATATGGGCTGCTATGAAGGGAATTAATTCCAACCTAGCCAAACCCAGTACAGAGGGCAAAGACCAAGGACAGTGTGAAGATGTAATATTCCTAACATCTCCTGTTGCAGATATCTTTGGCATCCTGCCATCTACTATAACTGTTGCCCACACTGGGGACCTCCATTCTGCATAAGGCAGAAACTCTCTCCCTATCCTGTGAAAAGTGTTTTGTAATGGAAACTTAATGAAGAAAAATAATTGGAGATTTCTTGTCCCTTAACCTTTGAGATACTTTCTCCAGTGGCAAAGCTCCTCTGAGGGGTTTCCTATAGCCATGTCGGGGGGACCAGTTCATCATGACTTCAATTAAAAGGTGTCATTTAACAGCTAAAAGTTATAACTAAGGAGAAGGAAGGAATGTAATGTTTTAATACTAGGCTCCTCTCCAAAGAAAATATTTACGTCCTGCATCCCTTCAAATGTCACTCAAAAAAAAGTAAACTAAATAGCTTTTTATTTTCTTCACACTACCTTCTAACCTGGTCCTTAATTGTCTGCAAATCACTGAAGTCACATAGCCTGTGTACCGATCTTTCATTAACTTCTCTTAAGTTTGCCAGTGTTTGACAATTGATCCCCTAACAATTACACTAGCTTGCAGTGTAATTACCACTTTCAGCTTGCTCTTACAGTTACTTAGTATACCACTTAAATCTCCCAGGTGCATGTTTTTTGGAGTCATTCAGAAGGTCATTACTTAAGATCACATTTAATCATCCAATTATTTGTTCCCAAAAGGAGAGGACTAGGGATCAAAAAGTACAGCAGGTGAATGTAGTCCCTGTTGAGTTTCCATTTTTCTAGAACTTGAGTATTTATTAGTAGTTCGTTCTTTAAGCCGGAAATTTACATAATAATTTTCATTAATAAAAAAGCCTCTCTGGTGAATCCCTAAACATTTCCACTTACTTTTCCTTCCAGAATTATTTAGGCCAAACAGGTGAAGAGTAGAACTTAGACATTTTCCAAGATGTCTTCTTGTTGCTGTTTCCTTCCACAAAGGGCAAGAAATCGAACATTTTTGTCTGGGTGAGAAGTCACCTAGTCAGGATTGATCCCCTGAACTGAAGTTTTCAGTCTGTCCAGTATAATCTGGATATTCCTTAAACCAGTTTTCTACTAAACTACATGCCACAAGAATAATTCTGCCTTATGCATCCTAGTTTTGATAAGAAAAATGTTCTTTATGGCTTGGGTACTGAATAAATATAGCTAAAAAAGTAACATCTTGAAAGAAATGGAACAGACATTTCGCCTCATCAGAATTTATTTACCTTTTGGACAACAGTCATCTATATGAAATTGAAACAGCAAAGCAGTGTACATGGAGGAGAGGAGAAGGGAAGAGAGGATCCTCAAGACAAGACAAGACAATCAAATGCTGATTATCTGCTGGAAAGGTAAATTCCACTAGTGATATTCTGCACCAGACTGCATTGATTCTGTGATATAGAAAAGGGATGGCTTCTGTGATAAAGAAAAAGGATGTCTTCTTTCAGGGCTGGTTCCCTTCAGTATCATAGTACTGGGTTTTTCTTACAGTTTATGTTTAAAAGAAGTTAATAGAAGCTCTTAAAAGGACAATGACCCATTCAGAGGTAGCCGAACCTTTGTTTGCTGTGTGATGGCTCTGAGTATGACTTTCCAATCTTCTACCTTACCCAGGACAGGATTATGTATTTCTCCCATTCTTACAGTGGGCCTCAGGTAAGTATTTTTTGCATCAATGATGCCTGTTCAGTCTGCTAACAACTTTTCTCCTCTTTCCTACAGAAGTTTTATTACAAGTTAGTGTACAGTTACAAAAGTAACATCAGTTACGCAATAGCAACAAAGTGAAAGAGGGGAAAAAAAAGGATTTCCAACAAAATTCTGCAGGCACATCTTTTGTTTTCCCAGGATGACAGCCACTGGTTGATAATTTCAACAACTTCGTAAAAGAGCTTCCCTATACAGTTCTACTGGGTTTGTGTGGCAAGGTTTTGGTTAGCGGGGGGTTACAGGGATAGCTTCTGTGAGAAGCTGCTGGAAGCTTCCCGTGTTCGAGAGAGAGCCCATACCAGCCGGCTCTAAGACGGACCCGCTGCCGGCCAAGGCCGAGCCCATCAGCGATAGTGGTAACGCCTCTGTGATAACATTTTTAAGAAGGGAAAAAGTTGCGGGGGACAAATGGCAGCCAAAGAGAGGAGTGAGAACATGTAAGAGAAACAACCCTGCAGACCCCCAGGTCAGTGCAGAAGGAGGGGGAGGAGATGCTCCAGGTGCCAGAGTAGAGATTCCCCTGCAGCCTGTGGGGAAGACCCTGGTGAGGCAGGCTGTCCCCCTGCAGTCCAGGGACGTCCACGGGGGAGCAGATCTCCACCTGCAGCCCGGGGAGGACCCCACGCTGGAGCAGGTGGGTGCCCAAAGGAAGCTGTTGACCCCATGGGAAGCCCACGCTGGAGCAGGCTCCTGGCAGGACCTGTGGCTCTGTGGAGAGAGGAGTCCATGCTGGAGCAGGTTTTCTGGCAGGACTTGTGACCCCGTGGGGGACCCACGCTGGAGCAGTCTGCTCCTGAAGGACTGCAGCCCATGGAAGGGACCCATACTGGAGCAGTTCATCAAGAACTGCAGCCCATGGGAAGGACCCACATTGGAGAAGTTTGTGGAGGACTGTCTCCCATGGGAGGGACCCCACATTGGAGCAGAGGAAGAGTGTGATGAGTCCTGCCACTGAGGAGGATGAAGCAGCAGGAATAACATATGGTGAACTGACCATAAACCCCATTCCCCGTCCCCCTGCACCACTGGGGTTGGTAGGTAGAGAATCCTGGAGTGAAGTTGTGCCGAGGAAGAAAGGAGGGATGGAGAGAAGGTGTTCTGAGATTTGGTTTTATTTCTCATTACCCTACTCTGGTTGATTGGTAATAAATTGAGTTAATTTTCCCCAAGCTGTGTCTGTTTTGCCCATGAAGGTAATTGGTGAGTGATCTCTCCTGTCCTTATCTTGACCCACAAGCCCTTTGTTATATTTTCTCTCCCCTGTCCAGCTGAGGAGGGGGAGTGATAGAATGGCTTTGGTGGGCACCTGGCGTCTAGCCAGGGTCAACCCACGACAACAGTTCTCTTATCCTTCTTAGAGATCTGTTATTAAACTCTGTGGTAGTTCTTTTCATCTGACATATTCCTAGGGCTATTCTTGTCCTGGCATCATTTCTTAACTGCCCTCAGAGGTTATGAAATAGCTCATCTTGACCCATTCTTTTAATTCCCGCCCCCTGTTTTTTCTCCTTGTTTTCTATTCTTTAAGTTAAAACTACTTTATATGGCAAGTCTTTTAGTTTACTGTGAAACAGACAAAATTCATTACTACTGAGAAGTTCTAATTTGCCTACAGTCAAAGGTTTAACCTACCTAAATCTTTTCTTTTTTCTCCAAATAACCAAGTGCTGCTTCCTGTAATCTTCCTGTCTTCTCATGCTTGAACTCCACCATACGTGATCCATCTACATCTCAGTACACATACACCGAATCCCTGTTCAACATACTTTTGAAGCTTATATTACATCTAGTTACTGATCCAGAGAACATTTTATAATGCATTTGTCTGAAACCCCTTTGACTGCCACAGGTAACTCATAAACTTAGATTCCTCTATCCATAGCTCCAAACTTATGGACATATGTCCAAGCATGCAGAGACTCATGTTAGGAAAGCCAAAGCCTACCTGTAACTGAATCTAGCAATGGATGTCAAAGGCAACAAGGAGAGCTTCTGTAAGTACATAAGTGGCAAAAGGAAAACTAAAGAACATGAGGACCTGCTGCTGAATGGGGCAGGGAACCTGGTGATGCGGACATGGAAAAAGTCTTTGGTACTGAATGTCTTCTTTGCCCCAGCATTTGCTAGGAAGACCAGCCTTCAGGAATCCCAGGCCTCAGAGACCAGAGGGAAAGGCTGGAGCAAGGAAGGTGTAATCCTGGTGGAAGAGGGTCAGGTCAGATTATACTTAACCTAACTGGATGTACATAAGTCCATAAGCCTGATGGGATGCACACACAAGTGCTGAGGAAGCTGGCAGATGTCGCTGCAATGCCACACTCCATAACCTTTGAAGAATCATTGTGATTGGGAGAGATGCCTGAGGACTGAAGGAAAACAAATGTCACACCTATCTTCAAGAAGGACAAGAAGGATGAGCCAGGGAAATACACACTCACCCTCACCTCAATCCCTGGAAAGGTGATGGAGCAGACATTCCTGAAAACCATTTCCAGCTACATGAAGGACAAGAAAGTCATAAGGAGAAGCCAGCATGGATTCACCAAGGGGAAGTCATGCTTGACCAACCTGATAACTTTCTACAGTGAAGCAACTGGCTTGGTAGATGAGAGGATAGCAGTGGATATTGTCTACCTAGACTTCAGGAAGGCTTTTGACAGTGTCTCCCATAAGATTCTCATAGATCCCCATCAGTTTGATGAACTATGATGAACTATGGGCTGGATGAGCAGACAGACAGACAGTGAGGTATGTTGAAAACAGGCTGAATGTTGGGCTCACAGGGTGGTGTTCAGTGTTATGAAGTCTAGCTGGAGGCCAGTAACTAGTGATGTACCCCAGAGGTCAATACAGTGACTAATCCTATTTAAGATCTTTATTAATGATCTGGATGATGGGACAGAGTGTATCATCAGCAAGTCCTGGGGGTCCTGGTGGATACCAACTTGAACATGAGCTAACAACGTGCCCTTTCTGCAAAGGTGGTGAATGGTGTCCTGGGCTGCACTAGGAGGAGTGTTGCCAGGAGGTGAAAGGAGGTGATCCTTCCCTTCTACTCAGTACTGGTGAGGCCACCCACACCTGGAGTGCTGGGTCCAGTTCTGGGATCCCCAGTGCAAGAGGAACATGGACGTACTGCAGAGAGTCCAGTGAAAGTCTGGGAAGATGATGAAGGGGCTGGAGCATCTGTGATAAGAGGAAAGGCTGAGAGAGCTGGGACTGTTTAGTCTGGAGAAGGCTTAGGAGGGATCTTGTCAATGTATATAAATACCTGAAGGGAGGGTGCTAACACAACACAGTCAGGCTCTTTCCAGTCACGCCCAGTGACAGGATCAGAGGCAATGGGCACACCCTGAAACACAGGAGGTTCCCTCTGCACACCAGGAAACATTTTCACCTCACATGGTGAGGTTGACCAAGCACTGACACAAGCTGCCCAGGGAAGTTGTGGAGTCTCCATTCTTGGAGATACTCAAAAATTGCCTGGACATGGTCCTGGGCAACCTGCTATATGTGACCCTGCTTGAGCAGGGGTCTTGGACAAGACGACCTGCAGATGTCATTTCCAGCCTCAACCATTCTGTGATTCCATCATAGCAGATGAATATTCCAGCTCAGAGGTAAAAAGTGATTGAAGCACTGTTATTCTTAATGTCTGGTATCATTAGAAAGCATTCAAATCCAAAACCCCCACAAAAAAACTGCTAGTAAGGTTTTCCTTTACCTATTTCCTTCCCTGTCCTTAAGCTTTCTTTAGATTTGAGTTTTTCTGGGTGTTTAGGACCTTGTAGCTTTTTCAGTGACTATCAGAGAATCTTTCCTGTGAGCTTTTGCTCCTAGAAGAAGGATGGGAGCCCTACCTTTTTATAACTTCTTTTTTTGTCAAAAATCCATCACCTTCTCTCCCCAGTTGGTTTTGTCAGGCAGGGTAAGTAATGAGCAAGGAATAAACAGAAACTAGTACTATAGGTCCATCAGAGCTGGAAGCTGGTAATAAATAAAAAAAAATTTCTCTCTTATGGAAATAGATATAAAGACTCCTTACAGTGGAGATAATTACCTTAGATTTGTTGTCAGAGAAAGTAGAAGCATGCAAAGACATGGTCAATGCAATAGGTTAAAAAATTATCTTCGCAATAGCCTTCAGGATGCATCAGAGTACAACATGACTATATTATTCCTCCCAATGAACTTATGCTGAGTCCATGGCAAACAATCTAAGCCTAGGTTTTTGGATTTGTTTTGTTTTCAGAAGAAAATTGTGTTTAAAAAGGAAAGACTTTTCTATCCACTGATAGATAAGGCATTGGGCATCTTACACCTCTCTCGCACTTACTATCGAAACAAAGATATAAAATGTTACTGTCCTATAAAAACATTCTAGAAAAAGCATTTTTTGGTAATATTTATATCCCACCATTTCATATACAAATGTTCTTCATCGCAATTGCAAAAATTAAGCTATCTGCAAATACATACTCAGCTAGCTACTGTGAATGAAGATATCCCCCAAATTCCTTAGTGCTAAATTAAGATTGATAAAGACATTTTATGAAATTCAAACAAGATGATATTTGAAATTCTTAGAAAAATATTGTTTGAGAAGTTTCATTATTGCATGTTTATTTGATTTGTTCCAATAGCATTGTGCAAGAGAGCGTGTCAGTACAGAAAAAATACCTCTTGGGAAACAAACAAACAAAAAAAAAAAGCCTTGCCCATTTTCCAGAAGACAAGGAGGATAAATAAGGAATTATTAATTATGAAGCCCAAAAACTCCATTCCTTTGATCCAAACATAGGGCTTACATATTTCCTTAGAGTGATAAGAACATTCAGTTTGTATGTCAACTTGAAGATTAGGCCTGAATGATGTTACCAAGTGCTGCAGAAGAGGGACAAGTAAAAGTCAAGACTCCCTGTATCTTCTCAGAGACCAAATCTCTCCAGCTTTTCCATTTAAGACTGTTTCAGAAAGGCCTGTAAGTGAACAATTTCATTTTAGTTTCCTCTGCTCTCTGTAATTCAATCTGAGCAGAGTAATACTTTTCAATATACTGGTATTTTTGATACCAGCATCATAACTGCAGTCATGCACCACTTTGTCCTTTCTATTTAGCTTTTCCAACACTTCTTGTCTTATTTTATAAAGCTCTTTCCAGATCAGCTAGATGAATATGACTGAAGAACTAAGTATTATTGTTCATGCTAGGATGCAAACTAAGGGAGAGTATGGCCTAGAATAATTGAGTTCATGTAGTTCTTGCAATTTTGCAATTCAGGTCACGCAGAGAACAGACATATAATAGTCTTTCACAGATCTACTTCCCAACATTGTTACCTTTCTATAGCTAAATAAAACAAAATGCTTGATATCTGTGATGAAACAACAGAAAAATGTTGACATTCTTTTTACTTTTGTTTGAGTTAGCTGTGTTGGATTATGACATTCATCCTTCCTTTTATACTACGCTTTCTATTTGTGCAATACGTATGTCCTGAGTGAAAGTATAGAAGAGTGAGAAAGAAAAGAATAAAGAGGGTGTGAGACCTGAATAGCACAAAAAATGGCATCCTAAGTCTCAAAAATAAACCACAGACCTTCTTTTCTTGTTTTGGCTTTTATCAGTAGTTTTGGATTTTGGTTTTTGTTGCGTTGGTTTTTTTATTGTTCCCTTTATTATACAGGTATGGGTTCTTTGAGAGCAATTCTAGATCTCTTAGCAATATATAGCGTGCTCTCTTTTTTCCGTCATCCCATATCTTAGCTACCCATGTATACACATTATAACGAGAGCATGTCTTTCTGATGCTAGCAGATGCCATTACCATTGAGAAACTATGTGAAGTATCATCAAGAGCCAGCAGACATAAATCCCCACTGAGCTCAGGCTGGCTTTGATTCTCAGAAGTTTTCCACTGACCTCCCTTTTACCAGCATCCCGTCTGTCAGATTTTTCCATTATATATACGCTCTGAAGATGAAATACATTTCTTAGATTTGAATGTAGAAAGATCAAACTGTACAACCAGCGTTGCACCCAGTCCACTTGCGAGCAAGACTGGAACTTAACATAAAACTGTAAGTCGTCCTCTTGAAGTTGTGTAGAAATGTCCAGCAGAAGTAATGAAAGTAGACTGCATCAATAGATGTTTCCCTAAGAATTTACTTTGAGAAGAAAAGAGGAAGATTGCCTTTCCTGTTCACTTCCTATTTAAAAGCTTTCCTGAGAGCAGTGGCAAGAAAATGTCACAGAAGTGAACAAGGAAGGAGACGAGTTGCTGCTGCAGCTGCTGCAAAGGTATCAGGACCACCAGTTTCAGATGGAGTGATAGAATGAGATGTGGTAGATAAAGAGACAAGTACTAGCAGTTGAATCCTCACCAAGGTTAGGTGGCTTATATCCTCTGTAAGGATTTGTGGGTTTCTAAATATTTTATTCCTTTTATATCTGAGTTTGCCTGCAAAGCTCTGAATCTTAGGAGGATTTAACAATGATTAAGGCAGAGATAAAGAAAACCTTTTTTCCCCCCAGCATCTAAGCAAAATACAAACCGAGCAATTTGTAGCTTAAATGACATTCTAGTCTTTACCTATAGTTAAATTCTTTATTTAGAGCTAAGCTAAGATTTTTTAGATCAGATTTAAATTAATTTTAATTAGTCCATAACCATATTAACCATAGAATAATTTGTGTTCAGGAAGAAGACTTTAAATAACAGCCTGAGACGATTAGCTGAAGTGGGGTGAGAAAGGAAGCCTGTATCACTAAATTAATTATATCAGAATATTTGGAATGAAAATATCATATGTAAATATTCTTATTGAAAAAAATATTTAGTAGGTATGTCTTTAACTGAGACCACAGCTGACACAAATAGGTCTGGCTCTGGTGAAGAAATGATGAAAAAATTATTTCATATATGATCCTATTCTACTATTATGAGTTTATAACAAGATCCACAATAGCTCAGCAATAGAATTTGCTTGATGAACATGCACCTACTCACTCACAACTATTTCTCACCTCTTACATCAGCAACTTCTATTTCTCTGATTCATTTAAGTGCATACAGAAGAACAGATAAAGCTGGACCTTAAAAGGTGTAGCAGCAGGAAAAGTCTAATACATTCTGTTGAATTGTTTGATGGTTTACAGTACTAAAGAAATGTCTGACATATAATTAATCAATATAGTTGATTGGCAGACAAAGTTCCCTGTAGTATGCCAGAAAAATATTTGTTGTCCCCGTGGCCTAAGAATTTGCATTTAGATTTCTGATTTAACAGAAAGAGGCATAACATTTCAATACTGCTTAAATCACAATCCAAAAAGACTGTACATATCAAAAGGCTTATGGGAATGCTGTTTGTTTTGCTTTGCTTTGCTCCCCACAAAACAAGGACTAAGTTACAATCAAAAAATCCATTCCTATTAGCCTTGTTTCAGAAGGTTGTATAAGAAACTGGTAAAAGAAAACTAAAAAAAAATTGACATCACACGGATGGTGCTCAAAGACAGAAGTGACATGCACTTACAAAATGCCCTAAGTTATTTTTCAAGGTGGTGAAATCTTCATATTACTCTTCAAATCCCACTTAAAAACAGCTTGAACTTGGTGCTTGGTTGTTACCATGAATGTTTGTAAGAAATTTTATACAACTGTAAAACTTGCAAGTCCTCCTTAAATCCCCATGTTTCCGAAAGAAGAAGAAGAAGATGATGATGATGACTGAGGTTTTATAGATTTCTAATAGTAAATTATTTTTTTAAACATCACATTGCCTATCTGAAGAAACCTGCTGGTGTTATATAGCTTGCAACATTCTCTTTTGCCCTTGTCTTCCAATAGAAAGCATGACTTAATCTCTGCAGGAACACCCACATCGTGGCACAACAGTAACAGCTGCTCCATTTCACAAGCTCTTTGAGATGGAGCAGGGAGCATCTCAGGGAAGGGAAGCTGTCTCAGACAGAGGTTAGCTGCAGTTATCAATTTAAATGTCCAATTAGTAGTAAAAATCACAGATTAACTAACTTCTCTCACCATAAAAATGACATGAGAAGTGTCAGCTTGTGAAACTCAGCAGGAACCAAACCTTTAAGGTTTTTCGGATTTCTGTGTTCTAGTCCTAAAAGGAATGGATAATAATAACTTTGGCATAACATATATTTCTGCAGAATGAAAGACTTCACAATTATACAAAATATTTTCACAAAGTAAGAAAAAATTCTCTTTTCCTTTGTGCTCATTCTAGAAAGCCCTACAACAAAATAGTATAAGACCTCCTCCAGGAAGGGAAAACACTGAGCAACAGTAATGGTTTAAATGCCCTGTGCCTCTCATCCTAATCCTATTGCCTTTTGAGCCATAGCTGTGATTTACAGCTAAAGCAAAGTTCCCCTTTAGCTGATACAGTATTATTCTGCATATCCAGGTACTAAGCCCTATGTTTGCTTATGGTTTCACTCATTCTCTGTCTGTAATGCTTATAAGTCAAATTTGGCTTTTTTGGCTCTTCACACCACTTTGTTTAATTTGAAATGCATAATTTGATACAAATAATCACAAGAGGAATTGTTTAAAAATCTGAAGTGTCTTCAACTGAACATTGAACAAAATTGTAGTGAACACATAAAATACTTTAAAGTGATATTTAAAACAGACATTCTTTTACTTTTGCAGGGTTGTGTTTTTTTCCGTGAGAACTTTTATGGACTAAAAGTTACGTAAATTATTCTTTTCAAAAAGTACACACACAGGTACACAATAAACCTCCATTCCAGATTTCTGTACTTTAAACCAGCATTCTTTAAGAAAATGTTTTAAATGTTGCAGAAAAGAAACAGATTTTTGTTGGGGTTTTTTCCCCCTTTTTTAGCTATTTGGATAAGTTAGTTATGATGTTACTGAACTGAGAACTTATATCTATTCTGGGAAGAGCCAGATTGCCCATAAATTATAAACTCCCAAAAAAGTAAGTAATTTATTATGTAAGTATTCATTTTGTCATTTCATCCTTTACTGAAAGGACATGATAAGCAATCCAGGTTAACGCAACTATCATACTACAAATCATGTACTATATGTCTTGATTTTTGACATTATCGTTACCACTAATTTTAGGTTCAGCTGATGCTCAGAGTTTCTAGAGCAGATTGGTCTTCAAACATACTTCACTAACTGTACTCCTTTTGTCATTTTCCTCTCCCCACATGTACAGGGGTACTGTAAGTGTGAATGTCTCCTTAGTAAGTTGGTAGTATATGAGAAAAAGGCTGTGAAGGAATGACACGGTGGGACCAGTTATACAGTCCTAACAATATGAGTATTTCAGCACAAAATACTGACATACTAGCAACCAGTTTTGCAAGAAACAGTTTGATTCTTTAAAGCAAGCATAATGCAAAATCAATTTCAGGAATTTCAGTCTGACAGTAGGTCTCAAAAATCTGAGCTTTCTAGTAGCATACATGTCTGATATTAAGAATTCATGTTCAGGCCATATGGAATGCAATTGTATAAAAGTCATAAGCCATGCTATTGGTCTTGGTTCTTCGGTTAAATGTTACATGATCTGACCACAGTTGCACAGTAAGGTCACAAATTTGTCTACTACACACGCCACTGATGCTGGCTAAAGAGAACAGGCTTCACGTTGATGGAGCTCTCCAGTTCACCACCATGACCCTTTTTCTGCAAGGAAAATTGAATTCTTAATAACCAAAGTAAATACACATTCTTCAGCTACATTAACTCTTTCAGGACATCAAGTGCAAAAAAATAGTGAGTTGAAAGTTCTGCACTGTGAAACAAAAACAGACTGAAGTAAACTAGATTTCTGAAAGAAAGAAGTACTGTGGTTATAACTGTTCTGAACACAGTAGCAGAAATGGTGTAAATACTATATATTATAGATGAAGCACTACCAACAGCTGTTATTAAGGTTGCATTCAGAATTGTATTGCAGACTGAAAATGTTTTCAGTTACTCGGTGTTTTTTGAAGCATTCATTCATCAGCCTACTCTATTTCTCAGGCAGAACATAGCCAAAATCTACTACTGTGAAAGTGTCCTCAAGAAAACTTTCCTCAAAGAAGGAATTAATAGAGTTCACTTTCCTCTTACAAAATTGTTTATGCCCCATTTTTAAAAACCTCAGCACAAAAATGAGTAAGATGAGTGAAATTTCAAGGGAATTTTTAAGAAGTAACATTCGCTGTGGATATTCATTTTTGACTTGACCAAATTTAAGAGATTCGAATATGTTTCATCCATCTTTATTGTATGAATTTGCTAACATGAATAGAGAATGTTTGCGCTTGGGATTGGGAACAAAAAAGAAAAAGAAAGCTTCCTAAGCTTCTCTCTCAGACTTATTCAGAAGTGGTAAAATTATTTTCTAAGGCCTCAGTTCAGGAAAGCAATGAAACCTGTTTGGATGCTTTGCTGCGCTGGAGCCAAAGGCAGCAACAAACACAAATCAAATAGAAGTCCTTGAAAATATGTCCTTTTTCTTTATTGCTCACCAGAAATAGATTGCTCACCAGCTATATATGACAAGGTAGGTAACTACAAATGTATTTAGATTTGATTATTTACAGAGCCTATAAAGAATAGGACAACTGTTGACAGGATTGATCCAGTTCAAAACAAATTCCAACAGCAAAAAGCAATAAATCAAAGACAGACATAACATTGCATAATTCTTTAGAACTGGCACCATTTTATCTGAAGATCTCATACGTTTGCAGCATGATTTGCAGACTGTTTACATATATTTTAAATATATATCTAATAACTGTACACATACAATATTGGCTATATCTAAACCATTAGTTAAGTGTCTTTCTGACTCAATAATTACTTTTTTAGCATAATTTGTCATTTTAAGACATTTCTACATACTGCATTAAAATAACTATTAAGATTTAGCATGTCTGCCTGCAGAAATGGATATAAGGCCCGGTGTCCCTACCACTTATTCTGATAGAAAGAATGTATGCTTGCTGACAGGTAAAATTACGACTAATTTTCATTGGCATCTGTGTTACTAAAATCTGTTTCTATTTATAAAAAAGTATTGTTTGCCTGTGCCAGCTATACTGTCAGGGCTACAAAGTGTATTTTTCCTCTAAGAAAACAAGCAATTTCTGGTATGCTAGTGTAATTAATTAAAATAATAAGTTTAATTTAGTATATGTTTTAGTATTTTCAGTATGCACAAAGTTACAAATGTATGTAAGTTTCTGGGAAAATAGTTGTGGGTTTTTTTTAAATCTACCAAATTTTCTGCTTCTAATTAATGTTAATATACAAAACTACTCAAGCACTTTTAATTTATGGTTATTGTAAGGCCAAATTGTTTAGAGACAAAAAATGTACATTTTTTTTATTCCATTCTTGCATCATTTCATTTTGTTTTGAATTTCTTCTAATACTGTTTTCAGTACCATACCACTATAAAAAACATAAGATAATAAATAAAAGCTAAATTGAAAACAATTATTCTTAGAACATTGTTTGAATAAAAATAAATTAATTGTGAAATTAGGTAAATTTTTATTAGTATTACTGTAAAAAAAAAATTTGGCCTTTCTAAATAGTGCAAGTTTAAATTTTGAAATTTCATTTTTTTTAATGCTAAAGTGTGTAACTGAAGAATAGACAGGGCACATTTTGAAATAGAAAAGCAATTAACGTGGAACGTCTACAAAATAGCAGATATTCCTGATGTAAAAAATGTCACATGACATTTTAATAATAATGCCTTATTACAGAGTGCATGTCAAAAAATACAATAAATCATAACAACCATCTCAAAGAGAAAGTTGCCTTTCTGCACACTATCAACTGTGTGATTACTTCCAGAAGCAACTAACTTCCATCTAAAAGTAACTATATTAAGTGATACTACTACTAATAATACAACAAAGTATAATTTCTTTCTAAGGAAAAGTAAAAAATATTAAACATTCAAACACCTGTGCAAATATAAATATTTTTATCCTTCCAGGTATATTTAGTATTCCAATAGCACAAATCCAAAACAACTCTGTGTTTGCAGAGTCCAACATATTTCTACATTCAGTAAAAGCACTGTCCTAGCACAGAAATGAATTTATATCTTACTGTTAGAATTTCTGTTACAAAAAGGGATAACTGGAAGTGTGGAGTGAAAATTAATTTGCACCTCGACAGATGTAAGTGAAGACAAAATTACCCATCTGCCAGGTAAGAAATTGCTTTAAAACAGAACTTTAAAACAGAATGAAAAGTGTTAGCTTTCCTTAAAATTGAATTTACACCTTGCTTTTGTGGGGAGTGTAGGCAATGAAGTCACTCAGCCTCTATTTTAAGGGCCCCTCTACAAATCTTCATCGTCCTACCAGGACTCTTGCCATATATGCAATAATCACAGTTTAGAATCAGAGTTTATTTACACGAGCATCTATGCAGGATGTAGATACAGGTGCTATTTCTTTTTGTTTATAGAATGCTCCTTCACTACAAATGGTCCATAACATTGACAACCCTGTCATACTTTTAAATACGTATTGGTACCGGTCATTCAAAGGAATCTTGTAAAAACAGAAAATTCTAGGTCTTGCCTTTCCAAAATTTTCTAGTCTGAAAAATTATTCATGGCATGAAATAATTATAACAAATGCTTCAATGAACTCGCTAAATGTTCACCTCTCAAGCTGTGTCTACAAGCTTAGAAGTGCTATATCACAAAGGCAAAAAGTAAGCATAGCCTACTTTGTTACAGAAGCATTTACGTAAATTTTAGTGACCTGTGAGTTATTTCCATTTGCTTGAAAATGACGATGGAACCAGCTAACTTTGATGCATCTGTTTTTCCCTCAAGACAGATAGAGTTAATACCAAGGGTGTCTCTATCTTTCTGTTACTGTCCTATCTAAATCAGTAGTCAGCCCCAAAGGTTTCTTGCTGTGATTCTCTCCTGACCCAGTCTCAACATCTCTCCAGCATATTGCTGATTTGGTCTTTGTAAGTATGGTTCTTTCTTGCCACGACACAGGAATTGTCAGCCACGATTGTCTCCAGGGAGTCCACGTTTCTGGGTAGTGCCACATCTCCTTGGCAGTGCAGTACTGCCTAAGTTTAGACTTGTGGACAGATACCACTTTAATAAAAGTGTTTTATTGCCTTTTTTAGTTCTCTGTTAAATTGCAGCAGCTACCCATGTTTGTTCTTACTTACAATAGTATTTGCATGTCCAAACTAGCTATCCTGTAACGCAGTTAGTTTTGTGAAGTAAGCATATTCATCCTTTCAAAATTGCATACCCAAGCTGCTCCAGTTGGCATCCTAACATTTCCTGGGTCCAGCCTGAAGAATCAGAAACCCCAAGCTGACCAAATTCCCAGTTCCATGCAGGAAATCTGGGATACCCAAAACAGCCTTCAGTCTGGGCTGCCCTAGGGCTATGGATGTGGGCATCCTAGGCTTCTCAACACTTTGACACAAAAGCTAGCAGAGAATCAGTCAGCTTCATGTCATAACCTTGCCTGTATTCTGATCTAAAGAGTGTCAAAACAGAGAAGTATCCATTTTGTAAGAACATTTCTGACCTGAGAAAGGCCTGAGAGACTTGTAAAAGGGCAGCATGTTGGCAGACCTCTCCAGTGACAGATCTTTACAAAGACAAAGCCAGGCACTGAGCCTGCAGGTAAATCAGAATGTCTGCAATAGACAGAAACTCTCCCTCCACTTCTAGAGACCTAATGTTTGATGTCCACATTAGAGACAATGAATGCCAAACACTTTACTAGTCCCAGTGGTGAATGGCAGAATGAATGGGCAATACAAATAGTCAAAGTACCCCAATTTGAGCTAAGTATATATCATTTGGTGGGCACGCTACTGCCTTCATTTTAACTTCTTTTAATAGTGTTTAAATCAGCTTTTTTTTTTTTTTTTTTTTTTTTCTATAAAAGAAGCTAAAAAGAAGAGAACTGAAGGTTTCTTTGCCCAGATGGCTAGACTTTGAACCAGCCAGATGGAAGACAGCAAATCCTGCCTGGATTTCTGGCAGATTTCTGGGGTCCGCAGGCTGGGGAAAGCTGTGCCAGACAGGCTGTGCTCCCCCATCATGTTTCTCCAGGGCAAGCAGCCACTGTGGCTTTTGTAGGTTCAATGTGAAATTCAAGGATTTCAGGAATCCCCGTACTAACCAGAACTCAGCTGTCACCTCCAGAGCCTGAATGCCTACAGGAAGCTGAGGAGTTGGGATGGGTTCCCAAGGCTCTTGATTCTTAGGTAACTCTGCCTTATGGAAAACTTCAGAACATCCCAGTGGCCTTCCTAGTGAAATTGCCCTGCAGTTATTGTCCCCGATAGCACTACTCAGCATCTGCAAGGACCTTGTGAATATGTTTTCACAATATGTTTTCTGAAATAGCTATTTGCATCTTGAATCTCTGTCTCATTGTATTCTACTTGGCCATACTACTCACCGACATATTTCAGCTTTGTTTTTGACTCAATGATCATAAATTTTCATTATTAGGTGGAAATATATTTGTCTAGTGTAGAATCAGAAAGGAAGAAGTGTTGTGTAGCTGTTGTTACACTCCTACATTATCAACAAAAAGGCATCCCTTTTCCATGAAAAGAGCTATTTTTCCTATGAGGCCCAGAACTATCAACTGTTTAAAAAAAAAAAAAAAAAAAAAAAGGCACATACCCAATGATATAGTCATACAAACATACATATAAAGGGAGGCCATATATGTAGTGGGAGAGGCAGAGGGAGGGAGAATATATAGGCCACAAGACAATTACTGTTTATGTTACTGTAGGGATTGGCGCTCGGAAGATCTCGCGATGTACGGAAAGAGAAGGGTTAAAGGAGGCGGGATGACCGACAGACAGTATGTAAGGGCGTGACGCAGTTGAATAAACGCCATTTGCAGCATCCTCATATTGGTGTCAGTGCTCTGTGGCCCAGGGTATGGTGGACCCTGTGCCGAGTCCCACGGGGTGATCAGACGAATGTCTACAGTTACAAAATTACACAAGATCTTTTAATCGAGCTACACTGGCAGAGTTTACATTAAGGAATTCACGAATTAAACCAAACAGCACTACTAGCAAAAATGTTTGGAAAAGACACCAAGGCAGAGAAACATGATATATTTGGGAGGGTTCTTTTGAATTTTCAGGTGTTATTTTTAGGAAATAATTAAGGATAATGAAGGCATAATCCACTGTTGAATAGGAATAGGCTAAACCAGTGACAGAAGGATAAGGTTTGACATATATTTTCTCTGCAAATGCAGTCCAGTCCCTGCAACATTTTGAAATGTGTGCCTGACAGGTGCTCAGAGGTATGACTTACAAGGCTCATAGTGAAGAGCCTTTTCATCCAGAGCACTGGAGAACTAAAAAACATGAGAAGATGCTTCAAACACTTTGTTTGCTTCGGCAGGTACACAGCAATTGCTCTGTGCAGAGTTTTGAGAACATATTCACCTCTGCACTCTTGATGTGAGAAAGGCACTGTCAGGGCCCCATGGGGGCCATGGGGGCTCCCCTGGGCTCCCTCAGGGCAGGGCCTGGCAGCCAGGGCCCATCCCACCGCCCCAGCCAGGAGCAGGGCAGCCCGGGGGGCACAGGGGCAGCCCCAGCCCCGGGCAGCGGGCACCTCCCTGGGGACAGGGACAGGCTGAGGCCGGGAAGGGAGGTGGGCCTGTGGGTAGGCCCGGCTCGGTGGGGCCCGTGGCCGGGCAGGGCAGGGCTGTGGGGAGCTGGAGACCGGGCCTGCTGTGGCGTCACTGGGGCAGGGGCTGATGGTCCTGGGTGGCTGAAATGGGGTCCTGGACCATGGGCAGGGTGGGGGGAGCCCCAGGGATTGGGCAGAGGCAGGCAGGGCTGGCAGTGCCTCAGGACCATGGCAGTCACCATGGCAGTAAGGAGTTTAAAGAATTTACCGTTATGGTGACAGAGTTGGAGAACAGATGATGAAAGGAGGTTTGGTTTGTTCACCAGTTTTACTTTCCCCAGCTAAGCCTCAGAAAATTGTAAGGGTGGCTTCTGCAAATGTAATTGTTTTCCTGCAGATTCAAGCATGGGCAGTAAGGCTTCATAGATAATCTTCCTGTGCACCCTCTACTGTCAGAGAAGGAAGGATGAAGGAGAGAAAGTGAGAGTCATGGCAAAGTCTGGAGCAGAGACCAAACCCTGAACCACCCTCAGGAACAAGACCATTTCCTGACACTAAGGGCATTATGTGTTACAGGCTATGAATTAGTTTTTGTGAATTGCCGTCACCTGTCACCAGGACAATACAAATAGCAGCACTAACTGCTATTCAAAAACCTGCTAATCACCCTGGGGGAAAAAAAAAAATCTTTCCATGGGTTGCTGAGCTGAGACACAATGTTTATTGATAGGCCAAATCTCTCCTTAAATAGTTCAAGCAAGTCTGAAGAAAAAAACCAGTGATTTGAGAGTAATTGTTGTGAGGTAATTAAGATGTTAACTATAAAATCATAGAGAAGATATAAAAATAGATCAAAACTGAATTCTTAATGCAGTTTTGCAATAACCTCAGTTCTAGATAGATGCCTGTTGTTTAAATGTGGTAAGGATTAGAGCTTTAACCACAGCATTTCTACAGAGCTTTGTGGGGTTACTGTCCATCCCAAAGTGGCCAATTAGTTCTATGGGGATGAAATAGATGTTTCAGATACCAAAAACTGGGGCAGTAGGAAAAAGAATCTTGTCCTGATAAGGACAAGATAAAAAACAGAAAGGAAGAAAAGGAAAAAAATCTGATTATGTAAAGAAGGAGGAACTGTAGTGAAGCATTTGATGAAATACAAGCAGCTCTTAACAGGGGAAAGGCAGAGAAAAGCAAAGGATCAGGAGAAAAAAAATGGATACTTGCATGCTCTTTGTCTCTCTTCCCTGTGTATCATGTTTCTGTAAATTGCTCACAACCAGTTTGGTTTCTCTTCCCTTGAAAACTGTTAGTTTTGAACTTTGAAACTCTAAACTGGAATGAAAACGTATTTTCAAAAAGCTATTTGGAATTAGAAATAACCATTTGGATGATTACAAGCTACATACTAACTCTCTTATAACTGAAAAAATAAAGTATTTTCAGTGAAACAACACCATATCATCCACATTTTATATGGCAAATTATGAAAACACGTTATTTCAGTAAGGCTGAAACATACCATTGTAGACTCTTTTGTTTCAGCTGAGATTGTTGCCGAAAAACTCGGAATAAAGAACTTACCAACACCAATTTAGTGTAGATAAGCAGACACTTCTTTATTAACGGCTGGGTGCGTGGGTGAATCCTCTCAAAAGACCACGCACGCCTGAACTCCAAAATCATACACCTTATATTGAACCTACTCATTCATATTCATTAGATTTCCAGGAATCATTAGCCTACTTTAACGTATGTTAATGTCCTTTACGCATGCGCATTGAAGGTCTCTGGTGGTCTTCTAGAGTCCTCTGGTGGTCTTTCATAGTCTTCCTCACTTTGTCCGATAGTTGACCTCTCTTATGTGATTCTGCGCATTACGGCTTTCGCCATCATGTATTTGATTACATAAAATACATTCAATGTTAATTCTTAAATTTAACCCTTCTAATGATTGGCCCTCAGTCACACCACTTCATCAATATTCTTATACTAAAACATTCATTGGTTGATCTTACTTAATTCCACTAACTGGAATCTTGACCAAAGTGGGGTTTCTAAGCAACAGAACTAAGGTCCATAACGATCTCTCTTAGTTTCTTAAGACAAAACACTGTAAAACTAACAAATCGGTCAAAGTTTCTATGGTTAACTAATTTTAGACAATACTTATTCTTTTATGATTGTATACAGCACATTTTGTATGTTCCTAAGTTTCTATGACTATATCGTTGTTATAATATACTCCTATTGGTAAATACTATATCAAAATCACCTTAAATCTCAAGCTTGTTAACTAAATTCTATATGTTCTTATTACTTATTATCTAAGTTCTAAATGTTCCTACTAGATGATTTTGGCCAATTCCTCCGGCCTTGATACCGGGTTATACAGAGGGTTTCACAGCAGCTGTCGGTTGTTAATTAAATGTATAAAATGCCATAGAGATATATAATTCTATATTCCTATTAAAATTGAATATGATTAATTCTAACTAATAACAAATCAATAACAAATCAGTAACAAGATGACAAAAGCAAAACAAAATATTTACTAATCTTCTTTTTGAAATATGGAGTAAACCTATTTCTGCCCATGAAATATTTTATTTTACTCCATCAGTATTTCGTAATGGAAAAGATGTTTCATCTGTCTGTTTCTGAGCAGATGTCATGCTGCATGAGAGAGGGGTTGTAGACATATTCTTGATTTTAAGTAGCTTGCATTCAAAGGGTAAAATTATCATTGTGCCTATAGACAGCCATAGGGCTATGCTTGATAGCCACCTTGGATATGGGTATGAAGAATGACATGTACTTGGACTGATGCTAGCATACTAGTTTAAAGGTCATGGTACATTTGTGGTCTTCAAATCACAGCCTGTGGATCCTCAGCTGCTGCTGAACATCATTTGAAGTTTCTTCAACAAATAGCTAAGAAGAACAAGCCTGTAGCTAATAGGCTTACATTTATTTTATAAGAATCTCACCGGCATCAAAAATACTTTGATGAAATAGTTGAAAACCCACTATCTACACTATGTCATAGTAACAGGCATCCAGATGTCTTTCATCGACAAGCATGGGATAGCAGCACACACACAGACCACTACCGTGTTTGATAATATCCCTCAGACGAGTTTTTTCCCCCAAGTAGTTTTACACCATAAGGTAAAAGGTTGGCACCATCATGGTCCTTTATACATAAATAAGTTTAACAAATTAGATCACGTACTTAAACACCATGATCAATATAAAAATGAAAAGCAAAGAGAAGAAAAAAAGTGTGTTTCAAATTCCCCAAATACACGACCAAAAAAATCAGACATTCCTGATATACCAAAATACACTGTTGGGAACTAAACTAACTTCACTTTTTCTGTCTGGAATTTCTTGCCTTTATATAGCACAGAATAATCTGAGTTATAATAGAAATAGAGGAAAATACAAGATATAAATAACAGGTACAATAAAACTCAGGACAGTGCCACAAGCAAGCAAAACATTATATTCCTGTATACCCCTCCATTAAGACAACCAAAGTGCCAGAAATTATCACTGTTTGTTGAATTACATCCTGACTTAGATGAAAATTTTCTTAAATGGGACTACACAAGTATTGACTTGGAAAGGACTACTCCCATGAATCAGCAGAGTATGATTTGTCCCACAGCACAGCTGGCAGAAAATTCACCCCTCAGGAAACAACAGCTGCCAACTTCAGCTTCCTATTGAAAACCGTGCTAATTATCTACATACAATTATCTCTTCTGTCTTTCTTTCATCTTCTTGTCCAGCCTGCAGGAACTGGTGATTTTTAATTTGGGGGGAGGGTGTTGGGAAGGCTATCTAAAATACTTTTAGCATTCCTTGACTACATAGCATTAACAGGCTTTATAGTTAAATCTATATTTCATTTTTTAAAGGTGTTAGACCAGTGTTTAGATGAAAAGCATATTGTGCACTACTACTTACTAACTCTGTAGAGGAGGCAGTAATGATTGAGCTTCTTGGCCTGTGTCTATCCTAAAATCGTATGTCCTTTATTACACAGCAGCTCTGGGAAGCTGCTGTCCTAAATTCACACAGAACAGATTGAAGGGCCTTTCTAAGTCTAGACTAAACCTAAGCAGTCATCAAGATTTTTGATAAGCCAAACCATTGAATCTTGTCTCATCTACTGCTTGCCCTGTATTAAATCAGGTCTTGGCAACTGTCCTGCATCAACAGCAAAAGTCCTATATGGATTTCTGATTCTGCTTTCTGAAATTTAGTAGCCTGAACTGGAATTCAGCTGACTTTTACTTAATCTGGTCATATTTTTTCCTTCTATCAGTATTCTACCCATCTTTTCCTTGTGCTGTGCCCACACCACCTGTTAATCCATCTGGTCTGTTTCTGTGTCTGTTTCCTATATCCTGTGCTTTACTTGCCTAGCATTCAGTAGCTTTTTATCTGTGAATGAAGCCTGCTGCCTTCATCCTGCCAAGCCTACAAACATCTACCTTAACTTGTTCTCCTTCTTATCATGATTATTCTCTATTTAAGATGGTCCAGTAAGGCTGAGTTAGCTAATATTCCGATACTAAAATGGCTCACCCATATCATTGCCTTTATGAGGCTGAAACCAAAACAACCCCCCACCACCCTGCCCTGAGATTTCCCACATTCTTCTGCTGGACCCTAAGAAACACCTATAAGCTCCTTTACTGCCTATCTATCTCCTTTATTTTAAGAACAGAATAACACTCTGCGCACCTCCTTTCCTCGGTCTAAAACTGCAGCTACTCCCCCAATCACTTCATGCTAGATTCTCTGTAAGCACAATACCTTTCCTCTGCCCCCTGTCCTAGGCCGCTGTGCTCCCTTTCACCTATCCTTATTCATTCCTCCAATAAATTTCCACTCCCCTCTCTATGGATTTACCAGAAGCCTTCTGTATCCCAATGCCACAGTTCCCTAATAAGTTGGTATCTTTTCTACATGTTACAGTGTTACACAGTCCTTTTTTTTTTTTTTTTCTTGGTTTTTTTTTTTTTTTTTTTCACTTACAGCAGGACTGCCTGGGGTTTCTATTTCCTTTTACTCTACTCCCATCACAACATCACAGAATTGCAGGATGGTTGAGGTTAGAAGGCATCTCTGGAGATCTAGTCCAGCCCCTCTTCTCAAAGCACAGTCAGTTAGAGCAGGTTGCTCAGGGCCATGTCCAAACAGGTGGATGGGAATGGAGACACCACAGCCTCTCTGAGCAACCTGTTGCAGTGTTCAATCACCCTTACAGTAAAAATGTTTTTTCTTATATATAAAAGTAATGTCTTGTGTAGAAATCTGTATCCACTGCCTCTTGTCCTGTCACTGTTTACCACCTAGAAAAGTCTGACTCCATCGCCTTTACCTGTGTGTGTGTGTGTCCCGCAGGTATTTATACGTATTAAAAAGAGCCTTCTCTTCTCCAGTCTGAACAGTCCCAGCCTCTTCTCATATGTCAGACTCTCCAATTAAATCATCTTCATGGTCCTCCACTGGACCTGCTCAAATACTTCCAGGTCTCCCTTCACAGAATCACATAATCAGAGAATCATTCAGGTTGGAAGGCACTTCTTGAAATCACCTAGTCTGACCCCTAGCCTGACCCTGCTGCCCAAGTGGGATCACCTCTTGTACTGGAGAGCCTAGAACTGGACCCAGCAATCCAGAAGTGGCCTCAAAGCTGAGCAGAGCTCAAGGATCACCTCCCTTAACCTGCTAGCAATGCTTGTCCTAGTGCAGCCCAAGGTGTTGGCTGTCATCGCTACAAACACACATTGCTGGCTCAAGTTCAACTTGTCCACCAGGACTCCCAGGCCTTTTTCTGCAAAGCTGCTTTCCAGCCAGCCAGCCTTCAGCATCTACCAGTGCATGGAGTTCCTCCTCCCCACACCAGAAATTCTCATTTCACCTCCATGTTTCTTTCTCCCGCCTTGTCTTCTAGTATTATAAGAAAACATTAAAACATATTGTAAGAGTATAATCTGTGAGTGGAGATAAGTAGATACAGATATGCTGGAAACTATCATCCCCTTGCTAGATCTGGAGGTCACTGGGCACTATGGTAGCTGAGCTAAGAAGACAAAAGAATGCCCGTGATTCCCTCCTGGTTTTCCAGGAGTTCTTTCAGGTTGTGGACATTGATGTCAGTATTTGTCTGTAATGTTGCAATTGCTCAGAAGTTGTAGTTGAAACTAATAACTTGCAAAGATGACAGAATTGCCAAGATGGATCACAGGTAGTTTCAGGTCTTATTCCACAGACTGTCCTTAGCTTGTGAGGTGCCTTTCTGACACAGTAATTCCACTAATAGTTTCACTGTGACATTGTTACTGCAGAGACATTTGGGACCTGGCGATAATAGTATTATTTTCTTGGCAAGTGGTCAGAAGATCAATTCAGAACAATTTATTAGAAATCCTGTGTGGAGACGAGACAGAGGTCACTGAACTACAAAGTCACCATCCTCCTTCTAAATACATTTGCATGTTTCCATCATCTATACTCATTTTCTGAAAGGTAGTCTGTAATCTCTTAACTTGACTTTGTTCCATTTACCAATACTAACCATAACACCAGCTATCAGAAATTTATGCTGAAAAAAACCCCAAACCACAAAAAGAACCATATGTTCCTCATTTTCTAGCTGTTATCTCAACATTTGCAGCTTTTGCAGGGCTGAACTCCAAGTGTGCGAATATCATTTTCTTGCATTCCAATGGATTTCATGTGTAACTTGACAATAGTTTGCTTTCAAGTCTAGCTTCTCCTTGTAGACTATTCTTTTGTGTGTTTCTAGCTGATCAAGCACCAAAAATAAAGAGAAAACTGTAAAACTTATAAGCATCAAGAGTGAAATTAGTCACCGATAAAATATATAAGTGTGTATGTTTGTGTGTGTGTGTATACATGCTTCTAAGATGCTGGAAGAGATAATGAGTTTGATTTGGACCAAGTAAAATTTTTTAATATCTCAAGAGGTGATGCCACTTACTCTGTATTTACATTGCTAGCTTTCCATTTTCTGGTTTTGTTTTTCATGAGCAAGAAGTACAGTAAGCGTTCACGTTCGGCAGCAGTAGGTGCTATACAAAGGATAACTAAGATGCAACCCCATACACTGCAAAAAGGGAATGAGGGTTATGTAATCCACTAGCAAATAAAACTACCAGCAGTCTTTAAGGGTATATCAGTATATGTAAAAGGGCATGTAAATATTTCATGTAACATCTCACATTTTTCAACCTATTTTGTTTGGATCCTCATTGAACACTGTAAAGTATGATACAGCTTCTCAGAAACCCTAGTTGGAGTTGATCTACATATACAATTACTTATGTCAAACTACTGAGAGCAACTCTTTTCCTCATAAATAGTCAGATTATTCTGCATGAGTAGATCTTCCACAATCATCGTTCAGATATACCTGGAGTCCAGTCTGTTCTCTGCACGTATCACAATATAACTTACATTCCTTGCCTGATGTTTTGTATCTCAGCTGGTATTTAGCAGCTGCAAGGGTCGTAAGTTGAGCTACAGAAACATGATTCTGGATAATTATTCCTCCAGCAGCTCTTTCTGCTCCTGCAGATTTTCGTTTTGGAAAAGTCACAAAAGGGAATCACTACAGTGTGAAAACTGTGGTTAATACCCATAGGTATCAAAAGATTTTCTATACAGAATGTGTTGCATTAAAAGCACTGATAATGCAAGAACTTCCTTTTTGTGCTACAACATAAGAAAACAGGGATCTCAAAAGAAAACACAGACACAAACTCACTGTCCAAAATGAAATTCCAAGTGTAATTAGAAAGGCTGTGGAACTGGTCAGTCACTCTTGAGAGTTGGCTTTAAGTGAAACAACTAAGAAAGGTCAGAAACCACAGAGAAGGAGTACAAAAGGCTATATGCATACGTAGGAGCAGTGACCTTGAGAATAATGAGATGCAACCCTGAAAACAGGTTAAATGAAAGCCTTAGGTCAGGGTTTGAAATGCAACCAGGGCTGCAGGCAAGAAAAGTGCTGACAGATGTGGTATTCTCTTGTATTTAGGAAAGCAGGACTCCGTATACTCTTCGTAATTATGCAGAGTTACATTAGGACTTCTGACTCTGCTTTCTAGGTGGGTCACCTCTCGCAATTAAGCAGCTGCTTGAGTCAAAGACACTCTACAGTCACACTTAAATTTAAGAGACAAAGCAGAGAAGACTAATTTCAGTGTAACTTAAAACAAGGTGGTAAAACCAAGTGCAAACCAAAATATTATTGTTTATCTGCTAGGAAAACACAACAGTGTTTGAACTTCAGGAATCTAGTCATTAGAATATAAAAGGTTGACATGCAACATCATATACAAATGATTTGACAAAAGTAGATGTGAGTCTATGGAATCTTGTGTTTGTTATTATGATAGACAACATTGGCTGTATTTGCTTCAGTTCTTTAGAAAGTATAACCAAGTGAGCTGAAACTTGTATAGGTGGAAGACCTTTGATCTTCTCACAAGGCTCATTACAGAACACACCACAAACAGTTACCTCTTAGATGTCCAGGTGACTCAGGTTCCTGCAACAATTTCTTGAAAGTAACAAAATTATTTCCTGATGACATGTAACAGAAATATATACCATTTTTCCAAAACTTTGGGGTGCCAATGAAGTTGCTATTGATGGATTCATGTAGTAATCTGTAGGTACTTCACTAACTAAATTAAAACTGTGATATCACAACATTCTATTTTAGAAGAAAAGCCACATATATTAATAACAGTCATTCTTTTAAACTGAGTCAGCATATAACTTTCAGAAAGTTTATAATTTAGTGTGTTTCAAAATTTTCTTCTTTATTTCATGGTGTTCGGATTTTGTTACTTTGCTTCTCCAAAGCAGAATAAGGTCATTATTTTATTCTTCCATGAGAATACAGTTCCATTGTTAAAAAAGGTCAAAGTTTATTTCCCTCCATATATCCTAAATATGTTCATGTTAAAGTGATTCTTTACTAAGCTATTTATTTCACAACTCCAGTAGAAGGACACTTGTGCCTTAATTAAAACATTATACATGGTACAGCCAACCTTGCTTCAGTCTGGCAGTTTTATTGGGTCTCCCAGTTAACCTAAATCTTCACCAACAGACAATAAATTTCTTCCAAGTTCACAAAAAAATGCAATAAGAAATAAACTTTTTTCTAGACAGGGATGTATTTTCAGCACTTTATGATTTGAAGTCAACTGGATGTTCAGTCAATCTGAGAATGCATGCAATGTGTTTATTTACCTTCACAATAAGGATAGATAGGAAAGATAGGATCATAACATTTCAGACAGGAGATACTGATACCTAGAAGAACAAGGAACATTCCTTCCAGTAAGAAAGCACTTAGTGATAAGATAGAGTCGTTGGTGTGTTGTTGCCATACATGAGTATAACGTGCTTGTCAATTTCTACCTTTCATGCAAGCACAATTAGGCTTTTAACTGTTGAGTGTTCGATTTCAGGTTTTCTGTGACCATCTAGTAAGAAATTTCCAGAGTAATTTAACCACGTAAATCTAAGTCTTAAATTGACTGGCCATTTCTTATATGTCAAATTAGCAGAGAGTTTCGGTGTGGTAAAATATAGGCTGGAAAGATGGACCACAGAGCATGTGGAAAACAGGGTAAGCTACCAAGCTCAAAAGCTAGTGGTTAAATGCTCAAAGTCCAATTTGGCAGCAAATCACAAGCGAAGTTTCTTAGACATTGATGCTGGGTCCAGTGTTGTTCAGTACTCAATAAACATTTTGGGTAATGGGCCCGAACTCACCCTCACCAACTTTGCAGATGACACCAAACTGGGAGGTCATGTAGAGTGCTAACCTTGGCTGGCCACCAGGGACCCACCAACCCACTCTATCATTCCACTTCCATCAGCAGGATGGGGAGAGAATACAATGAAAAGCTCATGATTTGGGGTAAGAGCTGGGAGATTCCTTACCAACTACTGTCACAGGCAAAACAGATTCAACTTGAGGACAGGCTAAAAGACTGGACCAGCAAGAACTGCATGATGTTTAACAATGATAAATGTGAAGTTCTGCGCCTGGGACTGAATAACCCCAGGCAGCAGTACAGGCTGGGGTCTGACTCAGTGGGGCCAGCTCTGCTGAAAAGTCCCTGGGGGTCCTGGTGTACAGCATGCAAGTTTTAGTGGCACTCTGAAGTCCTGATCTGGGCATTTTGAAGTGTATATGTCTTTTCTCGGTATACAGAAAATTATCTTTGGCATCAAAAGCATTGCTAGCTGTTAGTCATTCCAGCAAGTAGAAAATGTCAATATCTCTTGGGTTAAATTATTGTGCTTTTGGCAATATCATGAACACAACTGTGCCACTACATGTGGAAACTCAGAAGTAATGCCTTCTAAGTACTCTTTTCTGAAAGAGGAAAACAAACCAACAAATTAAAAAAAGGCACAATGAGCATAGTGGAGGGAAAGAGAAGCACCTGCAGAAAATAGTAATAGATCAACAATGTCCACTCCCTATGTTACATAATCCAAATGCAAAGGGCGTGAAATGAAGACAGACAATATGCAGCTTTGGAGACATAGTTGAATATATGAGAAATTCTGCAGATCTGGATTAAGTATTTTAGCATAAGATTTAATGTCTTAAAAGCAGAATGAGGATCGACATTCTTGTCTGAACCAAGCCAATTAGTGTGCTAACCTTGTAAATCACAATTTCTTTTGTGACCTGGAGCAGACAGTCCTTAAATTAACAGAATTAGGGATAGCTCCACAAGGTATAATAGCTTTGATATGCAAGGAACAAAAGGTGAGTGTCAAAAGATTTCAAAATCCCGTTTAGTTTATTTAAACTCCCAAATCCAAAACACATTCAGATTACACAAACTTCTTTACTGATTTTACTATCCCTGCAAAAATAACAAAACAACCCAAAAAACTGAAAGGAAGATATGTGCCCTTGTGGTGGGTAGATCTTGCCTGGCTGCCAAACCCCCACTCAGTTGCTCCTTCATTCCTCTTCAACAGGACAGGGGGAGAAAATAAGATGTAAAAGCTCATGGGTTGAGATAATGGCAGTTTAAGAAGAAAAAAAAAAGCTGCATTTAGATGCAAAGCACAAAGAGGAATTTGTTCACTACTTCCCATCAGCAGGCAGATGTCCAGCCAGTTCCTGGAAAGCAGGTCCTCAGCACTCATAGCGGTGTATTGGGTCTGGCTGAGATGGAGTTAGCTCTCCCCATAGCAGCCCTCACAGTGCTGTGCTCTGCATCAGTAGCTAGAGAGGTGTTGATAACACACCAGTGTTTTGGCTACTGCTGAGCAGTGCTGGCACACCATCGAGGCTGGCTCTCCGACATTTTTGCCCCTCCTCCCCCCTCAATGGCAGGCTGGGGCTGGGTAAGATATTGGGAGGGGACAAAACCAGGACAGCTGACCTAAACTAACCAAACAGATATTCCATACCATATGACGTCAGCTCAGATATAAAAGCTAAGTAAAGGGAGACAGAAGGGGGGCATTTTTTTTTCTGGAGCAACCACTACGCGTACTGAAGCCCTGCTTCCCAGCAAGTGGCTCGACATCGCCTGCTGATGGGAAGTAGAGAATAACATCATTTGGTTTTCTTTGCTATCGCACGCAACCTTTGCTTTCACTTTATTACACTCTCCTTAACTTGACCCACAAGCCTTTTGTTATATTTTCTCCCCCCTGTCCAACTGAGAAGGGGGAGTGATAGAGCAGCTTTGGTGGGCACCTGGCACACAGCCAGGGTCAACCCACCACACTTGGGAAGACAAATGCCTTAACTATGAATGTCCCCCGCCTCCTCCTCCTTTCCCATAGCTTCTATTGCTGAGCATGACATCATATAGTATGGGATATCCCTTTGGTCAGTTGGGGTCAGCTGTCCTGGCTCTGTCCCCTCCCAGTCTCTTGCCCACCCCCAGCCTACTGGCCACTGGGGGAAGGAGTGGTTTGGAAAGAAAGCCTCAATGCTGTGCAAGCACTGCTGGGCAATAGCCAATACACCAGTGTGCTATCAACACTGTTTTAGCCACAAATGCAGAGCACAGCACTATATGGGCTGCTACAAGGAAAGTTAACTCCATCCCAGCAAGACCCAGTACAGCCTTGAGCTATCTTTCCTTCTTTCATCTATGATTTTCCCTTCAGGGTGACTTATTTTCTGTCCTTTAGACAAAGTAGTCGTATATTGCATTCAAAAAATTCATTTTAATGTTGTGAACTACATATTTCTTACAACTAATCTATGCTTCTCCTGAGCTCTAGTAGATCTGACTAAAATCAATTAAATGCAAAATATTGACCTCGGTGGTGTCTGGATATCGTTTTGTCCTCCTCCCTGCACATTATCATAATTTTTTTATTACAGATCAGAGTTTTATTTTAATTAGAAATTCTGTGGGATTATAAAGTCTGAGCATAAATATTGAAAACAATTCTATACTAGGAGACGGTATTGCCTTTTAGGCATTGCAAGGCCATCTATGGTTTAGGCATAGTATTACTGATATACAAATATGTAACCTTTTTTTCTATAAGTGGGCTCCAAAATTTACCAGTTTCCACCAGGAAACACTGAAGCATTGGAACACATCAACAAATGAAAGTTCTGTAGTAATTTAAAAGTACTCTGAACTCTGCATGGGTATGGCAGACGATGTAATTTTTAAACTGTTTAGAGTCAATGTTAGTGCTGAAACTGTACTGTGGTTAAAATTTGATGAATCAAAATGCTGACATATATGTCCTGAATCATCAATACAGCTGAAGTTGCTATGTATATTTACTATAATTTGGAAATCACGTGGGGACAAGACAGTTTGAAGATATGGGACATTTATTAATCATAGCTGGGGCTTTGTTGTATTCTCATTAAATATGTGTGTGATCTTACCCACAAAGAGATGAAAGTGTGCACTACCTTTGTATCAAAGGAAAGAATTAAAAATAGCCAAGAGCAAGACATCACTTCAGCAGATGAAGTACTGAGCAGACCTAAATACATCCACTATTTGCAAACACAAACAGAAAAAGTAAAACTCATTGAAAATACAAGTTCATCAGAATAAATACTTTCCTTCAGAGAATGTTGACCAAATTTGACTTGGGGGGAGGGGGGGGGGGGGGGGGGGGGGAAGAAAGCATTCTTGTCCATTAGGGAGTAAATTCACTTTCAATTGGCTTTGAAAAGTTTATGTTTTAAAATTCCCTATGACAAGGAATGTTAAAAAAAAAATAAAAATCAAGAAGTTTAACTTACAAAATTTGAAATAAAATTTACACTGGATGCCCTGACTTCAAAACTTATTTCAGATGTATTTCCTAAAACTTCTAGATTCCTTGTTTCTCCATGAGTGTACTAACTTTAGAGAGAATTGAATATCCGAAATTTTGGGAGACACAAATAGCCACTGTAAACTGATTTGTGAAGGTAGCTTTAGAATTGCTCCAGCTGAATCTAGACTGCTTGATACAGCCAAGCTTCTTCAGACACGGACAAAAGCTTGGTTGCAATGGTTTCAACTCAGGTTTTCATACATTTTCTATATTTTCTCCTGTGGACTTGTGAAATGAGCCATAGATTGACATCAAATTTCATAATCCTGAGAGCTGCAAGCAATGATCTTCAACCTTCCTGTCCTGGGCAATCCAAAAGCTCCCAGACATTGACAATGCTATAGTTTGTGATTATAAGGCTGCACTTAGAGACCTGTTGCACAAAGTCACAAATCCTTAACTCCCTCAATGTCCTTCACCTGACCATGTTTGCAGAGCAGGGCTTCCCTGGAGGTACATACCCTATGATTTCACTTTCCTCAATAAATCACTGGTGAAACTAGCAGGAAAGGAGGCCTATATCTCATCGAAAGTTCAGTTTCTCCAGTAACTATCACATTAGTATGAAGCAGCTAGTTAGATTTAGAAAAGCCATTTTCTCAGAATAACCCAATCAGATTTTAAAGACATTAGAATTAAGGCAATTTTTCCATGATATATTTGTTTTCCTGCTATTGTTTCCTCAGACAGATACAAGGGCAAATCTAAAGGTTATAGGAACATAGAAATTGCTATACAGATTGGTTTAAGGAAGAAAGCATGATATCTATAACCTCTTCCAAAATTACTATTGCCTGCCTGACTGATAGTCGCATAACTGCCAAAACTGTTTCTGAATCTTAAACTCTCAGCTTTAGGACTTGCTGATCTGGGAGCAGGGAGGAAGGAGGTGAAGAGTCCAACAACAGTAACAAAAGGGGGTTTACTTTCATGTCTTAGTAGTTTCATACTTCCTTCTTCCCTTGCTACAGAATGGGGAGAGCAGAAGTTCCAATTTTCTTGCAGCTCTCATTCGGAGGTGGGCTGCCTGCATGCACTATTCCAGCTGAGGCCATACTACTGATTTATGTAAAGGCAGTAGGATATTCTTTGTGCTAAACATCAATCCTTAAGCTTTCTGATATCTTAGTCGCTGATTTTCAAAAGGATTTAATTGAGGTCTCTGTGTGGTACCCGTCTTCCTTTCCTCAGTTGCCACAGTTGGTTGAGAACCCCTGAGAGAGAAAGTAGCTCACAGTAGTTCACAACTCCAGGCCAGTTTAACTTATACGTGCCAATGTTTATTTCACTTGCCGCTGTGTAAACCTTTCATCAACCAAATTTAACATAAGTCAAAGTTTCTCACAGTTCTCCCTGACCTCGCTTATCTAAACATCATTGCTTTATCTGGAGCTCTTCTAGTGTGCATCCAAGTTCTTTTCCAGATTATTAATATAAGCATCAAAAAAAGCCAGGAGCCCCTTGGTTTTAGATTTGGTCCCAGTAACACAGACTGTATAATCTTATGCTCTGTACTCTGCTACTTGGTCAAGTTTTGATCAGAAAGTACATTGTCTCTTCTATGGACCTTTTAGCTTTTGTAGTAGATTTTGGGTGGGGATTTTAGTAAAAGTCTTCAGAAATTAGCATGAATTGCTGGCTAGTTTTCCCTAATTACCTCCTTTTTATACATTCAAAGAATTCTGAGAGATCATGGAAGCAATGTAATTTTCTCCTACTCTACCATACTTGTTTTTTATGTTGGACCTAGCAATCTTGCTATCTGAACAGAAAATGGCAGGACTTTTGAGAAGTCTTGCTAAAAGTTGTGTCAGTTTCTATGACAGATGTAAAATCACTTGGCATAGCAGAAATAAAGGCGGGACTTTGAATATAAGGTTACTATGGTCTATCTTTAACTTAAAAGAAAGAATATGATTTCTGTTAATGAATTAATTAAAGCAAATGATCTTGTAATGGGCCAATATGGTGCAGTAAGTGCTTGTCACCTCTGTAATGGAAGTATTTTTAGTATCAAGAACCTTGCTGACATTTACCAGGTTAGGTTATGTTTCTCAGGGAACTTGAAAATCAGTGTTTCACATTATTATGAATCTGTAATGTGTGATGTAAGAGCCATAAAGATATGGTGTTGACCAAGAAAATAAGGTTATTCAAGAATATTAAAATGAATATGTATATTCATATTCGTGTGTACTGAGGATAATCAGTGCATGCTAAAAGTTGTCCAGAGAAGGGCTACTTACTGTAAAATTGGATTTCCAATATCTGTCGTTCATCTGCTGATCCAGGTAGTTTATCATAGCAATCAGTTAAATTTTTATGCTATGTCAATGCTTACTTTATTTTAGAAATAATAAGAACGTTAAACTTAGATTTTGTTTCCAGTGTGCAGTTTCCAGTTCCTATTGTAACTTCAAGAGCTGTCATGTAACTGCTTACTTAATAGGATGTTCCTTATGAAGGCACTATGATTAAAAGAGGAACTATTGCTTCAATTGTTTCAATGTTGCCAAGAGGAAGAGAACAGCCCTATTTGGCTGTTTCTTTGGCTTTAAAGTTATATCTGGAACAACAATAACTGACCCGGTCAAAAGACAACCTCATTTTATTTATATCAATGAAAGAATGACAGTGATACATCACCAAATAGATTACCGCTAACAGGTGTCATTACCTGTACTGGGTTTGTGTGGCCAGGTTTTGGTAGCGGGGGGTGGGGTGTTACAGGGGTGACTTCTGTGAGAAGCTGCTGGAAGCTTCCCCTGTGTCCGACAGAGCCCATACCAGCCGGCTCTAAGACGGACCCGCTGCCGGCCAAGGCCGAGCCCATCAGCGATAGTGGTAACGCCTCTGTGATAACATTTTTAAGAAGGGAAAATGTTGCAGGGGACAAATGGCAGCCAGAGAGAGGAGTGAGAACATGTAAGAGAAACAGCCCTGCAGATCCCCAGGTCAGTGAAGAAGGAGGGGGAGGTGATGCTCCAGGTGCCAGAGTAGAGATTCCCCTGCAGCCCATGAGGAAGACCATGGTGAGGCAGGCTGTCCCCCTGCAGCCCAGGGAGGTCCACGGTGGAGCAGATCTCCACCTGCAGCCCGGGGAGGACCCCACACCAGAGCAGGTGGGTGCCCGAAGGAGGCTGTGAGCCCATGGGAAGCCCACGCTGGAGCAGGCTCCTGGCAAGACCTGTGGATCTGTGGAGAGAGGAGCCCACGGAGCAGGTTTTCTGGCAGGACTTGTGACCCCGTGGGGGACCCACGCTGGAGCAGTCTGCTCCTGAAGGACTGCAGCCCATGGAAGGGACCCATGCTGGAGCAGTTCATCAAGAACTGCAGCCCGTGGGAAGGACCCACATTGGAGAAGTTTGTGGAGGACTGTCTCCCATGGGAGGGACCCCACATTGGAGCAGAGGAAGGGTGTGATGAGTCCTGCCACTGAGGAGGGTGAAGCGGCAGAAATAACATATGGTGAACTGACCGTAAACCCCATTCCCCGTCCCCCTGCACCTCTGGGAGGTAGGTAGAGAATCCAGGAGTGAAGTTGTGCCTGCGAAGAAGGGAGGAGTGGAGGGAAGGTGTTTTGAGATTTGGTTTTATTTCTTATTACCCTACTCTGTTTGATTGGTAATAAATTGAGTTAATGAGTCTGTTTTGCCCGTGATGGTAATTAGTGAATGGTCTCTCCTGCCCTCACCTTGACCCGCAAGCCTTTTGTTATAGTTTTCTCTCCCCTGTCCAGCTGAGGAGGGCAGTGATAGGGTGGCTTTGGTGGGCACCTGGCATCCATCCAGGGTCAACGCACCACATTACCAATGACACATTGCCATTCTTGGGACTTAACCACTATTGTATAGTGTTTTGCTTTATAGACACTCACAGGGAGGGCCAATGGAACCACTCATAGGGGAAAACACAGGCTTCGGTTAGATTACAAAAATTTCTTCTTCACACTGAGCAGGCGACTACAGCTACAAATTTAAAAAATACTGAAAATGGAGAAGAAACTAACCTTCCCTTCCCACATAGAATCTATATTTTAATGATGTGCAGTTTATCATTTTCCCAGTCCTGGAAGCTGATCATGTGATAAATTTTCCCTCTTCCAGCTATTGAACATGGGTCACGTGACTTTTGACACAATCTCCCAATCATACTAGAAAACTTGAATTTACATCTTCTGTGTAATCTCTATGGATTAAATATAACTATACAAAAATCCACTATTGTCAAATTAGCATTTTCGGGGTAGAACACCCACCTCTGATTCAACAGCACTATATTCCCAGAAGTTAATATTCCAGAATTGGCAAAGCAGGAGGAAATAAAAGACTTCAGAATTTCTAATGTACCTTCTAGTTTAAATCCTTTTCTTACAGCGGTTGGGATAGTCAGGACAAAATTCCATTTGGCAACAATACATTTACAGAACACACTTGTGGAAATGTTTCCTTTCCAAGGATCTTGAAGTGTATTGATTATGCAACATCACAGTCAACTAATTCTATGGAAAATGAGAGTGAAGATACTGTTGGAAGTTCTCCATAAACAAGGAACAATATTACTGGAATAAATGTTAGAATATGAAATTGTATTTTATTGTATCCATTCAAAAAGTGAAAATATTTTAATAGATCTGGGATAAGTCATTTCTGATAGGAATGAGTAACTTAAACTCCCTGTATCTCAGTTCTCATATTCAGATAAACCATACACCTTTTTTGTTTTCTGCCATTCAAACTTAGATTGCAAAATATTAAGGCAGCAAATATAGCACATCAAGCATAACTGCACCTTTATCTCAACTGAGGCCTTCAGATGCTTCTGCAGTATAATAAAAGAATAAAAGTAATTAACTTCAATATGAATGGACTCTTTCAGTATTAATAACATGCAGTAAATTCTGAAAGCTTGGTAGATCTTAATATTTTCACTAGAAGACAATGCTGTGTTTTCTGTGTTCTATGTTAACTTCAATTAAGGTGAGAAACAACAGGACAAAAGGTAAGAGGGAAAGGACTAGATTTAAGGTGTAACGCACTGACTGAGTTTCAAGCCACTCCTCCCATTATTTCCAAACTCACTAGTGATTGTCCTGACTTATGCAGCAGTAATTTCTATTTGTTTTCTGTAGTCTTTTCCCCTTGACGCACTGTAGGCCCCTTTCCCCCCATATTCTATAAGCAAGTTAAGCGGTCTGAGGTGATGTGAAGGTTCTAGCTTGTTTACAGTGTAGAACCTCCCTTTATAGCTCTTTCACTGTTGGGACAGAGGGGCTAGATGGTGTAATAAGGAAGTATGAGGATTTTGATTGCTGAATAGTTATTACTAGCATAGTTGGCAAAACAACTCTCTGAAGGATTTGGAAGAAACTGTAAAAGTCTATGTGCAAGAGTAGAGTAGGCAACATGAAGTGTGTTAGGGCCCTACAAAATAATTTTGATAATAAAATAATTAGAAGGCACTTTTGGGTATGGATGAAAACAGGACATTATAAACAAAATAAATTGCCACTTTCTTAATTTGCTGAATTCAAAAAATCAGAAAAACAAACAAACAAAAAAACCCTTATACTTGATTTAATACATTGTCATTTTGTATAACTTAGAATTATTGAAGTAATAAACTTGAAATTAGGTAACCTTTATTGCACTGTTACTCTTTTGTTCACAAGAGGACTTTTAGACATACATTTTAAAAATACAATGTAGTTAATAACTGCTAGATTTCTGTTACCCTTGTTAATTTTGGTAATTAAAGTTTATGTCCTGAAATGTAAAACAATACCGTTGCAGTGCAAAAAGAACTTCCGCATAAATTGTGATGAATCACATTTAAATCAGGTAGCTGTTTTCCAGAAGAAAATTCGGGATTACAGAGAAAGAAAGCAATCGTGCTACACTACACATTTCTCACAAAGTACAAGACGGCTTAAACTTTCCCATGGTTGTACTAACCACATACAATCTGTTCATACCCCAAATTCAGGTTGTGCTGGATGTAGAGATTCGTAATTAAACATTACTGCCAATTAAGTGCAACTAACCAATTCTGTCTATCATAAATTAGAATGAGATCTGTGTCCAGCCCCTCCCCTATGATATTAAAAAGCTGTTCTAGTGAATGAAACACTGGATTCTGGTGCCTCCGCCTGATCCAAAGGAAATCACCTATCTCCTCATCCTCAGAACTGTGACAGTTATGCACTTTACTGAAAAGGAAATCACTTACATATCAGATTAAAATAATCTGGTAATTAAAGTCTGGTTTAGTCTCTTATAGTCTTCCTATCTAGGTAACTACCAGTTTTGTTCTTAAGTTCTTTAGAAAGAGGCCCATTCATGCAGCAGCCTACAATTTCTGCTCGCAGAGACTCCTTACAGACCAACATGACCCTAGATGTTACGTGCATCTCCTTCACTAATTTGAGATCTTTGGAAAGAAAGGAGAAATAGAATTAGCAGCAGGGGCTTAAGAACACCTTTTAGTTCTGTCTTTGCTTGTAGTTGTGGTTGGCAAGTGATGTCAACTGTAGAAAGAGAGGAGTCTGTTCCTAAACAATCCAGGGCTGCAGTAACAGAAAGATGTCTCAATTAATTTGTCATTTCATTACTTTTTATCAAGTATAAACTCACCATTTCAGAACTGACCTGCAGAAGTGATCATCAGACTGGTTTCCTATACCTTCTTGTGCATGCATCTATTTCTTTGGCAACAGCACAGTGAGATACTTGGCCACAGAACTAGTAATCTGATTAGATAGGAAAGGAACTGTCACATACAACTCAAATTGTTTGCCAACTATTACTGCTTTAGTGAGAACATAAAGCTTGTCCTTTGCATTTCTTACAGCATCTATAATAATGGCATCACATCCTGATTACTGAAAATGCAATTCTACTAGAAAATAAATATTGAAATCCTTTCTGTTTCCACTCTGGTGTTTGTGGCTTTGGTCAGAAATAGTACGTGAGCTTTCATATGTTTTAATTGTCAACAAAAAGACAAGCAAGTGGGTTGTATCTGCAGCAACTATTTTGTACAAAGGTTATAGAATAGATCTTAGATACAGTTGGGCATGATACTGCCAAGGCTTTAAGATTAAATTTGTTATTGAATATGTTGCAACTGTTAAAAACAGAACATTAGGCATAATACAATCACAATGCCTTAAAAAACAGAGTAATTACATTGATGGATTGCAGAGCTCTTAACACACGTAACATATAAAAAACTATACTCGGATGGTGGTGTTTGAGTTTAAAATGACAGAAATTGATCATTTAACAAACCCCACAAAATCAAACAGATTCTTCATATTAAACTTTAGCACAAGACTCTATGACCTCATAGTTTGCTAGCTGTGATACATTAAGGCATAGATTAATTGGGGTTTAACAATATCACAATTTGATAGACAATGATCAGATAAAGAGCTTCACAAGAATCTTATTTTAAGCTTGAGGAGTTGTTTTATTTATATGTTCAGTGTGACTTTCATCACCTATTTCTACATTTTGCTTTCAAAAGAACAGGGTATGATCATTGCCTCCCCAAACAGGTTCTTTCTGGCTGCAACCATCTGATGAGTCATATCTTCTTCCCCATCTTATCATTTTATCTCTGATACAAAGTTCAACTGATGACTAGTTATTAGTGGCACTCCTCAGGCATGGATTCAGAGACCAGTAAGGTTTAATGTCTTTTTTAATGGCTTGCATGATGGGGTAGCATGCACTCTCAGCAGGATCACAGATGACAGCAAACGAGAAGGAGTGGTCCACAGAGTGGAGGGCAGGGATGCCATTGAGATAGACCTTGGCAGGCTGGAAAAATGGGCTGAGAGAAACCTCATGTAAGTCAACAAAGGCAAATGTAAAGTCCAGCAGTCCTGATGAACAAGTTGAACATGTGTGAGAAGCACATCACTGTAGCAAAGACAGCCACCTGCATCTTGGGCTGTATTGGCTAGAGCATAGCTATTGAAGGCAACGATTCTTCATCTCTCCTTAGTATCTGTGAGATTGCACCTGGACTACCATGTCCAGTTTTGGTCTCCCCAGTACAAGAAGGAAACTGATGTCCTGGAGTAAGCCCAGGGACAAGCAACAAAGATGGTTGGTGGGCTGGAGCATGATGTGCAAGGACATACTAAAAGAGCTCAGTCTGTTCAGTCTAGAGAAAAGAAGGCTAAAGAAGAAGGCTTACTTGCTGTCTCCAGTCATGTAATGGGTGCTGGCAGACAATGTGGATTCACTCCTCTCTGAGATTCACGGTGACAGGATGAGACAACAGACACAAGTTGCCTCAAGAAAAATTCTAATTATATACCAGGAAAAAAGAAAATCACAAGCAGGGTAGTCCAATATGGAACAGACTGCTCAATGAGATGTGTAACCTGAGCTAAACTGGGCCCGCTCTGGCTGGGACTTTGCCCCAGATGACCTCTTTATGTCCCTTCTGTTACACACAATATTTTGTTAAAGGCAAAAGTGAGCACAGTGTACATAGAGAGCTAAGAAATTATTTGTTAGCCTAATTAAAAGAAACCCGAACAAACCAAAAACCTAATCAAAAGACAACAAACAGTTATTGCTAGTCCAGTTACAATAACACTAACCCTTCTAGGAAAAAAAGAAAATCCTTGAGGTTATACATCCAACACAAACTATTCTGTGGCTTTATAAGAATTTCCGTGATTAAGCTGATGTGCTTCTTGGATGTGAAGTCAGCTGTGTCAAAACAGAGGTATTACCTCATCAAATATCACCTGCATTACTCCTCTGCTGCTCTGTTCCTGTGTCTTCACTGTCATGTAAGGACGTGTCTGTGAAGTTCATTCATATGAGGAAGTTTGCAATAAATAAATGTACAGTGTACAGATTTTCCCAACAGGGTAGTTTTTGAAACATTTTCATGAACAGGCCTTAGAATAAGATAATTACTATGTTGCCAAACTAAAGATGGCATGCCAAACTGAGGAGGAATAGTCTGGCTTCCTTGATTACCCTCCTGATACGACAGTTACAAGTTCTCTCTGTATTAATTGTCATGCACATGAACACCAGCATTTTGCATCTTTATAAAATTTGAGAAAATGAACTAATTATATCTCATTGTAATGTTATGTATAGAAACTGAAACATAAAAGAATTATTTAAATGAAGCCAATGAGAAAGTCAACATAATCAGAAAGCCATAATTTTGGTGTTTGACTAAAAGGTGATCTCTTCTCCTAAGATATGTTTAATGTAAGAACAGAACGGAGCATTCTTGAAAAATACTGAAAGACAATTGGGGATATCAGCTATGTACTCACACAGAATTGTCACAAGACAGGAACACAGAGAACAGGATTTCAGCAGTGCAGGTAGACTTGTGAAATACACACAAAATAGTTCAGCTATCAAGCTTAAAAATGGTGTATCTTGACATTCATCTATATTTAAGGTAGGAAATAATAAATATGCCATGCTGCCAGTTACTCTGGTAAATAGTCATTTGTAAAGTATTTTGACTATCTGTTTGAGTACACGGACAATTACTGGTTTTGCTTGCAGTGCTGGATTTCAGATAAGATAAAATATATTTTAGGGATGTCAGAACTGCTGTAAAAAGCTTGAATATATATCCTGTATAGTCCAGTGATTACCTTATATGGCTTACTTATACTTCCTGGGATCTTATGCTAGCAAGATAATTTAAGAAACCAATCTGTAGAGTAAAAGACTAGTGAAAGAGACTTAGAAAATAGCATTCTCACTAAAAGTAAAGTTCCTTTGGCTTTTCCTTCTATATTTGAAGAAGACAACAACAGTATTGGCAATTGTTTTTGTTTTAGCTTCACTGTAAAGTGCATTGTTCTTAAAGTGATCGGAAAAAGTATATGAAGTTTGGAATCTCTGACTATTTCTAGTTTTCAGTTTCTACCCTCTAGAAATGCCTGAGGAAATAATATCACACACACACCCCAAGGAGAAAAACAAACAACAAAACAATGACAACAAAACCCCAAGAGGTTTGTTTTTGGGTTTAAGCTTTTGATCTAAAAGTATTTGCAAAATTCAATTGGACCATTAGTGTATTAGATTTAAAAGGGACATTTGATTTCTGTAGTAGAAAATAGAGAAACTTATTTTTTTAACTAAGATTATTTTTTTCCCACTCTCTTACTTATGGACAAACTTAGACTGCCACCTAAATAGCATTGTTCTTCCCTGCTTTTCCCTTGTCAGCTTTGTGACTGTGGTTCCTGAGGTGACCAGGATAGTTCACCTTTGATACTTGCCCACAATTCTTTGCCTTGGCTTGCAAACTTCACTGAGTTAAGTTGCTTTTATATGCAAAAGTTCTAAACCTCACTCTTCATGAACTTTATTATTCATGAGACTGGAACAAGTAATATATGTCAGCCACCCAATTAGTCTCCTGTAATGCACTTTTCAATTGCAATGCTATTGCAACAGCTCATTGCAGAGTTAATGGGGCTGATTGCAGCAAGCAGGCATACATGACTAGGAAAGGATTCTCTCCTCCAAAAGTGAATACTTCGGTATTTCTTCATGTGGAGCTTGTTTCCCATTTATTACAACTTGGTCCTCCTAATCCAGATGGAAAATTCCTCACTAATTCTTCTGTCATTTAGTAAAATATGTCAAAGTTAAGTATTACCTACAAGGTCCACTTGCAGTAGTCAATCTGAAGGAGCTGAATATTCACATAAAATTTTGCCACATCAAAAGCTTAAATGTTTGCAGAGCTCCAAAACGTAAGTACCATGATAAAGTTAGTTCTCAAAAAGTTTTAAACTCCAGTAGTGAATTTCTCATATCTGGTAGACCTGTTCATAAGACAAGGAATGTCACTTTTATGACAAATTTCTTCTTTTTCTTAATCACTCAAATCAGTCCAATTAATTGATGAAATATCAGAATGAAAGAGATTTCCACAACAGCATAGTAAATGAAGATTCATAGGGCCTCAGCAGGTCTGTAGTCAAACTGGAAGTATTGTAAAATAATTGGTTAGGACAAATTCTGAGTGATAATAACTTAGTAGAGTAGCAACCATTTTTCTTTTTTTTACGAATAATTAACAACAAAACATACATAGAGTCAGAAGAAAAAATAAAACAACTTTTAATCTTGTAAAGATACTTCTGTAGATAAATACAGAATTGAAGTCACATCATGTTTGTTTTAACCAAGAACAGCTATGGAATTTCCTTAGGAAAATGCAGACTTCTCCTCACTAAAACAGCAATGATATTTTCCAAACTGACAGCTGGGCTGTGTGATTTAGTTCACTGGTGCTTGTAAAATTATTTAAGATACTGGGATACTATAGGAATGTTGTATCTCTGGTTTGTAATTTGTATTCACATAAGCTATTATTTTTCACAGTTTCACAGAATATAATAAAGAAAATCCTGCTACATTTTTCTGTTTGTTTTTTTTTTTTTTTTTTTTTTTTAAACCATAATTGTCTTTTATTTCAAATTAAATTGTTGGGTGTTTCTTTTGTTCTCCATGAGGAAGGAAAACAATTCTTCTCCAAATCTCCATTGGTGTGCCTATATTTAAAACAAACGTATACATTTATTAAAGTGACGTTATTCTTCATTTAAATTTATTAAAGTGACCTTATTCTTCATTGAAGTCTAGAGATGTTTTTGGTTTTCATGCTGTGATTTTAGCTGTACTTCCAGAGTTGCAGAGGACAAAATGGTTCCAGTTAGGGCCAGACCCTTTCCTTTTCTCCCCATACGCTGATTAACTGTTCAGAGCTGCCATTCCTCCCTGACCCAGGTGCAGATAGATATCATAGTGTCCTAGAAGCTACATTAACTTAGGTTAACCATGGTCCTTTACAGATCCTTTCCTGTCCATCTTTCCAGCTGCTGACTGGAAAGTGGGCAAAATAGGTATCCAGATCTAAAGAAAATCAATGGATGTTTTAACACCCAGCCTGCAGAGATCAGAACCAGACCGTGATCACAGAACTTACAAGTAAAAAGAAAATCCAAGCTGTTCAGGTAGTTGTTGTCTTCTGGGTATACCAGAAATTAATAGGCTTTTTATTTTGGTAGGCTAGGATCCATCTCACTTCACTTTAACCGTTTAAGCAACTAATCCAAACCAATTGCCCAAGCTTCCTTTGCAGTCAGATGAAAGATCCAAAAGCTGATTCACCGATTTTAAGACTGCCATTAAAGATAAGTGGGATGAATCCCCTTTTAGGGGTGGTTAAGTTTTACTATGACAACAAGGAAAACCTGTATGATTAGCTTATAACAGATGCTTAACTCTTTTATAAGGCTCAAGCTGGAGAAGATAGAGTCCTCCCTAAATAAGTATAGGTTATCTGTCCCCCATCACACATATCGGTAAGATATTTTACAGTTTTCAGATTCTACGCTTGATTCCTTGAAATGGTTCATTTACATCAAGTCATTGCAAAATCAGCAGTTTTCCATAGATTTTTCAAACAGCAATATGGTGCTATAAAATAAGATTGAGGAAAATATCATAAAATTTCTACTTCAGTTCATGGGTTACTCTGTTCTTGTGGGCAGACACCACTTGATGCTTCCACAGGAAACAACTGGGTTTTAATATGGAAAACAGTTGAAAAAAAAAAAAATATGAAAAAACATATGATTTTTCATAGCATGTGACTGAAATAATTGTCACAAAGCTTTGTTCTGCTATCCACTTTTTTGGTGTTTCAGCCTAATTTAATGCCCCACTGACTTACAGTGAATGTTATGTGGACACTGGGACGTTACAGAAAACAGCACTATTCATGCAGTCTTACATATTAATATTAATGAATTGCCTACTGACCAAGATGGACAGATATGATCTTTGGACTTCTTTAACACAAAATTGCATCTTTCTATGTGGTGGGTTGACCCTAGCCAGCAACCAAACACCCACCCATCCTCTTGCTCAATCTCCTCTCATGTGGGATTGGGAAGAAACAGAAGGACGATGACAAGACTTGTGGATCTAGATAATGACAATTTAATGAGCTACACAAAAGCTGCACACACAAGCAAAGCAAAAACATGAATTTGTCCACTGCTTCCCATTGGCAGGCAGATACCCAGCCATGTCCTCAAAAGCAGGGCCTCAACATGTGTAGCAGTTACTTTGGAAGACAAACACCGTAACCACAAGTGTCCACCCCTTCCCTCCTCCTTTCCCTGAGCTTTTATTGCTGAATGCAACACTGTATGGTCTGGGATATCCCTTGGGTCAGTTGGGGTCAGCTGTCCCTGGCTGTGTCCCCTCCCAACCGCTCGCCCACCCCCAGCCTACTCTCTTTGGAGGGGAAGAGAAAAAAAGCTTTGATGCTGTGCCAGCACTGATCAGCAGTAACCAAAACCCTGGTGTGTTATCAAGTCTGTTTTAGCCCCAAATGTAAAGCACAGCACCATATGGGCTGCTATGAAAGAAGTTAACTCCATCCCAGCCAGGCCCAGCACTTTGTGAAATGAAATAGGAGGGTTGGAATTATTACGTAAAATGTGCTCCTTAAAAAATGACATTCTGATTCTTTCACAGATTAGGTAGAACAGAAAGCTCTTTCATATCCTTTCTCTCTGTCTATAATGGTACATTTTTTCTGTGATTAGGCCAAGCTATACCTATTACTTTGATATAAAGCTTATTTATAATTTGTTGCTTATTTCTTCCAGTGCTAGCACTTCATTGGTATATACTGCCTTGTAGTTAACAGGGAGTTCAAGGTTTTCAAATGCATCCTTTGTAAGCTTTGTTACAGAATATTTCCTTTGGAACTCTCATATCTTCTTTTTCTGCACATTTCTACTCATAACAGACACCTGAAGTCTAGATGGATATTTTGCTTTTACTGTCAACAGTTTAGGCGCTTCCTTTTTTAGACATATAAAATCCCCAAGTTTCGGAACTGAAATGATAGTCTGTTTGTATCATGAAAAGGCTATTTCTGTCTTTCTGTTTCTTTGTGTCTGTTTGGTTTGGGAGGAAGAGTGACCTTCTAATATGTTAATTGTACCAATCCAAACATATCAGTCAATGAAAAGTGAGAGAGAGGTATGAAAGCTACACCAAAACATTTTGATGAATCCTTATTCTGACTGAAACTACATGCATATATTTAAATTATTTTGGAAGAAAAGTGCAGAAGAAAAATAAAGAAGAAAAGCAATGTGATCCAAGGCTTTATTCAGTGTAAAGGAAAAGGCTGTACTAATAACTGAGTTTACTTCATGGATATATATTCAAACACCATAAACGAAATCTCTGGACAACAGGCTTTTCTTCAAATATCCTTTGTGTAGGAAATTTGCATCTGCATCTACATTGCCAGGTTTCAGAGAAAAAGGATGAGGGAAAAGATATTTTAAATTTGTCAAAATCCTTAAAATAGAACCCTAGGGCTTAGTGATGGTGAAGTAGGTCTATCAAATGAAGAAGACAGCAAAAATATATGCACCATATTATAAAAATACTCTGTGATATAGTAAAGCAATTCTTCTTATGATTTACTACAGTCCTAGTCTGTCTTGCAAAAATAACTGGCAGTGTTGGCATAAATTTCTTTGCTGTCTTGCTTTAAACTGTGTCTCCTTTGGGGCTTCCCTTATGATTAAAGGCACATAACTCATTTAAGGGTTCTACCCTGCACTCTTCCATGCATCCAAAATCAGTGGGATTCTCATTCATCTGAGACTTCGGGGATAGAACTAAGAAGTTCACCCAATAGTATTTTTGGTAGACTAATTAGAAGTGAGTTGTATCCCTCAGTGAATTTATTTAAGGAAACTGGTCTTCTTTTTCTTCATGCACTATATGAAAACTTACCACGCCCTCCCCCAAAAAATTTCTCTGGTAAATAATGTTGAATTTCCACAGGAAATTAATGGAGTCTCATTTCATAAGGTGTTTCAGAGTAAAAGTCAAAATAAAAATGGAGCTTATATACCAGATAGAGAGAATATCAAGAGACTTAGATAAGTTTACTAAGGATTTTTCAATCAGCATTTATTTTACTGTGGTGATCATAGTGAGCATTAAACATAAACAATGTTGATAGAATGATCATCATTTTGTATTTGCATAAACAATCCATTTGACTACTGTTTCTGCTGACAGCAATTTTTATCTGAAAAGAGACCTCATAAATTCTTTTGCTGATTACCACACATGTCTGCGTGGCAGAAAGCTTCAAGTATTAAGCATTCCACTTTGCTGGTAGAAGGGAAGGAAGAGGGACAACCTAGATAAATGTTGTTCCTGCTGTCCCTGGATACTCAAGGGAACTATGGCTAATTGTGGCAGCCCTTTGCAGCCTTTATAATATGGGAACAGCCTTGCTGGGAAACTTGAAGCAGACCTCAGAGCAAAAGCTATTCAAATGGCGATATCTGTGTGGGCTCTAGAACAGAGCCTAAGCTATAGAGTCTGAGTATACAAGCAAGGTTTATTTCCAGTAGATCTCAATATCTGATTATTTCTTTCCCATCTCTTGTACATTGGGATGGTAATTACATAAACCTTCCATTCAGATTGCAGAAACAATATTACTTGAGCTGTGTATGGGCAATAAAATACAAAATTCATATTTCTCTTTCAGGGTCAATGTTTGAAGGAAGTCTTCACTGTTTGAACATACACGCTACTGAAGCTCAAGTGTTTGAATGTGGTTTTGAAGAGACTAGGAGAGGTTCACAAAAATAGTCATTTTAAAACTGACTTTTGAATTTGAACTAATATTTATTGGGTATTACTGTTTGCTCAGCTTGACCTGTTTCTTGCCCTGTCTAATACAGCGTAAGGTGTTTGCATTCCAGATTTTGATTTGGGAAATGCTTTTTTGCTCATATGGTGTGGTGGCAGGCGCATAACTGGTAGGCACAGTGGGTAGAATTGTAGACTGAAACTCTCCACATCTTCTGAGATATCCTTTTCAGACCAGAGGTGAGGATATAAGAGGCAAAACATTCAGAATGCAGCTTACACTCAGTTAACCATAGGACAATTTAGTTATATTCTTAGAAGGATGACTCATTCTGCCAATACTGCCATATAAAAGAAATGACCTATACTTCATAAAATAGCATTTCAGTTTAAGTGGACAATTCACTTTTACATTTTTATTTTTAATAGTGAACTGGCTCTAAGATACAGCTCCATAAAAAGCCATATATAACACAGAAGCAATTTTCTAAAAATAATGTGAGGAATTTATGTAAAATGATAGCAAGCTTCAAGCACATCCAATAGGCAATATTGTGAAGCATCTCCTGTGGCCTTGCTATGTGATCTGGAAGTTGAAGAAGAAGAAGTATAATTTAATAATCTAACTCAAAGACTTACAAAGAGACAAAAGCGTTGGATCAAGAAAATTCATTTATACAGAATAAGATGTTCTGTAGTGGCAAAATTTTCTGAAGGTTATGCTAATCATACACGAAAAATCGACAAAGAGAAAATGGAAATAGTATGGAGTTGAACTAAGGATACTTTCATTAGACAATCAGTATAAGAAATAGAGAAAGCTAACTCCACTAATTTAGAATCAAATAAACAGCTCAAAAAAAAATGGATCAAATGCAAGACTTGACCTTAATTCAATTTTGCTTTTGCCACATGGAAAATATCCTTACCAAATAGTGGTTTAAAAGTAAAGTACAAAGTGGAAATAGCAGAGTCCCATGATGCAGCTCATTCTCCATGATAACTCTGACCACTCAGGCTCTTAGATCTTTTTCATAATATGACTAAAGAAAGCATTGTTCAGTCCTCTCAGAGTTTTATTTCTCCCTCTTAGAAGTCCAGCCACAGCACACTGCAATTATGTTAGTGGTTATTCAGACCTGAGAGATCTCAAGACACAGAATTTGTTTTGGGTTTGGGTAGCTTTCTAGGTTGTTTGGTTTAACTGTTCTTATAGAGGAATGTGACATTAGAAGGACTTCTTAATTATTTTTTCAGATTAATTTGAGCCTTTTCCAAATTCTTTGTTACTTGCTACAAAGAATAACTCTAATCAGCAGGACACGTGTATAGATTAATCTCTGCAAAAGCCCATGCATCCAGAGAGTTACAGCCTCCTGTTGCTTCATTCTCAAGGATTTAAGGCTTTCTCAAGGGCTATTCCCTACCCACAGGAGCCCTCCAGGAATGCCCACAACATGGGGAGCAGCTGGGCCACCACAGGCAGCATGCAAACAGGCAGGAGAGCCACAGCAGCACTGAAGCCAAGCTCCTTAGCAGTGCTTGGCATTCCTAGTGTCATGCAGCTCTGAAGCAGGACAGAAAAGCTATTCAGTCTAGAGAGAGCAGCCTGAAAGCAGATTTTAACCTCTATTTTGGCAGAGATAGAAGTGACACACTGGCAGATTTCTCATTACGCCCATCCTGTGATGCTCTACACTCCGTGTTCAGAGTAGTACTGGCATGCCTAAGTGAGGGAAGCAAATCGCAGGGGACAAGGCTAGCTGTAAAATGGAAGAGCACTCAGAAGAGCAGCAACGACCAGAATTTCAAACTTGCTTTCCTTCCATTTCCCTTTATTTTTGTTTTACTTCCAGAACCTTGCTGCTCTTATCTCCACCTGTGTCTTCCTTTATTCTTGTTTGAGTACAAGGGTTACATCTTTTCTTTGTTTTGCTGCAAGAATGACGACAATTGCCTCCTGTTAGGAATAGGTTCAGAAGTTCAGGTTTTCTGAGCTCTTGCTGACTTCAGGCACTGCACAGAATATTAAGATGAAACAATATGTCTCCTGTGTTATGCTTCTGCAGGCTTCAAACTCAAATTGACTCACTAAATAATTTTGCTACGCAGAAAACAAGCACTAGACGAAACGTATTGCTGCATAAAGGATGTTTCTGGATGCAAACATTTTCCACCTTCAGGTAAGAAAAATCCGTAAAGTGGTGCAACTGAAATCAGTCTGAGCTGAGCTCTGATGACAAACTATTTGTGTTTATCTCATTTTCATGTCATCCCCTGCACATACCTATGGTGGTACCATGACTTTCAAGAATCCAAAGGTCAGTCCTTCAATACAGAAGATCTAGAGTGTCATCATTTCCAAGTCCTTGATTCTGCAAGGTGCTAAAGCACTTTAACAAGGGATGACAAGGGATGCTTCTAACTTCGCCAACAATACGACACCTCAGAAGGAACTGTTGCTTCAAGCCATTAGTCATGGCTGACCTTGCCCGAGTCACCTCCGGTGCAGAAAGCCCCCTTCACTCATTGCTTCGCACCTTCAAAATAAAATTAAAAAACAAACAAACAAAAAAAACCCAAAAACAAACAAACAAACAAAAAAAACCCAACCTATAAACTAGTCATAGAGCCACCAGCCACACCTTCCCTCCAACTCCACTCCACTCACCATCCCTGATCCATCACAGGGCATCAACTTAAGCCTTCACCCAAGACAATCTCAGACACAAACTTACCTTTAAACACATTAGTAGCTCCAGGGACTAATCCTCACTGAAGCCAATGACAAAGATTTTACTTACTGTGCAGGACCCTGGTGACAGAGCTGCAATATCGTGACAAAAAGCAGGTTTTTATGCACTTTGATAAAGCATCTGGAGCTATGTGGGTTGACAGCAGTGTATGGTCCAACAAGATGGTGAGGTTCCCTCATGCCACTGTGGTCCGTGGTCTGTCTTCTTGCCTTCTGCCAACTTGGGGGCTTCCTAAACCTCCTATAAGCCAGCAGAACTCCCCAAACAAACTGAGGAAAAAGCATAAAAAGGTAATAGTTTCCTGCCAGGTTGGTGAGCTGAATGGGTTCATCATGAGCTACAAGGAGAGCCAGAGCTGGCTTGTAGGAGAAGCCAGAGGGCCAGCTGTGAGCAGAAGACAGTCATTGGGGGGTTCAGGGAGCACCACATCAAGGCACACATGTATTCCAAATACTGGCCTCTCAGTGGTTTTTTAGGTAGATATACACACATATGCAGGCATATATGCACACACACTCCCACACCAGTTTCCTTTTCGTTTGGATCTCAAGCAATATTCAAACCTCTCCAGTTTTTTCCATGCTGGAAAGATGCAATGTAATCTATAGTGTAGTTTATTTAAGTGAGAATTACCAGTCTTCCTGGATGTCCCTGTCTTTTTGTCTGCAAAGCAGTGATTTTCCTAAATCTGCAGAAGAGAATTAACAGACATTTGAAAAGGTTTTGAATAATATTTTTCCTATAGGTACAACCAATGTCCCCCTAAAAAAAGCCAAAGTGAAAGACAGTACATGAAAAACTGTCAGAAACTGGGAGTTGTTCTTATACATATTTACAGTAAATGGAGCATTGGATTGATTACTGCATACCTGCCTAATATCTGTGCAGACACAACTTCAAGATAGGATTTGTATTTGTAATCTTGATAACCTTACCTGTACGAACAGGCATCCTGCTTCTTTACAAAAACCCTGCAGTTTCTTACAGAGAACTTTGTAACTTTATTGTTCCATATGCTTTCGTTTGTGACTGCACACTGACCTGTGATAACTGAGACTTTGTTGTGCAAGAACACAGCTGAGCTACTACTACATAGGCATATACAAAGGAATCAGATATTATCTACATCAGTCTGCATACATTGCTAAGACTTTCTGGAAATTTCAGAGGTGGTCAGGTACTGTATTCCAGAAGGAAGGAAGGAAGGACAGAAGGTTAACTCCTACCATGTCCTTTCCTTTTCAACCATGCAGAGAAGAATTAGTGCAAGTTAGAAATGTAAGAAATAGGAAAATCAGGCTCCTTTCCTCTTTATAATTTGTTATGTAAACTGTTCTAAGTAATGCCACTTTCCCCTATAGCTGTTATTTAACACTATATGCAGGATACTAAGATTAACTAAAGCATCCTTTTGATACTTGTTCCTAAGACTATATGCTGAAAGATTGTGAAAAGAGATCCCTTTCGTCATCCTTCTATGATTTCAAGAGTTATTGAGAAAATTAAAAAGCATATTTAAGTGGCCTTAATTTACACCTAGCTTATAGTTAAAGTCATATAAAGATTGGTATCATAATATATACCTGTAGATTTAGATTAGATATTAGGAAGAAATTCTTCACTGTGAGGATGGTGAGGCGCTGGGAGAGGTTGCCCAGAGAGGCTGTGGATGCCCCATCCCTGGAAGCGTTCAAAGCCAGGCTGGATGGGGCTTGGAGCAACCTGGTCTAGTGGAAGGTGTCCCTGCCCATGGCAGGGGGTTGGAACTAGGTGATCTTTAAGGTCCTTTCCAGCCCAAACCATTCTATGATTCTATGAAACATGAAAACATGGTTGATAAAGTATGCCTTATGCAGATACTGTACTTGTTTTTAGCTATTATACTTACTTACCAGAAAGCCATCAAACTCAGGTCAAACTGAGAAAATTCTTCTGGGTTTGAATACATGATAATGAAGAGATTGGAGGGGGTCACATCTTTATTTTTCTGAAAGATATTAAGCTCTCTGATGCAGATATTATATTCAGATATTCATGAAAAGTTCTTATTTATTATAGACTAGAATCATTTTTAGGTATATTAGTAGGTACTATGATGCTGAAATTTAGGAAAATTGCTCCCATGCTATCTGTAGAAAGATATGCATATATAGCTTTTCATATGTGTATGCGAATGTACTTGGTATATGTGTCTACATATATATAATACGATATTGACAAACTCTGTGATAGCTCTGACTTTGTCGCATTCTGCCTGATTTATCAATGTCAGCCACAATGTCTATCTTAAAACCATTAATCTGGCAAACATTTATGTCAATTCTTGAAGACACAGAGCAACTGTTCATAAATTTAAAACATCACAGAGAATGTTGAGTTATACCAAATGTGGACCTGCTTATTCTATTCCTTAAATTTGTCTTTTACCTCGGAAATGCAAAGCAGAACAATATTGGATAGGCATAACTTATATAAGCACACGTTTACCCCCATATTCATGCATCACATTTTGTATTATTTAACAGCAGCCTGGTCCTGCTGTTTTATTGCCCAATTGGCTAGGATGACATATGACCATAAGAATAGATAGAGGCTTACATTTGCATTTGTTCTCACATTATGGAGCTCAGAAGGAAACTGGTAATCAGAAACATATTATCTAGAATTACAAGGGACACATTGCTACCACAGTAATGTTTTAAAAAATTAAGTGTTCTCAGTAGGTGTTTAGTGCCTCCATATTTCAATTAGCATACCCTTACGACATGCCTACAATTTTTAAAGATTGTATATAGGGATATATTATTTGGATATACATTATGCATATCTGAATATCTACACACTCTCACAGCAGAAGCTTCTTACCCAATATTTTATGAACATGTTACAAAAGAAGAAAGAAATCTTGGAGGATAGGAAATATCAGGCCAGAGTTGAGGGATGGGGGATGTACAAAACTGATGGATCACTTCCCTGATCCCAAGGCTACTGTACTCAGGGCTGCTCCTCAGGCATAAATGATTTTTTTCTAACTCTTAGCATGCGCTGGCATGCTCAAAAGGCAAAACTACAGCAAGGGTTCCTTATAGTACACAGTTAGGTTTGGGTTCCCAAGGCTTCTAGCAGCCCTTAAATAGTCTTCAGTAATCTAAATGTCACAGCAGACTACTGAAAAAGACTACTACACAGTGGGGATTCAATTCCCCAATTCCAGATCTGCCAAATGTGGGGACATCAACCAGCATTGCCATATAAAGAAACTACATCACAACAGATGGATTGTCTGACCAAATATCGCTTTAACTTTCACAGGGGAAAAAGAAGCTACAGAACTCAGATCTGTTTTCCTTCATGATTTCATATTCTTTGTGTTCCAAAACTAAACATAAAAATTTGTAAATGGCACTTTTTATATGTGTGTATAGATATATGTGTATAGATATATATTTGTTCATATTTATACATATTTAAATATGAATTAGATCAACAGGGCACGCACGTAGCATATATGTACATTTGACTAAATAGAAAACATTTTTTAAGATGATGGAGTTTCTGCCAGTCCCATCAGAGTCAACATGAGTTGCGAATGTTAAGCACTTCTGAAGATTGAAACGTGTTTATTTAGGTGACTAAACATTGCAAAGAGCTGTCATGTTTGAATACACAAGCTAAAGTGCTTAGCGAAAAATCAGCTTTATGCTATTGAGTATATCAGCTTATTGGAAGAGAGACAGACAATACAGTAGCCATGAAAACTGAAACGACTATCAGAAAAGAAGCTAACCCACTTTATCTTTATTGAGCATAAGAGACATAACACAAAATCATTGACCTTTTCCTAATGGGCAGTTTATGAAGAAAAGGAAACACAAAATGCATATTCTATCAGACAAGATCATTGCAACAGCCCCTTTTTCTCTTAAAAAAACCCAAATAATCCAAACCCCACCAGTACCATCTTCTGTATTTTGTGCAAACACAGGTTAGTACAGCAAGTTCAATCTCTTTCTTTCATTTAATACCCACATTTTGGGGAAGGTATTAGTGGACCGCAAGCCTTGAATTAGGAACAGATGGCTAGGCTAAACACTTCTGGCAGGGTCACAAAGAGCCTGTCCATCCAGCCATGACCAGGCAATCAGACTCTTTGATCAAGATGTTTTGCAGGATTGTGACAGATCTAGAGCTACTCCACTGGAGCAGACTTATTTCACCAGTACAGCCCTCTGCATGGTAACACCCCTGAGCCAGGTCTCAATATGTTCAAAGTGCTGAGGGGCTGTTCCTCTATCTTGGCTGACCCATTGGTACTGAAGGAAGAGGTGTAGCCAGTTGGCCACCCTTAGGGGAATTGTCACTGCCTGGGGAAGAACTGCCCTTGAATTTGGGAGCTATTCATTTTCTGCTGCATCCAGGAGCTACTGAACTTGGGAACACAAGATGGCCTATGAGAACTGTGCAATGTAATAGCAAAAAAAAAAAATAAAATAAAAAAAAAAAAATATCTTTTTTTTCTCTCAGAAACAAAAGTTCCTAGAGTAATATTACTTAAACATGACAGCCAGTTTTTGTACCACTGTCAGTTTAATGAAAACATTTTTCACTAAGTTATTTGTTGTTGAAATGAACTTTCAAAAAAACACTAGGAACATAATAGGCCTACCAAAATATACTGTGATTTGCTGGGAATTAATACGTAATTCAAAATTCAGTGGAAAGTTTTGTAGAACGTCCTGAATAATAGTAAAATCAACTAGTAATTTAATGACAGAAATCAGTAAGAGAACAAAAGCATGGATCCCCACAAATATTTGTTGTTTACCTGTTTTTAGAGTCAAGGCAAACTCCTTACGAATAAAGGACTCAATAGTTTAAAGTACTTGCTTTTTTTACAAGGTGTCTCCTCTTTACTACTCTGTGACTTCAAAGTCTTCTATGCCTATAGACTTTTATTGGACAGTTTCTGTAAGCCTTCCGAAATTGTACATTCATTTGTGTACAGAGAATGAGACCTATGAAGTATAAAGTGCAAGAAGAGGATGTGCAAATCTCAGGGCAGGGAAGATAACCTCTTACATGCTAGGGTGTAGCTACCATTGTAAATTACAGGAAAAAAGATTTGCCTGAGTGGTTTCCTCCACCCTTGCACATTAGAGAAGCATGATAAGCTATATTTTTGCTTTTTTTTGTTTCCCCTCTCTCCTTTTTTGTTGTTTTTGGTTTACGTGAACTACACTTTTCTTAAAAGCTGCCTATAACCTTGCTTTGATGGGTAGTTTGGGAGAATAAGCACAAACTGAATGCTCAGGAAAATGAGAAAGGATGGATCCTTTGTTCACGAGCACAAAAACAATAGCTCTTGTAACCTCAGTTGTTTCTTTTCACTAAGCAGGTATAGGTGGAGTGCCTTCTGTCACCCAAGCCTCCTGTCCTGCATGGGGAAAGGAATACATATGCTGTAAGAGTTAGCTGTGAGGGCAGATATTTTCCACTAAGACTACAGAGAGCGATGGTTTGTCATCAGATTTAGGCACCTGTTGCTAAATTCATGGGAGGCACCAGAGGTTTTCTTCAGTTCTTCAGATCAGACTTGGGTGCAGGTCCTGTGCCCTTGAAATTGTCTATCATGGTCTGGAAAAAAAGAAAGCTGGGGGAAAAAAAACACCTAATACAGTGAACTCTGCCCATTCTCCTCTTTTAGCAGTCAGGATTTGGTCTACTTCCGCTCGTAAGGATTTTTCCTCAGACTCAAAAAAATGTTGTTGTCTGACCTCACCCTGACCCTTACATCATGGCAGAAAATACTTCCCAGCTCCCGCAGAAACTTAGAGCTGTATCAGCCCTCCTGAAAGGCAATAAGCATTTGCCAGCAGATATCGTAATTTCCAGAGCAGTATGGTGCTTTTTCCATCTCTTTCACCCAGGTCCATATTAGACTCAAGGCAGTCTTCAGTAACAGCAAAATATGAATTTCAGTAAAAATAAAGGTTTTGTTCTTGATTAGAAAGATGAAAACAAAGAGAACATGATAAAAGGACACAAAGAGGACTTGGTACTTAGATACATATGTATATGTATGGGTATACACACGTGAATAAACAGATACTACATCGAACAACTTTTGTAGCCTCCTCAGGCATATATTGGCCAGTAAAACAAAGTAATTCAGCTAACTATATTAAGTACTGAATGTGAATTCTTGTCTTTGTTTCACACCCAGAAGCTTTATATCCCTTTAATACTGTAACGTTCTGTTTGTACTCTTCGATAGCCTTTAATTTCCCTTATAATTACAGGTGACTAACTCTGCTGTAGCTTTAGTGGACTCTTCGGAGACCATGAGAATGAAATGGGTTTAAGTTTACCAGGGAATTTCTCTTTAAAATATGTTTAGAGGTTACATATGTGCTGTACGTGTGTACACAAAAATACCCATATATATGTTATGGATGTCAGTCTCATCATTCATGTTCTTCCACTTTTTAGGAAGTCAGGTGAATCAAATTTTTAACTTAACTGTCCTCTCAGGCAACAAAATCTACTACATGAAACTGTCGTGGTTTAACCCCAGCCAGCAACTAAGCACCACGCAGCCGCTCACTCACTCCCCCCCATCCAGTGGGATGGGGGAGGAAATCGGGAAAAGAAGTAAAACTCGTGGGTTGGGATAAGAACGGTTTAATAGAACAGAAAAGAAGTAACTAATAATGATAATGATAACACTAATAAAATGACAACAGTAGTAATAAAAGGATTGGAATCTACAAATGATGCACAGGGCAATCGCTCACCACCCGCCGATTGACAACCAGCTAGTCCCCCAGCGGCGATTCCCCGCCCCCACTCCTCCCAGTTCCTATACTAGATGTGACGTCCCATGGTATGGAATACCCTGTTGGCCACTTTGGGTGGGGTGCCCTGGCTGTGTCCTGTGCCAACTTCTTGTGCCCTGGCTGGGCATGAGAAGCTGAAAAATCCTTGACTTTAGTCTAAACAATACTGAGCAACAACTGAAAACATCAGTGTTATCAACATTCTTCGCATGCTGAACTCAAAACACAGCACTGTACCAGCTACTAGGAAGACAGTTAACTCTATCCCAGCTGAAACCAGGACAGAACCTCTCCTTGAAAAATGAAACATTCAGTACATACAGAGAACACTGAAATTATACTTTAAAATAAACTGGATTTTCATTTTTTAACTACTGTGGATAAGTCATTAGAAAATTCATTACAACTAGATGTGGAATTCATCATGCAAAGTTGCCCGTGTCTTGTTAATACATATGATTTTAAATTTACATTTATCACCGTATACTTTAATGCATGCTATTAACTTGTTGCTGGCATTTCTTTGTTCAGAGATGGTATCTCATCCTTTACAGAAGACCTCCTGATATACAATGGGTATCTTCTCAGAACTTAACAGTATTTCATCCATTTCCAAACACATCAGAGGACTGCAATTAAACTAGCTGAGTTCTCCACAGTACATAATACTAACTCTTTTGGTTAGCAGATGACTGGACTCCTCAGTTTTGCTAAAACAGAGATATGCAATGTGTATTTGAAGTGATGCAGGTTTGGAGGCATGCCACTTTATAAAGGCAATGATTAGAGGTACTCCTTCACAGCAGTCCTACACCCATTGTTTGCAGATTATTTTTTTTTTTTTTTTTTAGCCTTACATTTAAAATAGTCTCCTCTCATTGCACTTTGACTAGCTTAGTTCTTGGACTGTCCCTGTGTCTACACCTGTGCCTGAAAGGGAGTAGGGGAGAAAAGTAGGAGAGAAAAGCAGGGGAGATTGCTGCCTGACACATAGCTTGGCCATTTAAAAATGTATCTTTCATGAGTGGCTACTGGGGAGATGCAATAACTAGCAGACTTGTTTCTGGAAGTTTCTGATCTTTCCCAAATAGCCTCTACAATACTCATATATTCATACCCAAATCAGAAATCAGTGGACATTCTCAAGGCTTGCTTTCTTTGCTTAAGCCTTGTAAACTATAATTATTAGGAGAAGGTTTGCTGAAGTTCCTCAGATAAACTTTTTCCTTTCTTACTGTTTATATACACGATTTTATTCCCCCCCTCTTTATACCAACAAGGTTCGATGCCACAACATAAACCATCTGCATAACGAAGTTGTAATATCTGCCACAAACCAAGCTTATTTAACAACTGGGAAATGTACAAGTCAGCAGGGTAATTAAGACTGAATAGAAGAAAACCAGAGTAGCTTAATCTCCACTTATTTGATGTCCCTGCACATCAAATGCAATTCAAGAAGTACAATTAGAAACCAGTGTGCAATACATACTTTGTATTAAGCTGCAAATCAGAAGGGAATCTGTACAAGTTTGAAGGCCAATGGATTTGCAAACATTTTCAAATCTGGTGAATCACAGTTCTAGCACCTACCTTTACAGACTGTGCACAACCAAGCATCTCCTAAAGGTTCTGCTCTATTAGTAAAGGCCAGTGGTGTCAAAGGGTTATATAAAATTGAGAATTAGAGGTCACTGTGGGCGACCCTCTTTCCACTGCTTTTCAAATTAAGTCTCTCATTTCAGAGAGCAAAGTACAGCAAGGAATATTGCTGAATCACGTGACCTTAAAACGTAAAATAGAAAAGTCTTGCAGTAAAGCTATACTAAAATGCCTTTCCTTCTGTATCTGAGTTCTCCTGAATGGTGCTGGTCAAGGATGCAAAAAATCCAGTCTGGGGAAGAGTGTCATAGCAAACACGTTGATCATCTGACCTTCAGGTTCCCCTTACGCTTCTTCAGGAATGGACCTTCTGTTTTGTCCTGATGTGTTGTGTGTGAAACCTTTCTCTGTGTAACCAGAAAGGCAAGAACAGAACATTTTTTCCTTATGTCTCTCACTTAAAAAAAAATAAATAAAAAAAAATTCCTTTTTTTTTCTTTTTTTGTTTTGGCAGCAGCACCAACTCCTAATAATTCTGGAGTGGATTCAGGTTATTTTAATAACTAAGTGTTTATATACTTTTTACTAGTAAACTTAAGACATACAGTAAGTTGGTGGCATATTAGCTTGCTTGATCATTTCAATGGAAGGTTAATAAGGACTTTAAACAAATCCAGTGCTTACATGTATTTAAATCAAATATTTCAAGAAGAACTGTGGTTTAAGTGAATTAGGAACCTCTTTAAAGCTTCTACCTCTTCTTCAGTGTAAGATAGGCAAAACGCCCTCCAACTATTTACAAATTTGGATACAACCCAGATTTGCTGAACTCATAGGTTTGGCACACCTCTAGATATTGCAGCAAGGTAGTGTAAATTACACTAAGATGTAGCAATTTAAAAGAGTGTAAAAATGGCCAAAATATTCCATATTTCCCATTAAATTGAAGAGTTAATCTTCATCACATGAAAATATTGCTTACTTGCTTCTCATAATTACAGCTGCAGTTTTTATAATAAAGAGGTAGTAACTTCATCTAAGCAAATATCATGTCCTTCACAGACCTAATGCACAACATCCAAAAGGGCAAATAGGAATATTTGTTATGGCTTATGTTTCTTTCTTGCACCAGTTTGAAGAAATGAAGTGTCAGACTTAGCAGTACCTCAAGAAAGACCATATTACTTCACCTTCACATCCTTTTCTGTGACCTTCTGAGACAGCTTGTTTCAAGCTCCCCACCAGTCTGACCTAATTCAGCAGACAAAAGTCCCAGGCTGGTAAGAATATAGAGTCAATTTTTATTTTACAGTGGCATTCAGATGTTCCTAAAATCTCCTTCTAAGTGACAAAAGGGAATGAAGATGCAATGCTTTTCACAGTGTATCTCGATCCTACCTCAGACTAGGCAAAACATTCATTTCATTATACTTTTTATAAGAAATTTGCAGTATATTTCAAGATTTCATGTCCTGGATAGAAAGAAACCCTTGCATGGCATTATAGAATTTCTCACTACAGAGGTTTCGTATCTCCCTCTGAAACATCTGTTGTTGGCCACTATAGGATACCAGTCTAGATTGATGATTGGTCTAATTCCATGTGACACTTTCTCTCTTTGAATTATAATGATGGGTTTGCTCAAATGCAACTTTTTACCATGAGAGGAAATGTAGAGCATATTGGCTGTGGAACCCCAAGGTGAACATGTTTCATGCACTTTGGTGTACTGGATCGGAAGAGGACATTTCAGTCCAAATGACCTAGCTCTTTCTTTAGGTCGTTTCTCTGGAAAACTCAGGAATTACTGAACACTTTGGCATCCAGAGGTCTTTCATGCGGACTGGTCCTTTTCACTTCAATGCTTCACAAAATTATTGTCTTTCACGCTTCTACTCTCTCCATCTTTGGAAAGCTGGCCTGAGCATCAGTTCATCTCTCTCAGACACTTCAGGGACATCAATCAGAAAGAAGGTCACATCCAGACCTCTCTTCTGAAAGAGCGGGCACACCGAGGCACACATAGCAGTCAAGTTGCAAGTCCTTTCAAATTACAGCACGTTAGTCTGGGCACCCCGAGGAAAGTATTCCCAACCTTAGGCAGTTGACTTGCTAGACTTAGAGCATGGTGAGATACCTTCAGAAGTAATGATGAGCTCTGTTGCCCCCCGAGGAGCCCCTTCCTTCGCACTACCTGGGCAGGGAGACTAATGATTCTCAGCTAAATTGCTTCCAAGTTGCTCTAAGGTCATTCTATTTGAACAGCCTGCTGACTGTTAAAATGCTAACTTGAGATTAGAAAAGGGGAGCAAACTGAAACATTAGGAATGGCTGACCCCTGGATAAAGTAACACCAGATGGCCCTTGCACCACTTAGCTTCAGGGGTTGGTTTCTTTTCCACTGTATGTGTTTGTTTTTCCCTTGGGTTATTACGAGTACTTCTTCCTAGTCCCTTTTAGATTGCAATATTAATTCATACCATTTTGTGTATATTTCAAATATTCTAATTTCATTTTATTCTTCTTGAGAATTGTTCTATCCTCATGTGTGCATATAGTTATAAAAAGCACACCATCAATAGCTGGCAATAAATAATCAGACATCCATACCCTTAAAGAATCTCTGATTTATAAAGTGCTCTTTTTGGCTAGTGTTTCTACTGCAGGAGGTTTACCATTCCCTAGTTTTCAGTATGCAGTCAGAAAGGCACGCTTAAAAGACGTCGTGACTAAGGCTTACACCAGTGTTATAATGCCAGCTTCCACTATCATTCGTATAATTTCCTGATAGCCAGTCAAACAGCGCAAATTACATTATGATTCTTCATTTCTGATTCTGAATGATCTCTTCCAAGTGCAATATTCAATGTGCAGCACCCGTCAGAGCACAGTGCATAATACAAATGTTCTGTGCATTGTCATTCCACAAATGATTACTTCTTTGATCACAGTATAGCCATGCCAACCTGTTTAAACCTGTTGTCAATAGGAGTAAACAAGGTCCAAGTGTTTGTCTTAGAGTGACAGCACGAAACAGCCTGCAATCAAGCCTGCATGTTTAGAAGACAAAGCAGTAAACAGTAAAAGGTTGACTTATAACCTTTGGTAATATGATAAAGTGCTGTTTTGATAAAAACATGCAATGAAATTCAAATCTGGCTTTTCATTACACAAAAAGGCTATTCAGTGGAGATTTGCTGCATCCCTAAACTGTAGGACATTCTGGCTATTAGGCAACCATTTTCCTCAGATAGATTTTTCATATCAAATTTAAAGCTAACTCCCAAAATGCTTCATTTTGAATGACAAGAAATAGCAAAGATCAGCTAATCTTTCATCAGTTCTAAAGCTTACAAGTCAGTGTACAAAAGTCAGGGGATGTTCTTCCAGCCCACAGTAAATTCATGTATTGCTTCCTGGAAAATTGAAAGCATCATCCTGGTGAAAATTTTTATAATAAATTCAGATCTTGATATGTGCTAAAAGAAAAAGAAAAGCCTCCAGGGCCAGCAGCAGCAACTGTTGGACCAACTAAGATATACCAAGATAGTTTTTCATGTCCCATGATGGGACCTATATTGTTCAGGTAGGCTATTCCAACTGTGCAAAACCACTTCTAATACATCTTGGAAACAAATGATTACCAGAATGCTGAGTGTAAGCCTTGCTCCAGTGGTCAGAGTGTGTGGATGGATGAGTGCACGTGAAAGAGCTCTTGCAGAGGACTTTGCTCGGCCCCTGGAAGTCCCTGCCTCTCCCCTGAGAACCGGCAACTGCCCTTGTGTTTAATCCTAATAAGGTTTTACTCTTAAGGATTTACTCCTAATAGGGAGTCATTGGGATACCTTATGGTGCCATTAAGTGGTCTTTTGAACTAATCCAACTAATTAATCTAGTGCCATTGCGGTTCATTTTGAGCCCACAACTTGTTAGTTTCTGATCTGGGCTAAAAGCCAGTGGCTTCTTCGACCGTTCTGGCTCAGCCACAGGTTTGTCCAGCCATAATCTACTGCTGGTGACTCTGCCTTCCCTTCTGGCATCCACATCCCCTTACCCTCCTCTTTGTTGGGATTCTCCCTTCTAAATTTATGGGCTAAGCATACTTATACTTTCCTGACCTTAAACCCCAAATGATTTTGCCTTTTAGAAATCTATTAACCTCTCCAATAAACAAGTCAAATACCTGTACAATGCTATAACTGCTCAGCTTTCTCAAATAAAAGTGTCCTGTTAAATTCTGTGGCTTACTGTGTTGCTATATCCACTTGAAAATCCCCACTCTTTCAGAAGTATTTGCATAGATCTTTGACTAAAAATTGATACGGAAATCCTGTTTGTTGATTATTTGCCATTCCTTATTTGACTATTTGAGTTTGAAAAAGCATAATATAGACCTGGTGAAGGATGTCTGGTCCCCTACAGTATCTAGGCAAGAAAATAGTTAAACCTAAATGATTTCACAGTCCCTTCTGATTTAAATTTCTAGGAAATAATAATAATAATAATAATAATACACTCTTAAACAAGCAGACCATAAACAGTCAATGAACTGTTTCTTTCTCACAGTAGGTGGATAGTTATGAATGTAGTCTGATATTGAATTTACTAAAGCCAGTAAGTAGAAGGATCACATGGGTCTACTGACATATAGCAAATGAATGTATATTTTTACCACCACATGATAACACTAATTAATTGATCAGCCTTCCCAGTTCCTACACTGAACAAGTCTGTTAACCTTTTTGTTTGTTTTTTTAATCCCAGGCTCTGGGACTTCTATGAATTATCTCTCATGCCAGAGAATTAACAGCAGCCTTTAACCATTTACTACTCCTTTATTTCCAGACATTTGATATTTGGTGTTTTGTCTGCTATATCAAAGAGTCCCCTGCTTATCTTGTATCTGTGCTTCATATACTCCCTGACTGTCAGTCTTAACTCTTCTCTGGGATGTCCTGGATGCCCAGAGCACCATGTTACACTGCTATCGCTTTTCAAAACTGTTTATAAATTTGCTGTGAAAACCCTCCAGGTTTTAAGTCAGTTTCTGAATTATGTATGTGAGAAGTGTTTTCAGCAATGCTAGATAATAAAGCTACACTGATCCCTCCAACAGTCTAACTTGTAAATTCATCAAAGATAATTTTATTTTGGGCAATATCTGGTTTCCATAAACTAATGTTAATTGGAGACAACTGTTTTCTCTTTATCAAATTCTATAAATCAAGTCCCACTTAAGCTATTTGATTAGTTTACACAAAATCAATGTGAGAATTATATAGCTAATGGAGTCATCACATTTGTATCCTTTTTAAATTAAAACACTGTATTAGCTTTCTCTTTTTTCTTTTTTTCATTGCCTTTCGATCATCTGGAATTTCCTAATTGTTTTAAGGTGTATTAGAAATCAACATTGAGAAACTAGGAAGCTTTTCACCCTTTTCATTTTTCACTCTTTGGGACAGGAGGTTGGCCAGATCTTTTGCTTTTAAAATAGCCAGCTATAGGAGCTGCAGCTTCTGATTTACTGTTAGTGTGAAAAGTATTTCATCAGCAGTCTGTGAAATGACTGCATTTATTCAATTTTTTCAAATAAGGAGCAGAAATATTTATTCAATAGAAAAGGGAAAGATGTATTATTTGTGATATATTATTTCAATCTAGTAAGGGAAAAGTAATACTATTAGGATTTCTTTCGTTTAGTGTAGTTAAAAATCTCTTTCATATGGTAGGTTGTAAGCTTTTCCTTATGTCTTTTTGCTTCTTTATCAACTTTCTACCATTCTTAGTTTCCAATTTATATTCATTGTTATAGCGTCCCTATTTTGCCATTTGTTATATACCGTATTTGTCTGAATATAAGGTGATTCTGATCAAACAGCAAACCAGATTTACAGCTGATTTTAGGAGACTAATAGATGGGTCCTGGATGTATGATAACTCCCAGTTCCAGTTGCTTGCCATGTCTCAACCCACTTACCATGCGTCCTCACTTATGCAGTCACGACCTGCCTCCCTCCAGCCTCACTCTCCAACATTTCCCCGTCAGTGTTCTTTCTATACGGCACTGCACAGGGTTTGTAAAACACCAGGGCTTGTACCCCAAAACAAAGGTCTCAACTGTAAGGCAAGAGGCTTCAGCAATTTCATCTTTTTATATGCTGGCTTTTGCTTCTCCGCTTACTCTTTCAGCACTTCTAATCCCCAAAGAACAGGGGCAGAACTACAGCTCTCACCTGCTCTTTTTCCATGCAATTCTCTTGTTTTTTCACCTTATCTTTACCCCATCCGAGTGAATTGCAACTATAACTGAGACAGGTTAGGGCTTTGCTGCAGTCTCCCCACCACAAACAGCCAGACCGGTGGATGCACGCTGAGAAAGATTGCCTTTTCCTTTGTGACTTCTTTCTCAATACGGTAGATCTGGGAGGATCCAGCTAAACATTTTTAAACAATTCTAATTTATCATTTACATTTCTACTGATAACTAACTTGGATCAGAATTCTTCACAGAACTGTGACATTGTACTAATTAAAGCTTTCAGCTTACAGATGGATTTGTGTAAAGGGCTTAATTGTTCATGCATAATAAAGCATCAGAAGCCATGGTTGCTGATACCCATACCAACAGTTATTGCTTAGTTTCATTATCAATAATTTCTTTGTCCAGATGAGATTCACAATTATATGCAACAGTTTATTAAACAGCTTCTTTAGTAATGCCAATAATGTTCAGAAAGCTCTGCAGAATAAGAATGCAACTGTCTGCCACTCAGGCTACGCTATTTGATGATAATGTGTAATGCAAGCAGAACAGGCAGGTATGTAAGGAACTAATGATCCCGTTCTCATGCAGGACACCGTAGTTTGTAGCCATCACTGAATACTATCCTATCTTGATTAATTTTTACAAACATTCAGACATTCAAGAATCATTCAGTGCAAACTAACTGATTCAGAAACAGTTGCACTTTAAGGCATGTCGATTCTCTTCACATTTTACCCATTCAATTTTTCCTGCTAATGTACAACCGTTCCATTGGCCATTCTAACCATGTCCATCATTCTACTAGCTTTCACTAAAGGCAAAAATATCTTAAGAATGATGGTTTTCTTCTTTAGACTGCACATCAGAAAGATTTACTGAGTTGGCATTCCCTACTATCTGTTTTTACAAAACTTTTGAAATAATTTTAAAAGCACACTTAAAAAAAAATGAAAAATTTAGTAAGTCACCTCAAAGAAGACAATGGTTTACAAAAGTCTTTCTAGTAAATAATACAGGATGTGTTCCCCAAAAATAGTCAGTTATAGAAAAATTTGTGCAAATTTTCACCTCTTCAGAAGAAGAAGGCATTTTGATAAAATAGCAAATAATTATTGAAAAATTTGTGAGAGTCAAAAGACCACAAAACACAAGCATTATTCACAGAGTGAAGATGTCATGTATTTCACTGGCTTAGTCTGGTTCTTCTCTTACAAAAAGCAGATTATTCTCCTTTAAATAATTATTAGTACTTGGAAACGGGGGAATTCTTGAATTTGGCAAAGTTTAGTTATTAGGAAAAAACACAGGTCTGGAAAAGGTAAGAATAGCATTCAGGTGATAATGTTTTGCATAGATTATTTTGATCAGTTATTTATTTTTATCATTATTATATTCAGCAGTCATTTATTTTGCATAAATTATTTAATTTTTGAAAAATATTTATTTTAAAGGTAACATAAAAAAAACCCAAAATTTTGTATATATAGAACCACAGATTACCTTTTCATTCCAGACGGAGATAATAATTTTGCCTTTTTTCATATCACGGTGCAAAATTGCTAGAAATGTTCTCATGACTAGGATGGCTTTCCTGGAAAGAGTGGGGAATGTAAGAACGTACTCCATAGGACCCCAATTTACTAAAGGTTTCTTACAGAACTAAAAATTTACTTGTATGATTATTCCTATGGTATTCGGGGGGGTTAGTCACGCTTGAAGTCAATGCTTCAGTGCTTCGCTGAATTAAGCTCCAGATATAGCAAAATGATACTTTAAGTTCAGCCTTGAACATAGAGTAGAACATAATATCACTTAGATAAGTGCTTTGGGAAGAAAAAAAAAGAAAGAAAAAAAAAAAAAAAAAAAAAAAAACAACTGAGAAGGGAGCCATCTGCTAAGTACTTCAAAAAGTTAGTCTAACTGAGAAGCTAGGCTGTCCCTGCCCCAGAAAGCATGTAATATAAATAAGCAAGACAGAAGACTATTGAAAAAGACTCACTCACACAAGCTGAAAGAACAGACATAGTTGGCAAGCACTATGTCATACCATATTTTGTTTTAACAAGCTTCATTTTCTTTTTGTGTTATGGCGGATGTTGTTTATCAGCCTAGCAAAGGGAGAAGGAGAAAGGTAGGAGAAAATAAGAGGCACAGAGCAACAAGAAGAAGCAGGCAGTAAGAAAGGAGGGACAGGATTTGGCTGATGTTCAGAGAAAGCCAGTAATCAGCACAGAAAAGTGAGCATACAGCAAAAGAACTGTGGAAATATGTTAGCTGTTCCTAATTCTTCCATTTCCAGTTCATCTGCTTGACAGTTTTTTTCTCTTCTATCCCTCAAGGTTGCAAGACTAAGGAAAGAAAATAGAAATGCATAAAAGCACATCTCTAGAAATAGCTAGCTTTTGTGCAGTTCTGCAACTAGGAGTGCTTGACTTTTCCTCTTCCTGGGTTTAGTCCACAATACAAATGTCCGGCCCACACCTAGGGCTGGTTCCTTCTTGATGTTTCTTTTTCCTCATAACTGCAGCTTACCAGAGCAAGCATAATTTGAGAACGTAACCTTTCGGGGATGACCGGCACAATTTCCCACCTGAAGAGGAAACCAAAAAAAGAAAGATAAGAAAATGCTTAATTGGAAGTGTCTAATTTAAACCCAAATGCATCAACTTTTATTTTAAGAACATTTATTGTGGGGGAAAATAATCTCCAATGAAATATTGCAGTGAAAAACAGTGCCAAACTATTTCTGTTTTTATTCTCTTGCTTCCAGTCTTTCTAAAGTAGATGCTGCTAAATACCACGGATGAAGGGAAGAGTCTGAAAAGAGCAGATACCTATTTATTCCCTCATATTTGTGTAAAGTCTACAGAATTAATTTCTTCAGACATAATTGGATCCAAACATTATTTAAACTTAGGCTCCGGATCTAATCTGCATGCTTCTGGGGCAACTATAGTCTTTCTAAGAAAAATGTTGTTGCATAGTTTCTTCACTTGAGTGCTGAATCAGTGATTACTGAGCGGACTCCTTTCCCATGAAATAAAAATCTGAAATGTTCTTGGTCTAACATTGTTCATTTACAAGAGCTGTAGGCAAAGTGTGGTTTTCTCGACTACAGTAGAAAGCAAGTAAAATGGCCATTTTCCTAATCGGCAGTCTCTTGTATGCCTCTACAATGAATTCAGAACCTGAGAAACTGTCTCTGTCTCCCTTCAAAATCACTGTCGTAACTCTGTCTCCTGCCTTTCCCACACTAATTCACATATTTCAATAAAGCATGCTTTTAATGATTTGATTTTATCTGAATGACGGCTGCACAGGCCCCACCATTTGTTTTAATGCCTCCAGTGGCAATCCTTTACCACCTACAGATATTTCATTAGATAAAGGTACTTAATCAGTTCTGCCTTCAGTCCCAAAAAGAGCGAGTGAGTGGCACACCTACTTGCATTAACACGGTCTGTGGTTCTTTCAGGACCAATGACTCCTCTCAGCAGTGTGGTATTCTGTTGTGACAGACACCATACTACAAGAGCATGCACAAAAAGCAGATAGATAGTCACTCATTCAATCCTAGCGCAGAAACAGGACTCTTCTTCCCTCTAGTAATCTGTATTCACACCTCTTCCAAATATTTTTGAACTCTAAACCAGCTCCTATATTCATCAGTCTTTTATCATCTTCTGTTAGTTGAGCAATGTTCAGGTTCTCGATCTTTTCTTTCTTTTTTTTAATCTTTTCTTTCTTCTTGTTCTAAAAAAGGAAAAAAAAAAAAAAACCCAACAAAATACGCTGTTGCTCTGAAAACAAGCACAGGTGGATCTGAAGAGGACTGTTTGCTTCTGCCCTGCCAACATAGAATTCCTAATTGGATGTCTTTCTGCGACAAAAGACCATTTGGAAAAAAACCAGTAACACTGCACTACAGTTTCTCCATGAATGTAAATTTTATAATGATGCCCTAGAATTAAGGTACTCTCACAGTTTCTGTTATAAACCCATTGGAAGAGAAAGGTAATTCAAATTGTGTGGCGCTTAGGGACATGGTTTGGTGGTAGTCTTAGTAGTGTTTGGTTAACAGTTGGAGTTGATGACCTTAAGGGTCTTTTCCAAACTAAAGGATTCTATGATTCTATGAGCTAAGAAGAAAAGTTTAAACTATAAAAACACCACCACCACAGAAATCTTTTCCTATATGTCTTAGGACTTTTTCCCAGTTCACTGACAACAACAGATAAAAATGAATGTAGCTGAGAAATGTGGTTATTACTAAATACTTTCTATTTTCCTGAATATTAGGATAAAGCAGAGATTATAGTACACCAGTAAAATATAAAACCATGTATTGCCATATAGTTGGAAGTGATAAGGTATTTTTTGAATGTCTAAACAAATACACTTTGCAAAGCACTAGAGGCAGCTAATAGATGCTGTGGGAAGGCACTAACAGGGAGTAAACCGGACAATGGCACATGTTACCCATTCCTACGTCTTTTCCGAGTGTTTCAGTCTCAGCTTATTCCAGTTAAAACACAAGTCTTCATCTGTCATCTGCTTTAAAAGCATGATGCTAAATTAGAAATGTTTTAGAAACAGAAAGTACCAGTAATGTCCAAATGCATTTCCCCAGAAATTGTCAAAGTTGTATTCACTCCATTCTCATGTCATAAGGCCTTATTTTGAAGCAGTCCTTTTTTCCCTTCCGAGTCATTTGGTCTAAATTGGCTTCATTTTCTCAAAGATTTCCTGTGGCAATGTTTTCCTAAAGTAGGAATTAACTCTTCAAAACTCAGTGTAAGGCTTTCTTCCGGAGGCGTTCCAGGGGGTAGAGAAGAATGGGTGTTTGGTTCATCCAAGCACCACTAAAAGCTCTTCTTTGTGAGTCAAAAATAGGAAGGTGAGAAAAACTCATTCCAGCATTCTTGTTCTCATTTCTGTGTTAGTGATATTACCAGGAACAACCTAAGCCAATTTTGGACGCCCTCGTATTTAGGAAGCGTTCACACCTGGAGCACTGCTTGCAGTCCGTAGCGTTTCCTTCGGGAAACAGATCCCAAGCCTTGGGAGCTCCAAAATACTCATTTCTCAAATGATACCAGGTCCTGGATCTATTACATAAAACCAGCTGAACTGGAAAAGGCTGATGACTCCCTGTCTGAGCAGCAGGTCTTCATCTTACTGGTGACGTCCTGCTGTCTGTGTTTGGGGACCAGCGGGTTATCCTGGAGAGTTTCAGAGCTGCCAGCACAGTTGGACTGTGTGTGGGTGTTTGAAATAATCGAGGCTTGAGAGGCTCTTCTCGCTCACACACCAACCAAGTGTTGTTCGTCTGGAGTGACAGTCAGGCATTGGCCCCTGCTGTCTCTGTTTCTGCCAGCTAAAATGTTGCTTCTAAACAAGGCTGCAAGTGGTGAGCAAGGCTTTCTCCTTCCTCCTCCTCCTCCTCCTCCGGCAGAGCACTCCCGGGGCAGGGCAGGGCCGGTTGGGAAGGCTCCCTCCCTGCCCCACTTTAGAAATGTTTTCTTCAGTCACGGCGTGAGAAAGACAGTACTGGACAAACTGTAAAGCACCCACCGGAGAAACAGAATTAACAGGAGAGGGATAGATGGGAGATATCGTGGTGGGGCTACTGAAGGTGACAAAACTAACTGGAAATACTGAGGTCAGTATTTTATTGGCCTATACTGACTAAATTTTTGATGAAAGCATTGCAGTTTTGGCGAATCTCTCTAGCAAATGTTCTTATCATTTCGTGAAATACTATGTTCTTTTCACTGTTCTTTTCCAACAAATGTTTCGAAACTTCAAAGGAAACACAAGTTACTCTACAGTTTGGGAAGGAGGGACGGAGCAGAAATTTGCAGTTTCAGCCAGTGGTGGCAGGTGGCATACCGGGGGCCACCCTGGGTCTGCAGGCAGAGGAGGCCTAGAATCTTATTTTAAAGTAATTCTGTCCATCCACCCTCATCTACAGCAATCGGAGCTCTTCGCATGAACTGTTGTGCCTGTGAACACGGTTCTGGGTACTTTTGGTTTCCAGCTATAGTATCCCAGGAGGAGCTCGGAGGGGAAAATATTATGCTTCAGAGGACACGAATGTGCTGCTACATCTTATCAGGAGGAAATCTCTTCCCTGCTCTCATGCACACTGCAACACTGGGGAAATCCAGTGCTCTCCTGCTTCCCACCTGCCCCAGTGCCCCGGCACCCCGTGGGGCCGTTCGGAGCCTGCTAAGCCCTCCTGCTCAGAAGAACAAGCCCTGTGTGACGTGTGAGAGGACCCCAAAATAATCTTACTCTCCCAGGGTCCGTAATCAGCTTCCCAGAGCCAGGGTGCCGCCTAGATTAAAGTGAGCAGAAAGAGAATATTCCTCAAAACGTGTTCCGTGCCTTATTCCATATATATATAAATTATGATAATTATGTGGCTCTTCAGCTGAACATGAAGCTAAAGCGATAGTAATGAATAAAGATTTCTAGATTATACTCATTTAGCCTTTGTCCATAATAAAGCTCTGGCTAGCAGGTCAATTTAAAGCAGGTCTCTGGGGACACTGAAATAAATGCTTTCATTACACCGTAAAAGTCTCAGCAAAAAGCAGGGAAATAAAGTAAATCTACTGTGGATGTTAGAGCCATTAGAACATTATCCAAGGAAATTAGACAGATTACTGAGGGAAAGCATGAGACGGGGAGAAAACCCCTACAAAATTAACAGTACACATTTTAACCACTGTGACCAAGTTTATTGCCTCTTATTTCCTGAGTTCAGAAAAATTGTCAGCAGCCACAAAACACCTGGAGTTTAGATCACTATGTGTTAAATTGTGTTTATGTACTTGTAAAACGGTGCTACATTGCTATTGGTCTTTAAAAAGCCTCTTGTCTAAGAAGCTTCCCAGACTGACTAACCTTGTGTGGAAAAAACCACTTTACATTCAAATCTGTGAGTGTTTTCTAAAGACCTGAGCAGTACCTCTTTTTTTTTAAAAAAGAAATCTTTCTAAAAGGGACATAATTAGAGGAGGACAGAGGGCAGAGATGCTTCTTTAAATACCATATTCATTTGCAAAGTTGAGTTTAAAAACGTTGATTTCTGTCCATTATTTTGTACAAGTTCCTAAGCTACAGATCCCACTTCAGAGAAACAAATGAGGGGAAGCTGGAAGCAACTTGAGATGGCAGGCTTACCAGTTCCCCTCCGCTGAGGCAGGATGTGCCGCAGCACGGCCAGGCTACCTTTGGCACTTACTTGTTCAGCCTCCTTTTCTTCGAGAGACGTTAAATTGCAAGGCTTTTTGCTAACGTGTAATTTAAAAATAAAAACAAAACAAACCAAATCTTCCATTGCAATAAATATAAAATCAATTCTCATTTATTGTACCTTGAAAGCATAATTTTGAATCAGAATCCTGTTTTAATTTAAACAGTTACTAAATAAATTAAGCATATAACTAAATATACTAATATATTACGTTACCATTTAAAATGATCACAGCTTCTTCCCACTCAATTTCATACTACCTGTGTTAGTAGCATTTAAAAAGACTAGCAACAACTATCCAGAGTACATTGAAGACACATTTTTACAAAGGCCCATGTTACCGTGCTCTCCAACTTCATGACTTCACTATAGCACTAGAACACTGTTTGTCTAAAATAAAGTTAGTTTATTTTCTTATAGCTGGAATTTATATACACAGTATTGTTCTCAAATTGCCTTTGGAGATAACCTAAAAATAGTTCCTCTTTTATCGGCCTGTATGTAGTACTGATATTACAACATTGCTTTCACAACATTATAGTGAAGGTTGTCTTACATCATAAATCCATATTTCTCTGGATTTTATAGCCATGATTTGTACTGTGCTCCAAACTGATATTTGCTGCTAAAAGTCAAAGTTATACTGTTTCACAAAAGTCTGAAAATATCCACAGTATTCTTTTTTTCTATTCTGGGTGCAAAAAAATAAAAGTTTGTGTGTGTGTATAAATGCATTTAAATATATAAATACTTACATTTATATATTTAAATTTAAACTACCTTTATAGATACCTTTACACACAGCCCCCCCGTATATGAATACATACATAATTCCAAAATATTTGATTCAATTTCTCCTCTCTGCTTGTCTCATTTTGTGCTGCTAATAATACCAAAGCAGTGTTCTTAGCAAAGAAATAGTCTCTAGCCACGACCAGCAATGAGACTTACAGCCGCTCTGCCTTTATGAAGGAGCAGGGCAAGGAGTCAAACAGGGAGAAGAGAGGGAGTCTGATAATGCTATTAATGGAAATTGCCTCCTGGAAATTGTCCCCACACAGCCTTACATTGTGCTAACGATTCAAGGAGATGGGCCTGGCTGCTGTCATTAGCCCCATTTTGCAGCACCCAGCCATGAAGATGAGTAAACCACAGCTATGACCATAAATTTTCAGCTGCATTCAAATGTCCTCTTTAACAGAATGCTGCTGAGTTCAACCTTAGTATTAGATTTGCTAGGAGGTGAGCCATTATTCCTCGATCTCTTGTTTAATATTTTTTCCAGCGAACAAGACATCAAATCATGCTTGTCTGACAGAATTTAACTGTCTGAAGATGCAGTATGTAAAGCACAATCAGTGCTGTATTCATTCCTTTGCCTTGCTTAATGTGATGCTAAAATGAATAGTCCATTTGTTTAAGGTTTACAGTGTTGGACATGATTTAATTAATCAACATTTCCCCCATGTTTTTCAACAGAATTATTTATTGCATGTGTTTATGTGTTATACATAGTCTGGCTTGTGAGACCAGTTAGGTGCCTTTTCTGATCATGACTTTGCCACGATAGTCCATATGTGAACCTATTTAGACCCAGTTAGCTTCATAACAAACTGAACATGGTTTTGTTTATCAAAAATTAGGATATGTATAAACCTCCAGCCTTTTTTCCCCAATGGGGTGTCCTTTAATTGGAGCTGTTGTAGAATATGGTCTTATTTTTTTAAGCCTCTAGGACAGAGAGAGCATATGGACAATTTTCACACTTACATTAGTTGTAACACTCTTATCCTGTTCACTTCCATATCCTTGACACCCTTTCAATGCACAGCTTCTTAGTATTCACATTAAGAGATGGAGAATAATTATTGGAGAAGTTTGAAAGTGCACTGCTTCTGAATTGTACTGAACATATTTTGGTCTCGCTTACGCTTGCAGCTAAACTACTGAGCACCGTTTTCACTCCCCTGTTTCTGGCTCACAACATCAGTAATTGGATGTTTTGCCAGTAAAGGCACAGGCTCAAGAAACCACAAATTCCCCAACAGGAAAAGCCTCAACACCTATTGATACAGAAATCGGTCTCTTAGTGCAGGGCATGACCTGAACAGACAGACTAGAAATGGTGCAGTTCCTCAGGATTTCCTAGTATGTACTACAGCTATTAATACTATTTTTTCCCAAAGTGGGAGATGTAAATTATTTGACTGTATTTGTATGGTGAATATCGTGAGCACCAGTATTGTAGTCTGCTCCTTTGAAACCAGGCAATAGTGAAGGAAAACTGATTAGATCTTCAGCTGACAAAACCTGTGACACAACCATTGACTTTATGCAGTTACACCAGCTGCAGTATATACCAGTTATAATCATAGGCAATTAACTGACACTGCTCTGAACTATCATTTTTTCTTAACCAAAGCTAAACCTGACACAGTATTTGGAAGTGTTTGAATATGAACCCAAATGGAACCCAAATGGAATCTTCACTCGCACTTCAGCTGAAACCGGAGTTGTACTGAAAAACGCATCGCTTGTGGTATAGATGTTATTTTCTTTGGGTGTTACAATATCTTATTGCAAATGAATCCTTCCACTACAGTGTTTCTTACACTGTTTATGTCAGATTTATCTTCCTTTTGATGCATACCCACCCTATTAACCTTTTCTCTGGGGCTATAGGTCTGCATGTAAGACAAATATAGCTAATAATATTTACAGTCATATTTGCTCACTGGTTAACAGGCTTGGCCAAAACAAACTTCGTCTGACATTTTTGTATTTGTAGACTGCAAAGATTATTATTGCTACTTATTCATGTTCCTAATTAAGAAATTCGAAATTAAGGGCAATGTTCTTCTTTAGATATAATTAAAACGGTATTTCACAGAATAGTGCCTGAATTTCCTTATCTCACTCTGTGCCAATTAACTTGGTCCAATTTGCTTGCTAAAGTGGCTGGGCCAATTTAATTAGCCTGACTTCACTCTCTGATTCTGTATCTGAGTATTACAGTGTTGGTGTTTAGCTCCATGGAGTGACCATAATGAATCAGTATGTATTTGGGGAGTAATTGCTTTAGTAATGAGAAAGGACAAAACAACAGTCCATATCGTTATGTCATTTTTTAAGCAGAATTTCTTGTGTGAGGTCAGTTGAATAAAAGAGCCCACAGTCTTATTGCATTGTTAGGTCCCACTAGCATATCTGGTGTGTGTAAGAAACCCTAACAGGGAAGCAAAGTCACACAGGGAAGCCAAGTGACACAGTGACAGGTGCCATTGCTCAGAAAAATAAATCAAGATTTTAAAACAAACTATAAAACATTGATAAAGATGCTTAAAAGTTTGGATAAAGAACACCAGCAATATTTTTTTTTTTAGCATTACAAACCATTCCAAGAGAGGGGAAAAAACACCCACCAAATTCATTGAATTAGAATGTTTAGCACTTACTTAGTTTGTTTCACCTCCTTAGTGCTTTATAAATATTTAATTCTGCCCAGTGTTCTTGTGACATGAATTACTGTTACTACTCTTGTTATTATTAATAACCTATTCATGTGTTTACTTACTTTTTCCAAAAGGCAAAATTGAGGAAGATAGTGGGAGAGTTTGTAAGAGATTTGTGCCATAAATGAGCCTGGCACAGGTATGGTCAGTTATCTGGAAATAGGAGAGATGTCATTTCCAAGCCTTCCTCATCACATGGGGCATGCTAACACCTTCTGGACTCCATCCTTATACCACCAGTGTGTGTAAAGCAGAGAAAGACAAGGAAGTGAGAGTATGTATTGGCTTTGTGTGGCAAGGTTTTGGGAGCAGGGGGGTTACAGGGGTGGCTTCTGTAAGAAGCTGCTGGAAGCTTCCCCTGTGTTCGAGAGAGAGAGAGCCCATACCAGCCGGCTCTAAGACGGACCTGCCACCGGCCAAGGCCAAGCCAGTGATAGTGGTAACGCGTCTGTGATAACATTTTTAAGAAGGAAAAAAAAGTTGGGACAGGGAGAAACAGCCGCTGGAGAGAGGAGTGAGAACATGTAAGAGAAATGAGCCTGCGGACACCAAGGTCAGTGAAGAAGGAGGGGGAGGAGATGCTCCAGGTGCCGGAGCAGAGATTCCCCTGCAGCCCGTGGTGATGAAGCCCCTGGTGAGGCAGGCTGTCCCCCTGCAGCCCAGGGAGCTCCACGGTGGAGCAGATCTCCACCTGTAGCCCGTGGAGGACCCCACGCCGGAGCAGGTGGGTGCCCAAAGGAGGCTGTGAGCCCATGGGAAGCCCACGCTGGAGCAGGCTCCTGGCAAGACCTGTGGATCTGTGGAGAGAGGAACCCACGGAGCAGGTTTTCTGGCAGGACTTGTGACCCCGTGGGGGACCCACGCTGGAGCAGTCTGTGCCTGAAGGACTGCAGCCCATGGAAGGGACCCATGCTGGAGCAGTTCATCAAGAACTGCAGCCCGTGGGAAGGACCCACATTGGAGAAGTTTGTGGAGGACTGTCTCCCATGGGAGGGACCCCACGTTGGAGCAGGGGAAGAGTGTGATGAGTCCTGCCACTGAGGAGGATGAAGCGGCAGAAATAACATATGGTGAACTGACCGTAAACCCCATTCCCCGTCCCCCTGCACCACTGGGGGTTGGTAGGTAGAGAATCCGGGAGTGAAGTTGTGTCCGGGAAGAAGGGAGGGGTGGAGGGAAGGTGTTCTGAGATTTTGGTTTTATTTCTCATTACCCTACTCTGGTTGATTTGTAATAAATTAATTTTCCCCAAGCTGTGTCTGTTTTGCCCGTGACGGTAATTGGTGAGTGATCTCTCCTGTCCTTATCTCGACCCACAAGCTTTTTGTTATATTTTCTCCCCCCCTGTCCAGCTGAGGAGGGGGAGTGATAGAGCGGCTTTGGTGGGCACCTGGCATCCAGCCAGGGTCAACCCATCACAGAGTATCCTACTGCTTCTATCAGAAATATAGGGATAGGACCATTTTCTTAGCATAAAGGCTAATGTGCTGCCCAGCCATGTTATATTATATTCAACTGAAGGCTGATGACATGGGAGGGCAGTATTTCATATCTCTTCCTCTACCATGCAGTCAAGGAAAAGCGAGGTAAAATCTAATTGGAAAGGATATATCAATACCATAGAAGAATTTTGATACCAAAAGCGAATTTAGAGTTCAGACTTTCCTAGTTCCCAGCTGCCTACTCTGCTCAGCTACTTGAAATCACTGAACTCTAACCTCTAGGGAGGAAATTAAATCTGTACACAGTCTTGGATATGGCAAACCTTTATTTAAGCTAAGGAGTAGCTAACGCCATGAATGGACCTCATGGGGTTCCTTTGCAGAGAGGTCGTACTCGTTATGGCATAGTGGTGGTGGTACTAAGCAGTTGTGCATCCTTGTGCAAATACAGCCTGTATTTGCTGCACATGAGAAAAAATGAGGTTTTATGAGCTGTATGTAAATTCAAAGATAAAAAGGGAAATATTAAGGCAGTGAGGATCCTGGAAAGAAATTTGTATTGGTGTAAATGAGAGGGGTAGACTGAGATTAGAGAGGGGGGCAAGCTTCCACAGCCCCATCCTGATCAGATCACAGAGCTACTTGATGTCAGTATAACCCAGGAGTGCATCACTCAATCCAATTCACATTGCTACTCATGTAACTGGGGCAGAAGGATCATAGGAATCCTCCCAAATGCTATAGGTCTTCTCAATGATTTAGTAGAGTCTGAACACAAGTAAGGATAGTCAGTGAATATCGGCAGTGCAGTAAAAACATCAGCTGTATTTCCTTTAGAGTGAATTCCTTTTAGGCACAAGGCAATGCCATTTATATATACTTCCCTTTATTTATAGTGTGAATTAAACCTGAGGTGTGGTACTCAATCTTCTGTTCAGCCTTTGGAGAGGCGAAGTAACCTTATGTGTTTTGGTTTTTTCTTTCAGTCAAATTCATCTTCACAAAACTATTGTCCAACTATTTGCATTACATGAACATAAAGATAGCAGTCAGAAAGCCACAGAGATATGATCTCCTAGACTAGTCTATTTGTATAGAATATATATTTTTTAATACATATTCGTCAATAATTAAGTGACAGAGCCTAAAATATTTGTCATCAGTTGCTGCCGCAGTTTGATTGTTTCCCACACTTTTTCAGCTTTATTACTTATTCAAATATTTGTGTTAGGTTTTGCAATTCTTATGGTAAATATTCTATGAAAAAAATCAATATATATGTTTATTTCTGCCCTATGCCTTCTGATTATTCTAGCTAGTAATTTGTGATCATAGATATAAAACTTACTAAATTGTGTGGAGTTTGATTCGATTAGTTTATAAATATATTAGAAAAAGCAATTATTATTATTTTCCTTAGCACTGCTCTATGTCTTTATTTGCCAAGCATCGTGTGTAAAACTTGCATTTCTGCAACAGCATGAAAAGGAAAATGCTCAACTGAATTACCATGCATTAAGACTCATAAAGAGCTCACTGTCTGGGAAGCAATTGTGGTTGTGTCTGGGACATGTGGTCAAGTTACACAGTCAGGTGGCTAGACAATGAAATCTGAGGTTCAGATTATATTCACACACTTAAATGTAAATATCTCAACCCAGTCTATGTCAGTGTTTTTGATGATAACGGACTTTGTTCCTTTTTCACTTAGACCTAATTCACACCAAAGAGAAGTCTCTTGATGTGAATCAATATAATGCGGATTTACAGTAGTCTTAGTAAGGGCATACTAGATATTCTATTCATGAGTCATCTATAAATATATGTGGGTTTTGATCTGCATTATCACTGGTTAGCAGTAATCAAGGAAGGTACCATTTGTTTTCTTTTTCAAATACAACATGCAATTTTTTTTTTTTTTTTTTTTTGATCACCAGACATGAAAAATTTAGTTGAAATTACAAAGGAATGTCAAAATTACTGATTAGCTGATACTGTGTGTGTCTTCCCTCATGTCTAACTTGTATATACAAAGTATCTACTGTGGAAGCACCATTCAGATCTGTGAATGACAAATTCTTATTCACCTACTAATAGAGGTATACTTTTACAAGCATATATTTACAACTGGACTAGCACATCTATGGTTGACTTAACATTTGCATAGGTAGCTCACCAGCTGAAACCAGGACAAGATGAAAAGGAGTTTGAGGAGTGGGAACAGGCAAAACAGATCTTGTCTTTATGAGCAAAGCACTCATTGCAGTGATTTTCAAACATAAAGGTTAACAAAATTATATTACAAAAAGCACGCATGTAACTGAGGCCAACAGCAATCAAAAGTAATCTGCTCAGTCATGCAAAACTAAAAAATACTATTTTCCAATGCTAATTTTCTTAATACAAAACTGCCTGAAGATAATTTTTTATTTCAGACTGGAACAGAAGTAACTAATTGCCTGTACTCCTCCACACACAACTGACTTCAGAGTAAATTAATCCAACAAAACATTCCATGGTTAGTTCTGCAAAATATCCAGAGCTTCTCATGAGGGTCAGTGTCTTCTCAGTTCTCCACAGTTTCAGTGAACCTTTTACAGAAAGGCTTTTACAGCATTGATCTAAAATAGTTACTTTTTGCCTTTGGCTATTTTGCCCTACATCTTAGTTTAGGTGCTTTGTAGTGCTTTAGACAATTACTGTAGAGAACAGTAGTATTTTCAAGAAATGTCTCACATAACTAGAACAATGGCAAGGCTGATGGACCAAAGTTAGAACTAACAGCTGAAGGCAACTGAAAATTTCTATCCCACATTGAGGATTACAGCCAATTAAGGGGAAGTATTTCATTAACCTTTCTCAAGTCAGAAACAGTAGCAGAACTGCTGTTGTGAGCATATTAAACTGGATTTTGCCTAAAATACTAACATACCTAATCCATAATTTTTTGGCATTTTCCTCACGAGATGCTTTGTATAAACTTACAGAGATTCACTCCTCACCAGTCTTCTACCACATTAGCAATCCCTGCCTTCCAAAATGTCCCTTTTTAATAAACAAGCACTTTAGTAAATTTATTGGAATTTCACAGAGAGTCTGACTCAGTAGAGTAGATTTTGGCATTTGTGAAAGATTCTCCTTTCTCATCCTTTGCTTCCTCCAGGAAGTCAATGGGGAAAACCAAAATCATATTTAGACTATATTAGAGTTCGAAAGACAGTTTTTAATCTAGTCTGAAAGTTTTTCGGCAGAATCAAGATGCTGATAATATTGATGGTGTTTCAACAGATGGACCAGTGTTTGAAGAAGGTTAAAATGCTGTTTGCCAAAGAGATGTAAAATATCCATTGCCTTATTCACAGCTGGTTTTTTTCCTCCTTCCTGAGATTAGGTTGTTGAGAAAGCAGTGTGGTCCAACACAGATTGTCTGACTTCCCCCTTCTGTATTGGTCTTCAGGTTGGAATTCAGCCTAAAGCATGATGGATAATTGCTAGTGATTGATTTATTTGACTGCTGTGTGTTTATGTGCAGGAATTTCACCTTGCAGATTGTGATTTTCCTTGGAAGGCTCCTTTACCTCATCTCTCCCAATCTTCCAGTCCAGGACTATTGTCATGAAGGATTCAAAGTTATACATTGATTTTGAATGACTCAACAGCATCATTTGGTGTTTAGGACACATCTCTTACCTACAAGAGAGCAGTATATGAGTCTATCCATGTTATTCAAAGGCAAAGCTCCCATTTGTTTCAACACTGCAAAATCAAACCTTCTGCTCTTCTTCTCCTAGTAACATTACTGGAGCAAGGTGTTTTGGACTGGGGTATTGAGTTGTTCATACAGGACTGAGCCCGCTCTGCCTTATAATGGTTTCATTATATTTGTAGAAATTTTAGACCCCATGACTGGAGTTCACTGCTATTAGAATAATAGCCAGTGTTGGTTTTGTGGGTTTCTTTTCTTTGACATGATTTCACTGCTCCCAAATTTCAGCTAACACTGAATTTAAATTTAATTTGTATAGAATTTTCATCTCTAAGAGCATGTACCTCCATATTTTCTTACTGTGAAGCTGACTCCTGTCTTGTGTTTTCATTTTTTAAGATACATATTCACATGAATGTGGTCATTCTTTAGCTTGGGGGAGCTGTTTGTTTTTTTCAAAATATAAGCTTAAAGAAAAAATAGTATCAATAATGAAAATCGTGAAAAAATGTGAAAAAATAAGCAATTTTATTGATTTTGTATTTCAGATTATCAACTCTAATGGTAGGATTTCCTTAGCTCCCACTGCATCCATCTGAAATCACTAGTTAGGCACACAGGTGGTGGAACCCTTCTGCCCTGAGACTGGTTTACTGTCACACATATACAGAAGGACATCACGTAAAACTTAATACTCACCCACTTCCAAAGTGAGCATGCCCTTTACATTTATATTTATGGCCACAACAGTCCGTATCTGTTCTAAGATGCTTTAGCATCCCAACCATTGATATAATATATTCTCAGTGAAACACTGGGAAGTTTCAAGCAGCTGAACAGAAGCCGTAATTTCCAAGCAGCATTATCCGTTTCTAGTGACTTGTTAATAACTGGGGATGAAAATAATGTAGTGATGATTTTGAATGAGGCATGTGAAGTTTGCTCGACACCAATCACCTTTGTGAATGCAACTAGAAGTACAACAGCCTCACTTTAGACAGTAGGACGCGTTGGCAACTGATTTCTTTACCCTATCCAGGGAGTCAGACCTGACCTTTTGGAAGGACATTGTAATCTGCCCTGTCTGAATCATAGTTCCTTGTAAATCACTGTGTTTGGAGTTGAGAAAGTTAGTGTGAATTAATAATTCATAGAATCATAGAATGCTTTGGGTTGGAAGGGACCTTAAAGAACATCTAGTTCCACCCCCCCTGCCATGGGCAGGGACAACTTCCACTAGACCAGGTTGCTCCAAGCCCCATCCAATCTGGCCTTGAACACTTCCAAGGATGGGGTAACCACAGCCTCTCTGGGCAACCTCTCCCAGCGCCTGAACACCCTCACAGTGAAGAACTTCTTCCTTACATCTAATCTAAATGTACCCTCTTTCAGTTTAAAGCGTTACCCCTTGTAATATGCATCCATTTAATATGCAACCATTGATGCATATTAAAAGTTAACTCATTTCATAAGAGGAAATATCTCTTTTCATTCCTTTAATCTAAAGTGGTTTGAGTTGTGCAAACTTTCAATCTAAGTACATAGGAAAACTTTGTTCTGTGGAGGTGTGCACAGGGATAGGTTCTGCAATATGTGATCCTCATAAACAGTTTCTCACTCTTGATGTAGTTCCATGTGTCTCTGTCACTGAGTCTCACTCAAAGGTATCAGCTGAAATGACTTCAAACTTAGTTATTTCTTTCCACCAATACTTCCATGGAAAATATATATATAAAGGATACGTTAAATCAAGATGTATCTGGAATGAAATAGTCTTACAAACTGAGTCTTTTCCACAGAGACCGGTTTAATTACTGTTTTTAACATCATTAACACAGGTCATGGGTTTGCACAAAGTCTTCCAGATATGAATTTTTTTCTGGCATGTACTATTTAACAGAAGGACTAAATCTATATACTGTAGCAGGGATCAAGAGAGAAAGCAATAAGAAATCATTGACACATCCATGGTGGGGTTTTTGTAAATTTAGCTTAAATAGCTTCATTACACCTACAAAACATACACCACTTAGCTAATGATCCCAAGCATTAATTTTCAGAGTTCAGTTAAGACTTGAATTTATCACTTCTATCTTTGGTCTACTTGTGAAAGTTATGTAAAAGCATAGTATAGACAGTTTATATTCTACCATATTTCAGAGAAAAGCTGCCTAAATACTGAAAGTTGTTCTATAATTTTGCAGAAATACTTACTAAAATTCTTGCTGCAAGGTTCATTCCTAGCCACGAACAAGAATAGAACAGACAAACAAAAAGTGTGAGTGGTTTAATAATGGGATATTTTCTCACTTTTCTGAAATGTTATTCATTTCTTGTAAACCTCAGGTTGTGTCTATTTCAAAGACAGCCCAGGACCATTATAACAATATTTAGTTAGCATTCCACACCACAGAAGCATTCACGGTGCCATTTCAAAACACTACTTTATAACACATTAACTGTCTGCTCCTATGTTTCCTCTCTAAACGAAGTTCCCATTAACATCAAGGGGAAATGAGTGCAAAAGGGCAATGGGACTGGGAATGTGATTAATTATTTGATGTGTGCTACAATAATCCATTTAAAAGTAATTTTAGTGTTTGGGGAAGTAATTAGTTTAATTACAAGAAAGCATAACTTACTGACATATTTGAAATTCTAACATTTTGTACATTAAGAGAATTCCTTATTCATTCCAATGTTTTGTTTATTGTTGCATCATTAAAAGATAAATCAGGCATTGTTGCATAACTTTTCAGGATCTTTTGACAAATCAACATTAATATTGATTTTTGTTTCTCTAGGAATTTGGCATGCATCTAACAAACTGGACCCCTGCAGAATATCAGCTTTACATGAATGACAGTGGTCTCCCTGCAAATAACTAATTGCATTGAAGTTACCAGAGAAAACATTTTGTTAACCAAATTATTTATTACATTAGATTTTGCAATCCACAAATATTAAGAAATTGGTAACAAAATTGCCATGGTCTACTAATTACTTTCTACATGCTGCTCACATCAGACCTCAATGAATTCTAAAGTGCATTTGAATTGAACTGAAATATCATTTAAGCAGTTTGCAGAAATATTGTCATGCTCCCTCTCTTCAGGGATGTTATTCCTCCTCCACATCTCTGAACCCCTTCTGCTAGCTGTAACTGAAATATTGCCCCTACAACACCACAGGCAGCTTAATTGCTACAGCCAGTGCTGTTAAATGGAACAGGTCCTCAGAAGTTCTCATCTTTCAACAGAGCATAATTTCCTGATGATATTTGCTAATATTAGAATTTCTCTAAAATTAAGTAAGTACCAAAATTATATTTTGGAAAGTATTTTCCATCAGGAATGATATGTTCAAAGCCTCAGGACATATTCTGACAGTTATTGGGGCTGAAATATGCATATTTAATTTTGCTGAAGATTGAAATTGCACATTTGAGACAGAAAAAAAAACAACTTTTTGAGTGCTTTCTGTGCAACTATTTTCTGTAGAAGTATTTGGTTTGAGCATCAAAAACATGACTTGTCAAGTTATATTCAGTTAACCAATGTTGGGTCACTGAGCTGGAAACAATGTTCTGTGGTGTTTATACTTGACTTTTTCTTCATGATTGCATCAATGAACAATAGTTTTAGTGATGTGGATTTTATAGCATGAAAAGACCTCCAGTCAGGGAGAACATAAACCAAGTGCAAGGCACTGAATGCTATAACTAGAACTACTACATTAGGGAAGGGTGAAGCTCCATTTCATCATGTGGTGCTACAGGGATCACCATCCTTCTTCAGCAATTATCCCTTCAAGAGAGTGACCATGTGGTGCTGAACTGTAACCTGACTTCTGTATTTAGAACTGAGTCTATTAAATGCCATGAAAAGCTCATATCCAAGGAGAAATGAACTGGAAATAACCTGAAGCAACAAAGAGCTTCTTAACAGCATTCTGCTGAGAAGGTCACAAATTTCAACATTTAGAGACTCTTTCTCTGTGATGCTGATCAGGACAGCACAGCTGCGCTGACTGCTGTGGAGAACAGAGACCAAAAAATTACTCCCTTGACTTCTCTGCAGCTATAAAAGTCCTAGAAAGCAAATAGGGTTTTGGTGACTTCTTCTTTTTTACTTATTTCAAAATGTCATGATACTATTTTTGCAGTAGAAAAAAAGCACTGCTTTATCTTGTTGGGATATTTTTTGATTTATCCCATCTCCCTTTTCTTATCTTATTTAGTATACAAGCAACTCAACATGCTAAGAAATAGCTAAATTTGTAAAATTCTTTGCATCTGAAGAATTGTAAATTATTGCACCTTGGAGCTTCATTGCCCTTTTCTGAGGACTATGTTTCAGGAAACAATTAAATTCAGACTTGTAAAGGTATAGCTCTCATGTTTAGAAGGGCAATAGCATGTGCAAATTTCAGCCATATTGTAATACAATATTGTAATTGTAATACCTGTTTTAATGGCAATATTGTAAAGTGTAATGATTTTGTCTTAAGTTTTGTGATGGTGCTTGTCTTAAAACCCTGTTACTGAAATTACGATGTGCTCATTAAAAAGCACATGTATAAGACGCTGTCAGTATGTAAAAGGGCAATGCACCTTTTTAATAACTCTTTTCTTAACATTTTGGTTGTCTAACAGTTTTTAAGTATTTGAAGTAGGCATGGCTACAGATGGCTACCATGCCTAGCAGCATAGTTTAGATTGTAGTGGATCATCCTGAGAAAATTTGCACTTATAGGATTTTAACAGAATTATTGGATCAAAACTGTAATTCACCCATAGTCCAAGTATATGCTTATGTTTGTGTTTAGGCATATATCTGACACAAAAACTTCATTGGAATTGAAAATGCACTTTTTGCAAATACTCAGAATTCACAGAAACTTTGTGCCCTCCGTCAATGTTCTTCTCTGTTAAATAATTTGCTAGAATATATTAAGAAAGTGAATATGCATTCATATGAGCACAAGCAAAATAATATATAAAAATCAGTAACATGGCTGCAGCCTGTTATGGTAGAGCCTGTTCATCAGTAGTGGACAAGAGTTACTCAAACTGTTCTATAGCTACCACTGAAGTTCTGACAGAATCAGAGCACACCAGCAATGAGCTATTACACAAATATGTTTTCAGCATTCATTCATGTTTTGGGCTACCTAAAATTACTTTATATTGCCTGTACATCTGTCTTAGATCCTTAATTGCATGACTTCAAGACAAAGACTAACCCTGCTGGGGCCTCATGGGTAAATATATTTACCCACGCCTAACAAAATATATTTTAGGAAAATCTTGAATTCTTTGAGATTGATCATTACAATATTTCCGGAGAAAAATAAAACAACACAAAAAAACCTCAAACCACAAAACCCCTACAGATCTTTTACATTCAGCCTACTTAGACTGATTCACTTGGTGATGAATTTCTGTACTATATATAATCAGGCCAACACTGAATAATGACATTAACTTTCAGATGAATCAGAAGTCAGTGCAGTGCTGTCATGCCCTATTGTTCCTTCAGCATACTATGACTTTATCTCAACACACCATAAACTAAACAGACTGACACTTCCAGGACACGTTCAGGAAGGGGAGCATAGCAGCCTAAAATTACTTTTTTCTCTACTGCTGCAGTTGTGTTTTCTGCATGTGACTACACAGTCATGGAAAGGAGTGAGACTAGCAAAGGGATGGGCTTAGTGAAGGTCTGTTCACATACTCTGAAAATTTTAATCATTCAAGAATATTCTTGAAAAGAATATTAGACTGATCACTGTATACCTCAGGCAGCTTGTCAATGATGTATTTCAAATGCATTCCTTACAGTGCATTCCCATAATTTACAGTAATCTAAGTATCAGGATACAGTTTAGAAGGCTGATAAAGTTCTAGAGAGACCAAAGCACAGACAGTTAAAGAGAAAAAGAAAAAAAAAAAAAAGAAAAGAAAAGAAAAAAATCTAGTTGCTCTGAAAGGCCAGAATGAAACTTGATTTCCTATAGGTTGGGTCCTTTTTCTGAACATCCTATTTCTTCCTTTTTCCCACAATGACCCCTACCATGTCCTAACTCAGAGACACAATGCTATTACTAGTCAAGACTGGCTAAACAGGGTTTGACAGAGCATGTCACAGCTGAGTTCTGCCTTCCTTTCCTTCAGCAGAGACTCATTTGTGTCTCCTCTCTTGCAGACAGCAGACAATTGAGCTTGAAGTTTGTAGCAGTGTTATTATCTTTGAGACATCTGTATTTCTTTCAAATGTTAAGGTAGTCATTGCACTCAGAGGTTATTGGGGAGAGAGACTAATGGGTTGATAGCAAGACTGCACAAGAACACACGGCGCCACATTTAAAAACAAAACCAACATACAGACTGAGCAGATTAATTAAATATCAGAATGAGTTATTCTGCAAAATACACATTTTTCTGATTTCAAGTCCACTTTAGCTAATAAGTTACACCACAAAATCTTTTGGCCCAATTTATTTGTCTGAGCTTGATTAGAGTAAGTGAGGTGCAAGACCATTCCTGGAAGCAAAAAACTGGAAAGACTGAAAGTTATGAGGCAGGTCACCTTGTCCCATATCTGGCTGCCCCACTGGAGTGCCAAAAGCTAGCCAGATCCCAGATGACAATAGAAATGGAGAAGCCAAAGGAATTTGGCAGAAAGGCCCAGAAAATATATCCAGTAATTCCCATGGCTTCAGCTGATCTGCAGAATAATCTTATAATATTATAAACATGACTTGTGTTTGTCCTTCAACATGTAGTGAATTTTCGTGATACCAGTGCTTATGTGGATGCAGTCTGGTACCCTCAGGAGTTAATCCAGTTTTTGGTTTCTACTCATTGAAAGAACAGTCATGTAGTGGGTCCAAACTGCATAATTAATGACATATTTACTCTACTTTTTTTTTTTTTTTTAAATTAAGTTTGTCATTAATTTTTGTAAGCAAGATGCTGTTTTAATTGATTACTTCCTAAAACTCCCTTTCCCCAACATTGTCAACTTGCGGAAAACATAAATGAATAATGTGGTGTAAATGAACAGCAGGCACTCACTGACCCATGACTACAGCAAGGAATTCAAGTAAGCATTGCAACTAAATCCAGGTTAGCTGATGGGATGAAGCACATGCATTTTAAAGGTCTCTGGGTCCTGTCAAGCTCTGAGAAGGCCAGATATGAAAGAGGAAGAGAATGTCAATAAAGTATTTTATGACGGGGGTGGGGGTTGTTGTTCATTCACGGTAACAAATAGGAAAAAAAGAAAGAGCGCACGGTTCTACCTTAGTAGTCTTTATTATCATACCTTTAACAAAAAAGATTCCCTGTGCCCAAACAGCTAACAGTCCAAGTGTCATCTTGGTTTCCATTCTAAGCAAACTGAATCCAAGTTGACTGCACACTCCAGTTGAACTGTTTGTTGTTTTTATATATGTGTGCATATATAAGTGTGTGTGTGTATATATATATATATATTAAAAAAATGAAAAAAATCAGAAGCCATAGGCTTATAAGAGCATAGGGGTTTGGAGCTGTTTTCTTCTTTTACCTCAAAACAAGTTATCTCTCTTCATGTGAGTAGTTTACACTGTTTCTATGTTTGGTTATACATATGTTTTAAACAGTAGTTATAGTCTATGGCTTTGAGATGAAGTGATTAGGATCCATTTTCTTTTTTGTCCTTCCTGACTAAGACATGAAAATTTAATGACTTCATTTAACATTCTACTTATTCTGAATTTCAAAAAATACCATTAATAACGTTCATTACTAATAGGTCATGTGGCATCTAGATGACCAGAATTCATACTTCTTACACTTAGCACTCCATAAGCATAATGATAAATTACTATTGCCCCCTCCCATCATTAAATAGCAGCTGAGGAAGAGGAACTTCTAAAAGATGGGGGACAAGGATGCTTATGTACGTGTATACATACACACCCCAAACATACAGTTGTTTCTATCCATTGAACACAGTTATGTATAATGATCTTAAACTACATAACTTATAACTCAGTGTTGAGTTTATGGATGTTAAGCCTGAAAAATGGAAAAGATCCCAACTTATTTCACAAAGGTGGTCTTGCATTGAAAGGCTGGAGAAAAGATAAGTCCACAGTAGCGACTGGAGCAGTTTTACATGCAGGCGTGTGCTGGAATTGTGCCTTGCTAAGCCAGTGGCGTTTGTTAAACGCACATAGCAGAAAAGGCTAGCTGTTGGAAATATCCACATCAGTCTGTGGTATTTAAAGGAATAAGGTCATAAATTCTTCCATATCCAATGCTAACATGCTTGCACACATAGTAAGATTAAAAATAGAACTATTTGTAGGAAGTATTGAAAATCTGATTTAATAAATTAAGTAATTTTAATTTCTTATCAGCCTTTCCTTTTGTAGATACTTTAATAAATAAATGGTGTATACTCAAAGCTTCCTTTATTCACAAGGAAGAAAGAGGAATTAGCTTTATTCGTGTTATCTGTACCTTTTGATCCTAAAAAGACCCTTAAAATAAGGAATAACTTAGAACCGGAAACTTGAAGAATCTTTACATCTAATCTGTCCCTTGGAATTTGAATGAATTAAATGAAGCCAAAAGTTATGAATCTGTGTGTTTTCTTTGCATTATGATTTAGTTTTGATATCCAAAGCATAAATTACAATGAACCCATAAGAAAACTGAGCAGAAATTGTTAATATATGTGCATTTTCAGAAGGCATGTATAGAAACAAAGAAGTCAAGAAAAAATCAGAGAGAGGTAAAGAAAAAATCTATGATGAAATGTCATTTTATTCTGTATTTCTGTACACAATGTCAGGTAACTACATAGTATGGAAAGATCAAGCAGAACGGTATAGAGGGTATATTCTGGAAGCCACTGTGTGTTAAACTTGCTCCAAAAGCACATAGAGGATCCAGCCCCTCAGGTGACTTTTAAAGACTTAGAGAGTCTGGATTTCATTAGAGTTTAGACATTAGCTAAGCACCATTTCCTCAGCCCTGTCAACCATAAGATATCTCCAGGGAGACAGAGATGCAAAACTCTAGATACCTGGGAGTCTTTAAAATGGGAAACCAAAAGGTTTATGGAATGTACAGTTCAGCAGCATGCAAAGGTTTACCCGGGGTTTTCCAAACTGCAAGTTTTGGTACTTAATCTTCATGTAAACCACACCCTGACACTCATGTCCTTTGGACTTGGCACGTGGGTACAAAGATGAGGAGCACAGTGTAAAACCAGAATAGATTAATGAGGGGTTGCTTTCTTTTGCTGTTCATTACCATCATGTCATCTAGAAAGTTATATAACTCCCTTGGATTAATGCTGGAGTCAGCAGTAGTAATACAGCATAATCTCTACATGGAAAATATTTGTTTCGCCTCTGAAAGCACATTGAGAGCACGTGGCATAGGAACAAAAATAAATGGAACATTAACATACCCCATATTTCAGATTAATATCCTGGTCACACTGACAAAATACAACTTGTAGATGTTATATGGAAACAAACTCGGAAAAATTCCTATCGTTAATATTTAAAATTAATATTGCCTCAACCAACCTCAATAATCCTGTTAACAACTGACGATATAATTAAGATAGGATACCTCTTTGCTTGTAGTAGTGGGGGTTATAAATTATTGAGTGTGTCTAAATAAGCACTCAATTAATATGAAATTTCTGACTATATTGTACAACATATTTATTGAATGCAGGCTTTAAAGTACTAGACGTGCAGGCTGACATTACTTATGCTTACTTACCAAGTATTTACATAGACAGTTCAGCCTCAGTAAAACGTATAACTCAAGGCAATCCTTCCATATTCACTGTTCCAACTTCATTATGGTGGGGTTTTGTTAGTTTTTTGTTATTTAGAAGCTGATTTATGACTATCTTTTGTTTTGTACAATACTAGGAGATACTTTCTCAGCAGAGGATTAAGGAAAGTTTGGGGAGGTGAGGCTTGATGCCTTCTTTTTTTCTTTTTTTTCTTTTCTTTTTTTACATGTAAGTGTCGCTTTATAGTTGGCAGCTTTCTCCTAACACAATTACCTGTAGCGACTTTTCATGTAATTGTCACCTGCCTTCTCCTTTCACTTAGCAATGCACTTTGGGTTCTTGTAGTCCAGCTGTGAACCTGCAACAATTTCAAAGTGACAGAATGATGGAAGATTGCACTCCAGCAAAATCCTTTTATGCTTCCTAATGAGTGGGGTTTTGTCCACAGTGAACATTATTTTAACTTGGCATTTCAAAAAGTAATATGTAAGATTGTGTTGACTGACAAAAGAAAGGGGTTTTTTTCCTTCTATATAGGAAAAGATTTTTAGAACTTGGGAAAAAATTAAAAGAGAAAAATAAATGCATGTAAAACGGGAAAAAATCTGAAGACTTCATGGCTTTTACTGAAAAGCCAAAGAACATAAATGATCATAGGCTGGGTTTTCAAAGATGCATTTATTCATTCTGTTGATGCCAATAGATACATCTTTGAATATCCCTTCCTTAAGTTTCCTACATTAGCTTTAGTTTAACCAATACATCCTAGGTATCACATATACTGAAATAAAGATGCAGGCCATGTTTTAAAGCATACAGGAAGACAGTACTTACTTTTGCCTTTCAATTAATTTACTTTTGTATGGAACCTAAATATTTAGTGTTACTGCACAAAAAAATTTCAAAAGGGAAACTGTCATTAACAATAATTGTCCACCTGTCAGCCATTGCAAAGCCGTTGTACGCTCACATGCAAAGTGTCATAGATAATTAAATACTAATCTTTCTGTGACATAGAAAGATGTAACAAATAAAGAAAAGTCACAAGGAATGGGGAATAGAGGTGGCCTTAAAGCTGCTCAGAGGAATTTCCCAGGCACAAAAGCAAAGGGAATGTGAGACAAGGCAGAGTTAGTTTGCTCTATTCTGACACGTCTCTCCATTATAATAGGTCATGGACTTAGAGCAGCCTACGATGACTCAGGTCACCTGGAGATGATATTTTAGCAGGACTGGTTTTGAGGTTCTGAGAAGAAGATGCATCAGCAAAAATAAAATACATGCAAGTCAAGGGTATGGCCTTTAAGAAGTCTTGAATGAAAAGTCAATGGTGCCTAATATCAGTGTCAAACAGCAAATGGAAGAAAAGACAGAAACATTCAGAGTTATGGGAGATCTGATCTTCAGAATCCAGATCATTTAGAGCAAGACAATATAAACCTGACTGTTAGTGACCAGGTGCAAACACAACAGTTTCCATATTACACAGAGGTTAACCTGGAAATCTGGGACTTCTGGCAGGGTTGGGCAGTCAGCATGTTACCTCTGTGTCATGTTGTCCTGTATTTTGTATTCCAAGGATAACTCAGGCAGAACCAGCTTCTATCAGTTTCTGTCCAAAAAAAAAAGACCTCCCAGAAAATCATCTTTCAGGCCACAGGCCTGCTACGCCCAAACCTGCCATGTTTGGCCACACGCATCAGCCACGGTCACAACCGCCATCAGTCACAGTGGCCTCCTGCTCTCACCAACCACCTCACTGCCTTTGACTTGGGACCTACAAAAACAGGGGCTCCTGCAGCTGGCCCACACTTCACTGAGCTTCCAGGCCCTCAGATGCCAAGCATGCTTGGAAGGAAGAGGAGCCACAGCAGTGAGGTGGGTGACTGCCCATCTTGGCATGGGACAGCACAGAGCCACGGAGGAGGAAGGCACCTCCAAGGAGGAAGAAGGGGAATCGGCGGAGGAGGAGGAACATCACCCCTTGTGCCCCAAGAGCAATTGCCCTCACTCGTGCAACCGATGGCATGCAACGTGCAGCTGTGGGCACACAGGGGAACAGCATAGGACCCTGGCGTATCTATCTGTTGAGGCATGGTGTGAGGCCCAGGTGCGTCAGCCCACCAAAGGATGACGTGGAGCCCATGGACATTGATCCACCAAAGCATGGCATGGGGCCAATGTCTGTTAATCCACCAAGGCAACAGTGTGGAGCCCATGGAGGTGGATCCACCTCAAGAAGACTCATTGATGGCAGTGGGTCCACCTGCTACAGGCATGACGTGGCAGCACCCCAGTGCACCTAGGCTCCTTTTCATGAGGTCACACCAACAGCATTGCCCAGCAGGCTCCCTACCAGCCTCCACACCTTCACAACTGGACAATAAACAACAACAAAACAATAAAAATGCTTTCACCCTCTCTTATTTGGCACTTTGGTGACTGCATCTGCATTCTGTGTCCCCTCCTTGTCTCTGGGTAGGAGGCTTCTTTTAGAACCTTTTGGTTTCCGTTGCCCTACTTGGTGCTTCTGTGGTGCCTTACGTTCTGGGTGTTTTATAGTCTGTAACATCAATAATTTGATAATAGTTCTTTAAATGGAGAAAAATTATAATAATAAAAGCCATTGAACCCTAGGAATTTTTTGTTTCCAAGGGTAAGAAGGAAGACCCTGGTAACTGAGGTCTGGTAATTATGAGCATGCCCTGGTAATTGGGACCCTGGTAATATAAGCATGCCATTTCATAGTCTCCCGTACTCTCTCCACTCCTCCATCCATTTCATTTAGACCTTTGAGCAGTGTCTTCCAGTTTACTGACCTGTTGGATTTCAAAACAATTTTTTAATCTTTTGTTAAACATTACACACTAAATAAAATATAAATATATAAAGGTAATAATCACAAAAGAGAGTGACTAGCATAGCAGAGAGTGAAGGTTCACTGAAAAGAAAAGCAGCTCTTAATCTTTGTACATTTTTTCAGGTGTTCAGCTTGGTTTTGAGTATTATGGATTTTAAATAATAATGAGTTAAAGTTTGTGCAGAGTAATTAGTGAGAAGATGAAAAAAGAGATTAGTTAAACTTCAGGATTACTCCCTCTCTTCTATACAGATTTAGATAGTGTTTATCAGTGGTCTGCCTAAGAATCTTCCAATAGGCAATGTCACATCTGTCATATGTTGGTTCCTCTCTTATCTCCATCCCCCAGGGAGAACTGCATGACAGCATACCATAGCGTGTCTTGCTGCAGCATGTTTTCCAGGGTTTTAGTTGTGAATATATAAATTGTTCTTTGAGATAGGGCAAGATCAGAGAGAAAAGCATTTTTTAGGGGCCAGAAACCAATGAGGTATACGAAAGCATCTTCTGGAAGAATTAGCTCCATGTTTGGGACCAACAGCTAAGAAGATTGAGCTCTGTCACAAACAGCACAGTCCCTTTGAGGGTAGAGGTCTGCTGCATCAGGAAGGAGACACAGACACTGTCAGTCATTATTTCTGTCAAAGAACTTTAGGGAAAATGTGCAACAGCCCAGGAAAAAAAATTGAAGATGGGCATTAGGTATCTGAATTTGTTTCAGAGTCCTATCAGAGGTGCTAAGGGAAGTATGGAAGCAACAATGAAAATATAGCAAGAGCTGAAGGACTCAAATAAGAAAGAGAGAATGAACAAGCTACAAGAAAAGTTATTATTGAAGAAATGCACAGTTACTGCCCAGTGATAACCTTGCAGTGTGTGTGCCTTCAGAGACAGAGTGTAACAGATGAGAACAAAAGAGGCAGGATATAAATGGCAGAAAGGAAAAGTAATGCAGCACATCGTGAGCTCATATCCTAAATACATAAGCCAGTTAGTTAAGCTTAAAACACACTTACTCCTACCTAAACGGTAACTAGGTTGGACTATCTTCACAGATCCACCATGGACCAGACTATGCATTCCTCTGCAGTTTTCATGACACAACTACCACTTACCTCTGGAAGAATGTGTTACAGCCATTGCAGCTAACTGTCCGACAATGCTGTGACTTCTTACCAGCAATTCACCTTATTTCCCTTGACACTGAAAGGGATGGCTACAGAACCAATTTCCATCCAGCTCTATTACAGAGTCTAAGTGGCATGGAAGACCCTGGCAGGCATTCCTGTTGATGGATTTTGCCAAAGTATGGGGGAGGGTGGTTGTTTTGGTTTGTTCTGTGTTGTTTTGTTTTGTTTTGTCTTGTTTATTTTGTCTTCCACAAAGTCCACTGCCTTTTCCTTTTTTCTCCTTTGGTCACGGCCAGAATGTGATTAATAGATAATCTGCTTTGAATATACCATGCGTTGTTTAACATCTTGAAATGGGTGCACCTGTGTACAGTACAAAATAACAGAAAGAGAGGGGAACACTGTGAACTTCAATGCTTACGTATATATAAACGGATAGAAAGTATTACAAGAGCATATTAAATGTTTGCCTCTCATTATCCAGGTTCAAATACCAGATGACTCGCTGGCTTCGATAGAATTTGACTGGTGTAATAGAGATTAGAATTCACTCCACAGTCCATAGGCACAAGAAGTGTTCTTGATTGGTAGCCTGCGTCATTTTTTCATTTATTTTAATTATCAGAAATGAGTATTATGGTTAATGTTCCATAAATACGTTTTAATAAATGTAACAGGCATAGCCCATTTATGTAAGAAAATCATTTTAACATACAGCTGCTATCTTCTGCCTGATCTCTCTCCCTCTTTCACACACACACGTGCGCGCGCGCACACACACACTCTCACACTCTACTATATTCTAATTTAACTAATGTTTATATGTCTTATTCTGGTGACAGTACCAACCATTTATGGTTTTAATGCAGTGCAGAGGCATAAATAAAATATGCTACAAGTGTTTGAAGTAATTTTAGAAATTACAATGCATTTTTACACTGTAAAGCATAAAGAACACTACCATAAACAGTAAAAATTTTATAATTCATCCTAATGAAAAAAACCCAGTCTGCCTTTAAATTTAATTAGAATGTACCTTCTATAGGAGACTCATTGTAAGCCAAGTAATTTGCGTGTTTACAGATGATGCATTGTGTTGAAGACAGGCTTAGTGCCAAAAAAATTATCCAAGCAGTCTTTGTATGTTAAAGACACTTTAGGTAGCAATGCAAGCTACTGATTGATGGATCCTGAATTCTTGGAGCCCCATTCTGTAGATTTAAAGTCACGCAGATATATTTCCCCTCTGATCTACTTCTAAGCAGATGGTTTCAGCAGCATAACATTTTACACAAATAAGCTCAAATGGCTACTGCACTGTCATTTTTCAAAAATATATCTGAACATCATGTCTACGAGAATTCCCTAATTCTCTTAGATGGATTTATATTGAAGTGCTAAAACACTGTGGAGTAGGTATAAATAAAACTGGTTTATATGCAATATATTAATACACAGGAAGACGAAATGGTAGATTTCTTAGTTTCTGTATAATTCAATTTTTTTTTCTTCCAACACAACACGAAGCACCCTAACTTGATAGACCCTTTAACTTTCATACCTGAACACTAAAATGCTTTTTTGGCACAGCACCTCAGCTGTGTAACAAGATGACAAAGACCTGTTAACCTGCCCCATAGAGCAGTGCCCGCTAGCAGGGGAGTTTAACAGAAGAGCATGCAACAAAGCATGGGTGGATTATTGCTAGCTCATTGTGACACCTGTACCTTCTTTCTAAACCCATCTTGAATCTGAGGGAGAGAATTCTTCCTTTGGAAATATTGATGTTTTGGGAGGTCTTTTTTTTTTACAGAAACCTTGGAACTGGTTAATTGGACAAGAGTTAAAGGTTTTTATTTATTTATTTAATGGTAGGTGAATCACCAGGGTAGTACAGTAGCAATAAGAAGAACATTAGCATAGTACTCATAGCTTTGCTCAGAGCAGAGCAAGAATTTGACCTACCCATAACCTTCTGCAGGCTGGCTTGGGAGACTCCTGTAAATTATTTAACATTCCTAGGGATTTATCGTAAGATTTCACATGAACCATTTTACATCCACCAAAGGAAAAGCAGCTTTTCAAAGGTCTTGGTAGGGAGACTGTTTCCCAATGCTTTTCAAAGTTAATTTTGATTTGAGCCTTTGAAAATGGAACAGTTGATTGCCTATGGTCATCTGAAGATTGGCTATATCCCTTGAGAGCCTACACACACCTCTTGATGTTTGACTCAAAGAACTGTATCACCAATGCTTCTGCTCATCTCTGTGACCCTAGTTTTGAAAGGACATTTAATGTTTCTCCAGAAGAACTTCCATCTTCTACAGAGGACAGTTATCAGTACCAAGTTCTTATGGGTTTAAGTAACTTTTATTTGATGATTTCTAGCAAGGATAAATTAGGACCTTATCAAATGTATGCAAAATTAATGATAGTTTTGCATTGTTTTAAATGGCCACCTGAAGTGAGTTATCCTGTTGTTACTAATGGAAAAAAAATGCATTTTTATCTCCATGTTCCTCCCTGCATCAGAGCTTTTCTTTGCTATTTTGAGGGTGTTGAGCTGTGTGTTAATGAGTCCTGATTAGTTTCAGTAACCCATATACCTTTTCTCAGCGTGTTCCAAAATACTTCTCATAATCACTTCTTTTTTATTAATCTGGTGGGAGACTGGACTATTAAGCAAACTTTGGGAGGAGAACAACTTCTTGGAGGCAGTAGCCTTTGTGTGTTATTGCTAATGTTGTCAATCCACCATTATTTCCCCCTGTAGTCTAAATCTGTTTCTTATAATTGCTGTCACCTAGACCTGGAGTAGGAGTGATCTTATGTGGCTGTGATGCCAGCCACAGCTTTTGTGACAATGCTGAATCTTTATTCTCTTAGACACATCTAACCTTTTAATAAGCACTTTAATAGTGCACTGTGAATGAACCAATCAGTTTTCAATAGACCTTAGAATATTTCAGAAGTCTTCAACAAATGCTGCTTAAGATCATATTACTTTCTAGTATCAGCTGATGTTAGCAGTGCTAACAGTACAGTGCTCTAATATATTTTTTCAAAATGTTTCTTAAAATATTAAACATTACATAAGGCTCAGATCAAATAGAGGGCTTATGAGAATTACAATAAAAGACTGGAAGTTCCTTTTACCAAATTTTTTTCTAGTTTTATTCAATGCTATGAATTTCAAATGTACTGGCATCCAACCCTCCGCAGCTAAATCCCCAATCACTGGGTTACAACACAGCCATTCTGCTTTTGGTTTGCTGTCCTTCTAACTCCAAGAATACTCTTTTATTTGCTAAACAGAGACTGGGATAGATGGAGGGTGGCCTATTAAAATATCTTTCTCCATGACCTATTTTGCTATCCAGAACATTCTATTAATCCCGCTTTATTTTGTACATCTCGGTGGGATTTTGCAGCTAAGTACATAAACTACTTGAGTTTCAAGGTGCCCATATCTCCTTTGGAAAACCTGGCTGTAAATGCAAAGCCGTTGACCTTGACGGTACCACATCCTGTCATGTCACATTAAACCTCCAATAGGCAGGACTTACAGTGCAGGACACATTCATGTGTAAAATTCGGGATGCCTTTGAGTGTCCTAGCAGGTAGCTGCAGAAGATGTGAGTATCCATAATGGCTGGTAGGTCCATTTCGGAGTACCCACTGTAGCCCATAAACTTCACCATGTCTAGGAACAGTGAATTAGGTGATGGATCAGATTCTTAGCTCCAGCCACTTGAAGGGATATCTTGCGCAATACTCTGTAGCAGACCAGTGATTCACCTCCCTGTGAACTTACTGTGCAGATTCTGTCTAAAAGATAATGTGTAAAAGTTTAAGTTGTCCTGGCAACGACAAAGATTTCTGAAAATTTCAAAATTAGTGTATAAAACAAAGAGGTGTTTAATAGTGCTTGTTTCAGCAAAGTCTAGTCATGTCATCTTACAGCTTACCTAAACAATCCTCTTCCTTCATCCCTCCCTTCATGCATAATACAGTCAATATTTCTACTTCATGTAAGCTGTAATTTCCTGGCACACATAATGACAGTACACAGTGAAAATGAGTTGAGCCTGATGCCTTTTTTGTAAATTAATCAGTTATAATAGACTCTCACAAATCTATTAGAGCAGCAGACCTGGCGGCAGGATTCTTGACCCTGGTTTTACCATTTATGAACAGTTTAACTTTGGATGACTTCATCTTATACCAATAATGCAGTAATAGAGTCTTTTATATATTTTTTGTTTGGTTTTTTATAGATCTATTTTTAAAAATGCCAGCAAGTTTGTGCTTAGTTAGGAATCTTAAAAAAAAATCATAATATTAGAACTTCCTATTCAAATATTATGGTGTAGAGTGCTAAGAACTGCTTCTAATGCTGATATGAGTTCTGAACAAATACATTTTTTAAGATCTTTACATTTGTATACAGCGTTTAGTGTATAAGATTAATTATAAAGGATGCAACAGGCAGAGAAGGCTTGTTTCAGTACTACTTTAGTTATGACCTAAATCTAATAATATCTCCCATACTAGACTTATTGTTGTCCTCACAATACTTGACACTGGCTATGGCTGCAGCTCCCTGCTGTGGGGCATTCAAAACTTTCTATAGCCTTATTTTGTTACAACTTACCTCCATTATATTTTCTGAGATAACTTTTGCATTAACCTTTGGCTGCACACATTTATTTCTTACAATATTATGTTCTGGGATGAGGCATCAACTACAAACTTGAAATCTTTGGGCCTAAACTCATAAGCCACTGCTGCATGAACAAAGATTCGGCCAGTACCTCAACCATCAAACCCTAAGAGGGCTAACTGACAGGGACATAACAACCATGAGTTTGGCCACCTTTTTTATTCTGCTGTCACTCAAATACAGAGACAAGGGTGGGATTTCATCTAATCTCACTCTTATATTCCTTCAAGTATTTCAGCATAGATGTAACATCATTGTTAAATTTTTAGTCATTCTCTTATTGCTAATGGAAAAGTTGAGTTCAAGTTGTCAGATAAACACAGATTTACTTTATACCCAGTCCTCGGCTGGTGCAAAATTGCAGTAAATTATGGTAATTTATAGCTTGTGAGGATCTGCTCCCTCTCATATGTGTGAAGACTGGGACACTTTTCTGGAATTTCTCTCAGATATAAATGCTTGTCTGGGATTTAAAAAAAGAAAAAAAGAAACAAAAAATGCTAACAAAACAAAAAAGTATTCCCATGAAAATATTTGTTTGAGATTATGTGAAGATGAGGGTATGCAAATAGCTTTGATCTTCCAAAACAAAAGGCTTGGAGTTATTTACATAAAGTAAAATAAATTAAATTAAATTAAATTTAAAGCTCATTAAAATCTTATCATACCTGTTATAATAACTCAGAGAAAAAAAAATAATCAAATGTTCCCCAAAGTAGATGCTTTTTCTGTGATATTTAAATGAATGGGTGGTGCATTTTGGCCATGAGCAACATCAAAGTGTGCTATTCATGTTCTGGGATTAATACTCTTGTATTGCTGAAGTTAATCATCATGCAGTCATATGAAAAAAGTTAAGTTAGTTTTTACAGAGGCAGAAGGAAAATCCCTGGTGTTGCTATTCATGTCTGAAATAAAATAAAATCTCCCTGAGAAATGGAAGAAATCTTTTTAATTTTATGTCTCATGGGAAAGTCTGTGCACATAACCCCAGGCAATTTCATTGCACCTTTGGTGAAGGATGAAGAATTAAAATTGTTCTAAGTCACACTCATTACATTTCTTCAGTACAAACTTTCAGTGCAGTAGTACTAATAGAAGAGGAAATCTACAATTAATAATAAGAAAGTGAGTCTCTAGCAGCTTTGGTTTCCCACGATATTTGAAGTATGCATTAGAAATTATTACAGAGTAGCCCAGATGAAAAAAAAAAACAACCAAAAAACAAAAAACCCAAAACACTAAAATCTCCAACATCAACAGCAAAAAGCCTTTTGTTATTTCTTCACAAGGGGGTAGTGTCAGTGAGAATCCACCAACCAGCAAGATGATTCTCCATTCAGAGCTAATACATTGACCTGATAAAAGGAATCTCCTTTCTTATTTTGTACGTAAATTAAATGTCGTGGTGCTGCAGAATTAAAAGGAAATACATTAGGCTGTATGAATTATTCACAGGGATGTGTGGTGATGGGGAAAGGCAGCAGACACAATGAACAGAAATGCTATTAATTCCTTTTCAGACTAACATGCAGAAAGATGTACATAACAGGAAACGAAAACAAAAAGGCTGTGCTAAGTCATACTGAAAGTCTGACTGCAACCTGTTGCTCACAATACAGGCTTCCCTCTTCCTGCCTTTGTCTTATCGCTGTAAATTGGAGACTATGATTGCACCATGGCAATGTTTCAACCCTGAGAAACAATTATTTTCCAAGATCAAACAGTTTCCACTCCGGCAGTGTTTGGGTTATTGTCCATCCCCAGCCCCCAAACTCTTTGTTAAGCTCCTGTCAGAGTTTGATGCCAGCGGTGGAGGCATCCCCTGGCTCAGGACAGCCTCAGCAGGACTCTCCCCAGCCCTCCAAAACTGCTTTCTCACCCCACCTGCCCTGAGCTCAGCTATCCTGGGGCTCGCTCAGCTCTGCTCCCGGCTCCCGGCGCCCTGCCTTCAGATGTCACCTGGGCATCCTCTCTAACCACAGAGCTGCACCCACCTTGGCAGTCCTGCGTTATCCTCACTTCTGCATCAATTTGCTCATGCCTCAGTGGGGAGGAATAGTGGCCTATGAGACCTGAGCCAGCCCTTAGAGGGCGGCTACCTCTCATGGCCAGGGAGCCATGACAGTAGGTCTTTTCTCTTCTTTCACCAAACTGGAATCTAACTCGGAGTAGTTCCAGCAACTCCAGAAAACTCTGTATTCAGCTTTTCTAGTATGAAGTTTGAGCACACAAGCACTTTATATAGTCATAGATCTCTCTGCTCACCAAAAGACGATGAGAGAGAACTTTCTACACAGTAATTTCAAACCATAAATCCCAGATTATAGACACATTTGTTATTCTTTCCTTTACTGTTCTGTATGTCATATGCCTAAGAACCCCACTGCTGAGTTCAGCACTGCATAGAAACAGAGTAAATAGTGGTCTCAAATCAAAATGGTTTCTAATGTAAAGACTTCTGTGTCTAGTGTCTTGGAGAAGAAACAGCCAACTATGCATCGGTTTGGGCCTTAAATAGCAAGCTGGTGGTAAAAATGGACCCTAGGAACAAAGACTGCGGCTATTCTTGAGATGGTTATAAGACACAAAGCAGATAATGCCAGATGAGAGAGCTAAAGGAGACAGTGAGATAACATTCACACTAATTAACAATGATCAGAGATATCAGTCTCCAGATGTTTTCTAGATGCATTTATGTTGTATGCAAAAGCACAGGCATCACAGGCTGCATTTCACTTCAGTACAACATGTCCATTGTTGCAGCGTTGCGTATTACTTATTTTCAGAAGAAATAGGACCAATTATATTAATAGGATGGGGGGGGAAGTAAAAATTAGGCCATCAATGCTTGTACATACAAGATAATTAATGGTGAATTAAGAAGATGGAGGAGCTTCAGAAAGATTTAATGAAGTAAGACCAGTGTGGCAAAAATGTCTGATACAATCCACAACACAAGAGGAAGCCAGAGACAGCAGAAGAGTAAGAGAATAAAAGCATAACATTAGATACAGCGAGTAACTAGCATGTGAGTAAAAACCAGGAATCCAAAGGAATCCAGCCCAGCGCAGAGCTTGGTCTTGCACAGTTAGAGCCAACTAGACCTAAATCAGGGTTTTGCTTTGCTTACATTGCTGACAGATTTTGTCATTTCAGTGAAAATATGTTTCGGGCTTATGATTATTCGATGTATGTCAGATTTGCATAGTCAAGCAAAATGGTTTTTATGACATCATTTGCATTTTGAGGGTATTCTGGAAAGTCTCCTAAAGGATTGGCATAGCTGACTGAAAGGCAGAATATTCATGCTGTGAAGAATGTCAGCATTAAAATAGAAAAAGGTTGAATTTTCCAAATCAAAATGAAAAATAGAAGTTTCCATGTTACAATTTTTTTTTACCCACTCTGTTCTCCCCAGCTTGCTTTTCTTGTAGGGGTCTGAATGAGCCAGGTGCCAGAGGTATTCTGCTGCCACAGTTTAAAATGTATGTTAGCTAGAAGAAAATTCTCTTCTTCCCTGTCTCCCTGTTGGATAAGCATAGCTTTGTTTACTGGCTATCTCATGTCCTTGTAGCTAAGGTTTCGGTCATTTTACTTCTCCAGAGCCATTGATTTAGCCTTTGCATTTTGAAAGGGAAAGGGCCCCTTTATGTTGTCAAACATCTGTACTCAAGGAAAATTAATTCCAAAATTATTTCAAAAAGCAGGGCTGAGGTCCCTCCGTCACTTAGGCCAATTTGAAAATACTTCCTTAATCAGATTTACACACTGATAAACCACCTTCCTTTCCGCAGAGAAGATCGTGACATTCTGTCCCCAGAAAAGCAGCAGAGCTATTTCTGTGAGATGAACTTTTTCTCACAGAACTTCACCAGAATTTGAGCCAAGAGGAGCATTTTGTGCAGGTAGCGAAACAGCCTGTGTGTTTTAAGGCACTCTGCAATGCAGGAGGACGGTTTTGGGGGTTTTATCTTGCAGAAAGATATTACAGTAGATCAGTGTGTTCTTCAAGGTGCATAGAAATTTTCCACTTTTATAACATTCAGAAACCCAAGCTTTAAGCTACAGAAACAGAAAATCAGACTGAGGTCCAAAGACCACCTCTGTTTTTGCTGTTCCTCAATAAACACTCTAGACCAGGTGCATAGCACTTCCCAGGGTTTTAAACAAGTCATCTCAGACGCCCAATAGATGAAATGCACCAAACAAGTTTAAATTGAGCTGTGGGTCTTAATCTTTAAACATATACATCTTTTGCCTCACACACAATAGCACCTAAGGTCTAGGTTTTAAACTTCTACCTAACTTTTCTTAAATACTGTTGGGAAGAAGTCTGGATGCAAATAAGTTCATAAGATTAACAAGTGGCCTACAATTGACTGTCTTGGAAACTGGATGATGAAAAAACTTAACGCAGAAAACTTGTTTTCAGTTGAATTTCCCTAAACTCATCCTGAGATAAGGAAAGGTAAATACAACCAGTTAGATAAAGAGCATGATAACATTACCATAATTTGGAAGTCAAGTTTGTCAGTAAAAAGGGAAAGCAAATAGGATGTAATCAGAAGAGTCTAGAAAGAGAGACGGTTACAACCTCATCAGACCCCCCCCCAGTGGATGTGCCGATTATGCCTTGCACACTTACTGTTGGCTATCATACTCTGAATCTGTAATAGGCATCTGAACTAGCATTTGAAAATGTTTTTTCAACCATTAGAATATAAGGAAATTGAGATGGGCGTTCAACCAGTTTCCGCAACTATTTCTACTACTGTTCCTTCTTGCCACGTGCATTAAACATCTATTTAGACTCTTTTAGCCCAGCACTTTTTCCATTCCTTTCTGCAGGAAGAAAACAGCTTAGATTTACAATGTAGTGTTTCATTACACAACTTTAAAGAAAAATAAATTACAGAAGTGTCATATCATGTAACAGTGTAATACACCACTGGTAAATTATTAAGTGCTGGGTAGTATTTTTTTATCATTCTTTATTAAGTATTAACTGTCTAGTCCAAGGCATGTTGCTGGGAGGAGGAGCTGTCAGGGATGTTGTATTTTGTTCTTTGTTTTATAATGGTGCTTCATGTACTAAGAACTTCTCTGTGACTGAGATTTTAGGGTCTGCCAGGCACGCAGCTGCTGCTCTTCTGCATCTGTATCTTGTCACAACCTCCCTACGTAGTAACATCTTTCTGAAGGCTGTAAATAAGTGATGAAGGTGGCAAAGGTCAGGATCTATGCCCTTTTGAACCCAAGTTACAGCACTTGACATGGGCTCCTGATATACTGCTGCTTCCTCTATACTTCCAACAATTTTAAAGCACTCTTTATATTATGTCACACATTCACCCTCCTCCCCCCCTCCCCATGCCTCCCTCCCTCCTCCCCCACTGCTTGGCTCATGATTTAATGCAACATAATTCAGTGTGAACTAGCATAGCATGTCGAAAAACCAAAAGAGAGCATTTTCTTCAGATCGGATATTTGTTATCAATTTGAGCAAAGAAACCAGTTCCAAATGGATTGTAGACACTGGATTGCTGACAAAGAATCCTCATTTATCATGCCAAAGCTATTTTATTTTCACATGTGGTGAATAATAAGAATGTAAATTGGCCCTTGGTGGTGAGGTTTTTTTATTTCACATGGAAGCATCAATACCACTCTAATCCTGCTTAATTAGGACCAATTTACCATGCACAGGATAAAAAATATTGTAAACATCTATTTACCAGTTAGTATACTTCTTGGACAGGCACTGAATGGATAAGCTGCCATTATGAAAAAAAAAAAAAAGCTGTATGCACACAAATGGCATTGTATTAAGTATCAACTAGTCATATTATACCAAATAAAGAAGTAGAGAAATTCAGATCTTAAAGTTCTAACTTCAGGTCACATGTAATTCATGACCCTCAGTTTTTTTAAATGAATTCTCTCAGACCTATGTAGTATTTTTGTACAGCTAAGATTCTGACTCTAATATGTCTTACATAAATGTCATGCTTGTGTGATGTTAAAGAGGAAATTATTTGATGTCTGAGTGAGAAAAAATTTATTGATCACTCTTATTATTTTATGTAAGTTGTCTACTTATTTTTCCATGCATAAACTACTTGGTTAATTTGCTGATTGGCATGATATAGTCTACTACGATTGAAAATAATGAAAGAGCTTGGAAACTTCAACAAATGCTTATAATGTAGGAAAGTGAAAAATAGAAAACAGTTTAGATGAGGCAGTAAGGCAATAATTTATTTATATTATGATTACAACTAAGTAAATTAAATATGTTTTTGTTTAATCCATTTTTCATCAGAGTTAATCAAACAAAGTTTTTCCAGATGACTAAAAACCTTATTCTCTGCAGAACTTGAAGAAAATTTTCCTGAAAGGTCTAAGAAGGCATTACCAAACTGATAATATGAAATTTTGAGCTTCTTCAACACTCTTTTCTGACTTTTCAACAATCTCATCTGTCTCCCTTCCTGGTATCAACACAGGCCAGTTATACATTTCTTTGGAAGTGTGTAGATGGGCCATATTTAGAGAAATGCATCAAGCATAGTGATTAGAGGCCATTTCAGTGATTTATAATGGTTATCACATGTGTGAGTGAAAGAGCATCCCAAAAGCCAAATATATCCTAGGTGCTTTCAGTAACTTTTAAGGTTATAATTTTCTTGGCACAGTTCTTAAGCTGACAGCTGCTTAAACAGTGGTACCAATCCCCACTGACATTCTGGTATCACGTGCTTTATGCAGGGATCAGACATTGGTTCTACCAGAAAAACACTTCTTGTTAAAAAAGGTTGTGATTGTGGGAGGAAGTTTATTGCCAAAGGATTTCTCTGCAAGCCCTTCTAGGACAGGCTGCAGCTAGGACTGAGTAGTACTTAAATCCACAGTAGTCAAAGGAGGGCATGAAGATCCTGCCTGCTCCCAGTTTTTCTATTAATAAGCACAGACGTATGGCAAGGACTCAAGAGCACACCAGCACTTGGCCAGCCAGTAAGCTGTGGTGCTCTAGGTGAGCAGGCCAGTAAGAAGGCTACAGGGAATGAGGAACATTAGTGAGGGAATATTTCTCACATCAAGGTCCTAGCTAATTGCCCTGGTTGATGTCACCTGAATGCCAAGTACAGTTAAGCTGCTGCTGCAGCAACAGGGCAAACGAACAGCCCAGGAGAAATCTAGCCAAGGGAAGGAAAGTTTTAGGAGAGATCTTGGTTTAGGAGCCAAGGACCCCACCTTGAATCTTTCTTAATTAGGATGCTCTTCAGATGTAGCAAACTCACTCCCAAAACACTTACTCCAGATGAGCCAGAAGCATTGCTTCCCTTGGGCAAACCTGTCCTGGGGCCATGTGAGAGGGCAGCATTCACGGTGCATCATGGTATCGCATGAGCTATACCAAAAACATACTCCGAGCTGGTCTCTGCAGATGAGTCCACTTGGTGTGGAACGCTCACGTGCATGTCCATAAATTCTTTTATCCTTTTGGTCCTTGGACTATGCAAACACCAGAAGAGGGCCAGGGAGAGAGTTATAACTGGCCTGAGCTATAGCTTGGTGCCAGGACTGTGTTGTCACTTCATGGCAGAGGGGATGGAGTCCCTGTGCCCAGGAGCCTCTATATGTCGTAGGCTACGACATATTTAGTCTGCAGTGCCCAGAAAGACTGTGCTAAGTATGTTTTGAGAAGGGGCAGTAATATATTTTAAGTAAACTCTTTCGCTTACGCAACTGTATGAAGCATATGCACATTTTGAATAGGTGTCTTCCTTTAAATGTCACCTACTTTACCCTGAATGACTTCAGTGAATGTTCTTCCTTGTGAAAGACTGCAGTAAAGCAAAGAATTAGCAAGACAAATAAACTTTCTTCTAATTAGATTTCTATGCTACCTTTCTGATCCCAGTAACTGAGTGTACAATAAGTGACTAGAAGCAGAGAAACAGATTTTTTTGTTTTATTTTTAAACTAGCTCTTGAATTTTACTTAGTTGCATTTGATTTTATTTAATGGTCTAGTTAATATATACATTTATGAATCAATTTTATGCACTTTTTTTTATTGGCACAAACTCAGACTTGAGCCTTGAATTATTCTGAAACTCACTGTCAGAACTGGGAAGCTACTTGGCTTCAGAGAAATCTGTGCTGGACCGGCAAGTTACCTTTCTGTCCTCCACCACCCATTTGTCCCATTTGCTGCATCTATGAAAAAAAAGGACGTGGCTTCTTTCAGCAAGTGTCTTTTGTTGTTTTGGTTTTTTTTTTACTTTGAGAAGGAAGAGAACCTAAAAGTGTTCTCATTTGGTTGCTGAAGACAGCTGACAAATCAGTTCCTCTAGTACTGGAAAAAGTATTGTTTGATTTACTGATTCAGGCACTACCTAATTGCGTGAGCAAAGCAAGCAGAAATTGGCCAGGCACTTTTCTTTTATGGCATCTCTCTATCATAGCATTCAATGCATTTCACAAAGTTATTCAGTATACAGAAGATGAAAGGGAAATGCCTGCAGTCTGGCTTAGAGTATATCTGAAAAGTAATATATATATATATATATATATATATCTCCACTAACACACAAAGAATATTTTAAATTTCCTAGGCCTGATTCACCCAGCTTCAATGGTTCAAAATGTCTCCTTCAGTAACTCACAACTAATGTGTTTTTTATTTGTTTTAGTGCTCTGTGACGCTCACTAAAATAAATACCCAATCACTTTAACAGTCTCCTAACTGTGAGTGGCTACTGCAAGAGCTATTATTTTATAATCTCTAATTCCCAACTTTCAAATACCTTGAAGATACTGAATTGAGAGAGAAGTGTACTGTATTGAATAGTAAAAGACAGATGGGTATGGTAGGCAAACCTAAGAACTGGTAGCTCTAGGCACCTTTCATCAAAAGGATACTGTCATTGGAACAATTTAGTCATCCATTCAACATAACCTATTTTAACTCTTGGCTTGAAGTCTGCGGGGTCTTAGGCACACTTGTAGCACAGTATTACTAATGAGGTACTTACTGCTTTTTTACCTGGGGCTTTGTTCTCTAAAAGATATGCCTCTACTGTTTCCCTTGCAGAATAACAAAAGAATTGCTATTGGCAGCAATTAGAAGGTTTGAATACCATCTACATTTCTTTATCTTTCAGGTCAGTGAGACACTAGCACAAGACAGTTTAAATTGAAATACTCCTTTGATTCATGCTTTTAAAGGCATATTAATTTCAATCAGAAAATAGATGACACCTGAAGTCAGATCTAGCTTCTGGTGTCATAAAGAAATTCTGTGTCTAATCTTGTTCTGTCAGTTTAGACTAAAAACTCTTCTGTGTGGAGACTTTATCCTTTCCATTTGTTTTTTGTTCAGCTCTGACCACGTGAGCTATATGACGGGAGGAAGCCAATACCCACTAATAAATACATAGGCCATGTGTAGGTGCCTTGCAGCCTGGTTAACTCCTTCATCCCTCCCTCCACTCATTCACAGAACAAGCACCTCACTAAAACAATACTATGGGATCCTCTAACCCATGGAAACCTAGGAGCTTCAAGGACAGAGCTTCAAATTCAGCCTCAGGACAAGTAGGGAACAGGACCCAAGCACACACAGAAACTGCTGTTGCAGGATCTGTCACTTAATTGTTCTCATTTCTCACTGTGTAAACAGTGAGAAGACAGGATGAGCTAGGAGTAGATACTGCAATCCCCTTCCGATAATATATATTACATAGACAGAGCACCATTCAGTGGTCAAGACCCAAACTCCACTGGCATCTTTTTAAAGGCATTGTTGTGGTATAACCCCAGCCAGCAACTAAGCACCACGCAGCCACTCACTCACTCCCCCCCCCCCCCACCCTGTGGGATGGGGAAGAAAATCAGGAAAAGAAGTAAAACTCGTGGGTTGGGATAAGAACGGTTTAATAGAACAGAAGAAACTAATAATGATAATGATAACACTAATAAAATGACAACAGCAATAATAAAAGGATTGGAATGTACAAATGATGCGCAGGGCAATTGCTCACCGCCCGCCGACCGACAGTTAGTCCTCGAGCGGCAATTCCCCCCGCCACCACTCCCCCCAGTCCCATGGTATGGAATACACCGTTGGCCAGTTTGGGTCAGGTGCCCTGGCTGTGTCCTGTGCCAGTTTCTTGTGCCCCTCCAGCTTTCTCGCTGGCCGGGCCTGAGAAGCTGAAAAATCCTTGACTTTAGACTAAACATTACTTAGCAACAACTGAAAACGTCAGTGTTATCAACATTCTTCTCATTCTGAACCCAAAACACAGCACTGTACCAGCTACTAGGAGGACAATTAACTCTATCCCAGCTGAAACCGGGACAGGCATGCACTGAGTTCGTCAGCCCCTGAAACAGGATGAGCATGCAGAATAAGCACGTACAAAACCGGCTGTTGAATCAGATCCGGGTTGCAAGACAAAAGCTGATCATACAGCTCAGTCCTAGAGTGTTTTCCAAACACAGACTCAGAACTACCCTACTGGCTTGTGAGGACTCCCCAGAGAGGGCTAAGGGACAGGTTTCTCCTCCCTGCCACCAGCACACCATGGTCTGGAGATTAATGCTAATGGGGCAATAGCAAGTGGTGAGGAAGAAAGGAGGCAAAAGCACATTTCAACTTTGCCACAGTCCTGCTGCCAACTGCAATTGCTCTACACTAATTATGGTACAACTACACACGTTTTGACGCCTTGAATATCGCACTGTTTCCTTGCTCCTAAGATTATGACAGATAACAGTAATGGAAAGCAGCAAAGAAATTTCAGTAAGTTCAGAAATCTTATTAGAACAGCAAGAAAAGAAAATTCTGTAAATGTCTTTATCCCGCAAGTGTAATCTGTCATGCTATTCAGGCTACTCTGTCTAAGTCCAGAAATGAAGAGCCATTCAGACACAGGAAGCAGAAACAGGATGGACGGTGAAATCGGCAACCAAAAGAATGTTCTGAGACATCTAGAAGTTGCTGTTTGGTATTTTGTTTGTTTCTTTGTTTTGTTATTGTTTCTTTCTTCCTGAATGAAATGGGGGGTTCACACAGCAGATGTGGGAGGCAGCAGAAGAATTCAATGATCTTCTAGTATGCTGCAATGTTGTAAACTCAAATGGTGCATAAAGCTTACAATAAACTTAATTATTTTCAGGCAATTATTTTTGTCCAGGTTGGTTTGTTCATATTTAAGGCAAAAAGCACAGATTTTTATAAAACATCATTCTAATTTTATTGCTATATTTATAGACATATTATAAAACGGTTGATTTGTTTGAATAGTGGAGATTAATAGCACATAACTATACATACAATAAATAATAGCAGCGTATAGTTTTATATAGCATTGATTAGTTTTATATTTACAATACATATATATACACTACAATTTTTCAGTTCCTGTTTTAGTATAAACCACTCTTTCATACATACTAAAAGAAAGGTGGTCAAATTCACTTCAAAGCTCATTTATACACAGGCCTTGAGAGCAGCCCTAAATGACAGAATGGTTAAACCTACATGCCTGCCAGTTCTTTATCTTCTTTATCACTAGCATTGTTTTCTTCACAGTGAAGATACAAAAGGAGGAAATGTACTATAAATGAGATGTGAAGTTAAAGATAAGACATACAATCACTTCCCTAATACATACTCCAGCTTGACCTTGAATAACTCAAGATCAGTCTCTCCAAATATTACATAGACATAATATTTCTCTATCAGCCAAGGGGATTAAGAAGCTGATATTATTAAGGGCATGGTTATAAATCTCTTCTTGCTGACTATTCATATGCAGAAAAATCTCCAGCATTCTCTATGTCCATCAGGATGTATGATCATACAGCATGGATCATAACACATATATCTAACAGCTTTTGAGAGTTAAAAGGGAAAGTAGCATTGATGTTCATAGCCCTGACCCTGCTCAGTGCTTACACAAGATATTGGATTTATTAATAGGAAACAGGATGTGTGCCTGGACACCATAATTTACAAGAAATGCAGATTTCCTTTTTTGTAAATAATGAACTGATTATTGATAAAGGCAGCTTCTGGGTGAAGTATGTCTTCTTCCATTGGGTGGAAGAGTGGGAAGTCATTTTGCAGAACAGAGCAAAATAGGAGATCTTATAATGCATGGCTGAGCATAGGAGAAGCTGGCTGAGAAGCTGAGGAAGTATAAAGGAAGGGAAATCAGGAGAGAGGCTTGTATAAAGCACAAGCACAGAAAGGAAGCAGAAAGGTTAACTAACAAAGCTGCAGGCAGGGAGCAGTTGGGCAAAGCTGAAAGATGAGAGGAAGTGTCTCGCACTTGCTGGGGACGACTGACGTACTTAAGAAATTACGTACTTAAGCCAATTTAAGAAGACCATAAAGGTCTTGTGCAATCAGATACCCTTTGTATACACAAGGCATGCCTTGCTAACGATTGTGCCCCTGAAGAAGAACTAAAAGACTGATAAGAAGGGAACATTCTATCCCAGGAGGCGAGAAAAATTGAATAATTGCTAATAGGCATGAAGTCAGCAAAAATCTTCCATAACTGGAGGAAAGGTAAAGGCGGCAGGGGGAGATCAGGACCACCAACTCAATTCAAGACCAAAAAGACTTACCCCCTGTCCTGGGTTCAGCTGGGATAGAGTTAATTTTTACAGGAACCTGGGAGGTGGGGGCACAGCCGGGGCAGCTGACCTGGACTAGCCAAGGAGCTATTCCATACCATGGGACATCATGCTCAGTATAGAAATGGGGAGCGGGCCGGGGGGTGGTCTCTGTTTTTGGTGGGGAAAGTGGCAGAGTGTCGGGTCCCGGGTGGTGAGCAGTTGCACTGTGCATCACTCTTTTTGTATACTTTTTCATCAGTGCTGTTGTTGTGGTTGTAATCTCTTTGTGTTTGTCCCAGTAAACTGCCTTTATCTCAACCCTCGAGGTTCCAGTTTCTTTTTTTCCTTTTCCTCTCCTCTGTCTCCTCCCCATCCCACTGGAGGGGGGCGGAGGAGTGAGCGAGCAGCTGCGTGGTCCTTTGTTACTGCCTGGGCTAAAACCACGACAGTCTTTTTTGGCGCCCAACGTGGGGCAGAAGGGTTGAGATAACGACAGATCTGGCCAGAGCGTGTTGAAACAAATTTGCCAAACGCATTTCTTAGATATATAGATGTTAGTCACAATGTTGTTTCATTTGTTTACATGGTGGCATTTTGTAAGCTCTTATATGCTCTATGTATTGCCTGTAGTTGCGTATCTCATCTCTGGGAGAGTGATGGGGAATATCATTTTGCTGTACTGGGCAATGTCGACTTATGAAATGATTACATCACTGGTTGTGAGGTTAAGCTGGTATCTGTATGAGGCAGTGATATCATTTCCATACTTTGGGCACCTTCTGTCGGATTTTATTAGTAATTACACCCAATCCATGGGGAGATTAGGGGGGGATACCTCCCCCCGTCCGTTCACCTCCCTTTTCTCCTTCCGACTAATTACAACAGCTTTTGAGAATTTTGAATATCCTTGGGATGCGCAAGCCAGCGTGCTGTTAGTGCTATGCCTCCTGAATATGTTTCAGGTCTTCTTTAGGGCTACAAAAAGGCTCTTTAAGAGTACCACTCAGAGATCTCCCCCAAAGCTGGATACTCATGGGTGGCACGGCATGTGGGAGGATATGGGCAGGTACCTAGAGAACTTCTCACCGTCAGTGACTTGGAAGTTCACTCCCGAACAACTACAGAACCCTCATGAAATGACAGATTATTTGAAAGAAAAATGCTGTGGCTATCCCAGAGACACACAACTCACTACATTGTGCTGGGCCCTGGCCAGTATCTACCAAACACTGCTGGATACTAGGCAGGACCCTCAGGGAGAAAAGATGGAAAACAGGACAACAGGCACCGTGGCTACCCCAACCCCGACAACAGACACCGTGGCTGCCCCTACCCCGACAACAAGCACCGTGGCTGCCCCTACCCCAGTGACAGACACTTCAACTAAACCAGAGAACCAACCTGTGCCAGTATCAGTCGCCCCTGTACAGAAAAAGAAACACACAAAGAAATCAGTTCGCTTAGTGCGAGATGAAGATGAACCAGGGTCATCGAGAGAACAGGAGGTAGAGGCAGAACCTGAAATAATTACCCAATCTCTATCCATGAGTGAGTTGCGTGACATGCAAAAAGATTTTAGCCGCCACCCAGGTGAGCACATTGTTACCTGGCTGCTCCGATGCTGGGATAGTGGGGCTAGTAGTGTGGAATTAGAGGGTAAGGAAGCCAAGCAGTTGGGATCTCTGTCTAGGGAAGGGGGCATCGACAAGGCAATTGGGAGAAAAACACAAGTCCTTAGCCTCTGGAGGCGACTTCTGTTAGGTGTAAAGGAAAGATACCCCTTCAGGGATGAAGTTACATGTCACCAAGGCAAGTGGACCACCATGGAGAGAGGTATCCAGTACCTGAGAGAATTAGCCGTGCTGGAGGTGATTTATAATGATCCAGAAAATGCGCAGTCACCCACAGATCCAGATGAAGTCCAATGCACACAACCCATGTGGCGGAAGTTTCTACGAAGTGCACCACCAACCTATGCCAACTCATTGGCAGTAATGTCCTGGAGAGAAGGCTATGGACAAACGGTGGATGAATTGGCTGTCCAACTCCGGCAATACGAAGGAAGTCTCTCTTCCTCCCTACGGGCCTGTGTCTCAGCTGTAGAGGAATTGTCCCGAGAGTTCCAGCAATTCAAAGTGGATCTGTCCTCCTCCTCACCTCTACAGGCCCGCATCGCAGTTATTGGGAGTAAGCGTTCCTCTGCCCAAGAGAGAGGAGAGAGAAAGTACACTCGACGGGCTAACCTGTGGTTTCACCTGCGTGACCATGGAGAGGACATGAGGAAGTGGGATGGAAAACCTACCTCAGTCTTGGATGCACGGGTACAGGAGTTGCGAGAAAAAGCAACCAGAAAAGAGAATTCTTCTTGGAAAACTGCTGCTCCAGTTTCCCATGAGCAGTCCCCCAGACTCAGTAGATGCGCTGATCTCATTTCTGATCCCCTTGAAGGGACTTCTGATTCACGTGTGCAGAAAGTGAGTAACGGATATTCTAACCAGGATTAGAGGGGCCCTGCCTCCAGCCAGGTGGAGGAGAGGGACAACTGAGTCTACTGGACAGTGTGGATTCGATGGCCTGGCACATCAGACCCACAGGAATATAAGGCTCTAGTGGACACTGGTGCACAATGTACCCTAATGCCATCAAGTTATAAAGGGGCGGAACCCATCTGTATGTCTGGTGTGACAGGGGGATCCCAAGAGCTAACCGTATTGGAAGCTGAAATGAGTCTAACTGGGAATGAGTGGCATAAACACCCCATTGCGACTGGCCCAGAGGCCCCGTGCATCCTTGGTAGAGATTATCTCAGGAGGGGGTATTTCAAGGACCCAAAGGGGTACCGGTGGGCCTTTGGTATAGCTGCATTGGAGACGGAGGAGATTGAACAGCTGTCTACCCTGCCGGGTCTCTCCCAAGACCCTTCGGTTGTGGGGTTGCTGAAGGTTGAAGAACAACAGGTGCCAATTGCTACCACAACGGTGCACCGGCGACAATATCGCACCAACTGAGACTCCCTGATCCCCACCCATAAGCTGATTTGCCAATTGGAGAGCCAAGGAGTGATCAGCAAGACTCGCTCACCTTTTAATAGTCCCATATGGCCCATGCAGAAATCTAATGGGGAATGGCGACTAACAGATTATCATGGGCTGAATGAAGTCACGCCACCGCTGAGCGCTGCTGTGCCAGATATGTTAGAGCTTCAATATGAACTGGAATCAAAGGCAGCTAAGTGGTATGGCACAATTGACATTGCTAATGCATTTTTCTCCATTCCTTTGGCAGCGGAGTGCAGGCCTCAGTTTGCTTTCACTTGGAGGGGCGTCCAGTACACCTGGAATAGATTGCCCCAGGGGTGGAAACACAGCCCCACCATTTGCCATGGACTGATCCAGGCTGCACTAGAAAAAGGTGAAGCTCCAGAGCACCTGCAATATATTGATGACATCATCGCATGGGGCAACACGGCAGAAGAAGTTTTTGAGAAAGGGAAGAAAATAATCCAAATCCTTCTGAAGGCTGGTTTTGCCATAAAAGAAAGTAAGGTCAAGGGACCTGCGCAGGAGATCCAGTTCTTAGGAGTAAAATGGCAAGATGGGCGTCGTCAGATCCCTGTGGACGTCATCAACAAAATAGCAGCTATGTCCTCACCGACTAATAAAAAGGAAACACAGGCTTTCTTAGGTGTTGTGGGTTTTTGGAGAATGCATATTCCAAATTACAGTCAAATTGTAAGCCCTCTCTACCAAGTTACTCGGAAGAAGAACAATTTTAAATGGGGGCCTGAGCAACGACAAGCCTTTGAACAGATTAAGCAGGAGATTGTTCACGCAGTAGCTCTTGGGCCAGTCCGGACAGGACAAGATATTAAAAATATGCTCTACACTGCAGCTGGGGAGAATGGCCCTACCTGGAGCCTCTGGCAGAAAGCACCTGGGGAGACCCATGGCCGACCTCTGGGGTTTTGAAGTCGGGGATATCGAGGATCCGAGGCTCGCTATACTCCAACTGAAAAAGAGATCTTGGCAGCATATGAAGGAGTTCGAGCCGCCTCAGAAGTGGTTGGTACTGAAACACAGCTCTTCTTAGCACCCCAACTGCCAGTGCTGGTCTGGATGTTCAAAGGGAAAGTTTCCTCTACGCATCATGCGACTGACGCCATGTGGAGTAAGTGGATCACACTGATCACACAGCGAGCTCGCATAGGAAACCCCAGTTGCCCAGGAATGTTAGAAGTGATCACGGACTGGACAGAAGGCAAAGATTTTGGAATGTTGCCAGAGGAAGAGGTGACACGGGCTGAAGAAGCCCCGCTGTATAATAAACTGCCAGAAAATGAGAGGCAATATGCCCTGTTCACTGATGGGTCCTGTCGCATTGTGGGAAAACATCGAAGGTGGAAGGCTGCTGTATGGAGTCCTACACGACTAGTCGCAGAAACTGCTGAAGGAGAAGGTGAATCGAGTCAGTTTGCAGAGGTGAAAGCCATCCAGCTAGCGTTAGACATTGCTGAAAGAGAAAAGTATCTCTATACCGACTCATGGATGGTGGCAAATGCCCTGTGGGGGTGGTTACAGCAATGGAAGAAGGGCAATTGGCAGCGCAGAGGTAAACCCATCTGGGCTGCCGCACTGTGGCAAGATATCGCTGTTCGGATAGAGAAGCTAGTGGTTAAAGTACGTCACGTAGATGCTCATGTATCCAAGAGTCGAGCCACTGAAGAACATCAAAACAACCAGCAGGCGGATCAGGCCGCCAAGATTGAAGTGTCTCAGGTGGACCTGGACTGGCAACGTAGGGGTGAGCTATTTACGTCTCAGTGGGCCCATGATACCTCAGGCCATCAGGGAAGAGATGCAACATATAGATGGGCTCGAGATCGGGGGGTGGAGTCCATATACTTATATATATGACAAGGAAAGTAGTAGTGGTTGATTGGAAAAAAAATGTAAGATCTGGGCATGATGTAGATGGTATAGAATAAGGGGTGGATAATGTCCTGGGTTCAGCTGGGATAGAGTTAATTTTTACAGGAACCTGGGAGGTGGGGGCATAGCCGGGGCAGCTGAGCTGGACTAGCCAAGGAGCTATTCCATACCATGTGCCATCCTGCCCAGTATATAAATGGGGAGCGGGCCGGGGGGTGGTCTCTGTTTTTGGTGGGGGAAGTGGCGGAGCGTCGGGTCCCGGGTGGTGTGCATCACTCTTTTTGTATACTTTTTCATTAGTGCCGTTGTTGTTGTTGTTGTAATCTCTTTGTGTTTGTCCCAATAAGCTGCCTTTATCTCAACTCTCGAGGTTCCAGTTTCTTTTTTTCCTTTTCCTCTCCTCCGCCTCCTCCCCATCCCACTGGAGGGGGGCGGAGGAGTGAGCGAGCGGCTGCGTGGTCCTTTGTTACCGGCCGGGCTGAAACCACAACACCCCCCAACTTTCCTTGAGCATGCGCTGTAGAATAAAAGAACACTGTACCTTTAATTTGAAGTGGGGAAAACTTTAGCCCAATAGAAACTGTGGTAGATAAGCAACTACCAATAATAGTTTTGGGGAAGAACTTTGGAAACTAAATATGTATAACTGAACTGTATAAATTGCTTGCCCATTTACACATTAGGTGTGCTAGCTTTGTGGATTACCACCTAGCCCCCATCTTTGTGCAAACATGAATTGGAATAAATTAACTCTGCTCTGTGGCTATATTGGCGTCTCACACACCGGGTAAAGGGCCCCACTTTTGAGACAACAGGACCAGAGGAAAACTCTGTAGGAGATAGCCTAGGGCTTAGCTGAAGAGAGAAGGTTTCAGCAAGGTACTTAAATATCTATGCATCTGGGTATGTGTCAGGGTAGGTGACCAGACACAAAGACAAAAACATCAGGGAGTTGAGCATAGATGTTAAGTTGAGCATGGATGTTAAGTGTTTAGGCCAAAAACAAGGGAGGAGGATCAGACTGTTCCTGGGCTCTGCACAGGGGAAATTAAGTCAAACTGATTGAAAAACTTTGCAGATGGGGTGTCCAAGCATTTCAAGCATGAGGATATGTAATTATCACAACAGCCAGGTATTATAGCCTGCAGGGCTATGATCTTATTGGCATCACAGAGATGTGGTAGGATGGGTCCTATGACTAGAATGTTGGAATTGAAGGATACAGGCTCTTTAGGAGGGACAGGCAGGGGGGACAAAGAGGGGCTGTCACCCTCGATGGCAATGACCACCTGGAGTGCATGGAGCTCCACATGGGGATGGATGAGGAGCTGACTGAGAGTTGATGGGTCAGGATTAAAGGGAGGGCAGGGACAGGTGACATTATAGGGGGTCTGCTACAGGCCACCCAAACAGGAAGACCAAGTGGATAAGGCCCTCTAGAGACAGACAGGAGCAGCCTCACATTCACAAGCCCTGGTCCTCATGGGGGACTTCAACCACCTCAGTATCTGTTGGAGGGACAACACGGCACAGTATAAGCAATCCAGGAAGTTCCTGGAATACATTGATGACAACTTCCTTCTCCAAGTGATGGAGGAGCCAATGAGGAGAGGTGCTATGGTGGAACTTCTTCTCACCAACAACGAGAGGCTGGTGGGGAATGAGAACCTCAAGGGCAGCCTTGGCTGCAGTGACCATGAAATGGTGGAGTTCAAGATCCTTAGGGCAGGGAGGAGGGTGCACAGTAAGGTTGCTACCATGGACTTCAGGAGAACAGACTTCGGCCTCTTCAAGGATCTGCCTGGTAGAGTACCATGGGATACAGCCCTGGAGGCAAGAGAGGCCCAAGAAAGCTGGTTAATAATCAAGGATCACCTTTTCCAAGCTCAGGAGCAATGCACCTCAGCAAAGAGGAAGTCAGGCAAAAATGTCAGGAGGCCTGCATGGATGAACAAAGAGCTCCTGGACAAACTCAAACACAAAAAGGAAGCCTACAGAAGGTGGAAGCAAGGTCAGGTAGCCTGGGAGTAATACATAGAAATTGTCCAAGCAGCCACGGATCAGGTTAGGAAAGCCAAAGCCCTGATAGAATTAAAACTGGCCAGGGACATCAAGAGCAAAAAAGAAAAGCTTGAATAGATATGTCAGTGGCAAAAGGAAGACTGTGGAAAATAGGGCCCTCTCTGGAAGGAAACAGAAGACCTGGTTACATGGGACATGGAGAAGATTGAGATACTCAATGACTTTTTTGCCTCAGTCTTCACTGGCAAGTGCTCCAGCCGCACTGCCCAAGTTGCAGAAGCCAAAGGCAGGGACTGGGAGAATGAAGAACTGCCCGTGGTAGGAGAAGATCAGGTTTGAGACCACCTAAGGAGCCTGAAGGTGCACAAGTCCATGGGACCTGATGAGATGCATCTGCGGGTCCTGAGGGAACGGGCAGATGAAGTAGCTAAGCCAACATCCATCATATTTGAGAAGTCATGGCAGTCTGAGGAAGTTCTCACTGACTGGAAAAGGGGAAACATAACCTCTCTTTTTAAAAAGGGAGAAAAGGAAGACCAGCAGGAGAACTGCAGGCCAGTCAGTCTCACCTCTGTGCCTGGCAAGATCATGGAGCAGTTCCTCCTGGAAACTGTGCTAAGCCATGTGGAAAAAGAGGAGGTGAATGGTGACAGACAACATGGCTTCACTAAGGGCAAATCATGCCTGACAAATTTGGTGGCCTTCTACAACAGGGTTACAGCATTGGTGGATAAGGGAAAGGCAGCAGAATTCATCCACCTGGACTTGTGCTATGCATTTGATGCTGTCCTGCACAACATCCTTGTCCATGGACAGACATGGGTTTGACAGATGGACCACTCAGTAGATAAAGAAGAGGCTGGATGGTCACACTCAAAGAGTTGTGGTCAACAGCTCGATATCTGACTGGAGACCACTGAGAAGTGGCATTCCTCAGGGGCTGGCATTGGGACCAGCACTGTTTAAAATCTTTGTTGGCGACATGGACAGTGGGATTGAGCGCACTGTCAGCAAGTTTGCCAACACCACCAAGCTGTGTGGTGCGGTCAACACGCTGGAGGGAAGGGATGCCATCCAGAGGGACCTTGACAGGCTTGAGAGGTGGGTCCATGCGAACCTCATGAAGTTCAACAAGGCCAAATGCAAGGTCCTGCACATGAGTCAGGGCAATCTCAAGCACAAATACAAGCTGGGTGGAGAATAGATTGAGAGCAGATCTGTGGAGAAAGACTTGGGGGTGTTGGTTGCTGAGAAGTTCAACAAGACCCAACAATGTGTGCTCACAGCCCAGAAAGCCAGCCGTACCCTGGGCTGCATCAAAAAAAGCGTGGCCAGCAGGTCGAGGGAGGTGATTCTCCCACTCTACTCTGCTCTAGTGAGACCCCACCTGCAGTACTGTGTTCATCTCTGGGGCCCCGAGCATAAGAAGGGCATGGGCCTGTTGGAGTGATTCCAGGGGAGGACCACGAAGATGGTCAGAGGGCTAGAACACCTCTCCTATGAAGACAGGCTGGGAAGAGAGTTGGGGTTGTTGAGCCTGAAGAAGAGAAGGCTCTGGGGACACCTTATTGTGGCCTTCCAGCACCTGAAGGGGGCCTACAGGAAAGCCAGAGAGGGACTTTTTACATGGGCATGTAGTGAGAGGACAAGGGGTAATAGCTTTAAACAGAAAGAGGGCAGATTTAGATTAAACATAAGGAAGATATTCTTTACTGTGAGGGTGGTGAGACACTGGAACAGGTTGCCCTGAGAGGTTGTGGATGAGCCATCCCTGGAAGTGCTCAAGGCCAAGTTGGACAGGGCTTTCAGCAACCTCGTCTAGTGGAAGGTGTCCTTGCCCATGGCAGGGGGTTTGGAACTAGATGATCTTTAAGGTCCCTTCCAACCCAAACCATTCTATGTTTCTATATTCCCGCTTAACATTGTGGACTTGATCAGTTGAAAAAATGTGCCTAAGGTTCACAACTGTAATTCTCTGTATTTTTTCTGAGTTAAATTTCTGAACCATTTCTGAACTTCTGAATGGAACATTTAGAATACAATCTTATCTTTTCAGAGCAAAATTTACACTTTCAGTCTCTACTCTGAATAAGAAAAATATTTTCTATTGAACATTTACTTTCTCCTTTGAAGTCTAACTTCAACTCAAAACACATCTGTTTCAAAGATAAATCAAAGATGCAGCAGCAGCTTGCATTCAAATGAAAACACATGTATACATTATTTTTTTTAGCCCAGACTTGAGGATCTTTAGGGTTTTAAGGCCTCAGTATTTAAAATAACTTCAAGACTGTGATATCTACAGGCAAACCTTATGGTGTTTTGGTTCTCTGTGCTTTTTTTTTTTTTTTTTTTTTTTTTTTTTTTTTTTTTTTTACCTAGTGTTTAGCTCAGCAGTAAACAGTAGACATACTTATTTTAGAAAGTCTGCTCTAGCTAAGTTAGATTTTTAACGAAGACAAAGACTTTGGGAAAGCAAAGTCAATGGTGATTAATCTTGAGTGGTCACTAGCAGTCAGGCAAGTCATGGCGTGCATGGAGTGTTGCCTGAAGCCTGATAAGATCAAAACTGTAGAATACCTGTGTGGAGGTTTCAAGAGACTAAAATTGGAAAGGTTTGTGACCTTAATGCTGAGGGTGTCCAGGTCAAGAAATGTAGTTAAAGATCCTTATTTCTAGCCCCTAAAGGTAATTTTTCGTAACTCTAGTGGGGGAAGGAAGGAGTCAGCATGTGGTAATGAGGAACAATAAATTACAGTTCATACCTATGGAAATACAGGATTAAAGAGTAGTGTTGAAGGGCAATGGAAGAGCTGAACTCGGAAAAAGCATGAGTGCCATTGCCCCCACAAGCACTGCAGCTCACACGTTGTCATGTGCTGTTGGCAAGCCGGAAGCTATCAAGTCTTGTCTCTTCCGATGAGTTTCTCAACAATGCTGCGACTTCTTTACAGAAGAAATTTGAGGTTATCATAACTCAGGATTTCAGCTTGCAATCTTGAATAGTTTACTTATTTGACTCTAAATTATTAAAAAAAAATTACACTGTTTCTACTACACCTGCAACTCCTTGGCACAGCAATGACTCAAAGAAAGACTGCTAACATATTAAATTCACTTAAGTATATACTGGATACAGTGAAATCTTTTGCCACTATGCTATAGGTCATCAGACTACTATTAGCTGAGGATTTAACTCTGCAGAGCAGTGTCGTGGCTTAACTCAGGCTGGGAGCTAAGCACCACACAGCTGCTTGCTAACTCCCCCCGACCCCAGTGGGGTGGGGGGCAAATCAGAAGGAAGGATAAAAGTAAGAAAGAAACTCCTGTGTTGAGATAAAAACAGTTTAATAATTAAAAAGAGATAATAATAATAATTTTCTAAAATTGTAAGAGGAAGAGGGAAAAATAACAAAGAGGGAGGAAAATAAAACCCATTAAAGACAAGTGATGCAAATGAAAGCAACTGCTCACCACCAACTAACCCATACCCAGCCAGTCCCCGAGCAGTGTCCCCTGACCCCTCTCTCCCCAAACCCCCACGGTTTTATTGCTGAGCATGACTCTATATTGTCTGGGATATCCTTGGGTCACTTGGGGTCAGCTGTCGCGGCTGTGTCCCCTCCCAACTTCTTGTTCCCCCCCAGCCTCCTCACTGGTGGGGTGGGGTGAGAAGCAGAAAAGCCCTTGGCTCTGGTTAAGCACTGCTCAGCTGTAACTAAAAAACATCAGTGTGTTCAACACTGTTTTCAGCACAAATGCAAAACATAGTCCCATAGCAGCTACTATGAAGACAATTAACTCCATCCCGGCCAAAACCCATACAAGCAGTCACTGTTAGAATAGAGCTGAAACCCTGAGAGGGGGAGCACTATTTGAATGCATTTTGAATTTGTTTGTGATCTCTTTGCTTGTAGTGTTTATTCTAGCAAACACAAAGAGCCAGTCACAACTCAGTGAGTGTTAACCTAACAGCGAAAAGCCGTCCACAGTACAAGGGAGTCAGTTCTGTACTAAGTCAGTATAAGTCCTAGAGGTCATCTCTATGCTTTTCTTTTCAGACTAGAATTTAAACAGTGTGTAAGATTTGTGCTGGTTTTCTTCACACAGGTGTATTCAACCACATAATTATTCATGTACACTAGCTGTAGCACCAGGCTGGTCTAAATGACACTATTTATCTCACTTAATCAGGAAACCCACCTGTCCTGAATGTTCAGCTAAAACAGATGGAGATTTTGAATACTTAGTACCTGATACAGAATAGCTGTCAAACAAGCTGGAGAGCATTTTTGCAGCAGTCAGCCAGCACTCTGTACTCATTACCCAATTCAAGAAAATGTTGGTCCATTCATAGGATTTCTCAAAGAGAAAAAGCAGCACAGTTTGCTATAAATACATGAAAAAAATATTTATTTAACAGCCTCAAGTTGCAAAGGAAGCAGGTTTCTCTAGCTCATTTCATCCACAAATGTTTCCACAGCAATGACCTACCTAGGCTTTTAACAACAAATTCACAGTATCTGGAATTCCATTAAATCAGTGGTAACCCACTTTGACTGTGCTTATGTCTGATTTCTTCCAGAGATGATTCAGAGTCTGAGAGTAACTTTCACTTTAATGTTTGTTTTTGATACACATACAAGCTCAGTAGTTCAATCTCCCTTCTACCTCCTGAAATTTCCCTGGTAACAAGTATTTTCATTTCTGTCTGGTTTAAAAAATACAGCCTGTGTTCTTAGATGTAGAAAGAGTACATGGATCCATCCTTAGTGAACTGTTTGCTCTGAGTGTTTCAATTTAATAATTCAGTCAATTGGAACTCTCGCTTTTGAAAATGTAAATAAGATCAGTCACTGGCACCTGAAATAAACTCCTTGAGCCTTTCAGTGTTTTAAAGGAGTCACCTTCTTTCAAGAAATTTGATTGAAATTCACGTTGCAATGTATGATTTCATAGCCCAAGTTGTTTCAATGAAAAGTAAAAGCATAATCCCCTCTTTTCTTCATTATTTTTCCTTCACTTGTTTCCACACCCTTTTTTTTTTTTTTCCCCCACTCCATCCACAGATTTCCATTGTTATAAATCGTAAATATCTCTTACAGAACTGTGCAGAGCAAGGTGACATAACTTACCTCCTCTCTAAGTATTCAAGTAAAACAGCTGAAGCATTTACCTATCGAGCATTTGTTCAAAAAAAAAAAGAAAAAAAAAAAGTGTTGGGGTGGGAGGCTTGTGAACAAACTGAACTAGTAATCATTACTTCATTTTAAAAAGTATAAAAAAAAATAAATCAATCTTTCAGCCAGTATTTCAAGCATTATTCAAGCCAGATACTTTAAAACTGCAAGATGGCTCCAGAATGATGGTAGCTTATTTTCACCCTGAAAATTGTGTATCTTAATTTTTTTTCTTTTCACAGCAATATGTTTCTCCCCTCCTCTTCATCAAACCACAAACTTTCAAGCAAAAAAGGGTTTCTGTGATGAACTATGTATTAGTCAAAATGCACTAAAAATGATACAATTTGAACTTAATTCATCAAGTAGCTAAAATTGCAAAAATGCAACAAAATATTCAGAGCAAAGTTCAAAGAGAAATTGACTCTCTGACCTGAATAGGTTATGGTTTGCTTAAGCTATGGGAGATTGACTGAATTTCCCCTTCTCCCTGAGAGAATTTGAACCATAATCTCCAATCTCCACCAAGAAAGTCCTAAATATATCCAGTCCTACCAAGATATAATAAAATTTTCCCCACTTCTTACTTATGCCTCTGTAGATGGTTTCGTTTTCCACAAGTAGGAATTCACCTAAAGTTGATCAACTGTACCCTAATGGAAGAGTCATTGCTACTGACGTCTATATTATATATTCACTAACAAACAAATGTAGTAAACTGAAATACTTACATCACTTAGAAATACTTTTCTGCTTAAGAAAGCATTTCTTTTCTTAGTTCACTAAGTTTATACTTTTCACATGCTGCCTTTGCATGTACTTCAGCCTGGCAACTTGATGGTCATCTTCAGTAATAATATTCACTTAAATTTCTTCAAGCAGCAAATTTATTCACTGGGTCTTAAGCTGCGGAAAAACAAAATAAAAAGCAATACTGCAGTGTGTCAGTATCCACTTATTGGATAGTACTGGTGAGAAATGCACATCCTGCTCACAAGGAATAAAAATTCATTATGTTTCTGTAAATTAAGGTTAAACTAATAGTGTTCCAGAGCTTTTTCTTGTTCCTTCTTAACTGCTTCAGATGTGAAATTCCATGGCTCAGGTAGACCTCAGTCACCTTAGTTACTTGTAGGTCAACTTGTCATTATGCAGTCTTATCGAGAGAAAAATACTTCTGTAATGTTTCTCCATCTAAGAGTGCTTACACAATGTTCCCTGGCCAGATGAAATCCTCACCATGACTTACAACCACCCAGCCCAGTGCTAAAGGTGGCAGTGTTTAGCCCCTGGTCTTTACCATAACCTTTAAGGGCTATCTAGTAATTATTTTTTGCTGCAACTACCCATTTCCTAATTCACTCTCTTTCACATTTCCTTCTGAGGGCCCCAGGCAAGTTCTATACCTTTAATGCAGACAACAGTACTATCTGCTCTCTAAATTGTAGAAAAACTGCTTGTTAAGCTGTGTCATTGTCTCTCATGGCTCCTCTGGAAAATAGTATCTCTATGCTGGACATTTTATTACCCGGGTCTGATCCCAGATTAAACAAATTATTGACATAGAAAGCAACACATCTATCTTTTATCTTTGTTTTCTGGTTTCAGCAAACCAAAGAGTGATTTCTTCACACAAAAATGTTATCAAATATCATGTATCCTCTGTATCCTCTTCTCTGTACCTTTTCTCAAATACGCTTTACAATATTTAAATGAAAAAATTCATTCACAAATCAGTCCGTGTCACCTTGGGTGCCTTTGTCTGAATATTGCTTTCTCTCTGTATAAACTCTCTTCATGCAATATTGCTGACTCAGTGGGTAGAAAATCCAGACCAGTAAGCCCAGAAATCGGACTAAGCAAAGTGAATGCTCTCTGAAAAGTGGTGTATTCCAGCTGACCAAAGTCTGTGCAGACTTCGTAAAACCCTTCCTGCTTCCACACTGAAACTATTCACAAGCCCACTCTGTGGAAATGGTGTGCCCAGCAAAGGTCTGCTGTTCAATAGGCCTTTTGCTCATTCTACAAGTGTTTGGGAAATGTGCTGCAGGAATGGATTGTTACTAGATATAGTGCAGAAATTACCAGCAAACATGGCTGAAAAAGTCTTAATCAGCCTCCGAAGTGTATTCTATATTGAAGAAACATCTGGATTGAATTAATGTATAGTGAAAGCAGCCTTGGGAAACAGAGAACTGTAGCTTTATCAAGCACTCTATGCCTGGCCCACAAAGCCTGATGCCACCACCATCCAACAATAGCCATATGGTTCAAAGATGTTTTTTCACTGGAAGTAAAAGTGGGCTTTAATTTGGGGAAATTACATGGTAATCTGGATTTATTTTATGTTTTGGCACCCAATCACATACTTTCAGCCTGCCAAAATTCCCATCTATAGAAGAAGAATAATAATTCTTTTTGTCTGTTTCCTTCTGTTCACCTACCCCCCAGTTTAGACCATGAGGTCCCTGGTCTCCTTGAATACACAAAATTGAGCATAAGGGTAGTAATAATGGTGTTTACTTAAAGGATTGCATCAAGTGTTGGCTTTGTGTGGCTGCTTTGTAAAATACATTTAGCATAGAACAGTATATCACATTGCATATCTCTGCTCTCTATTTTCAGCCTTCTTACCAAGGCAAAATGCATTAAGGCTAGCAATGGCTGTGAATTTCTAAATTGGATTATTCCTTTTCAGCCATAGTTTACACTGTTCTCTAATAATCTGAGCTGACTGTCAGGAAAATACAGAGGCAGAGCAATAGCAAGAGTCACGTCACTACAGTGTTCAATAACATCATTATGTATTCAGCTATCTTTCAAGCTTATTTCCTCTACTTTTATGCTCACCCTATATCTTTTCACCTAAAATTCAAGAAAGCTTGCATTTTGCCTAGCCCCACTGTGTTACTTTTTTATAAATAGAGCAGCACAAAATAACTGGAATAATTCCTGCTGCTGTGTCTCTGTTTCTACTTCCTTCTCCTAATGAGAATATTAAGTTGGAATATTGGAACATAGTAAGAAAAACACAGGAAGACATTCTGCTGACTGAGCCAGCTGAAATTAGTAGATATTACTGTGAGTACAGAAATATCTCCTTTAGCAGAGTTTCTCTTAATGGCCAGGATTTTACACACTGTTTAAGCCACTGTTCCATTTTGTAGTTCAGTTAAGCAAAGGTTTGCACATCCTTACTCATATATGGGAGATTGGACTAATGCACTGTTGTGTTTGCAGCCTTTGTTGATAAAGCAATTGTGCAGGGTCCAGCAGTTTCAGAATGTAACAGCACGTTTTGTCACTTGAACTAATCAGAACATATTTTCTCAGTATTGAAGTATTTGTTCATTGAGTTAAACATCATATCGATTACAAGACTGCACATCTCATGCAAAAGACTTTTAATACTTTGATCCTTTCAGACTCGAATGGTCTTACTCCTTGTTTCCTTAGCCATGCTCTGCTGAATCTCATGCCAATCCCCTCTCTCCATGTCACATTTCAATTTAGGAGCTTTAGATGCCTCAATTTTGATTTTTTTTTTTCCCCCAAGGCCAAACATTTGAATGAAAAGGACCTCTGAGAACTTGAGCCACTATAAAAACTAACTTTATTACTATTCATACTGAATACTGCTACTGAGTGCATGAGCACTCTTTTAGCTGCATTAGTGTATTCTGGTTTGTAGCTAAGCACGATCAGTAAGCCCCAGACAGGTTGCAATTCTTCCTGTTCCACAGACATGAGATACTGGACTGAGATGATCTTGTCCATTAAAAAAAAAAACAAAACAAACAAAAAAAAAAAAAACAAACACAAAAACCAGCCCTAAAATACTTTGACACTCTCAGGACAATGTCTCAGCTTCCATAAAGTGCTTTGTACTGTGCAGACAGCTTGAGAAGTACTGCTGTAGCAATACCAGCTCTGGCTTTCAAGACATCACTGCATATATAATGTGGCACTTATCTGTAAGCAGTAGAGAAGGTAGGGGCATTGTTTTGGTTTTGTATTGTTGTCGTTGTTGTTTTATTTGCATAATTTGGAGTCAAAGTTCTTTCTCCCCTACCACCTCCAATACGCATCCTTCATTTTCTGGTAAACTGTGAAGCTCCATATAGGTACTGGCAGATTGCAAAATACAAAGTAGTTTCACTTAGTCCCTACAAAAGAAAGCAAGGCAAAGAAAAAAAAAAATAGAAAACATGGGACTGTGTTTTTATATCAGTTTGCCAGATGTGATATCTTAAATAAGAGCTGAAAGAGAGGATCTCATTGTTCCTCAGGTTTCAGTGGTCTCCTGTTGGTCTGCTTTTTTCCTTGATTGTCTTTTAAGTTTTTCTTTCAACTTTAAAGACTTTAGTCCTTGAAAAACCATCCAAGCACTGCTTTGTGTGATATAGTAGGTAGGTGGGAGAGAGAGATGGGGGGGAAGATCTATCAACAATGGCTGTTTTGCATACATATAATGTAGAAGTTTAGTGAGACTCCACTCCAAATATTGATAAAAAAATCAAACTATTGAGAATTTGAACCCAGATGTGAAAATACAGAGAAATAAATTTTCAAAGAAACTAACCTGGACTTTACAATCAAACCTAGAATTCTGGTATTTGAAAAATTAAGGCAAGGCACATTCTTTCTGAGACAGGCACAACTCCCACCAGCAACAGGTAACACCTCTCTTTCCCTTAACATACTCCCCAAAACACCAATGCATTTCCATAAAACAGAAATTTCCACTTTGGGGCTAGACACATTTATAAGTGGTGGTGGTTCAAAAGCAGGGACATAAACCAAGGACTTCCTTTTTTAAGATTCCTCTTACCAATTGTCTTTGCAGTAGTCCAGTACTATAGTCTGCTAGAAAAACAGAGCATTCACCAGGGAGCTCCAAGGTTAATTCCCAGCTCCTGATAAAGTGTCATAAACCCAAGAAGATTTCCAGTTCACTAGGGATAGCATTGGAAGTTAACATTAAAATTAATAAATCTCTGTCCTAACTGGAAAAAAAATATCCCTTCATATACAATTCTACTTGCCCTTGGGAAACTAACTTAGAAAAACTCCTAATTAAAAGCTTCTTTTTTTTACTGAGGGATTTAACAGAAATACTTCATCTAAAAAAGAAAACTGCTTATAGATATATGCATTTTAGAAAACAGATTTTCTTGGGATTTTCAATTTTCTGGTGAAGTAGAGACATGAGTTCACATTCCATACTGCAGACATACTGGAATATGTTATGACTGGCTAGATCTCTTAATTGGACACAGTTTAATCTTTGTCAGTATATCAGATAAATCCAAGAAAACAGGTTAACTTAGTAAGTCATTTCATTCACAGTGCCTGAAACTTAAAAAAATCTGTGATCTATTATGAGCAAAGTACGTGGATAAACTGGAGACTAACTAAGACAAAGCATAGCAGTTTAAGTCTCTGCTCCCATCCCACTGCTTTTTATTTATTTATGTATTTATAAGGTGTATGCTCTATACTACGTAGCACTGGAATAGCTGAAGGAAAATACCATAAAAATCACAAATGCTCTAACAGAACAAAGTATCTTATTTAAAGAATCATCACTGTTTTTTGACGTCTCAAAAGACCAGTCTGCCAAGATCAGTACTCTGCATCTGGAAGGCACAGTATTTATTTTGGTGAGGAGTGCTAGTTTTCCAGAACCATACAAGTATTCCCCAACGAATCTGTAATATATCATTATGACATGCCATTATGTAAACCATGATAAAAGGTTAAAAATTACATTTTCAAAATAATCAGATTAAAATTTATCTGTCCTTAGGGCTGTAAAAATAATCATTCAGAAATACTCAGCTTCTTTTGCCTCATGAAGCCTAGATGGTATATAGTTATATGGGGATTCAGAAGAAGGGATAAGACCCAAGATAATCTTTCTGTTGATTCAAATTCCTTATTTATCCCCCTGAATAAAGTGGCAAGGTTTTGCAATGCCTCATCAGACATAAGAAGACATCTGACCTCAGACTAAGTATGTAACTAAAGCTTGTTGGGAATTTTCCAACACAAAGCCTTTTCACCTGAAAATGAAGTTACATGAAACCCAGAAATTATCAGAAGTGAATACTTCCCTGCCTACTCCCCACCCCCCTGAAAAAAAGACTTTCTGGCACTAACAAAACAGAAAAAGTGAGAAACATCAGCAGGACCCAAGCTAACTCCACACAGAAAACTTGTTTGAGATTTGGAATATTTCATCAGATGCAACTTCAACTTCCACCTTGAAAGTTTTAGGTGATGTGGAGACAAGCAGTCTCTCTCTCTCCCCCTCTACCCTGCCAGTCAGAGCTTTTGCACCTTACATAAAACATTATAACTGCATTGGGCCAGAAAGAGAGACAGAGGATAGAGTAACTTCATAGTCTAATGATTAGGGATGCCAGAGAACAACATAAAAATCTCTCTACCAAAGAATGGCTAAAATGGAATGGCTCCAACAAGAAATGGTGAAAGAGTCTTGTGTTGGAATAACCATTATCCCAGTCATCCAGGAATTTGCATCCTTGGTGCAAATGAACTCCAATTAATTTAAGGACTCTTGACCTAATAGTCCCAGGTAGAATCTTCCTCAGGTGCCACCTGAGAGCTCTAAAGTTGCCTCAGATACTCTAGGGTATGTGTTCAATATTTTTCTAGTTTTTCAATTTGGTGGGACTTGATTTGATCTTATTTCAGAATTACATATATTCTTAAATCTTAAAAAAATATAAAATAAAATTGCAGAATGGAAAATGGAGCTTTACTCATGATAACTGTATTAAAACCACTCTGGCATTGACCAAATTCTCTTCTTACTCAAGTCTGACTTCCTGATATCTATCCAGGGCAAGAGTGAGACACTTTTTTACTCGTTTTGTTTGATGATTTCTTTTATCATACTAATTTCCTCTTGCTAACTTTTGTGTTTGTTCAGTGCCCTCTGAAATTCCATAAGTAAATTTGCTTGTGTAAGTAGAATGAAATCACTTACGTTATTTTCATTAAAAATTCCAGCCATTTCTTTTTTGTCCAACAAGAATCTATTTTCTACTTACTTAGCAAAGAAAAAACTGTTTGTCTGTGAAAAACAACCTGATCAAAACATGAGGTACTCTTTAGTCAAAGAAAAGGCTGTTCAGTTTTAGATGCTTTCTAAGCTACATCTCACTTGAACTTTGTCTATTTAAAAATCACTCAGCTGGTCTCTCAGCTATGTCCTTATTACCCCATTGACTTAAACAGCATTTTGCAGATTTAACTAAGAATCAGATTTGGCCTGAGGCATATAGATCAGTAGAGGTCATTCTTTTCAATGAACTATTAGTATTTTATTTATTCCTTTAAGCTATTTCAAAAGCTAAACATTCAGGAGACTTGAATATTAGGTATCTAATTCTGATTATAAGCAAGACTCTTTAAATGACAGAATTCAGCTATGTGAGAGATTCCTTTCATATTGCTCTGCTCATGAGTTTTCAATTGTAGTGGACCATCTGCCAGCTGGGAAATCCCACTCCTGTTTGCAGCAGCACTGCAAATTCTATTAGTGTTCATGAAATAAAATAACTTGATTTAGGAAGCACACTGAAAGCTCTGTGCAACACTTCAAAATGACTTAAATTAATAAATCAAGCAGTACAAGGCATTTTTGTATTTTTCTCCAAGAATCTCAGACCATTCTCTATGAATGAATCGTCATTTAAAGTGTACCTGTGAAGCTGTTATCTATATTGTGCCTCTCACAAATGGTGGAGGTGAGAGCCAGGTTAATATAAAGTACCTTGCAGTATTAATATTTTCATTTCTTTCTGATACATAAAACCTTTCCAGACTAAAAGAGATGGAAGACAGGGATGGAAAGCAGAATATACCCTCCTTAATCCAGGAGGAAATAGTTAATGCTCTGCTATACTGTCTGGACATTCACAAGTCTATGGGACCAAATGGGATCTATGCAAGAGGACTGAGGGAGCTGGCAGAGGAGCTTGCCAAACCAGTCTCCATCATTTATCAGCAATCCTGGTCAACGAGGGAGATCCCAAACAACTGGAGGCTTGCCAATGTGATGCCCATTTACAAGAAGGGTCGGAGGGAAGGTCCAGGGAAATACAGGCCTGTCAGGCTGACCTCAGTACCAGGGAAGATTATGGAGTGGTTAATCTTGAGTGCGCTCATGTGGCATGTGCAGGACAACCAAGGGATCAGGCCCAGCCATCATGAGTTCATGAAAGGCAGGTCCTGCTTGATCAACCTGATCTCCTCCTATGACCAGGAGACCCGCCTAGTGGATATGGGGAAGTCTGTGGATGTTGTCTACCTGGACTTCAGTACGGCCTTTGACACTGTCTCTCATGGCATACTCCTTGAGAAGCTGGCGTCTCGGGCTTGGACACGTGTACTCTTCACTGGGTGAAAAACTGGCTGGATGGACAAGCCCAGAGAACTGTGGTGAACAGGGTGAAATCCAGGTGGCGGCAGGTCACAAGTGGTGTTCCTCAGGGCTCGGTGTTGGGCCCTGTTCTGGTTAATATCTTTATCAATGATCTGGATGAGGGGATTGAGTGCACCCTCAGCAAGTTTGCAGATGACACCAAGTTGGGAGGGAGGGTTGATCTGCTTGAGGGTAGGAAGGCTCTACAGGGGGATCTGGACAAGCTGGATCGATGGGCTGAGGCCAATTGTATGAAGTTCAACAAGGCCAAGTGCCGGGTCCTGCACTTCGGTCACAGCAACCCCATGCAGTGCTACAAGCTTTGGGAAGAGTGGCTGGAAAGCTGCCTGGCAGAAAAAGACCTGGGGGTGCTGGTCGACAGCTGGCTGAATATGAGCCAGCAGTGTGCCCAGGTGGCCAAGAAGGCCAATAGCATCCTGGCCTGTATCAGAAATAGTGTGGCCAGCAGAAACAGGGAGGTGGTTTTTCCCCTGTACTTGGCACTGGTGAGGCTGCCTGGAGTACTGTGTTCAGTTTTGGGCCCCTCACTACAGAAAAGACATTGAGGTGCTGGAATGTGCCCAGAGAAGGGCAACGAAGCTGTTGAAGGGCCTGGAGCACAAGTCTTACAAGGAGCAGCTGAGAGAACTGGGGCTGTTTAGTCTAGAGAAGAGGAGGCTGAGGGGAGACCTTATCGCTCTCTACAACTACCTGAAAGGAGGTTGTAGTGAGATGGGTGCTGATCTCTTCTGTCAGGTGGCTGGAGATAGAACGAGAGGAAATGGCCTCAAGCTGCGGCAAGGGAGGTTTAGGTTAGATATTAGAAAAAAATTTTTACTGAGAGGGTTGTCAGACATTGAAATGGGCTGCCCAGGGAAGTGGTGGTGTCACCATCCCTGGAGGTATTCAAAAAGTGCATAGACAAGGCACTTCAGGACATGGTTTAGTGGGCATGGTTGATGTTGGACTTGATGATCTTGAAGGTCTTTTCCTACGTAAACAATTCTATGGTTCTATTTAAATGTCATTTAAAATGCCATTTTCTTGCCCTGTGATACCCCTTCCTGGGATCCCACCAAAGGAAGGACTTCACAGGCTCAAACATATCTCAAACTTTAGAACTCTAAAGGAAATTTCCAATCAGCTCATGAGTTATGGTTCTCACATAAATGTACAGTGTCTCTCTTTGGAGGAAAAAGCCACAGAATTGTATTTAACAAGCATTTTCAGAACTCTTGTACATGGTCACACAGGGTTGATGGGAATTGGATTTCTGTTGCATCTTAAAAAGTTACTGCTTCAAGTACACAAATATTGATCATGAAACAATAGTTTTAATAATAAATTAACAATTACCAAACAATTGCCTCTATAGAAGGCCTACTAACAATCCAAATAAACTAACACTAAGAAGCCTAGCCAATTGACATCCTGTATAATCCTACAAGTTGGGGAGTATTTATTTCTATGCTAAAAGATGATTACTTAAGATAGGATGACCTGAATTAAAAACCTAATAAATCTTGCTTGGGTTTACAAATAGAATAACTTTGTTTTATGCTAATTTGAAAAAAGGAATGCTTCCTGAGTGGCAGTAGCATTCTCATTTCTCAGTACCTTCAAAAAATACATTATAACACTTCTTAAAATTCCATTATACATTACATTTGTACATTTCATATATATTACATTTCATTATGTTACATTTTAAAAGATAATTATTCCCATTTTCTTTCTCTAGGCCACCCACAAAATGTAGTCTTAGTAGGGGAAAATGGCAGAGCATTAATGCAAAGATCAATTTTTAGGATGGTCGACAATACTTTAAAGATGGATAAGCAATGCCTCATCATAGTAGTGGCCTTTTGTAGAAGGCTCATTTGTGTAAAATCATTTTACGTTTTTATTCCCGTCAATAAAATACTTATCACTTTTTTACATTGCATTTAAAAGGGACTTTTCCCCTATGTAAACTTCTGCTTTTATTTTATTTTTTTAAAAAAATACTTACAAAAGTACAATGCAATACCAATTTGGACATAGTTCAAATCAAACACTATTGTATAGTGTCACATTTCATTTTGCACTTCAAAACTATAAACTTGATTAACATCATTATACTAAAGCTTGTCCTATTGTTTAGCCAAGGCATTTAACACAGAAGTAGATCAGGAGCAATGGATAACATGTATGACAGCTGTATTTTGCATCTTATGGATAGGATTTGCGTAAGTGTGGGAGTTACAAAAGTCATGCATCAGACAAAAACTAAATAAATGTAATCTTAAATACAAAACTCTAGACAAACGATTAATATCAGAAATGGAATTTTGACATTTATTATTTACAGACTTCTGTTTGAAGTATTCTTGAATTCCTTCCCTATTGTACATTTACAAAACACAACTGTACAACTTTACTGCAAAGTTTCTTCACGATGGACAGGTACCTGCCAGAGAATTTTTCACCACAGTAATCCCAAATTATTGAAAGCTATTCTAAAGATGTAATATAGATTTGAGGGGGCAATTTAAAATCTCCTGACCTGTTAATGACTGCTCCCAAGAAAAGCTCCTTCAGCAAAAGACAGAATGACAAGAGCAATGGCCCATTTTGAATTAATATTAAGGTTTGCCTCTTTTTAATTCTTTCAGGGGAATCTCAGAGGAGGAAATAAAAGCAGATGAGCTCCCACAATTTTCATTGCTCTGCCCCACCAACACACTGCAAAGTCAGTACTACACCAGTGCCAAAGCAAGTACCACTGCAGTAACACATTGCTAAGTTGTGTGTGCTTGTGGAGCCCATTTCAGACATAATTTGCAAGTTTTGGAAATTAGGGTGGTTCAGGGGAATTCATAACAGGGTGTAAATATCTATTTTGCATGGCACTAGAGAAACATTTTATCACTTATGAAATGAGTTTGCCTGAGTCTATTTCATAAGGTGAAGAATACAGAGACCCATCAGAACTGATAATACTTTTATACTAATGGTACTAAATGAAACACAATCAAGTTACAGCACTTTAGTGAATTATCAGTCAAGGTGTGAAATAGATATGCTAGCTCAGCGTAGTTAGTGTATCCCTTGCAACCACACAAACACAGACTTTCAGCGCACCCTGTGAACGGTGCAGCAGAGAAAAAACACTGCAGTCAGTTTTGTTTCTGTGGCCCAGACAGTGTCACCTCTAGCCTAAGCACATATTTTGGGCAGAACAAAATCCCCAATAAAATTGCAAATCCAAAAGGGGGAGAGAAAACATATAACAGTCTTTGAAAATTACGAGAGGAAAACAAGACTTATTATGAGACCTCAAAGCATTTCCCCACTTAGAAATATTCATACATGTTATTTTTTGCTGGAATTCTTGTTTGCCTTTAATTAAAACTCAACTGAATGATAAATGCAATGCTAGAGGAAATGTGAGATTACTCATCATGCCAGTCTTCTATAGCATTTGCTTAAGACTAATACTTGTCAAATTAGAGTTTGAACAGAGTACAGAGAAAGGAGGAAAAGGTTTGACTTTTTCAAGAACTCTCAGGTTTAATTAACTTTAAATATGCCAAAACAGAAACATTATTTAGATTCACTGGTGCCTTCCAGTATGATTTGTCGTTTGATACATAAAATTGATGTTTCTTTGTTTCTAGCAATTTCTCAATGCTTCTTCTTTAAAAATTAACTCTCACCTCTAGTAAGATTAAGATATTCATTAACACTGTAAAATCATGTATATTTGGACAAAGGTGACAGTTTACTGAGACTTTTGTGTCTCCATAGGGTGATGGTGTTGGCAGCAGGGGAGCTGCAGGGCTGGCCTCTGGGATAAGATGCCAGGGGCTGCCCGAAATTGGACACAGCCAGTTCCATCTGCTTCCAGCCGGTTCCAACAGACCCACCACAGGGTACAGCTGAGCATCTCAGCCAAGATGGTGGCTTCTCTGGGAAACTTATTTAAGAAAGGATTTGTCCTAGTTTCAGCTGGGATAGAGTTAATTTTCTTCCTAGCAGCTGATATAGCACTATGTTTTGGGTTCAGTATGAGAAGAATGTTGATAACACACTGATGTCTTCAGTTGTTGCTAAGTAATGCTTGTACTAAGTCAAGGATTTTTCAGCTTCTCATGCCAGCCAGCAAGAAGGCTGGAGGGACACAAGAAGCTGGGAGGGAATACAGCCAGGACAGCTGACCCAAACTGGCAACAGGGTATTCCATACCATGTGACATCATGCCCAGTATATAAACTGGGGGGAATTGGCCTGGGGGGGATCACTGCTCAGGTGCTAACTGGGCATCAGTCGGTGAGTGGTGAGCAACTGCATTGTGCATCACTTGTTTTGTATATTCCAATTCTATTATTATTATTTTCCTTTCTGTCCTATTAAACTGTCTTTATCTCAACCGACAAGTTCTACTTTTTTTGTCTCCAATTCTCTCTCCCATCCCACTGGGTTTGGGGACTGATCAAGCAGCTGCGTGGTGCTTAGTTGCCAGCTGGGATTAAACCATGACAGGGTAAAACACTGCATAGCAGCTGTGAGAATTAGGAATGAGAAAAAACATAGAGCAGAACAGAATGTTTCACTTGGAAGGGACCTACAACAATCATCTAGTCCAACTGCCCAACCACTTCAGGGCTGACCAAAAGTTGAGGCATCTTATTGAGGGCATTGTTCAAAAGCTTTTTAAACACTGACAGGCTTCAGGCATTGACCACCTCTCTAGGAAGCCTGTTCCAGGGTTTGACCACCCTCTTGGTAAAGAAATGCTTCCTGACATCCAATCTGAACTTCTCCTGGTGCAGCACTGAACCATTCCCACGTATCCTATCCCTGGAGTCCGGGGAGAAGAGCTCAGCACCTCCCTCTCCACGTCGCCTCCTCAGGAAGCTGTCAAGAGCAATGAGGTTGCCCTCCTTCTCTCCAGACTGGACAAGCCCAAGATCCTCAGCCGCTCCTCCAAGGACATGCCTTCCAGCCTTCTCACCAGCTTGGTTGTGCTCCTCTGGACATGTTCAAGGACCTTCACATCCTTCGTAAATTGCAGGGCCCAGCACTGCACACAGTACTCAAGGTGAGGCCACATCAATGCTGAATACAGTGGGATGATCCCCTGTATTGACCGGCTGGTCATGCTGTGTTTGATGCACCCCAGGATGCAGTTTGCCCTCTTGGCTGCCAGGGCTCACTGCTGACTCATACTGAGCCTGCTGCTGACCAGCACCCTCAGACCCCTTTCTGCAGGGCTGATCTCCAGCCACTCCTTTCCCAATTTTTACTTGTGCCTGGTGTTACTCTGTTGCAGGTGCAGAATCAGGCATTTGGACTTACTAAATTTTGTCCCATTAATCATAGCCCAATGCTCCAATCTATCTCGATCCCTCTGCAAGGCATCTTGTCCCTCAAGAGAGACGACACCACCACCCAGTTTGGCATCATCCGCAAACTTGCTAATGGTACATTCAACTCCTGCATCCAGATAATTGATAAATATACTGAACAGGAGCGGCCCTAGAAGTGAGCTCTGGTAACCGGTTGCCAGCCAGATGCAGCCCCATTTACTACAACCCTTTGAGCCCTGCCCTTCAGCCAGTTCTTCACCCCATGCACCATGAACCCACTCATCCCACAGCTGGACAACTTGTCCAGAAGGATGCTGTGAAGGACAGTATCAAAAGCTTTACTAAAATCCAGAAAAACTACATCTACCACCTTCCCTTCATCCACTGTGTCACTGACCTTAACATGAAAGGATATCAAATTAGTTAAAGGGACTTTCCCTTTGTGAACCCATGTTGACTGTGCCTGATGGTTGCATTAATCTTTAAATGCCTTTCAACGGTACCCAGTATAATCTTCTCCATAATTTTTCCAGGAACTGAGGTTAAAGTAACACTTCTGCAGTTCCCTGGGTCTTCCCCCATGCCCTTTTTGTAAATTGGAATAACACTGGCTAGCTTCCAGTCAGCAGTGACCTCCCCAGACTCCCAAGATCTTTGGTAGTTGATCGAGAGAGGTCCTGCCATAACATCTGCTAGTTCCGTCAGTACTCTGGGATGAATCCCATCAGGCCCCAGGGACTTCTGAACATTGAGCTCATACAGCCAGTCCGTTACAATTTCAGTGTCCACAAATGGAAAGTCACTGCTCCCACACTCATGGTCCTCTGACTCAGGGGACCAGGCAGGCCAAGGTCTACCAGTATTATTAAAGACTGAGGCAAAAAAAGCACTGAATGCCTCTACTTTTACTTCACCCCTATTCATCAGATGACCATCTTCAACAAGTGTCAGGCCAATGTTTTCTTTAGACTTTCTCTTGCTATTAACACACTTAAAGCCCTTCTTGTTCTCTGACACAACACAGACCATTTTCAATGAGATAAACAACCCTACAGATACCAAGGTGAGAGAAGAAGGAGGGTGAGGAGGTGCTCCAGACAGTGGAGCAGAGAGTCCCCTGCAGCCCATGGAGAGAACAGCTGGAGGAGATGTCTACACTGCAGCCCATGGATGACTCCACATTGGAGCAGGTGGACATTTCCTGAAGGAACTTCAGCCTGTGGAGAAGACCACGCAGGAACAGGCTTATCCTGAAGGACTGCAGCCCATGGGAAGGGCCTACGCTGTAGCAGGGGAAAAGTGTGAGGAGGAAGGAGCAGCAGAGAAGAACCATTATGGACTGTCCACAACCCTCCATCCCCCATCCCACCTGTGCTACTTGAGAGCGGGAGGTAGAGGAGTGGGAATGAAGGAGTGAAACTGAGCCTGGGAAAAGAGGGTGGGGGGAAGGTGTTTTGATTTGTCTTTGATTCTTGCTATCCAAATCTATTGTATTTGACAATAAATTAAATTCATTTTCCCCACATCTAGTCTCTTTTGTCTTTGACAGTACTTGGTAAGTGATCTCCCTGTCATTATCTTGATCCGTGAACTTTTTCATCTTTTCTCTCCCCATCCTGTTGAGGAAGCAGACTGAGAGAGTAGCTGGATGGGTGTCTGGCAGCTAGCCCAGGTCAACCCACCACAGCACCTAAGTTACACAGCTCGTTTTTTAAAAAAATGTGGTCTTTTATCTATTTCAAGAAAAATACGCCCACAGTAAAAAGGGCAAAGTGAAGCACTTACAGCTAGCAAGTGACATGCAGGTCCAACAGTTAGCTGGGTAAGTGAGAAGATGCTTCTCAGACATTTCTTTTGTCATATACATAAACAGTGGACACAGCTTTTAATTAGAGTCCTGCATACTAGCTGTATGACATGACTGTTTCCCTTATTTACAGTGTAGACTGGATATTACTTACCAGCTAAGCAGGTATATATATTTGATGAACATACTCATGAAGTTTTACCATATTCTGCCGATGTAAAATTTTTAACTGGAATACCAAAAAGTCCTATCAGAATCTGTTCAGCACAACTTCTCAGAAAAAGAGCTGGCAAAAAGTTTTAACATGGGCAAAGCTAGGTTTTGCTTCTTACACTTGTTCTGAAGGATTGTAGATACATTTTTGCTAACATAAATATAGGTGGTGAAGAGATAGGCACCTTTCAATGGAAAAACAGATAACTAGCTGAAACAGGTTGAACTAAGGTTAGTCAAGAAGAATCACAGTCAGCACTGAGAATTATAACCTAGGCTTGTCTCTTGGATTTTAAGTGTGGTTTTGTGTGATAATGCCACATCCTTATTTTGGAAAGCATGACTATTAATTTCTGTACACAATTTTGTTCGTAGTTGGACTTTATGAAAAATGTTGTATAAAATCTCTCCTGTGTCACTTGAAATCTTTCTTAAGAATGCCTTGGAAGACAATAATTAGGAGAATGGGAGCCCAATGATAAAAATGCTGATTAGGTGGCCCTGTAACTTAGTAGTGTAAAAGCTGATGTTCAAGGTATTGCTTCAGAAATTCATATCACTGGCAGTATACATGCCACCTAAACAAGGGTCAAATGGAAAACAGGCTTAAAGACACTTCTGTCTTCAGAAACCCATGTGCAGTTAAGCAGTTACATCAGCATTTATGCTGGTACTCAGATGTATTTTTCTTTCTTTGTATCACCATCAAGAAGCCCATTATATATATAATTATGTAAATACTCCTTCTTAGAGTAGTTCAGTTGGAAGGGACCTACAATGATCACCTAGTCCAAATATATATTCTTGATATAACTTTTCAGAAAAATTGTTGCTTCTTATTCCCAGGTTCCACTTTGTATGCCTGAATCATACTGAGGAATTTTAAACTCTAAGTTCGAAAGAAAGGGTTAAGATGTATCTATTATTTGCATTTGCAGAAAAATGGCAAATATTTTAGTATCTTCACTTTGTATCTTTATCAAAGTAAAGTTTGAAACAAAATGATCAGTATTTGTCACATTAAAGTAATGTGTTCCCCTCCATCATAGCTCCCCAAAAGCATGAATCTTGAAACAGATGTCCTGATTCTTTATTTTGAATCAGAACTTCTCACTTCTATCGACCATGTCAGCTTAGAAAGTTCCAACACAGGTTTTGCGTGGGCAGCTCTTGCATTTAGACATGTAACCACAATTCATGAAGCCAGTATTCTCATTTACTTAACAAAAGACACAGCCAAGAATCCATCAATACTGTATGTATGACAGGCAGCTTTGAGCCATCCCATGCTTAGATATTTGCCTTGACATTTCCTAATAAAAATCTTTCCTATGAAAACTCCATGACATTTAAGAGGCCTAGGCTCAGAATTTTTTGCCAGGCCAACAAAACATTATGCCACAAGCATCACCCTAATCCCTGTCAAAAGTAAAAGACACCTTCCGGTCCCATCATCCTCCCACAGGCAAAAATCATGTTTGTACTCAAAAGATTTTGCTGGTATACAGCAGCTCCAGGGCAGCAGCTGAGATTCAGTTCCACCATTTGGCTTAAACCAATTCTTGAATGGACTGAACTAAAAAAGCATTACTACAATTACAGCTATGTTCTTTTTCTGGGGAGAATCTGATTAGGGATATGGGAGTTTTTTCACACTCATAACAGGCATTAAGTTAGTGACACCTTTTTAGCCCACGTGCATATCGCAACCTTGTGGCTCTATAGATAAAGAAGGTTGTCCTGTCTCATTTGAAACTAGTAGCATTTCATTGTCTTGTCACTTCATTTTTATTCAAAACCAGTAGTACTTTAGGGTGGAAGAATAGTGAAATTGTAAGAAGCCTTGGAGGCCAGTGTCTGCCCCCTTTTATTGGTACTGCTATAATTCTTGGTGTTCTCACTTCAAGGCATTCTTTCCAATGCATGATCAGCTCTTGGGCCACCCCATCACCACATGGTTAGTGGGCTGGTCAGCCTTAGTGTAGATTTCTTAGTGCACTTTTGAAGAGTAGAAACCAGGTGAAAGTATGAGAGAACCAAACTGGAGAACCAATTGTGTTTCAAATCTTTTGGGAGATTTCAAGAACGTTCATGCTACTTCGGGGAGAGTTAGCTACTTTTATGTGCTGGCAAGTATCCACTTCCTCCAGGGAGGAGGGGTAGATGTTCATGGTTGTACGCAGTTCTCACTAGCTTCTGCATAACCAGTAAAACACATGCAACATCAGGGGAGACTACAGCAGTCATGTGAACACACATGTGACCAACATGGGGATGCACTTGCAAAAAGTTTGAGAAATGTCGTGGTTCAATATTGAGAGTGGTGTACAACAGTGGGACAGAAAAAACACTGAGCAGGAACATGAAAAAAATATTTTTTGTGCTAAGAACAGCGTAAAAAAGAATGAAACAATTTAATAGAGAGAGGAGGAAAGAGCTAGAAATCATGCTCAGAGGAAATGAAATATAAAAGCATACAAAATGGATGAGATAGAATGAGCAGCTCTTTCTCTTCTCTCGCTTCTCCAGCTGTCAAACCCTTTTTTTGCATCTCTTCCTGACACATACAAAAATCACTGCCTGTGATCCTTTCTCCCCTCAGGACAAGAGCCTAGCTTTTGTCCATGAAAATCTGATTGCTCTCTAAACCTTTTTCTTTCGTTATTGAACAAATAATGTCTTGAACTATTAAATGTCTGTAAAACCTTTCCAGAGTCTCTCTCTCTCGGGCATCTTCATGTTTCAGAAAGACACTTCTTGTGTGCATACAAATTCATTTAACACACTGTCAGACCTAAGGCTATGGGATGTTTTTGTTTGGCTGTTACCATCGCACCTGACACAGTGAAGACCTAATTTGGACCTTGATCCATTTACTGTTCAGAAAACTTATATCAGACCAGCATTTCTGCTGCGGTAATGGTTTCCTCCCTGTTTATAAATTCATTGAAATTTTCTGTCTCACTGGGGACCACTGGAGACAGAGGTTCCAGAGATACATCCCTTCTAAAAAAAAAAAGACAATTCATAAAATCAAAGTTATAAAAGCCTTGCACACTGAAATAATTTTTCTAATCACTTCCAGCCTACTCTCAGACCCCTAGTATTTATATTAGCTAATGAAAGTTAGCCATTAGCTCTTTGGGGAGGCAATATTTTCGGGAAAACATTATTGACTTCTTACATCTTCAATCTACTGACTTGCTCCTGTTCAAGTTGTGAGCCAAAGAAACAAAATGCACATGTGAACAGGGGTCTGTAGTTTAGGGGTCCAAGAGAAGGAAGCAGAGGACAGTGGACAGAGTAGAATTCAGAAAGTAGGGTCTATATCCAGGGAAAGGGGGTTTAGGGGAAAAAGGATAAAAGAAAATGTTTGTATGAGACAACGCAAAAATGAGATAAATGATTATTGAACATAGATGGCAAAGCCATAAATTATCATTATGATAATCTCATCTGACCTCTTAAATAACAGAGGTTACGGGATTTACCAGAATTAATTCCAGCAGAATTAAAAGAGTTTGCTAAGAAAGATATGCCAAGTCTTAATTGAAATTTCCAGGGAAAACCAACCACAATTTCATCAAGGTACTCACTAGTTAATTATCTTCACTGTTAAAAATTGGAGCCTTATTCTATCACTCTAAATTTGTCTTGCTTCAGCTTCCAGCCATTGAATTTTGTTACACTTTTGTCTACTATATTACAGAACCCTTGATCAAAGTTTTGTTTGCCAGGAGATACTTCCAGTATGCGAGACAGTCACTCACCCACACACGCAAACACGTACGCCACCCCCCTTAAATTTATCCCTTTTATCTCTTTGATAAGCTGATTAAAACCCTCAAGGGGGCCTGTTTCCAAATCTTTTAATCATTCTCCTAGATTTTCTACAAAATTTCTCCAATTTCAAGTACCACCAAGAGCACTGCATTCCAGTAGTGTTTGCACCTATACCAAGATAATATTGCACCCTAATTTTACACAAGATTTCCCTCTTTATACTTCTGACTCTCTCTTTTGGGAGCTCACATTTGGCTTGTTATCCACCATGAACATTCAACTTCATTTCAAAGTTGTTGTTTGCCAGGATAAAATTTCCCAGCTTGTCAGCACAGGCTGCAAGTCTTTGCCTTTAACTGCATTAAAGTAGTACACAGAAAAATCAAGATTGCACTCACATTTTAGGAGTCTGCAAGAGGATAGTTAAGCACATGCTCCATTCTTAACACTGCCTTCATAATTTTATCTTTCTTATTTCCTCATTTTTTCCTATAAGACCTTTCCCCACTGCATCTGGAGAAAATCAATGGAAAAAATCTTTCCTGAACTGGAAAAAAACACCAGCAAACAAGAATAGCATGCATTTACTTCATCCCCATTACAAGGCCTCTTTTCATTATTCTTATCTTTATGAAAAAATGCCATTGTGCTGGGTTTTACCTATTTCCATTTAATGGGTAGAAAACTGAAATGTGGCATAGATATTACAGTCACATGCCTGGAAAATAGGGGTAGAGCCAATGTCAGGTTCGGGGCCAAATAAGGCCCCAGAGATTTTTCCACCACAATCTTTAGTTCTTAAGTCCTACTCAAGAACACTTTTCCACCTTCTCCTCTTTGAAGGCCTATTTTGCTATCATGGCTCCAAGAAGGATCAAATCAAGGAATTATTTTCTAACTAAGCAGAATGCTTAGTATCATATACAATATCATTGTATATTTGAATCTGCTATACTTTTTTAGGCTGAAAATCTCGTGTGCAAAAGGAGATGAATTTTATACACAGGCTAAAATGTTAGTGTTAATTCAATCAATATTTTAACAGACTAACAGCACGGCTTAATAGAGAAAAGTCTAATAATACCATTTAAATTGCTATTTAAAAAAAAAAAAAAATAAGAAACCCTTTCCTAGTATTTACTTTTTTTGTGGTGTGGTGTTCACCCTTCCTGTGTCCCTTTTTAACCTGAGGCTGATGGTTTCAGTCTTCCTAGAAAAGGGGGGGGCGGGGAGTAGGAGGGGACAGCAACAAGCACACTGAGGGCTTTGCTGGGAGCAGTATGATGATCATGATGGACATTTGTTCTCTCTGTTCTTCCACTTGGGACTAACTTTTCTGTGTTTCTTATCTCACAACCCCTGTTTTACTCTCAGGGGCTCTCATCTAAAGCCAGAGAGTGGCACAGTGGCCTCCCCCAGCCCCAGCTCCTCACCAGGGCTGCTGTTTGCCACCTGAGGAGTCCCTGCCTCGGCCAGGATGGTGCCATACTGGGGATCCCAGGGCAAAGCTGAAGAAAGGCAGCCCATAGGCACTGCTCATCTCAGCAACTGCCAAACCAGGCTGAACCCAGCTGTGAGCCTGGATGAGCCCTGAGACCCTGCACTGCCAGGGCAGCTAAAGGTTCACAGCTTTTTACTAGTCATGGCAAAAATCGTATTTACTGGGCTACAATTGCTTGCTGTCTCCTGAGAGCAGAGATGGTGTCTTCTCTGTTTAGATTATGCTTGACACTTCTCTAGATATTACCACAATCTCGGTAAATAATAATCAGTGGATAACATATATGTTCTCCAAAGAAATGCCTACGATGCTGAGAGTGAAAGAAAAGGAAATAAATACTAATTAATTTGACACTAAAAGAAGTAGCATATAGCACTCAAAAATGTGTGCTAAGAAAGCCATAGGATCCCCTCACAAAAGATATTTGGGAGAGAACGTTTTCCATAGGAAGAGCTATAGACTAATACATGTGTCTTATTTCTGACTTACATTATCACCAATAAGAAAGCACTTTGTTCTTGCTCCCCTTTTCCGGACTGACATTAAGCCTACAGTTCGCCTCTCCAAGCCACCAGTCCTAGTAAAGTCATGCCACAATAAGTCAGATGCAACACAAGCTGTTGTGTAAAAGTGGTCTGGCTGCACAATTTACATGCGATTGCTATTTGGTGGTAAAAAATTGATTTAGCCTGAAGCTATTTTTAGCCAATTCCATGTCATGATATGTCTTTGAGATTTTTGCCAAATTCTTCCTATTGCTATGCCTGCTTAAAACTCATGAAAAGACAGAGGCCTTGGCAAAGCTGGCATGAAAAATAAGTGCAACATTATCTGTTTACATTTCATTTATATTTCTTTACTTAATCATACCTTTTCTATCCAGAGTACAACTTTTATTGTGTAGTAGGCCTCAGTACATACCCAGGGTTTTTTTGTGGAAATAAAATGTGTGCAAGTCTGTACACACAAATGCAGAAGCTCAGCACTTACATAATTTCAGTTCAGTAACACACAAAACTCTCTGATCATTAAGTATGTAAACAATGAAATGCCTTAACAAGGATGTATAAACTCAGGTATTAGCATAATCATTAACTTAAATGCCTGTGTTACTGTACACTTCAAAACAGAAATGTTATTGGCACTTTTTCTGAAAGTTAGACAGTAGTATTGCAGAAATATAGCTGAGAGGAGACCCAGTAAACTTCAGTTAAGTAAGGCAGCTTAAACTTGTGGAGTGAAACATCAGAAATCAAACATCATGTAAACATAGTATCCCATCCCAATTTCTCAGGACGACGACCCAGGTTCGCCGGTTCCCAGGTCAGGGTTAAGGTGAAACGACACCGGGGATCCTCTAACTCACAAAACTCAACTTTTAGTCACTCACCACAGGAGTTGGCAGGAAACCCCCTCAGTGAACCGCGTCAGGCGCGCTAACCGCAGGCCACCGAGCAGGCCCCGCGAGCCCTGCTTATCTGGGGACCAGCTGAGGGGAGAAGCTCCGGAGGGAGATCCCTCCCGCCCCGCCGTGTCAGGAGGTTCAGAGCGGAGCCCCCCGCGCTCCAGACTCCTCCTCAGAGAGGAGCCCAGGGGCGGCTGGACCCGCTCCCCGTCCCAGGCTCAGTCGGTGGCTTTATGTCTTAAAGGGAGGAAAAGGGAAAGAGAAAGATCTCACGGGTGCCGGGTCCAGCGTTGAGGGGCCCAGTCAGCCGAGGGGCCCACTTCTGGTGGGCACGAGCACCTGGGGCTTCATTTCATGCCCTTTTATCATCCTTGCCCCTCCTTCGGGTGGGCACTCGAACCCATTAGGCTGATTTCCTTTGGGAAATGGCTGAGAGGGCTTGGGGATTGTTTGCGGAGTCACGGCCCCTTCCCTGCAGACCGATCTCTGCCCTCGTAGGGTGAGCTGCCCCTCTCAGCCCATTGGAGCAGCGTTATCGGAACCAGGAGCTGTGCGCCTTCCACAGCGCCCTCCGGCACGGCCTCCCTCCCACTCCTGCTGCCGGATCGATGGGTGCCCATCGATGGGTGCCGATGGACGGGTGCTGATCGATGGGTACTTTCCACCTGAGGTTCCTTGCTGGGCGGGGTTCCTTGTTATGCAGAGTTCGTCCTTAGGCAGAACTTCTCCGCCACAATGTTTGAGGCATTAACTCTTTCAGTCTCTCGCACATAGTAAAACCAACAGCCTTAAATTTACTTGATTAGGTGATGAACACTTTGGCTATCAAGATTTCCAGAATATTGGTAACTTGTTTTGAAGAAGAAGATAATTTGGTTGTTAAAAGTCAAACTTTCTATAATGTAATACTTTTTGATGTGTATGTTTAGTTTGTAAAAAAATATTTTAGACAAGCTGGCTGTTTCCATTTGAAGGAGGACACGTGTCCCAAAATCCATGTACTATTCCCACTGTATTTGTTGATCCAGTAAAAGATGCTCTCCCTTTCTGCAGAGCTCACCTTGCTTATGTCCTTAAAGTGCCTCGGCTATAATAAAACTAGCATTAAATTCCAATGGATACTTTCACTGTTCCTGTTGGTATCCTCATATTTTTTTTCTTCTAAAGAAAAGGGTAAAGAACTTCTAATTCTGAACTGAGAACTCCAGGCAGCCAATGCAACATACTAACTGGGAAAATACATTGAGCTGGTTCAGGGGGAACACAAAACACAGAAGCATACTTGAACCTGTTTCTCCTCGTGCTCAGCAAACTGAGTGTAGTCTGTGATTAATTTCAGCTAATGCAAATTTATCGCCAGCTATACACCTAATTCTCTCTGTGGTGGGTTAGCCCAACCCCTGTATAGAGGAATTAGGAGGACAGGGTTCTTCCTTCAGAGCCTGCCGAAGCAGTGGCCCATTCCAGAGAAGTTAGTTCAGTAAGTGATACAAAGGAGATTATGTCTCTGTATCTAGTCATGATGAGGTTTACCTGAGGACTGAGAGACTTAAGATGCTGGTCCTCACTCCCAGGAATGCTTGTAGATTTTATCCCGTATCTATTTATTATACCTAGCAAAATAGTCTTGAAAGCACTAGTACATTCCCCATTTGTCAGATGAATTTTTTAACCACTGAATAAAAGAAAGATGCTTTTCCTGTGTTCCAGTTTCTCCTCTCAGTGCCTTCTAGCAGAACCAACTAGAGCAGGAAATAGCTAACTAATAGGACCGTTATTAGCCACAAAAATTACATCTAGGCTGTTTTCTGGTAACTTTTTATGCAGCTGTAAACAAGCCTTAATTTTTGGCATTTGCAATGATTCTGTTCACAAAATAAAACTTTGAATTTGATACTTTACAGTTCTCAAAGTGTAAGATTTCACCCTGAAGATCTTAAATAGCTCACATCTTAGAAACTACTTTTTTTTCCTTATGTCTGTTACAACAGCCAATCTTGTCCAAGGCAACTCTGCTACCATTCACAGACATCACAAAAGAACTGGAGGAAATGTCTTTTCTGTACGGGGTCACAAATTTCCTAAGCCACAAGTTCTCTGACTTTCAGACACAGCAGCATCGTTGAGAGCAGAGAGCAACTAATACATCTCCTTCACTGTAACTTCTATTTGCATGTGCTATCTCCCCTTCTACTTGTGATTATGCGACGTCTTTCTGGCAACTGCAGCGAGGGAAACAAATATAAAAGTATTTGTGTATTTTTAGTTGTCTAGAATGCAATGATTGTGCTGTCACTTTTTCTCCGCATTTTATCTCCCACGCCCATCTGTTCTGTTCCTCTGTTGCATCCCCTACATGCTTCTTTGCTACCTGATTCTCTCACCACCTTTTCCCTTCAATGAACCAGCAGCAAGCAGGAGAGACTGCCGTCTGACCTGGGAATTCTCCACCGACCACTATCAAACAGTGTGCAGGCCACAACCTAAGGACTGCAGCTCTCTTCTTACTTATCCCCCGGGTTATTTCAGAGTTTACTGATTTGAACTTACAGGTTTCAGCAGACTTTTAATTTACCTCCAGACAGATATCCTAGCTTTCTAAACCTGGGGCATTTATGCTGAAAATCTGTTAATAGTTTACGTCTACTTCAGGCATCCATGAACAGCTTCAAAGGAGAAGGGCTCATGCCTCACTTTGATAGGAGATTCCAGACCAGAGGAAAGTACTACTGTTAATGTGTCGTGGTTTTCCTTCTTCTTCTATGTTGTCCATGAATTTTAATTGGACTCCTAAACCAAGGCTATTAAACCAGTTGCTCTGAGAATACCTGACTTTCAGGTATCCTTATTCCTTAGATATTAGTCTCAACCTATTCCATATTTCCATAACTCTTATTAGTTTACACATGTATATGATCACCTTGAGTATCCAAAACAACCTGTCATAAATGAGTGCTCAAATGAAGAGCTCCCTTCTGTCCCCCGTAAGCATGCCAAAACTGCAACTATTGTTATATGAAATTCATTTTTCTTTACTGTTGAAGTCACTTTGAGTTTTTTATTATTATTTTTGTTGCTCTTGAACAATTTCTAGTACCGTGGATATAGGCATAAACTGTATTTATTGCTATCTCTTTATTGATATCTCAGTGTTTTGTTTTCTCTGTCAGATAAATGAATCATCTTTCCAATGAGATTAAATCTGTCTACAATTATAGTAAGCATTTGTTTGAAATGTTTTTTCCAAAAAAGCTCAGGCACTTTAAAATTTGTTGTTTAACATCTTGGTTGGTAAAATTTAAAAGAAAGTTTAGCTCTAGCTAAATAAATTCAGACATCTTTTCAGTCTGTATTCTCATAGGTGTAAGGATTTCAGTTCCACCATCAGATTTCCAGTGATATGCATTGAGAAACAGAATTCAAAATTTTTGTTTTCATTTTCATCAAAGGAGATGCACAAACTGGAGGGACGTCAGCATATCATCAGGTGTTCTGTGAACAAAGTACTATTCTGTTTGTGCTTGATGCATGTTCTTTTCCCCTATCTTATCTTCTTCAACCAACAAAAAAAAAAATAAAATATTGACTCTTTACACTCCTTCAGTTTTGAGTTATGTTGGAGTAGCAATATACTGGTGATGTGTACTTGGACAATAATTGGAGATTTGATTGTGACAATCACTCAAACACTGTCTGTGCCTCAGACAAAAATTTCGTTAGTAATTTCTAATGATTAGATTTAATGGTCTGGGTATTGAAATGACAGCACCAAATATTTCAGGCAAGAAGATGGGAAAGGAGGGTGGAAAGATGACCTTATTCGTGCAGAAAGAGCAACAGCAGATATTACTGGCTCATTTCTCTTTCTGCTGATAAGCAACATAAGTGAGAAACACGCCTCAGACTCTTTACCTAGTTTAGGTGTGTGCACAAATGTGTTTATATGTTGCTGCATACACATGTACTTACATAAGTTGTTGTAGCAAAAAAAGTCATTCCAATTAAATCTGTCCATTTCTTTCCATATTATCTGTGTTTCCGGTAGAAGATCCTCAGAATATTTTTGTGTGGCTAATTTGAAAGACTGTTTTACTCTTTCACACTGAGTTACCCATGCAGTGTGGCATATGCTAACCTTTCCCTCTTGAGGCCTGATGCTACTGTTTTGGCATAGATAAGGGAAAAACACGTTTTACTAATCCTGCAGAGACCTCTGCACATAGAAGCACTTTCATGATAGGCGAGGCATACAACAGCTTCTTCAAAGTAGTACTGCTAATTTGGTTTCTATTGGAGAAAGGTCTTTCTTGAATCTAGAGAACTCTGTTTTGAAGAATGAGCTAGCATATAACTGTTCTGCCATGGCTTCACCCTCTCTTGATTTTCTTTTCTTTTTTTTTTTCAAAGGACACAAGCAAATTCATCTTACTATCACCATTCATCCATTATACTGCATTGACCACTTTCACCTTATTAAAATGGAAGTATTATTTTCCTGGGTGTGTAAGCAAAGGACTGTGTCCTTAAAAAATAATAATAATTAAAACAAAAAAGATACAGTGTTAATTTAATACACTGAAAGGACAATAAGAACAATAAAAGAGTTACAGAGCTTCAGCTGAAATGATGAGTTTCTCCTTTAACCTTGTGTGTCTTCACAGATAATAGGTTTTTAAGAACTCCAGTTTTTCAGTTATAGTTCCTAGGAATTTGTCCAGCAGGCCACAATGTTCAAGGCTACACTTAGCTGGAGTAAATATATCAAAGAAAAAGCAATACACTTTAAAAAGATGTATTATGTGCAGTATGTAACAGGAAAATGGTTTGCCTTTGAAAAGACATTCCAGGTTCTACCTACAACTGTTTATGTGAGTGTACTTGCAAGTGAGCCAACAGGCTGAAAGTCCAAAGGACCTGAGTTTTTTGAAGGGGTTCATCTACCAAGGGGAGAACATGATTAGCTTCAGAACTGACCACACAGTTTCACAGATTTCTGTAAAACTGTGCAATGCACAAATTAGTAGCCAAGTGTACAGCAGAATGGCAGGTGGCTCTACCCACTTCAGCAAAATTAGGGGTTGCATTGAAAAGTCTTTGAAAATTTGCTCATGTAGTTTTAATGGAATGTGTTTACTTGTTTGGTTTTGCAATAAGCTGAAGCTGTAAGAAAGAAAAAATTATGTGGAATATTTTTTCCTACATTTCAGGTTTGTATTTTAGCAAGAGATAAGAATATGTGTATGTTTGCTTCACTGTATTTAATGTTTTAGTCCAGCTCTGGTTTGGCTGGCCTTGGGGAATAAGAAATAGGATCTGCTTTTGACAGAATAAGATTAGTGTGTTCTTTTGTTGTGCTCTGTGTGCTTGCATATTTAAACTTGAAACCTAAGTGACTGACAAAGTGAAAGGAATCTAAGATCCAGTGACAAAAAAAAATATTTAAAGCAGAAATTAGTAGCACAAGGCAGTTTTTAAAATATGCTTTGGAAACTAGAAGAAAAAGATCCAATTCCTTTGGCTATCATTCACTTATATTTTCCCCAGCAACTTGGCAACACAGAGTATTTGCTTATTTAGTAGCGGTGGTCTTTGAAATTTACTTTGATCAGCTTTCTGAAACAGTTTTATAGAGAGAGTTGTAAACTAAATTAGTGGTAGAACAGAAATTAGGAAAATGGGAATAGAACAGTTTTTAACGGATCTTCAGGCTATCAAAATCATAGAGAGCTGTATGTTACTCTGCTTGTTAAAAAATCTATTAGTCCTATTGATTTTGGTCTGGATGACTCAACCATATCACTGGATTGACTTTATTAAGTAATTTTCTTATGAATTCAGTGTCCCCTTTTAAGGCCATTATGATGAAGTTTACCAGAGGATCCTTGTAATTAAGGAATGCACTTTTCCTAGGCACTACAGTTAGCAATTTCTTGTTCTACTCAAAGCAGTTTTCATGAGTATTCATAGCCTCACAGAGTGGACAAAGACCATTTTACATCTAGTAATTTCTCTTAAAGTTGATTTGGGAAGTCAGGATTATGACCCATGCCAAGGGAGAATCCTCAAATATGTATTAAACCCACTTTTGCATTGGCTCTGAAGGCGCAAGTGTCATAAAAGAGGTTCCTGTAAAAGGGTTGGGCTACTGGGGGGAATGGGACATCAATTATAAAGAGAGAATTGCTTTCTGCTAGTAATATATATGTATATTTGTGTGATATGAGGGACACTTTTACATATGTGTGTGAGGATATATACAATCTCACTGGAAAAGCAAATTCTATGGGGAATGCTTCATGGGGCATATAAAGCCATGTAAAGATGAGTTTTGAATAAATCTGAACCTGCTTGAATCCTGCGCTCAGCAGAGAGCTGGGGCAGATAGCCGGAGCTCGCCGTTACCCGCCAGGACTGGAACCACCTCCGGAAGAGAGAGCTCGTCTAATGCAAAGCGTTCCTCCTCACCCTTCCCAGGACAACGCAAATATGTCTGACCTAAAAGTAGGCTTCATTCTATTTTATCTAAAGCGTTACACCAGAGGAAACTTTGCTTACTGTACTTGCTCACTTCAGAAACCTATGAGATGTATCACCACAACTTAAACTCCAGGTTAAGTGGTCAATCTTTGGATTGTGCCTGACATGTAAAAGACTTATTAAAGGAACAGGGACATGAAGCAAGAGAAGATGGCTGAAGTGTGTGACACTGACACAGCTGTGTGATAGATGCATCTAGAATCCCAAGTGTGGAAAATCTACCATGGCAGATAACTACAGCAAGTTGCAAATAGCAACAATTTTCTGCTTTGTGATAAACTTAAAGGAGACTGGAGAGAGTTGTTTCAGGTCTTTTTGTTAAGGTAATGAATGCCAACACAAAATTTAAAATGGGATGAGCCTGTATATTAGGTTCAGGAATGGCTACATATCAGGGATGTAGGATTGTATTTTTTGCCCGGTTCCTTACGGAACTGAGACTTCTGTGATCCTACACTGAGTACATACGTTTATGTGAGTCCTTGTAGAAGATTTTAAACTACTTAGCCAGATTCACCCACTTTTTGGCAGAGGGGTAGATATGTCACAGATAACTTACTTCTACCAATAGTGTAGATATTGACAGCTAGCATAGTAGAAAGGGTCTCTAGGTGCCCATATTAAGGAAAAGATAAAGTGTGAATTCAACCCTGATTAGATTTGCACTTGAGAGAGATGTTATAACTGCATCTAAGTGAGATAAAACTTCTTTTGGCATTTACTTCTTGTTAGACAAAACCAAACCCCACTCCAGTACAGATATCCACAGAAAACCACTCTATTGTATTACACTCCTCATTGATAAATTTGCATTGCTCTGAGAAGTAAATCAGTTTCACTGCCTTCCATCCTTGCAAAAATAGGAACTGAAATGTAAAATTTTCCTACCACGCAGCAGAGAAAGAAGTAGAAATTACATCTCTCATACTGTAGATGAGCAACATGCCTGTTAGACTGAGTTGGCAGCCATGCCTTAGGTCTTCATAGAAATCCTGGGTAGGATTAAAATAAGAGTTTAAGCAGTCAGGTTTGCCTAACTATATGCTAGCTATATGCAATGAGCGTATGCTTGAGGCATGGTCACAGAAATAAGATGGCTGAATTGGTAGACAGTCAGCCTTTGTTGTATCTGAAATTGGAGGATGACATCCTTGTGTGGCAGACCAAAGCCATTGATCTTGGTCTTCCAGACATGAAAATTCCCAGAGCCCCCAGGTCTTGGGAGTGGCATTAGGACAAAACAATGCTGCAGCAGTCCTTCTCCAGTCAAACAAACAGTGGATTTATCTCTGGAGATTGAAAGAGAATTTGTTCATGGTTTTTGCTTTTTTTCCCACTTTGTGCTGTGAATTCTAAACAGAAACATGAGTAGAGAAGTACCTTACTCTTTAGTTTCTCACTTACAGTTTCACACTTGGAAGATACTATGACAAGTTTGTACTTTGGCATGAAAGTGTCAGGCTCACAAAATTTACTATAAATATCTAGTAAATATATTTGGTAAAAACTGTTTGCTGTAAATGCACAAAGGGGGGGAAAAAATGACAGAAAGTCTTCTATGATTTTAGGAGTTTATTTTCCTGCTATTCTCACAGGCATGCATTTGAAAGTTCAAACTGCCACTGAATGTAGCCAAACTGTCAATGCATGTGTCTAACATTACACAGCTCAAACTTGATGCTCTCGGGTACCTTGGGGCTCTAATTATATACTGACCTAAATTTTTTAAAAGTAATTTTAGATGTTCCTCTTGGGATGCACAATTTGAGCCTGTTTAAAGAGACCAAATCTTTATAGGTTCAAAATGCCTTCTGTATGTAATTATCTGGACCTTTTTAAGAAAATTAAAATTAGGAGGATTAAGGACTTCCTCAGGCCTGGCATTCTGAAATTTGTACTGGCTGGAAGTCATCTCTAATTTCTTATAGATGTCATCTGGGGCAAAGTGCTAGAGGAAGTATGGCACCAAAGGCAGTAATTGGGCTGAACTGCTAAAGGCAAGAAAGCAACTATGATTGCAAGGTGCTGAGAGTGACCTAAACCAGGAGGGATACACTACTTTATAATATTTCCAACTGAAGGAATTTTACACATCTGGGTAGGGGCAAGGAATCCAACAAACCCCAAAATAATACTGATTCAATATCTTACAAAACCTGTAAACTCAAAACCAATTCCTTCATTTGGGGTTTTCATTCCCTGTGAAAACTGTAGCTATACTTATTGCTTCCTACATTTAGTGCATGTCAAATTTTAGTAAAAGCTGTGTTTTCCCAAAAATGTATTTTTCTCTGTTTGAATTGCACAGAAGAAATTTGAAGTACAACTTAAAACCAACCAAACAAAGCACCTTTAGCCTGAAAATTACAGAGACTTACTAACATAACTTGGGGAAAAAAAAAAAAAGAGTAACTGAGGAAGAGAGTAGTTACAATGAAAACTGAATATCAGACAGTCAGTCTATGCTTCTTTAATACTCACCCATTTTTTTCTTATTACTCCATTAAAAAAAAAAAGAGGTATTTTATCAGTCACTTGGCATTGCCCTATTCAGCAGATAAATTGAATTGTGCATGTTAGCCAGTATTATTTGTTCAAATACATATCTTCACTATGTTATTTGATCTTGGTATAATGTAATCACTTTTGATTACAGATATTGCTATCATCTGTTATGCTTGTAATTTATTAATCACCGTTTAATTCATTTTCTATTGTAATACATCAGCTGCTATCATGTGATACCTTGTAGTGCCATTTTCTATTAACCGGATTTGGTGTTATGAGCTGAAATTTATCCTTTAAGGATCCCACCATTTGAAGTTATCTCTAAAGAGCTTTAGTTCTCTACAGAGTTGTGCTACAGATAATTCAATCTGCTCTACTTCATGTTTGCGATATTAATTATTGCTTATGAAAGATTTTTTAATTCACTTTGCTTATAGCAGTTTTGCTGTCAGCGATGGTCCTCTTAATGATTTTAGTACAGATTGGGTCCTCATCCAGCTTACACGTATTCACAGGAATTACTGTAGCCAGGCCAAACTGTCTCAGTCAGCTTAAAGGAACTCAATAAAGTTGTATTTACTGTCAGAAGTGTTTGTGAGATCTGAGATTCAGCAAGTATTAACATTAATTAAAAACACTATTAAGAATCTATATTGTTTTCTCCTTTTCTCCTTCATGTTTTTAATTTTGGGGGTTGTTTTTTAACACAAATCCTCCATATTACCATATTGTGCTTTTATTTAATAAGATTAGTATTCATCTGGTTATATTTCACAGATACCTCTGGCTCCCTCACAAACACACAGCTGGGGTTTTCTTTGTGTATGGCTATATCCTGTACACACTCAGTGTTTCTGGTCCATGGAATAGGATCTTTCCATTCATTCTTAACTGTGCCTTTCCACATAGAAAATGCCTGTGAGTGGCTATTTCATATTTCTCTTTTGGTCTTTTTTGGAAAGAAACCTTTGGATGCTGTATTTGACAATTTCCCCTTGTACTTAGATCAGAGAATAGATCATAGAATGGTTTGGAGTGGAAGAGACCTTGAAGGTCATCTAGTTCCAACTCCCCCTGTACTTATTTGAAGACTGGACACCAGTATATAGGTAATTCTTAATGATACCATTGAAAGATGCATTTCCTACTAGAAAAGAGGATTTGGTCAAAAGAACTGTAGGACAGGATGTTACCCAGAGAATTCTGCCTAAGTGCCTATTTTATATTGTCTATTATTCAAAAAGGAGAAGCAGGATATTTCCCTGATATACAGTAATAAACAGTAGTTGTCTCTATATCCTGATAATACTTGTCTTCAGTAATACTAGAGCATTAGAAACAGAGGAAATATACATTACTTTGTGGAAAACAATATATTTGTAAACTGAACTCTGAAGTTGTATGAGCGAAAGAAAAGAATAGGGTTTTTTCCAAAGTTGTTTTCTGGAGAGCTTATTTGGGCTCTATGTACTTTAGGTATTTATAACAAGGAGCCTTATATCACAGATATACACACCAGAATGAACTCTTATGTCCTTTGATATTACACAGTGTTATATGACCACTCACATGACCATACCGATGCAGGACTGCAAACTAAACTTCTCATTATAATATAATATTTATTATTCAGTGTAATATGATCACTGAAATGTCAGTTTCCTTAACTGTATGTATGCACCAAATTAAATTTCATTAAACTATGTACACAGCAGGAAATAGCTTACAATGTAGTTCAATCAATTAATAGATTTAAAATAATTAATTTCTTTGGGGAAAAAAAATGATACTTTGGTCAGTTCTGAAACATGCATATTTTAAAGCATGTACTTACATCCTTTGAAGCCAGCACAATATCTGCTTTGGTACTGCCCTCAAAATGTACAGTGAAGCATAGTCTTTTGCTGACTCAAGCTCAGCTGATATAGAATAACAATCCTGATCTACTCAAACAGAAAGCTTGTTGAACTAATTATTTTTTTACTAAATTTTGATTAAACCTCAATAAATACTGCACATTTCTAGATATAATTCAGAAGAGTGATTTGGGTTTTACAGTTCTAAAAATTGGTAACTGGTGGAATAATTTTGCTACAAATTATTAATGTATGTATCATTTATCAGTATTATATATTTATATTCCAGCAATAGTATGCTTGTGTTTATTTACTTATAAACTTACAACATGTAGCTATAGGATGTTGTTATCTGAACACTTTAGTATGTCGGCTTCCTGGCAAGGGACATTTTTAAAAATTCACAGATCTTCTCATATCATCACTTTAGACAAACTAAAATGCTTGGAAACTATTAAACTTAATTCTTTGTCTATGGAATACTTTATTTTTACTGATAAGCTATCTAAAAGCAAATCCATTATTCCACACATGTAGTAGACTATAAATTTCCAAAGCATATGCAAAACTTCAAGGTAATGTGTTTCCAATACTTGTGCTTATTCTCCCATTCATAGCTATGCATAATTCCCAAGGACAATAAAGGGTCCTGAATATGTGTTTACCAAAGGGATATAAAGAAATGCCCAACTACTGTACTGAGCCTTAAGAAACAGTGATGTCTTAAATCATCTGCTACTGAAAAACTTAACACACAAATTCAATTTCAGCAAGTGGACACAAAACATGGGATTTTCATTTATAGCATGGCTACTTTACACAATTCTGAAAAAGCACTACAAGTAAGCAAACATGTTATATAACTCCTTAATTTCTCAAGCAGACTGAAATGGTTTAAATATAAATGATAATTACACTGACAGTTTTACAGAGCTATAAATCCGCATACAAATATTCATACTTCAGTATCTTTTAGATCTTACCAGGCAGGTTTCAAGCCCTGCACTTGGGGTACTCTGGGGAGCTGAGCTGAATGCCAAGAAACCGTAACAAAACATTAAGTGCCAAAAGAACGATCAACAGATGTACAGCTAGTATAGCAAGAATTTGATCTTCTGTCCTCTACTGTTAATTCCCAGGGTGTTTTTTCTTTCTACCTGTTTCTTTCTACCTTAACACCTACCTGTTAAGTTTAGCATAGATTTACTCCAGAATTTTATTATATTTAAACCAGTGGTGGCTGCTGTTATGATTAAAGTAGTATACTGTACTGTAGTAATCACAGCCCAGTGATAAATACAGAGTATGTCAGCGTGCCCATCTTCTGCTCCTTACTTGAGTGGAAAAGGACATGGGGATGAGGTAAGTAGGCATTCATCTGGTTTTGGTATAATTCTTTAACATTTCAGGAAGCTAAGAAATCAGGACTTCCTATGATCTACAGTTTGAGGCTGGTGCCAAGACTTGTTGGCCAAGAAAAGTGCTTTGAATACAGAAAAAGATTTAAATAATCAGTAACTGCAACGTATTCTTTCTTACTGTATTAATAATTTGGTTTAAGCCACGGAAGCATGTGTTTTACAACAATCTCAGACACAGAGAAAAAAAAATTACTACATTAGAGACCTTCTTTTTAGTTGGGCCACATGCTGATCTGTCCACTGGCTGTGAACAGAGTAAATATTATGAGCCAGTTTGGGCTCAGAAAGCAGAGAACCATTATTCTAGCTCTCCATTCCCAAGACCAGTGCTGACAAGGTATGTTTCATTCATGAAACTACCAGTCTGCCAGCCTTGCGCTGCCCCTGTGTCTCCTCCTCCTCTTCCAGCAGAGCTCAGCTGGAGTCAGATGAAGCTGAGAAAGTGGAATCAGCCATTTGGAGTAGAGGAACTGGAAAGAAGGTGAAAGGGATGAGGTTCAACCACAAAATGGTAGAAAAATACAAAGCTACAATGTCTTACCATGAAGGGCAGGACTTGTCCACATGGGACACTTTTTTTTAAATAAACTTCCAATGAACTTTTAAAGCTGATCAGTTAACAGAAGGAAATTGATGCAAATATCCTTGTTCAAAATCACAGATGTTTAATGAAATTTAGTTTTATTTACTTAACGGCTGAACTTACACACTTATGAATTGGTATCTTCTGTTCCCCAAACTTGCCTGTCTGTGGCTTCAGTGATAAGCACATTTTATATTGACTATGGCCCTTGCCTCTATTAGTAGGTCTTTGTTACAAGTGCCAGCCCACAGCCAGAGCTCATGGGGATCTTTTTCTGGGATGGGAATCAAAATGGGTTGCTCTTCCTATAAACAGAGCACTATTATACACTTGCAGTCTGAAATACACTCTTGATCAAGGACCAAAATCCTTTAGGAAAGACCTGTGCAGGTACATGAAGGAACGTAGCTCCTCTAAAGGCTACAGTAAATCTGATAACAAAATGACTGCAGACTCTTCTCCCAGATACCATTCTTCATCCTTTATAGGAGTAATAAACATAATTACACAGGTCCCTAGCTAAATACATTATGAAAGTATTATGAAAAAGTAATTCAGCTAAGTCAACAGAGTTCACCTGAGGGAAGTAAAGTTCATCTTCTCGAAGAAACCAAATATTCATGAATACATTTAGTTTTCAAAAGTCTTGACAATCCAAATAGGTTTAATAATTAAATAAACTGTGTAACATGTCCCAGTAATATCTCTAACCTTTTATTATTAAGCTAGAGTTTGGGATTTATGATGTCTTTCTTAATCATCCCTCTGGGATCATACTTGCCACACTGTAGGTTATGCATAAATAAAGTCTTTTATTTATTTTTATATGTCTGCTATTTCTTTCCTTATAAAAAAACTCTAAATCTACAATTGTTCTCCTCACCTGACAAAGAAAACCGAAATACATATTTAACTGAAATACATATTTAACTTACCAAAAACATCTAACATTTTTAACAAAGCTTTCAACATCTGTGGAGTGTTGGAAGACGGGACGACAAGACCTGAACAAGTTGTTTTGGGCAAGGCAGTCTGACACTCCTTAAATATAAGGTCTGCAACCAATGTTTCCTGCTTTTCTCACTGCGTGAGACACATTCACCTCCATCTACCACAATGAAGCTAGACAGATGCATAAATCTAGTAAACCCACAGTAAGTTGTAGAAGCAATCATGCACACCCAAGAACATCTGCTGGATTTCATCTTTGCCAAGCAAGGTCCCTGCCACCCCTCGAGTCTTGGTACAGCCTAGCTCCACATTACCTCTTTAAAAAAGCTTAATTTTTCCCTGGGTGAGACTGGTGTGTACTGAACAAATGTGTGACCATAGAAAAACCTTAAAACTCAAAAAAAAATTTGTTGACCATAACATTTCTATTAACAATTAATCTACATTCTACTCATTACTGCTGTGGAGGGAAGTCCCTGAAGTCTAAAATTTTTTTTAAGGGCTTTGGCATTTAGGGTTTTTTCCAAAGCAGTAAACTGTTTCTCAGTTGTTCAGACACAGACCTTAGTGTTTACACCATAATGCAGATCCTGATAGCAGAACAGCAGTTGGCAAGATGATATCCAATTAATATTGCTCTTCCCCCCAAAAAAAGTTCATAATTCCTAGTTCTGCTGCTTCGTGTGTGTGTGCATGTGCGTGTGTGTGTGTGTCTGTGTTCAAAATTTCCTCCTATTAGCCTTTTGTTTAAAAAAAGTGCCTTCACAGATGGGGTATTTAATTGTGATTCTTTGTGATTATTAATGCAACTTTTATCAGAAAGGACGCTTCATTCAGGCAACTTAATTGTACAAGGCATATACCATACCTGGTGTATGGGTAGAAACACATATGGAAGGGAGTAAGAAAGTGAGTATGCACACAGTGACCCCCATGTTTTTGATATATAGCCCTAGCTTCTGGTAAACAGAAGTTTAGGGGCTTTCAGAGCAACAAACTGTATGTGAAACTCTCTTCTCAGTGTCCCTCCATACCCTTATCTTCCATGATCTTTCTGACCTCCTTTTGCACCTATTCTCTGGTAATGAGTTCTGGGGTTCAATGATACACAGTGTGGAATAGCACTTCTTTCTGTTTTATACCAGCTGGCTGATCTTTCATTTTCTACTCTTGCATTCTTTTCTTGTGAGAAGAAAAAGAATGAGGAGTGATTATTCACTTTTCCATATTGTTCATATTAATGAGCATATTTATGTGAATGTGCATAATGATAAATGTTAACCATGCCTTCCCATTTTTCACAAACTGAAGAATATTAATCTATTCAATCTCTCCTTTTGTAGAAGCAGCATCACTCCCAGAATCAGCGAGTTTTGTTCAGTTACAGTTTTATTGTAATTGTACTGCTTACTATATGGTTTGACTGAGTTTACTCAGTTACAGTTTTATTATATTCTGGGTGAGCGGTAGAAAAGGAGGGTAGAATCAGAATGCATGCAGTGTCAAAAATACAAACGTAGCGTGGATTAGTTCAATGACACAACTGGTTTTATTGTTGTTTTTTGTTCTTTCTTCCTTTTCTTTGTATCCCTCCATCTTACCAAAAAAGAGACAGTTTTCTTGTTCAAAAGAAAATGTCTGTTCATGTGACATACAGACTCCAATTAGGTCCTGCTCAAAAAACAGAAAAATGAGGATACACTTTTACCCCTCTTTCTCTACCTTTTCCTATGCTTACTTACCTTACAGACTTTCTCATTAAAACCAAAAGAAAAAAAAACCACCCAGAAACTAAGCAACTTTCAACTGATTCCAGGTATGTTTATCACAGTGTGAGGAACTATATTGATCCCAAGTTTTTCACAATATATTCCTTTCACTAGATTTATATGTAGGTAATGGGTGGGGAGGATAAATATTTTACTAATAGGAAAGTGAGCACCACTTTCCTTTTGCAAGTTACGTGACATCTGGTCATCTGCTATCTTTAATTAAAGAAGAAAATGAGGTTGACCTAAATAAAGTTTAAAAAAAAAAAACTTTCAGAGTTCAGCCAGTTACTTTTCCTGCCATTAACTGATCTTCCATTTCATCCTCATCAGAGGCTTTCCATACATTTATACATTACTCCTTCCCTGTTCTTTCTTGCAGAATTTTTTTAACAAAAACACCTACCACTACAACTGAACATAGCTATGGTGACTTGGGGCTCTCCTTCAGTATCGATACTCTTCTGTTCCCATAACAGAATATTCCATTTTCAGTAAGCAGAGAGCCATTTAGAGGAACTATTGCCTCTCTGATCCATGACTTTATGCCTTTGCATATGTGGCTCAGAGTATATTGGCTTTTATTGCCAGCATATCACATTACAACACATATCTAATATGTTGCTCACCAAGTCTCTTCCAATGTTAGCACTTCTGTGGATTTTTTCCCTCACATTGATTCATACTGCTCTAGCTTTAACGTATTAGTATGCCTTTTTCTGAGTAGTGGCTTGTTTTGTTATTTCCTGCCTGCATTTCTCCCTAGGGCCTTTGCATTATGCTTCTGTCCTCACTAGTATTTGTGACTCTTCCTAATTTAGTATCATTTGTGCATTTCATTAACATGCTGTTTATTCTTTCTTCCAGATTGCTAATGAAGATGTTAAATAGGAACAATCCTGAAATTGCACCCTTCATTACCCTACTAGATATTTTTCCCCTAGTCACTATCATAATCTTTTGTTTATAGTCTTTCAGCCAGTTTTAACCCACATGCTCCTATAAAAACTATTTCAATTCATTTTCCACTTACGACTGCAAAAACCACTGCAGTGAAAGTTTCAAGAACACATGGATACAACCTTGATCCTCTGAAAGTCATGAGAACTGCTGAAAAAAATTACAGGTAACCAAGAATTTTCTGGCTATCACCATTACGTGTTAAAAAAGAGAGGGTTTTAGGAATCAAAATGATGGTGGTGTCTGGGACTACGTCTATTCTCTTGTTCTGTTCTTCTCACTTACTGTCATATGTGCAGTTAGATTCAAAGCCTTTATTAATACATTTTCTGAATTGCACGACAAAAGCTACATCTTCAGTGCAGTAGATTCCTTACATATTCACATGTAGATACATAATAGAATTAATACTTTCCATTTTAATTTTATTCATTATCACATACTGTAGATCAGTAGCTAGATATCAACTTGTTAAAAATAGTATTTAGCTTTCTCGTTGCATGGAAGCATAGCAGGTGTTAAAAAATGTTCCCGTTTGTTAGCTAATACTTTGCCACTCATAACCATGTAAGCTGGGTGAGAGAAACAGATGTACTGTAGTTTGGAGCTTTGTGAGGAGAAGATTTTTGCACAGATTTCAGTTCACATCCCAGACTAAAACAAACTTAATTGTGCTCACTGGGTCAAATTGTTCCCTTGTTTACAGTGAAGGACCTTCATTGATTTCAAGCTCAATGTAACAGCAATGTTTAGTTTAGTGTACAATGCTGGCATGTACAGGATCCGTTATGAAAATAGAGTATCTCAAATTTATAACACGTTGATGTTGGACTTTAAAAGGGACTTTTTGTTTGTTTGTTTTAATACAGTCTTTTGTCTTTACATGATTGCTTCTGTACAATTAAGCAGTCCATCTATTAAAATAAAAGAATAAAAATCCCACTTAAAAATGTTCTTTGGCACTGCAAAAGGCCATATATTAGAGAACTAATTGGTATAGCTTTTACACTTTACAATTGGCTTTTTTTTTTCCCTGCATTGATTTCTTTTTTCTTCTGGATACAGCAGAATCACTGTCTTCATTCTGCTATAGCTGTTTTATGACTGCAACAGTTCAGTTCACATAGACCTAGAGAATACTTCATGTAAGCTTAGAAGGTGTGAATGACTGCAAGTTTCCTCAGGACCTTTGCTTAGTATTTCTTCATAGTATAACTTTTCTAAGTGACTATGATGGTGTTTTTCAGATCTCAGAGTGTGTCTGCTGAAGTTGTTGTGGCAGATGTGTGCCACAGACATAGCCAAGCTTGCTTCACACTAGCTAGCTCAGCTAAAAATCTAGCTTTGAGCAGCAGAGAGGGGCAGCACGAAGAGCGAAATGCTACCTTTGCTGATGTCACCAGGTAAGAATACTCGATGCAGCTAATGTAGAGCTCCCATATTTGTCTATGTCATCATTTTACAGTCACAGCAGTGTTAGCTGAACCCTAGGGAGGAAACTGGGTTTCAGAAGAAGTCCGTCTTGTGGCTAAATCATCTGGTAGATCCTAGTTTAATTTCTGACTTGGCCCTTTACATCCTTGAGGAGCTCAAGGGAACAAAGATCCTAATGTTTTAGGGTGGAGTTCCTTCTGTTTTCAGTGCCAGAGAGCTTCCGTGCGTATCTCTGAGCACGCGCTGCTGTGTCTTTCCAGGCTGCAGTCCAAACTCCACAGACATCAGGAAATCACAGGTTTGGGGCAGAGGTTTCTGTTTCTGATGCACAAAATGAGGGTGAAAGTGCTTGCCTTCTCCTGTTTCTTAGCTGTATCACCTGCTTAGACTGTGTGCAACTCTTTAGTGCAAGGACTGCACCTTACACTGCATGACTCGAGTGACTGTTCTACGTTCTCAGAGCTCTTTCTGTTACCATGATACAAATAAATGGGAATACTGAATTATTTTGGTGATCCTTCTTATCAGGTTATCACATTCGAGTGGTGGAATCCCTGGAACAATGTCCAAAACATGACACCATAAATGAATCAAGTATGTATGTATTATTATAATTTTATTATTATTATTACTATTGAACTTTTTACCAGAAGAGTTTACAAAGGCAACACATTTCCCACAGCCGATTCGAAAATAATTTCATTTTTCCTCTGGTTGGATGCACAGACTTCTTTTCACTCCAAAAGCCTCAGTTCCCAAGAGCACAGTGGTTCTCATTTGATGGTATCCTCTGTGCAGTACAGCAGGATGTACCACACACAGTGGCTTCTCAGCTCTGGTGTCCTTCCCCCCCAACTAGCAGTTGCAGTGAATTCTCAGTGCCTGAAGTTTCTCCTCCCACTGCAGTCCACAGTGACGTGACATCCTGTTCTTCACTGCAGAGGTAAGAGGGAAGAAGAGCAGCCAGCTGGGCTCTATGGCACGGCAGGGAACGGCCTGACTTGCGATCCTTGCCCATCCTTTTTCCACACCAGCTGTTTCAAGCCAGTGCTAGAGGGGGGACGTGCTGCAGTCTTCCAGCAGGTACCGTTGCCACTGCTGCATATGGTCCTTTGTGCCTTTGGAGGCAAAATGCCTTTGGGACTTGCTACAGATGTAAGACCCTTCTGCACCATCTCTTTCAATGTATCGGAGACTCTAAAAAAGTTACAGTCTAGCCCTAAGTGTAGAGGGCAACGAGGACACATATCTAAGGGAAAAATTAACTCCATGTCGTGGTATAACCCCAGCCAGCAACTAAGCACCACGCAGCCGCTCACTCACTCCGCCCCATCCAGTGGGATGGGGGAGAAAATCAGGAAAAAGAAGTAAAACTCGTGGGTTGAGATAAGAATGGTTTAATAGAACAGAAAAGAAGAAACTAATAATGATAATTATAACACTAAAGAAATGACAACAGCAATAATAAAAGGATTGGAATGTACAAATGATGCGCAGGGCAATTGCTCACCACCTGCCGACCGACACCCCGCCAAGCGGCAATTCCCCGCCCCCACTTCCCAGTTCCTATACTAGATGGGACGTCCCATGGTATGGAATACACCGTTGGCCAGTTTGGGTCAGGCGCCCTGGCTGTGTCCTGTGCCAACTTCTTGTGCCCTGGCTGGGCATGAGAAGCTGAAAATCCTTGACTATAATCTAAACAATACTGAGCAACAACTGAAAACATCAGTGTGTAATCAACATTCTTCTTATACTGAACTTAAAACATAGCACTGTACCAGCTACTAGGAAGACAGTTAACTCTATCCCAGCTGAAACCAGGACGCTCCAAGTTCATGCAAAGATGTCTTTCCAAAGGAAATAATTGTATTAATATTTCAAAGAGTTTGCTTTATTTTTTTCAAACACAGGGCTTTATTTGAGTCTCAAGAGGGGAACATTGCATTAACCTGGCAAAGCTCTATCATAATGAAATGGCGTAATTTTCAGTTCTACACTATTACATATCTGTCCGTACATAGAGACGTATTGTGTATCTATGCACGCACCTGCATATATTTGTGTGTGCATATGTGTATGTAAAACATGTAACTTAGGTCTCTGCTAGCCTGGGAATCTCCCTATCACACTCCATCTCACAATGCAGTCATATCCTATAATGTCATTCTCTGAAATAATCTGCCTTGGATGCACTACTTCCAGCAATAATTGCCAGGCAGATGGTGGTGGTAAATTAGGCAGTATTATTGGTAATAAAAGTTAGAAGCTTCAGATTTTCTGAATGGCATATTCATATAAAGACTTTCAGAAACAACATCTTTAATGACAGAACAAACATCCAATTTCATCTTCCCTCCATTTCCTGGAATATTTCTCCAGTATTTGTTCTGTCTTGTTCTGTCTTTTGTTAGTGACTGCTGTGGTTGTGTTGTTTTTAAATACCACCTCCTTCCAAATAACTACTCTCTGTTTCCTTATCACCACCAGCTCTCTCACCAGTTGCTGTCAATACCTATGCCTTGCATGGGGAAAGCACACAAAGTTCCACACTTTAACACAATATAAAAGCATTTGCAAAATAATGTACGCAGCAATGCTTCTGGTTGCTATTACTTCCACTGCAAATAATGCCATCTGCTTATCATTATGCCCCAGTGCATGCTATCTTACATGTGGACAGAACTTGTAATGTGTTGTTGTCTCTGTAGTAAACAGCTTGAAAACTACGCCCTGGAATAATGTCATGAAGAATACCCTCTTGGCTTTTTCCAATTAATTTCTCGGCAACAATTTATAATAGAAAGCTGTAGTTAAAAGGCAACAAATACTGACTTGACCTTTTAAATTTAAATTCCCGTGTTTTAGTTTTTCTGGAAGGAAGGAAGAGAGGTTCCAGAAAATAAAATGTAGCAGTAGCCAGTAATAAACCCAGAAGTTTCTCAAAAGAACATGAAATGTATAGAAAATGTTAATAAGTTTGAACAGTTGCACATGTTGTTTATGTTTCCATACTTAAGAAAGTTTCATTCAAGTTGGGATTCCAGTCCAATTATCTTTGTACTATGTAATATTCAAAATACCTTAAGATTGTGTGTGTGTTTTCTGGCCACACAGTGTATAAATAAGACATGTTTATGGACTTTTTACCTGTCCTTTCATCTGTGGTATTCTGGCATTCATCAGCAGATCTTTGACTTCTATCTGAAATTCCTGTTGTAAAAAGAGACAGGGAAAGAAGCAGATCTCCAAAGACCATTTTCAACAGAGAGGATCCTCCTGACTTTTGAATGAAGAAAGGGTTGGGATGGGTTTTTTCTATTCTTTTCAATGAAAAAAAAAAAAAAAAAAGAATGGAAAAAAGGGAATAAAAAAAAAAAAAGGTAAGCAACTTTCCTACCAATCCACTGTCCTTGTTCACCAACAATTACATTTCCACGGTTACAGACTCACTGTACAGCTAACAGTGGTCATTTCTCACCAAGCTGTGAAGACAAGTTTGCTTTATCTGTTCAGGCAAGATTAAAGGTGTACAAGGAACTTAGATTAAATACTGAACTTCAGAGGTCTATCTCTGCTTTCTCTGGGAATGCTCCAATTTGATTCCCCTTGAGATGAGGCAATGGTCGATGGTTCCTGGTGAACATTCATCACAGGCTTCAGAATGAATCAAACATTTCTCACATGGTGTATTTTATATTTAGAATGTCAGAAAACAGCCTGGAAGATTTCCTGCAGGCAACAATCAGCCTGAACTGTATCTCTTTCTAATTTAGAATTTAAAACATTTGATCTTGATGTTCTCTGCAGTTTCCATGTGATGAAAATACAGAAATTATTCCTTCTTCAATAAAAAAAAAGAGTTTCTCTTCTCTTGTAGACTTTCTGAAGTGTATTGTCTTTTTGCTTCTGATGTGCTTTAAATGGTGCATTGGCTTTTTCATGTCCTAACTAGGCAGCAGGCAGTGATTTTTACATTAAACTGTATGATGAGATTTTTGTCTAGCAGTAAATGCAATGAATCATTGCCCCATATTCCTCTCACCCACAATAATTGGGTTTTACTAAATAAAATCTTTTTGAATATGTAATTTATCTATTTCTATCAAAATTAAATGGAACTAAAACTGAGCTTAATTAGCTCATACTCCAGAACGCAGCAAAATAGCTTTTTGATATGTGAAAAACTCTGAAGTACTCAAATACTTTTGTCTTCAGAAATGGGCAGGTTGTAGATAGAATTCAAGGCACATCTGGCCCAGCTGTCCAGACCAGAGCTTTACTCACTCGAAATCATGGGAACACCAAATTTAAGTCAGAATTCTCTTTACCAAGGAACTTCTCTTTTGTTCCAGCTTCTGATATAGTGGAGTGCTAAACCATGCCAGTGACTCGTAGATGCTGTTGCATTCTAAAGAAACCACAGGAATTCAAGCAGCTCTCTCTGACTGATTGTTTTCAGGCAAATTAGAACATTTCTCTGCTATCTGAGCTGAACAGAACACTAAGGACGATGACAGAGGGAGCAAACTGTCAAACTTTTGCATCTACAGTCTTCCAGGGGAACAAGGTCATTCCATTACTCTAGGTGTGTCTACAGAGAGGAGCCAAGCCATGGGCCTGTTGCTGCCCATGCTTGTAGTTGGCTGGAGAGAGCCCAGCTCTGTCCAGAAGCCACAGAGGTGTACTAACATGGTGCAGGACATCAGTTAATAGGACAAAGTAACCTCAGCAGAGGCTACTTACTAGGTCACAGCTCCAAGGGAGGTGTTACCAGCTCCAGCTCCCAGGCCAGAGCCGGCTCACATCCAGCTCGCTCCGAGTAGGGGCAGGCTGGACGCCCAATTGTCCACATCCATCCAGGGAGACATTCGTGTGGCGCTATGAAGACGCAGACACCATGTCAATGGAATAAAACAGTGTCACTGTGGCATCAGTGTGTTGCTTTGAAAATAAACTCCCTTGACTTTGCTTTGGTATTGGTGCAGCGGCGGGGAGCCGTTGTGCTATGCTGGTGTTGATAAGCACAATTGCATGCCACTGGCATGCAATGCTTACTGCATGGACAATACAAAAACACAAGCACCCCCACTGCAGTTGCACTTTGTGAAAGTAATTAAGGCAATGTATACAAATGCAGACACTAGATTCAGTTATCCTAAATACAGAATAAGGGACTGTAATAACAGATACCATTGGAAAGAAGTGAGGATCTACAAAGAATTAATAAAGTTTTTCAAGAGTCTAAGTATGTATTTAGGTAACTGACTTTGAGTGCACACAGTAATTAGTTTTAGATAGCTTTCACTACAAGCAATAAAAGCAATGCTGAGGAATGAAAGAGAAAGGCATTCTTCTCTCCTTTACAACCAACTGGAAACTTGGCACAGTAACGGGGAGACCCTGCAGGAGCCTGGTCCCCATCTCCTTCCCACACAGACTCTGCGCAGTCTCCACAGCACTAAACCCATTAATATTAATCACCTGAAGCATATTAAAGACATGAACACTTCCTAAAGACTTATAGTCCAGACATCTCCTGCTCCTTGACTAAAGCCCTGATCAAGCGTCAACAAAATTTTGAAACTGGAAATATGTAAGCCGCTAGTAAGAACTCAGCAAAGGGTCTTAATAAAGACTATCACAGCAATGGACATTAACAAAAACTATAGTATGAAAAGAAGAGGCTTCCATTCCACATCAGAAATATGTCTCATATTTAGGATACAATACAAAGCTTAAAAGAAAACTCTTTATGAACCATAAGAGTAATATTTCTTTGTTTTCAAATGTGAATATTGGGAAGATTCACTGAAGGACAGTTGTAAAAGAGTCCATTTTGCTGGTGTAGAAGACATGCACACATTATGATGAATCAGAGCACCATAGCAAGAAAAAAATATCTGAGAGTAAATTATCACTAACAGCTGATACCTTGTGTAACAGAATTTGCAACCTCCTACTCATAAACCAAAGGTCCCTGACACTTGAACACAAAAAAAAGCATTTTTCTAAGACATATCAGTGGCACCACTTGGGGATTAGAGAAATACTTGGGAGTAGAGTACTAATATTTTGCACACCAGTCAGACAAAAGAAAATGTTTTAAGGTTAGAAAAGGTTTTCTCCATTTATGTGCTGTTGTATTTTAACCACTCCTTTACACAGGAAGCAATGGAAGATGATTAGAAATGCTGTTTCTATAGTACTTCCCATCAAGCAGAAGGCTAATGAGTGTCAGGGAAGGTCTTTTGATTATACTACTAACCAACTCCTGTTGCAACTTCTGAATTTGGATAACTTTAAGATGTTTATTTGAACAGATTGCCCAAGCCTCTAGCAGCTTCCAGCTAAATATTAACTGGAGAATTATCAAGACTTTCAGTACACAGAAGATGTTAGGGATATTATATCCACAATAGCTAAGCTGTACACCTGCAGACCAACCAGCACTTTAAAATGTCTTGCAAAACTGAATTCACTGAAGTCTACAAATTAGCAAAGTGTCACATCAAATTGTGAAGAACTTGGGTTGCTGAGAAAAGTATCCTGAAAGCAGCTGAATCATCACTAATGCTGACTGCGTGTCGAGGAAAGTGTTTTGTATTTGGTCTAGCTAGCTACGCTATACCATGTTACCAGAGGCAGGTGTGAATAATCAGGCAAAACAGACTGAATGCAAGAAATGAATTATTACATATTATGTGCTAAGGATAGGATTTTCAAAATAGACTTACCATTAACTTGACCCTTATTTCAATGGCGAAAAGCCAGAAGACTTTTTTACTAGTTTGAGTGGGAATAGAATTACGCCAATACTGAGTGCTTTCAATCATTTATTGTCCTACCAGGTAGCCTAAAATTATCCAGTCAATTATTCTGCATTTACTATCTGACTGGATGCACTCAGGTTTCTTCCCTGAACAAGTCAGAAATGCTCCAGACTAACACGTGGTTCCATAGATAAACTATCACGTAATATCTTACAGGCACCCTGACACAGAAGAAATCTGATTTCTGCATTTGGTAGGTCTTTCTCCCACTGCTCTTTTGAGCATCATGGAAGTGTCCTGATTCATCCTTTGTTGAATGATAAGGTTACACTAAGTCTTCTTCCCCTTGCTCAGCAGAGGGCAAAATATTCCTATGTCCATACCGGTAGTTATTCATGCTGTTCATTTGGCTGGCAGACTGGAAAATGCCAGCATCCTAATTAAAAACAAATGGAACCTAGAAGAATATGCAGTGTCAGAAAGAAGAAAATATTGCCTTAATCATAATTAAGAAGTTTTATGTTCATGGTCAATAGTATCAAACAGGGCAGGCCCATCCAGTAAAATTAATAAAGATAAATGGGCAGAGTCCATCAAAACAAGATTACACCTTGCTATGTAACAGGAATGGGTTTTGTGCTATGGTTGAAAGTGTGCTCATAATAGAAGCTCTCAAAGAAAGAAACAGAATTTATGTTTTCGGTGAGACACTTGGTCTCTTGAAGGCCTTGTGGGTTGCTGTGATTTTGGTGGATTTGAGCTATTATATCAGCTGGGGCTCTCCTCAAATCATTTACTTCATCCTACCTGCTTGCTGAATTTCCTATTTCACCTTGTCTTTCAGAACGCAAACCCAATGAAACAGGTCCTGTCATATTAAAATATTTGTTTAGCACATACTTCCCAAGGGTCCTGTACCGAAAGTCATGTAGGCAACAGTGCTAGCTACACTTTGTATCACATTCTCCTATGCTCAATCGCAGGAATGTTTCCTAACAAACCTGGAACTAAATCACTGAGACTTTAATGTACAGCATTAATATCTACCCAAAAGACTGAAACAAAAAAACATGTATCTGGCAGAGTACAGGAGCTCTGCTTTTCATGAGAAGCACTCTCTATCTTACAGCAAACTGGATTTACCGAAAAAAAATACATTGAAATATATTTAATGGCAAACCCAACATGAACTGGCATGGCAAATCCTTAATCATAATAGGAAATCTGAAGCCTTTAGGCAAGAGCAGTTAAAAAATAGTTACCTTGGATGGTGATGTTGTGCAAGCCTTTAGGGAGCCGGTAAGACACAGAGGTGGGTATCTCCATAAACTAATTTTTGCCTAGGGAAGCCACTAGCTCTCCATGGGCTTCACCTGCAGTCAGCAGAGAAGAGAGGTGCTCTCAAAATGGCAATTCAGAACCAGAGCCCAGTTTAACCACTCTGAATTGTCCTCCTGTGGGATTTTTTCTCTTCCCAATGACAGTAGAGCTTTTAGAGGAATATTATTAGCCTTAGGTAAAGTGAGAATACTCAGCTGAACAAGAAGCAATGGGTAATCCCCATCAATTCAGTTAATAAACTTGGAGCTCGGTTTCCCCAATTTGACACCTGTGTTAATTCCATTAAATAACTTGAGCAGTAAAGAAGAAGAGGATCTTAAGTCTGCAGTAGATTTGTAGTTTTCCATTCCAAAACCTGTTTTATATTCTTCCAACTATAGGGATATTTTTTACATCTGCTGTGGAAATCAGAATTTAAAATGAGCCTTTACTGATCTGGGTAAATCAAAATTAATAAAATTATACAATGGTCTTCTTTAAAAGAATATGACTCTATGCTAGCCCCCCAAAATGCTTATAGAACTTCTCAAATTTTTCAGCTTGTTTCTAATTCATGGAACGTACCTTAATTTCCTGCAAGTAGCAAGCCAACACCACACAAGTCTACAATGCTGCAGGAATTTCTCCTGTATTTAAGACACAAGGTAGATTTGTCAGTAGCAGTTCAGCACCAAAAAGATTGTTTCCTGACTGAGAAGCCAGGCTCAGATAAATCAGAGTGCCTGAAAAGAAATCTTTAGATGCTCTTTGCAGACGTCACCAAGCGGTAGATATTTTGAAAAGTGGGGAGTCTGCCGCTGGAAAAAAGCCTCCCAAGGCAAAATTGCCAACCTGTAACAAGTCAGCTGTTTCCTCTTTCCTCTAAATAGAACAGCTTGAATTTCGTATGTACAAGGTATGCTTTACTTATTGATACGCATGGATTCATGCGAATAACTCCTATTAACGTTAATGGCAGTTAAATGCATCAGTCCTTGAGTATTACTATTAAAATACACCTTCTTACGTGTACCCTTGATTAGCATTAATATGAGGCTAGCTGGAGTTTCAGAATGGTCTTCAGCAGTAAATTGTTAGTAATTTTAAGTGTCAATAATCATTATTCACCTTCTCTAAAATCCAGTTGTTAGGAGATAGGGAGTTTTCATTCCTCAGCAAGAGTCATAAAGCAGTGCTAGTCCTGAACACGGTCTCTGCTACAGCTCTTCAAAACATGGGCTGCTGTAATGTCGATGAGTCACTTCATCAAAACCCTTTCAGCATTGCCAGGAGCCTCCTTGAGCTGGCTTAGTAAACCTCATAGGTATGGAAAAGATGGCGTGGCAATGTTTAGGTGCCCCAAAACTGATAACACTAAGAAGGAATTAACAAAGATGAAGTTTGCACAAAACAACCACCAGCAAAATTAAACAGTAACCATGGAATTACCAGGGGATTCGCTTCTTTTCTTTTCTTTTCTTTTCTTTTCTTTTCTTTTCTTTTCTTTTCTTTTCTTTTCTTTTTTCTTTTCTTTTCTTTTCTTCTTTTTTTTTTTTTTTTTTTTTTTTTTTTGAGAAAATGAGGAGTCAGCTTGAAAACAAGTTTAAAAGAACCATGATAATTTGTAACAGGAAATAAGAGACCTTGGGGAGGGAAGGCTGAGCCACAGGCACCCAGGGTGGGCACTGCCTGCAGCTGCCCTGCCAGCATCGCCACCTCTGCCTGGAAGAGGCAGAGCCCTCTTCTGCGGGATGGGTGCTGGGACCAGCCTGCACCCCACTCATGGGGGTGAGATACGGGGAGACCCACCCCAGGGGGTGCAGAGGGGACCTTGTGGGGGCTTTTTCACCAATGCATGTTTGCTGGGGCTTGCAGGAGCAGCATGGGTGGAGGTAGGACTGGAATGTGTGCATGTGCCTTTGTGGGATTAAAACTTTCGGGGATTAGTTTCAGAAAGGTATTTAGAAATTTTAAGTGCTTCTTAACATTTTAGAAGTGACTAATACTGTGGTTTATCTGTGATATTGTTGATATTGATCCTGAATGCATAGTTCATTGTTCTCCAGTTAATCACATACTGTCAATAAATGAATAAACTGCTTCAAATCTGATTTGATTTAAACCACATGAGTTGTGCAGGGTTTTCTCTGTAAGAGTAAGTAGTGGATAAATATACCAAAAGTCAGGCACAGACCCAGTTTTACACCCAGGTCAAATCCCACTGATGCCTGTGAGTACTCAGTTTGTGATCCACCCTAAGTGAAAAGTGTGTTTAACCTGAGCAAACATTAACGCAGAGAGATAATCATCTACGGTGCAACCACAGCTCTGCTACCAAGTCGTGGTTCAGACACTGAGTGACTTGCAATGGTGATAATAAGAATAATGTTGAGCTGCATCAAGCAAGTTGTCAAATGTTAAATATACATTTTTTTGAAAATATTGATTATTTCTTTTCTCCCACCTCCAGCGAAAAGCAAGAAAGGAACCCATTTCAAACATTACAATATCAGAATAAGTGTATATCGAATATAGTGGAAGATTTGATACAAAGATGTAAGCCGGTGTGCTTCATTAAGCTTAGAACTCTTTTTATGCAGTAATTCAGTAAAGCTCTCCTTGCTTTGCATCTGTTTCTCCTCTCAGTCACCAGTGTTCCACAGGGTGAGCTGTCACCAGTTTGATGGACACCAGTGCAAAGACACACGAGTACATGATGGGTGGTCTTTCTGTTGCAAAAGCCAGATCTGAACATAGGTAGATGCTGGAATAAATTTCCAGCTCCCGTTTTTTCAGGTGAGTGGTTTGAGCCAGTTATCCATGCAAGTTAGCCCAAAGGGTATGAAAAACAGAATAAGTGGAGTACAGACAATCCTGTACTTTGCTGTGTCATATCCTCCTGTTCCTCCCGAGCCTGAGCAACGCAGGGGAGGAGCTTGGAAATTGCTTTCCCACCCTATGCTTCTGTATTAGTAAAAATATGAATATATATCTTTTTCCCTATAAGCACGAGAGGTAAAGGCATACTAAATTTGTAGAAGTTGCCTAGGGTGCTCTGCCCCTCAGGATGTCCAATTTCCATCACTTTGGCTGCAGCGCCTGTGCTGGAAGAAGCACTGCCTGGAGCCTTTCAAACGGTGCAGCAATCACTGCCCGTATGCACGCTTTCACATTGGTAGTGGTGGGCTTCTACTTATTGTGGCTTACAGGCAACACAGGATCTCTGCAACCACCAGCAGCACCAGGCTTTCCTTCCCAGCCTGGGCACGGAGGGCAGTGCTTTGTACTCTTTCCACAGCAAAAAACTCCCACCAAAAGCTAGTACCTGGATGTATCTGGGGATACAAACCACAGCTCCTTGGTGTGAAATGTTGCCAAAAAACATTGCAAAAATTGGTAATGCTCAAGAATTTACCAACGTGATTGTCATTAAGCAATTATGATTACTAAGCCATCTAATTATCATGTGAGAAAACCACATTATACTCTCTCCTCTCCTTCCATTCTTCCCCACTTCCCTTATGTGACACAAAAGAAGGCTTAGTACACTGGCTCTGTGACTTTGCCTTGTCAGAGCCTTGTTTTTTCTTGTACGTTATCTTCTGTTCCATTGTAAAATTCTCCTCTTTCCTTACAAATTCAAGTAGGTGCATCACCTGCTTCTGTGATTTTGCAAAGCACATGACTGCGTTTTCCAAAAAGGAAGCAGAGATTAAAAAGGGCTTTTTTTCTTTAAACAAAATGTATTAGAACTTACAAAGGGAAAACATCATTTTTTATTATTTTTTTAGATGTAGCCCAGAGACAATTTTTTCTCTTCACAAAGTAGAAAATTGAATTATTCTATCCGAGTGCTCTCTCTTTCCTTCTCTCATCCTCTCAACTTTCTACAAGCCACAGAGAAGTCATTAAAAATACATGGAGTCTACAAAAGGGAAAAAAAAAAAAAAAAAAAAAAAAAAAGCTTTTGTAAAGCTAAGAGAAAGGTTTCATAAAAACATTGCTTATACTTTTTTCCCTTCTCCTTTTTTCTTTTCTATTTTTTTTTTTTTTTCCCTTCGAGCCAGGGAAACTCATCCAGTAATAGAATCTGGAAACAGAACACAAATCCCATCTGAAAGGCAGAAAATGTAATAATATTAAAGTCTGGTGTTTATGATGCCTCTCAGTTAGTGAATGGTGGCAGTGGCAACTCTACAGCGACAAATGACATGCAAGAAACTATTCATTAATGAAGGGCTGCTGCAGAGTGTGATATATAAATGCCTTTATTTGCAATAAATATTTAAACATTTTATTTAAAAAAAAAAAAGAAACACAAATCAGAGGCTCCATTACCATGATTTGTTTTTAAAGAAGCTAAAATTATGTATCATTAAGCTGGAAAACTAAAACACTGAGGGGAAATTCTTTCCTCTTCTGCTTTTTCTTCTTCTATTTTTCTATGTGGCAATACTTCTTATCACTTCACATTTTCCATAAGCTGTGATTCTTAGCATATAGATACATAATCACATCTGAAAAAAAGGCGTACTAGTGCCTACGATGCAAGTACCAGAGGAGTGAAATTCTCTGTTGTTTAAATCCCCATAACTTAATTGATTTCCACAGTTTGCTCGTGCTGAGAATCTGGCCTCATAGTTTTAATCATGTACAAGCAGAGCAAAAATTAACTGCGCACTCCGAGAAATTAAAAAGAAAAAGTTTTAATGGGGTTCTCCATCTTTGTAGCCTCACCGATAGTCACCCTGACCTTAGATGAACAGAAGGAACTGCAGGAACTGAACCAGGAGCTTCCGATATCCATTTTTTTGAGACACAACAAGGCAAAAAAACCAGAGTTGATGTCCAATAGTTCTTCAGCTAAGGATGTGCTAAAGTGCAAAAGCAAAACTTAGTGAGTCATTGGTCTGGAAAATACAGACAAAAGGAATAAAAGAAAGAAGACGTGATCCCAGGATGGGTCTGCTTTTTATCCACTGCATGTCTACAAACACAGCCATACAAAATTTGTGCCACCTACAGACATTACAACATATTTTTGACCATTCAGTGCAGTTATCAGCCCTAATAGTTAAATTCCACACATTTCTGCACACATCTTTTAAATGAGCCTTAATCAGTTTAAGTGACAAGATTGAAGAGCTTTTGATCAGTTCAGTATTTGAGTTGCAAAGATGACATTAGACTCCTTCCTTCAAAGCCTTCACTTGATATGTTACAGGTACCACAAAGAAATCGGCAATTAAAACCAAAACTCATACTTTCAATATGCAAAGGGGGAAAACCTAAATACCATCTGAACTGCACTGTTTTCTTGAAAAATGAAAACTAAGAGGCTGCAGGTTTGCTTGCTTTGCTCTTTGATGTTGTGTGTCTTCTTTAAAAAAATTAAAAAAACCTTGCATGTTATCCTCTGAACAAACTTGAGTACTAGCTTCAAACCCACTTTATTTTCCCGAGAGCAGATATGATTATACGAATAAATCCAGTTATGAGCTTAATAAGCTTTGGCAGAAAAGGGACTGGAGGAAGGTGAGCAATGGAACAAGCCAAGAAAAATACCCAAATTAACCTTTAACCTCCTCAGTAACATCTAAAGCTGATAAAGGAAAGTTTGTGAGTTAATTTCATGAGGATGTAGCTCTCCATTAGTGTAAGGAGCAAGTGGGAAATTACAAAGGAATAGAAAATATATTGTGGAAAGAAGAAAACATTTTAGGCATTGCACGGAAGCTCTAATTGCTTGACCTCTCCTCTTAGCTGTAGTTTGTAGCTCAGTTTTTCTGCGATTTAGTCAAAACAATCATACATTCTTAGGGGGGACATCCCGTGGGACTGCAATCATCAGAGCAAAGCCAGAGTCAGCTTGTCCATCCCCAATTGTCATTTTAAAGGCATGTTATTATGAGAAGACTTGACCTAACCACATTAACACCTGTATTCCTGGAACATTGAGGGACCACCTCCAAAAGAAGGACAAGGTAGAAGAAAGAAGGAGAGAAACCAAAATTGCTGCAATTAAAAACTGTTTGGCAATGACATCAAGAAAAATGCAGTCTTTGATGTGCTTCTCAGAGAAGAATTAATGCCCAGAAATGGCTCTTTGGGCCACTGCTGTTCTAATAATAATGCATGCTTGCACTATAGGATAATCTCATCTATTGTTTCTGATTGAATTTGTAATAAAGAGAGATTACCTAAGGAAAATTACTTGGTGATTCTGCCTGTCTGCAATTAGACATGCTCATGTTTGGAAATAGACACTATCATTTACCAACAGCAGTTCTGAGGGTAGTTTGCATTAAAATGTTTCTCACATCTACTGTATGCAATCTTTGTCAAATGAGGCCAGGAAGAAAAATATACACGAACTTAGTGAAATAAAAAAATATAACAAATGGTGTATTCTGTCTGCTTGCCAGCTGCTTTATATCCACTGGCACTTGTTTTTGAATCCTATACACAAAATAATCTCCTTCAAATCAGTAGCTACAAGTACGTGAAAGTAAGAATCCAAACTTTCCAAAAGATTTTACAATGAAAAATAAAATGGCATAAGGAATAATCTAACATTGGATTTGGAGAAATACTAAAAAAAAGTAAAATATATTGGATATATAAGTTATATTTTGGTGTGGAAGCTGCACTCCAGTTGAAGGAACATTGGATTTTCTGGCAACACATCCAGAATTTTCTTTTCTGAGACATACTTGGAAAAATGCCAAGTAGGCCATTTGTGTGGTCACTCAGTATTTCAGGTTTCCCCTACTGAGTAAAGTCTTTAGTCTTTTCAACAACTCAGTGGCTTGCAGGGTTGGTGAGAGGGTATTCTTGGGTTAAATCAATCTGAATTCTCTGCACAGATTAGAAAATTATGGTCCTCTAGAAATCTAAATGTATGCTGTGTAACGGGAGAATTACAGTGAAAAAAAAGTATTGAGAACTTAGCCTTTTTTTTTTTTTTTATTTACCCATGGACAAGTGAATAGCCTTACTCACAAATTCTACATGATTCATATATATGCATAGAAGTACATGCTAAAAAGCAGAAAGTTTGGTCCTGTACTCCTACTTCAGTGAGGACTTCGTAAGGAGAATCCTGCAGCTTCCCTGCAGAAAAGTCAAAGCAGCATCTTTCTAGTGAAATTAATGGTACAGGCAGAGAGGGATATAAGAGGCTATGTGACATCTGATATGGTCAGAACAACTCTTACTGTGAAGTTTGAGTACCCGATGATATTTGACATGGTTTTGCTGATTATATCTTCTCAGATAGATACATTTTACTCCATTTTGCAGGTGAAAATCTGAAATATAAAAAAATTCTTATTCAATGTAAGAGATCTGGGCTGAGACTGAGGATGGCTTTGATCCACACAGCCATCCATTTTAACAAACTATGGACTTAGATTAGGTTACTACCTTGAACAGTTGCATCCTGAGGCATAAAATATCAGGGGGATTAAAAACCAGCTATAGACCCTTTAGGAGCTGTGACTACAATGCCATTTCTTCTTATAAAGACACTTGCAGGAGTAACAGGCCAGGCTTTCCAGGGCTCTGTTGCAGACAGAATAGGCACCAGGGTCACGACCTCACAATGTTTCTTGCCCCAAGCAATTGGTGCTTTTGCCTATGTCTAATGTATTTCCAGGCCATTGGTATGAATAAATGAGAAATTTTCCCTCTATAGATTCCTAAAATTGCTTACTGCTCATACTTGCACCCTTTACTATCTGCATACTCATCTGTTTTGAACTGTTTGAAGGAGATAAATATTAACTGTCATCTCCTCTGTTTCTGTGATCATGAAAAAACTTTGGCATGGAAGAGAATTTGAAAGATAAAATCAGATTTGAAAGTAGAAAAGCTATCCAAGATATTTTTCTTAAGCTACTGAGATATTTGCTTGCTGCTTTTATGGAACCCATGAAGTCTGCCTTTCCTTTTTATGTGATGAAAATCACTGTCAAAATTCAAATATGCAACCAAGGCCTTCTTTTCCTGATCTTCCTCCCTTAACTCTCCTACTTGATGAGCTGAGATGACATTTATCAGAATGAATATGTTGGTTTGGCTTTTGGACCAGTTTTGGTCTCTCCTTTCTCCCTATTCACTTCTCCCCATTGTGGTCAGATCCTTCCATGCTTCAGGAGCTAACTTTACTCTGACAATGTAATGAAGACTTTAAGCTGTTTAATTTGCTTACCATAAAATGTTCCCAATAAGTCAGTAGGGCTCATTTACCATTATTTAGATGTCTGGGGATGGTTTAGATCTAAAAGCAGTTTCTCTCTCCTAACAGCTAACCAACATCTCACCCACAAATGCCTGTTACTCTTTTGGCATCTAAATCTGTAAGTTCCTTTACAACCAGGATACCCCATCACACATGTACAATGCACACACCCCTGACAATGCAGATGTGTCTTACCTGTGCGCATTTTGCTTAGCTCCCACTTCTCAGAAACCTAAACTCACCCTCCCTTCCCCTTATCCCTAGTTATGCGTGGTTCATGAAGAGCTGACTTAGCAATTTACCACAAAATCTCCAGAATTATCTGTGGGGTTTGATTATCAGCTCCATACACACATCCCAGCCTTAGGGTTAGCAACAAGTATAAGCAGGTGATTACTAGGAGCCGGATTCTTCCCAGAATGTTGTGATGCCATAAGTGCAGAGTAGCAAGTAGGAGAGATAATACAGAGATCAATGCCATCAGAGCTTATAGTGCATTTTTTTATAATGACAGAGACAAGTTTGAGAACTACACTTAACCTGAGTAGGTCTTGGGCAAAGGGTTAGGAACAGATCCAGCCATGATGGAGAGCATCCAGTGTGTTCATCTGGAGATACTTCACCTCAGCTCAGCCAGTGGGAGAGCTAAAAGAAAAAGACCAGGTGGAAAAAAAACAACTCTCAAGCAGGTTGCAAAGCCTGCCATTGTCATTGACTGAGGTGCATGGGCAGGGAGGGCTCTGCCCAGAACGTTCTTCTGCCTCTTGTTGGATCCATGGGTTTGCATGGGCTTCTCCTGACAAAGGGAGCAGAAGGAGCCCTGGGAGCCCAGGCAGCCTGGGAGCACCGGAGTAAGCAATTTAAGCATTACTGCTTTCGTTAGCCGGAGCTGGTAGGGACCAAAGGCAGAATCTCTCCAGCCTTTTAGGCAGAAGAGGCCCACATCAGATCTGCCATAGTGATGGTCTCATCTGACAGTTCAGGAGCACTGGGACATACTGTGCAGTAGAAATGAGACGGTAGGGAAATGAGTAGTTTTCAGGCTTTGTTTTTTCTTGGCAGATATGTGACAGCCTGCTAGCTAGGCCAGGTCCCAGACTATTGCAATAATAGACAGGCGCTTTTGGAGGATGGATGAGCTGAAGATGCAATTGTCCTTTTCCCACAGTTCACCCACCTATATCAGTACTGACTTCTGCCCTCTTCCAATATGCACCTGCAATGTCAGCAGGTACCGTATGATAATGTGTTCGATTTCCAGTGGCTGTGCCTTTGAACTTCTTGCCTTCTTCTGTATCAAGGTGATTATTGTTGCCATAGCTACAATAGACTATGCACTGTGAAACCTTTGATAGACGTAACCACATGAAGCTGTGGTGTTACCGTCACATCCTCAGTGTATTCAGAAATCCCAGGGGTGCTCCCACAGTGTTTCACAAGCCAGGCTCCTTCCCCAGGGAAGAATAACCCTTGCAAAGAAGGGATACCTGAGACAGGGGAGAGCTGGGTGGGTGCTTTTCCAAAGATCCTTGGTGCTTCCCTCTCTTCCTTTCCCACCTGACACATGCCAAGGACACATCAGGAGATCCCACAGAAATCTGCAGCAGCCAGGTGAATCTGAATTTCCCAGAAAATTACACTACAATCTCTGCTTTTACTAAGCAGTGTGCTTGCGCTGCAATAAGTGCTGAGCTTAGGGCCATTTTTTCTGCCTTCTGTTGCAGCTTTGCACCTACTTTCATTGAGGCTTCTTGAGTGACAGTGACAACAAAACCAAGTTGGAAAATTTGATTTGTCAGTGGGTTGAACAGTTTGCTGTAATGCCATTCCTGTGATGTGTGATATGGGCATGCAACGACAAAACGGGGAAGGCTGTAAGTGAATAAGCACTCGGTCTTTGTCCCAGAAAGAAACAAACAGCTCTCAACATACTGAGTAAAAAACAATTCCTCGTGTTATGATCTCTGTCTCTATCACTCAGCTCATTTGATCCAAATCAGAACCTCTCCAGGGGTTCTGCCATATGCTCACAAACGTACTGGTTTTTGTATTAAAAGATATCATTCTCTATTGACAAAACCACATAGTAACATAACAAGAAACTCATATGAATTTGTGAAGCCTAGAAATCATCACAATGTAAGGCACTATAACATCAATATTTATAAGCACTCAAACCACTCTTGCAAGTATGCTTCCACTCTGCTTACTTCAACCATCTCTTTCCCCTGGAGCAAGGCAGCTCTTCCCTCTGTTGCATCAATTTCACAAGCTGTAAACAATGGGAATTACATTCCTTCCTCATCTCAGTAAAGGTCTTAAAGATCTACAAAGGAAAAGATTTGTATTAATGGAGGCTGTTACTACCACATGAAAATATTGAAAGAAATTGCTTCTCATTTTTGTTGGTTCCATTCCTGTCAGAACACCAGATATTTGGCATCCCACACAGTATCGGAGAATATATCTTTTGGTTTTCCATAGCAGAAGCTATAAGCCCTAATTGATTCCTGGTCCCAGTGAATAACATCAGGACGGGTAAGTGTAGGAAACAATAACAGTGTACTGTAGCTGAGACCAATACAGCTTGCTTCTGAACTCCACAACCAATCTCTCTGGCTACATACGCTGATAAATAGACAGTACTGCCCCTCAGCTACATGCCATTAGCTACACTTTTCCTCAAAGTGTCAGAAAGTAAGTGGTATACCTAGCACTATCTCAGAAACAGCAAGGATGTTTTGTCATTCTGCTGGGCTAGGGACACTTGTCTGGCATCTGTATTAGTTACAAATGCTATTAGTAGCTCATTTAGCTTGGTTATTATTCTTCACACGAGTCAGCAGTAGCTTTGCAAGTATGTGCAAAAGCAACAACAAAATGAATTTTGAATTTGAAATGTACCACTCTTAAAAAATAAACCAGCCTGAAAAGAAAATAAATGGGTTTACTGCAAACAAAATGAATATACTAAAGTAACAGTACTGGGCTTAAAGTATTATAGTATGACATCAAAACCCTGAATTGTGCTTTCAAAAACCTAGTAAATATTATTTTCAGATGTTAATCTTTTAAAACTATTTTGGCATTTTTCCCACAAACAAAAGTGTGACTATAATAACCAAGTTCCAGACACTGTGTTCTTTTTTTTCTTTTCAGGTTAGTACAATCTTCTCAAGGCATCTAAGGCATAGTCATTAATTTCACAATAAGATAACTGAAAAGAAATTCAGCTCACCTTCATAAAATAAGAAAAAGAGTTCAAAGATCAGAAATGTAATGGCAAGTCCTTCAAAGGATGCATATACAAGGCTGTATATACTAGTAGCTTACCAGAAACTCAGCTTCCCCTCCTTTCCCCGTTCTCTTTGATCTCAAGCTAAACATCAGAACCCAGCTTTTAAAAAGACTTGAAGTGCCTTTCATTTTCTCTCGGCTGCCTGAGGAGCAACAACTCCCGCATCTTACATGAAAGGATTTATTTCTCCCTAAAAATAACTTTAGTTTCAAATGCCCCCTGCACAGAGGTTGAAATAATTTATCCTCAACTCTGTGAAGACAAAAGAAGGTAATTGCATGGGTAAGCCATTACCTACAGCAGGGAAAAAGGCAGAGAAGTCATTACAGATCTAGCTGGAGCAGTAATGGAACATTTCCTGCTTGTCACTTCTGTAAGAGAGAAGCACAGTTCATATGTGGCAACCTTTGGGCCCCTCACATATGGATCATTAACACTAGCCATGCTGGCTGAGCCGTTATTAGGTATAATCTAGTGATTCTTATCCTTCAGGTATTTGGGGGGTGGGGGGTGGGGTGGGGTGTCCCTTCCTGTAAATGCTGAGAACACTGGGACTTTTTGCTCATTTGAACTATTCATTTTCTTCGCTCCTCAGCTAACATTGCTCAGGGTCAGGTACATAGCATAAGCTTTTGCTTTCAATATGGTTAATTCACGTTAACAGGCAAGGTCTGGAGACCAGAATACATTTCCACTGCTCACAGACGCATTCGTCTTCACTCCTTCTCTGTGTCATGAGATGAGTCTGGTCAGAGAACACCTACAGGTGATGAACAAACCTCCGAGCTCAAATTCAGACCAATTAACCAGCCAAGGTTCAGAACCTACGGTGCAACAGAGCCGCTTTGTGGATTTCAGGACTGAAGATGCATGAGAGCTTTCCCCACTAATGTTTGGCCAGGTAAACCAAGGGAAAACCACCTCTCCAATTGGTCATATTTTCCATTGTATCAGCATGGCTTGTTGTGCAGTGACAACAGACCTCCCACCACAAAAAATGCTTATGTCCAAAACATGACAGAGCTTTTGATTGCAATTTCAAATTTTTTGGAATATGTTTCTTTAAAAGGTCTCTTTACTCAAAAATCAACAGGCTTGAATGCAGAGGCTTGAGGTGGCTCGAGGTAGTGAAACTTCTTGCTTGCTAGCAAACAATAAGACAGAACTCATTAATAGTTACATGATACAATTTTAAAATATTTAAAACTGAGAGAGATCCAGGTTTTGTCATGATTGATGCTACAAATATGAGGCTATGCAAAATGTTTTGACATTTCTAGCTTGAGCCCCATTACACATCCTGTGTGCTTTCTCTCAGAGGTGCATTTTGGCATGACAGGTTCCCTTCCCAGCCAGGAGCCAGATGGACCTCTCCATGAGCCTTCACACTGCAAATAAAGTTTGGCCCTGAAAAGACTAATGATTGTAATAGGGATGCTGTTGCAGCAACAGATAATAAAACAAAGATGCATGTTCGTTTTAAGCTGCATTTTTATTAGAGGCTTAGGCTGTCCTTTTACTTCCATAAGAAAAGTATTTTACATAAACAGGTAATATGGTTTAAATGTGCCAGTGTTAGATTCTGTGTCCGGGGACTTGCTAAACCACTGTCTGTGTAGCAACATTGCAAAGAGCAGGCTCAAGCATGAGAGAAAGCTCACTTGGAAACTCTTATTACCTGGCCCTCGCTTGACCTTGGTCTTCCTGTAGCATCAGCCTGTAACATCTGCACTGCTGAAGGGAACACAAGCTCCAGCACAAGAAACATCCCACAGTGGGAAGAACATGAAACCCTTTAGGCTGTGGATTTTGTGCCAGCTGACCTAGCTGGCACAATTTTGAATGTTAGCAGTAGACTAAGTGCTGGTCTAAGACTGAAGAGTAGAACAGACTGGCACCATGGGGGAGGTGGGGAGATTAGAAGGAACCCAGGCAAGCTTTAGGTAGCACCACTTTGAAGCTGATGGTGATCCATGTATCTACAGAGACCCAGCCAGGAAACTGAAGACCTTAACTTTCTTCCACCTACTGCAAATTAAAGACAGTGACTCCTACCCAATCTTAGAAAACTGTCACTTAAGCCCAACAAGAAAGCAGCCACAAATACAAAGTATTTTCATTTTTCTGTAGCATTTAAGATTTTTTAGTTTCATCTGCAACAGATATATAGAGAGGACACTGATAAAACTACTACATTGAATGTAATTCAGTGTAAGTAGTTTACTATGAACATACAGCTTTGATCTTCAGAAAAAACCTTTAATATCATTATCATTCATTTTAGCATTTATGATGAGAAATTTTTAGGCATGCAGGTCCCACATCATGAAAAGTATAATTTATAATAGCTTTTCTCAAACATAGGGAGGCAATCTTTAAAAAATAGTTTTCAGCTCACATTCATTACAGCCACTTCACTGTATTTATTTGTCTGATTTTCTCTTTGTAATGTGACCATGAAGAAATGACCAGTTGCCATGCCTTAAACAAAAGCATTCTTCATTATCATACAGGAACCTGTTCAAGCAGATGATGAAGGTCTTCATTCATTACACACAATATGTTTATGATGGATTCCATCTAGCATGGACATACGCACAGTAGCAAATTTTCTTGATACTGGTGGCTTTAACAATCATTTTAACAACATCAGAAAACTCTTTAGAGTACTCAATTTTTTTTTTTTTTCACTTTTAATTGCTTTAGCTGCCCCTTTCTTTTAAAAACAATGACACATATGAATGTAAATGTAAAGGTTTTAATATGTCGCTCTGCTTTGAAGTATAGAAATCATTTGTATCACAGAGTCCTATGGCTAGTTTTAGGCCTACATGAAAGCAACTTAATACCACTGAAGTCAGCTGTGTGATCACATCAGGAGTGGATACGGTCCTTCTAGATGCAGGCTGGGGCTCTTCTAGAAAGATGGGCAGCTTGTGCAAATTGGTTCTTTATTGAGCAGATATCTGTGGCATCAGTAGCTTGTTTGCCCAGGCTCTGCGCAAGGGGGCTCTGCAAGGGAGGAGAAGTATGAGGACGGGAGGGAACCTCCTTAGCTCCAGCCACTGGAAAGCAAGGCTGCAGCTGCTGTCCCAGCCTGCGGTGGCCACAGTCCCTGCTGTCTTTGATCCTGCCTGTTTACAACCCCTTTTTAAGCTATGCTAGCCTTAGGAGCTGAACTGGGGGTTTCAACAGAGATGCTGTGGTCCCTGCAGAGTCCCAGCAATTTGTCCTTTTGATATTTGGCAGCTGATGGACCATGAGGGCTCTGAAGAGTCACAGGGATTGCTGGAAGGGCCAAATTGCAGTCTACTGTGGAAAAGCAAGCAGCTTCTTTCCTACTGTTTCCTCCCCTGTCCCCCTGCCATCCCCAGGCCATTAAGGTACTAACAACATGTGAGGAGAGAATTTCAACTCACAGGTGACGGTATCATGCCAAACTTGAATACCTGTATAAAAAACACTTCTATTCAGAATTTTACAACCTGTAGGCAACATGACAGGAGGGTTTGCATCATAGTATCTCCTGGATTTTGAAGAGAGAATTTGCCTGAGTGATTACGTCTGTATTTCCCATTGGCACTTGAAAGAAATATCATTCAGTTTTGCAGAGAAGAGGCAGCAGTTTCTTCTGAAGTACCACCTTGCATGGGTGCAGACCAGTTGGCACTAAGTCTATTTTGACTGGTTTGAAACCAGTTCCTGAGGTGTAACAGGGGTGCACAGATCATCGTGGGAGAAGAAAGCAGAATGAAAAGCAAACTGCTTCGCAGATGTATAGAAAAGCAGCCTGGCGGAGGCATCAAGTGCCAAAGTGACTGAGGCTGTGAACTAACCTGTCTTGGGAAAAAAGAAACAGATATCTGTTGGAGGAATGTGGAAAAGAAAACAAACCCAGAACATGAAATAGTCCTGGAAGAAGACTGAAGAAAATACTCTGAGCTAGAAAATACTGAAAGCAGAACTGCATTTGTTTCTCATTGTAGCCTTGGACAGAAACCCATTTTTCTCTGTCATTTTGAAGAGGCAGGGGAAGAATTGCATGGAAGCAGTCCTGAAAAGACAAAGGCTCTTCCCTATTAAGATTTTTAGTTAATCTTGAGAGACAACAATACTTTTAACTAATAAAAGCCATGTAGCTGAGGGTCTGATGAATAAAAATGCTACCTTTCTTGGTAGTGGAACACGTCTAAGTGGAACAAACATTCTCTTTTGAGGAATGTAAGTTTACAAAGAAATACCAATGGTATATGCAGAAATCTTGTTTCCTGGCTGCATGGCTGCTGCATGAGCTCCAGATAATCTTAGTACTCCTGGTGTGACAAGTTTGCTCTCAAGAACTCAAACATGCCCAAGTATCCATGAAGACATGGCAGTACTGGGAGCAGTGATGTAAACATGAAGAGGAGGCTTTGTTTTTATTGCTTGTGATGGCACAGATCAAGTAACCTGGAATAATTGGTATTTAGTCTCCCTTCTTCCCCTCCTTTTCTTTAAAAGGTTGCAAGGATTTTAGTATTTCATAAACTCAGCAGTTTTAAAACTCCAACTTGATATGTATCCTGAATACATTGCATGTGACTGTAATGGCCTCAGCAGATGAGATCATTCCTCATGACAAGCAAAATTCAGGTGCTCCTCTGCATACTACGTATTGATCAGCTGTCTCTGGTTTCTCTGATAACAAATAATAGTGACTTAAGTAGGAGAGGTGGCAAGAGACTCTTTGGGAGCTACTGCAGTGTAGTTTTCAGTAATTTTTCTCCCTCCAGTAGTCTGTCTTGAGGATTTTGATAACACTCTGCCTCCTCCTTCTTCTCTTTTAGTCTGCCAAAAGAATTAATAAATGGAGCAAATACCTGGCTGTTGGATTCCTTTCGTGGTTTCTTATGCGGGGGCAGGGGGAGGAATCCCTTACCTTAGAAATTCACCCAGCTAGCTGAATTGTCATAAAGCTTTCATCCCTCCCAAACAAAGAAAGAAAATCCCTTCTCTAATAATAGTCCTTTCCATGTGAAAATGTTAAAAACTTTTGGTTTGCTTTATCAGTGAAGGGTCTTGATCTCTGGCATAATTGATGTGGTATCCTCCACCTTTTCCTTTTAAATGACAACCTTTGGATACTGTGGAATGGAAATGAGAGTGAAATGTCTGGTCCTGGAACTACAAATTAAGTAGGTGCTGGTACCAGTTGCCAGATGTGGTAAAACTACATTTGCCTTTTAATAGGGGCAGTGGCTAGTAATCATTTCTAAATATCTTATCTACAGGTGTTCTTTATTGTGTATCTATTGTCAGCACTATTACATGATAGTGAATTTGGGCACATCTTTCTTCCAGCCACTTAGGAAAACACCATTGCTTATTTAGGAGGCTTATCTTGCCATGATGAGGAAAGCATGGTGAGATAAGGGTGGAACAGCATCTTTTAAATCTAGCCAGACTGGGCTTCATTTCATAATTCAGTGACAAGGAGGGATGTAACGGGATGCTAAACCCTGTAAAACAAGGCTGCTGGGATGTCGGCTTTCCAGTTTAGGTGACCAGTCTTTAAAGTAGAAAGGCAAGTTTCAAGCTGGTCAGATCCATCCCCAAACCAGGCACAGTCCCTCCCCTGCAACATATCCGAGGGAGTGGACAAACATCACTTGAAACAAGGCAGCTTCCAAGAGCACGTTCCTCTCGGGGGGCTTTGATTGCAGAACAGTTCAAATATGGGACTGCCTAATACATTATTTTTATTACTGTCTCCAAAAGCAACAACTTCAACTTATTTATTTGCTCTGCACTTCCCTTACACTTAGAAGACTTCCAGGACATGGATAGCCAACATGTGTATGTACAAAGCTAAGCAAATAATACTATTAGGCAAATGCTAGAATGGCTTCCTGGGCCACTAGCCACTGTGCCCTTTGGCAGCTCACTGCAGCTGGCTCTTCTGTAGGCATAAACAGCATTAAAATTGCAGACAGAAGGCTGAAACTGTTGAATATAATAGCTTTAAAAAGCAGTCCCTAAAAAGTGTTTTGCATGATTTTCAGAAGTGTAGATACAAGAGATTATTTGAAACCTGCATTGTGAGCTATATGACTTCTAGTTATGAATCATCTCTGTGGGTTGTTGTGGTATTTATAAACATACTGTTTCTGTCACTTTCAAACTCATACTAATATTTAATAATTGTATCTGTGCTTGTAGCCCACAGTAAACATTAGGTAATTTGTATCCTTAACCCTCTTTCATTAGAGCTGTGGAAATCTTATTATCTTGTGTATGCCTTGAACTAAAATAAGTATAGATAGTTAACACCATGGCACAGTCAACACATAATAGCTAGTTAAAACTGTGACAGCATGACATGTGTTTCAGTCCTTCTAGATGAATTGTTTGGAATAACTTGCTGTAAAATCCACTGAAGATCTCTCCAAGGAAGAAAAAAAAACACAAAACCAAACAAGCAAACAAACAAGCAAACAAACAAACAAACAAACAAAACAACTGGAGAATTTCTACTTAGAAAAACGTGGCGACAGAAAAAAAGGTATCTAGTGTTTTTCAAAAATACAATACTTTGTCAATAATCAGCATGAGAAACTGGCACATCTTGGAACTTCTGGCTTTAAGCCCCAGACTGAATTTGAGACAAATGATTGTGTTCACTAAGCAGTCACTATACCTAGCTGAATGTTTGCATCCAGTGTGTGCTTGTCCTACTTAAAAATGTCAGTTAGAAAGAAGATGGATGATTAGCCTACCCTGTTTATATTTCACCATTAAAGGCACAAAAGGAACATGCGTTAATCATTGACCTGATACAAAGTCTGGCATTGCATCCTGAAAGAGAAAATCATTATTTTAATTGGAACTAATGGCTTGTGGCCATGATAACCCATGGTGAGGCACAATATTAATGTCACTTTGTCTGGTGACAGAATATCTTATGCCCATTTACTCACAGTCTGCCACAGTGTCCGCTGATGCAAATTGACACTGTCTTCAGGCCAGATCCACAAAAAAGCCTTTGTTGCCTTTCATCCCTAAAAGAGAGATTTGAAGTTTTTTACCTAATGTCACCTGAAAGTGACAAATCCAAGTACAAGCCAGAACTTCTCTTGTCAGCACTTAATCAGGAGCCAGTAATTACCTCCATGCATTTACTCCTCTTTCGTATTCTATACCAAGTGTGTTCCTGTTAGTATCAAGAATAAGTAGATGGATGTTTCACCCAGGAAAATGTACATCAAAGCATAAAAAGGGAAGAAAAGGATTTCACTCCTGCCAGTGTGACTTGTGACTAAGTGCAATTAGATATTGTCTAATAAAATAACATTAGCATATCCAAAGAGAGAAAATACTGATTTTATTTAGAGATATGTAAAGACTATCTTCTGAAAAATTTAGAAGTTGTTGGCTCTTATGGATTGGTTTTTTTGTTGTTTCTGGAATTTGCAGAATTCTAAAACAACGGTTGTATTAACCCTTTACAGCTATCATGGTTTCTTATGCTAAGAACTGGTACCTGAACCAGCATCTGAACTGGAATTGTTATTATAATCTTTTTCCTTTTGAGATAGACGAGGGTGGTGGATGTTGTAAGCATTTATTTTCTAGTCTTGATCAGAGGAGTTGAGGATGTGAGGAATAACATCTCCATGTCATAGCAAAAAAAGTCCATGATTAGTGACACTGGGTTTGACCAAAAGCCCTTCAGAGCCATCACTTCAAATTCTTCCTACACCAATTCAGACCTCAAGATCAGAGCACCCAAATCATAATGGTACAGTACAACTGGGGACATTGGACCAGTGGATTGATTAGTCTTCTCCCAAGAGCTGCTTCAACTCCTGCAAACATTTTTTTTTTTTTTTTTTTTTAACAAATCTGAGAGCCAGATAATAGGCCTTGGACTAGGCAACTCATTTTAAGTTCACTGTTCTATAGGACATTTTTGTAGTTAGGTACAACTCTCAGCAAAAAAAATTGCACAATTAGTGTATTGTAGCCACCAGAGATGAGAAAAAAGGCTGAGGTACTTAATGCCTTCTTTGCCTCAGTCTTTAATAGGGAGACCAGTTATCCTCAAGGTACTCCACCCCCTGAGCTGGAAGGTAAGGATGAAGAGCAGGACATACCCCCCTTAATCCAGGAGGAAATAGTTAGTGACATACTATGCCATCTGGACACTCACAAATCTATGGGACCTGATGGGATCCATCCAAGAGTACTGAGGGAACTGGCAGAGGAGCTTGCCAAGCCACTCTCCATCATCTTTTGGCAATCCTGGTCAACAGAGGAGGTCCCAGAGCACTGGAGGCTTGCCAATGTGATGCCCATTTACAAGAGGGGTCGGAGGGAGGATCCGGGGAACTAGAGGCCTGTCAGCCTGACCTCGGCACTGGGGAAGATTATGGAACGGTTTGTCTTGAAAGCACTCACATGGCAAGTCCAGGATAAGAAGGGGATCAGGCCAAGTAAGCATGGGTTTACGAAAGGCAGGTCCTGCTTGACCAACCTGATCTCCTTCTGTGACCAGGTGACCCGCCTAGTGGATGAGGGAAAGGCTGTGGATGTTATCTACCTTGACTTCAGGAAGGCCTTTGACACTGTCTCTCATGGCATACTCCTTGAGAAGCTGGCGTCTCGTGGCTTGGACAAGTGTACTCTTCACTGGGTGAAAAAATAGCTGGATGAATGAGCCCAGAGAGTTGTGGTGAACGGGGTGAAATCCAGGTGGAGGCAGGTCACAAGTGGTGTTCCTCAGGGCTCGGTGTTGGGCCCTGTTCTGGTTAATATCTTTATCAATGATCTGGATGAGGGGATTGAGTGCACCCTCAGCAAGTTTGCAGATGACACCAAGTTGGGAGGGAGGGTTGATCTGCTTGAGGGTAGGAAGGCTCTACAGGGGGATCTGGACAAGCTGGATCGATGGGCTGAGGCCAATTGTATGAAGTTCAACAAGGCCAAGTGCCAGGTCCTGCACTTCAGTCACAGCAACCCCATGCAGTGCTACAAGCTTGGGGAAGAGTGGCTGGAAAGCTGCCTGGCAGAAAAAGACCTGGGGGTGCTGGTCGACAGCTGGCTGAATATGAGCCAGCAGTGTGCCCAGGTGGCCAAGAAGGCCAATAGCATCCTGGCCTGTATCAGAAATAGTGTGGCCAGCAGAAACAGGGAGGTGGTTTTTCCCCTGTACTTGGCACTGGTGAGGCTGCCTGGAGTACTGTGTTCAGTTTTGGGCCCCTCACTACAGAAAAGACATTGAGGTGCTGGAATGTGCCCAGAGAAGGGCAACGAAGCTGTTGAAGGGCCTGGAGCACAAGTCTTACAAGGAGCAGCTGAGAGAACTGGGGCTGTTTAGTCTAGAGAAGAGGAGGCTGAGGGGAGACCTTATCGCTCTCTACAACTACCTGAAGGGGGGTTGTAGTGAGGTGGGTGCTGATCTCTTCTGTCAGGTGGCTGGAGATAGAACGAGAGGAAATGGCCTCAAGCTGTGGCAAGGGAGGTTTAGGTTAGATATTAGAAAAAAATTTTTACTGAGAGGGTTGTCAGACATTGAAATAGGCTGCCAGGGAAGTGGTTGAGTCACCATCCCTGGAGGTATTCAAAAAGTGAGTAGACGAGGTACTTCAGGACATGGTTTAGTGGGCATGGTTGATGGTTGAACTTGATGATCTTGAAGGTCTTTTCCAACCTAAATGATTCTATGATTCTATGATCCTAAAACCTAACTTTTTTCTTCCGTTCTTCAGTTTCTTACAACAATTGCCAAATGCTGAGTTACTCATGCAAAGATAACCAAAGAATACAAGACTTCTAAGCTGTGTCATAGTATAGATATTTGACCACTAGGGAGCTATAAAAGGCTAATTTCCACAGTAGTACATAATAAACTTAATTGACTTTTATTGATACCATAATATAAAAAGGATATTTCACATCATAATTTCAAACTCATCAGCTCCTGTTGACATCATACTGCAAACTGATGCTTTCATATCTCAGCATAAATCCCAGTGATGTCTAACTTTTTTCTTCAACCTTTTCTATTGATGCTTTGAAGTAAATGATCTGTGTCTCATCATAATCTACCATATCATAATCTTCTGCATGTGCACTGATCAGCATCAAATTAATCATTACAATTGTTTTTGCCTCACATTTTTCTTTTTTATTTAAAAATACAATGGCAGTATTTCTCATGTGTCTTGCAAATGACATTTCCATACACTCCATTTAAGATTCTTTCCAATTGAAATCCATTTTTCCCCTTCCTGTCCTGTGAAATCAAATCTGCATATACATTGTTGTATTTGAAACACATGTGACCAATTAGTCCAATGAGAATTGAGAATTGTATTTAAGCTAGTGCAATAATCCAAAATTTCTGCAAACCTATTCCAAAGTGTTCTTCCTTTTTTTTTTAATCTTGAAAGTGGAAGGTCCATCTTAGATTGATTTTCCAGTAGTGAACCACGACATGCAAAATCCAGTCTTTAGCTCAAAGGACACCCTGAGTTCAATGAGGCTTGGGTTCTTAATTAAAGATTATCCTTTCCTGGAACCCCTTAAGCTTTAAGTATTCCCAAGTAACACCTTTTCATAGTAGCTGTCCGGCCTATTATTCTTAGCTCTTCCTGTTCCCAAGTGTCCTACAAAGAATTTGCTTCTGAAACTGGATCTCCTTGCTCCTACCCCATTAGTGCCTTGAACAGTCATATATCACCCTGGAATGTGACCAGGGGCAGTGGGAGAAGAAATTCAGTATATCAACTTCACACAGTAGTCTGAAAAATGACTCTGTAGACTGCTTGCAGGAGAAATTACAATAGATCCTGTAAATATTTCTCTAGTGTATAATTCTCTGCTTAGGCAAGTTTTCACTTTGGATCGAATTGTGGTCCATGAGAGGGCATTATTACTAAACAAAAAATAAACCTTAAGAAATTATGATGCTTTGTGAAATAGTGGAGGCATGGGGGAAGTTATTGACTATTCTAAAACGAATGCAGGAACAGTCTGTGTTATATTCATTCACCTTCCCAGAGATCATTGTTGGATGACAGCTTTGCTAACAGGGCATTTCTAGGCAGAGGCATGGTCTGCCCTAATAGAGCCATTATGAAAATAAATTATTCTCTTTATCCCCTCTCAACTGAAATAAGGGCTTATGAAGCTGCATTTTGAGATAGTCTGCAGCGGTACATATGGTCTCCTTCTTGATTTGTTTCAAAGACAAATAACTCTGAGAAGTTCCATTTAAAAAGTAATAAAGATCATACTAGGCTTAAATCTAGGGTATGCTAAGCTAACTGGTTTAAAGAAAAAAAGATGAGAGAAGTTCTTTTTTCTGTCCTTTTTTTATCATTAAATAAATTAGGGTGAAGTCTGATTTTTATGAAAGCTTGAAAATACCATCATGTTCCTTAGGAGTCTTACTCATTCTCTTAGAAAGTAAAAAGCAAACATACGATTCTGAGAGCTGTGAAAGTCCAGCTATGCTTTAACTGCTAAAAAAAGCAGAACTGGGGAGATTATTCCTATGGGAAAGCTTCCTTAAGGAGCACGTGCTCTTTCTCTCTACTTTATATACTACAATTCACATATGCGTACATTTTTGTGTGTGCTGTCTAGCAACAATAGCTGTACCTTCTGAGGCTCAAGAAGACAGCCTTTAAAATCATCGAAGTTTTTATAAAAGCCTTTCATGTCGATAAATATTGAAATGCTTGTAGCCCTAAACTACTCAATTATTTCTTAGCTGTCTGCAGTTCGGCCATGGCCCTTGTCCCTGTAGGTGTATTGTCTGTACATCCTGCAGCTGCTTTTCAGCCTCAGACTGAGAGAGCTGAACAACCCCATTCATTAACACATCAAAAATGTATATCCCCTGCTGTGGAGAAAGGGCAACTCATGTGGGGCCTGTCTAAAAATGCATGCTGTTATAAGATGTGTGTTAGCACTCTAGCCTTCTAAACATATTCTGCTGAATGTTGGAGAAATAACAGAACATAAATACAGGAGGCTAGCCCTAATGGAAAAGATGATCAATCTAGCCAAAAGCCAGGAAGGATTCTCAAGAAGGAATCCACAAATCTATTAATATGAAACTTTATTTAATTCACTATTAAACATTACTTAATTTACTATTTAATTCACTAGTGAGTGGAAGGGGGACCTAACTGTTGGGAACAGAGATAAGGTGTTGGCATGAAGATGACAAGGATGCCAACGAATTTGGGGGAAAACGTCCTGTCACAGATTTGACCAGTACAGTTATGTCAACTTAGGGAAGACTTAACGAGTGGAAATTTCACACTTGTTTCAGTTCAGTCACTGGCTAAGCATCTTGACAAGACATGAAAAGAAAGACAGTTACAACCTATTTTGGGAGCACTGTGTAGGCAAATGGCCATACCAGCTAGATTTCCAGCTGAAAAGTTTGGAAAGAGGAGATCTGGATGCATCAGTAGCAAACCGGATGATACCCAAACATGCTCATTCCTTATAAAAAAATCTTAAATGCAAAAATGGAACTTCAGGACAATGAAGAAGGAAGTGCTGTCCCCAGTAAGATGCTCTTGTAAAACAAAGTAATCTTCCTGATCTTAAAATTTTAATTCCATTCATATATTTTGATAATCTGGAGGATAGAAATTGACAAACTTGACCATTGTTATCCCAGACCTCTAAACTGTCCGAATGATTTGGCATCCTCACCAAGACTCTTGTCCATATGTTAAGTAGTTCTTGCTCTTCCAATTTGCTATATACAAAGAAATTGTACCACTGCAGAAACATAAACCAGAGGGGACAAGTAACTAATTGCTATATAACAGCGTAACATTTTTAAAACCAATGAGATTGTGATGAGGAGAGTAAAAATCTAATTGGTCCTACATATGGAAGGTAATTCAAAACTGGGATTGTTCCTATTCACTTTATCTGTTTTCCTTCTAGTTTTACCAATCCTTTATTTTTGAAGGAGAGCAAAGCAGATAAAGACATGAAATACATGCAGTTAACAGGATGAGGTATCTTAGACCTTCGTACATAATCAACTCCTATTAGCAGAACAATGTTTTCATTTTTCTCTTCATTTCCTAGTTCCAAACAGTTTGGTTTGTTTGGATTTAATGCTACTGAGCATTAAACTGCCTCTTTATTTTTATAACTGGAATGGTTATTGTCAGCTCAGAGTCTGCCCCTTCTTTGTTGGAATTAGATCTTTAATTCAGTCAATTGAACCATATGGTAACAACTGCAAGATGCCGTGACTCTACTTCTCAGAAGGAGGTTTAGCCTCTTCATCTTTGTGCCTGGGACACACGGCAATAGTCAAACAAATTTCAGGGGGTCCTATCCCAGCAGTGCAGATCAGGTAAAATTCCTTTCCGTAAACAAATACTAAGAGAAATAAGAAGTGAACAACGTGGATTCATTTACAAATGTTCTCCACACTTCACAGTATTGAAAGTGGGCCATCATGAAGATATGCAGCCTGTAACAGCACTCTTTTCTCTATTGTATAATAACAATGCACTAGCACCCTGTTTGTCACTTGCAACATCTTGATTATTCAACCAAAAAATTCATTAAAACAGGTGGAGAAGAAACCACAAATGCCCCAAAATGAGAATATGAATTAGAAGACAAATTAGCTGAAAGCATTTTGGTGCTGCATAGAAGGAGCCAGAGCAAATAGTCTAAAATTATAGAAAATGCAAATCAGTCTGAATTTGCAGAATTATCATATTAATATAACTTTTTGAACCACACCAAAGTACGCAGCTTGGAGAAATGTAACTGAATTTATTTGGGGCTGTTTAGACATAGTTTAGCTGCTTACTGTGCTTTCTGACTATGAGGAAGAAAAGGGAGGGAGACTGCCCAATATTGATGCCCATTTAAAACTTCCTCAGTAGATAAAAATTATGGCTCTGGGCTATAAAAGCTGGCTTTAGGATAATAAAAAGATTAGCTATGGAAATGCAGGAAACCATAGAATTTTCTCTGCATGGTAAACTACATTTTACTGAACCAAGGGTTTTGATATAGGATTTCTGATATTGAAGGAAAAATAAAGCAAATCATTAATCTGACTGTTCTCAGCTAAACTTAATTAAAAGTTGAACACTTCTTTTATCAATTTCTTATTTCTTTCACCCACCTCTTAAAGAAATGTTATTCTTGGGCTTAGAGTAAAATAAGAAATTTTCATATAATGTTAAAGACTTTGCCATCACCAAAGATAATGGTTTGTTTGCCTAAGGGGAAAATGGAATGAATTGTAAGTAATACAAAACATTCTTTCTAATTTCTTTTTTCTCTATGGTATTTCCTTAACTGTAATCAGATGTAGTTTTAGCCCTATGGGGCTGCAGTTGAGAACAGGAGCTATTTTAACCCCCAGTTGTCCCTGGAAAGGTCCTCTTTTATACAAACATTCTCTACATTTGATGTGTTCCTCAAGACTTTCAGTTTTATTACCAGCCTGGGGAAATAAAAAATAAAAAATAAAAAATAGGCAATCTTGTTTCTGGTGCTTGCAAAATTTCTGCTTCAACCATGCCAAGATTATCAATATCCATCAGTCGGAGTGGAGATTTTTCAAAAAAATGGCTTTCAAATGTACTCTCATTTGCTCAAACTAAAATATACATTTCCCATTAAATTAATAAATCAAGGTGATTGAAGAATATCATGAATAAAATAACAACAGAAATCAAACAGGCATGTCATGAAACGCAAACATGTCTCCAGTTCAAATACTGCTGATCTAATACGTCATGACAATGTACCCTTACTTATTTTCTACCGTGAGAAAATGAACCTGCTGCCAATATGACTTTTTCTGATTTTAAACAGAATTCTTATTTTTCTTTCCCAGAATTTTAAGGAAGAAGTACAAAGAGTTACCATGTCACTGAACTTATACAAGCCCTCTTGCCAGAAACAGAGGAGTGCTAAAGCTTTCAATACCAGCTTGTGAAATACCATTGAAAATAGTAGGCTGCTTTTCCACCTCTCATGCTTTCTAAATCTTGTCCCTTTCCTTTATCTCCTTATGAAATAATACCCTCTAAATCCACTGATCCAGTTCTGCAGCATTTCAGGCCCCATGCAGGTTTCCTTATAAGGTTCTAGAGGATAGAGGTTTTGGGGAACACCTGTGCAAAAAACCAAATAGATCTCAAATCATAGATGTCCCAGAAGCTGCAACCTGCGAAACACACTCAGCAAACAGATGGCATGCACAAAATTGCTTTTTTTTCATGGTGGGACACCAAGGCTTTCTATAGATGTCTATATAGTAGAGCCTGTTGTGATAGGGCAAGGAGTAATGGTTTTAAACTGAAAGACAGTAGATTTAGATTAGATGTAAGGAATAAGTTCTTCACTGTGAAAGTGGTGAGGCACTGGAACAGGTTGCCCAGAGAGGCTGTGGATGCCCCATCCCTGGCAGTGTTCAAGGTCAGGTTGGATGGGGCTTGGAGCAACCTGGTCTAGTGGAAGGTGTCCCTGCCCATGGCAGAGGGTTGGAACTAGATGATCTTTAAGTTCCCTTCCAACCCAAATTATTCTGATTCTGTGATATCTGCTGGAAAAAGAGGTGATGCCATGGCGTGAGAGACTGAAAGAGTTAATGTCTCAAATATTGTGGCAGGGCAAATTCTGCCTAAGGACGAACTCTGCATAACAAGGAACCCCGCCCAGCAAGGAACCCCAGGTGGAAAGCACCCGTCGATGGGCACCCATCCATCAGCACCCATCGGAGGGGAAGGGAGGCCGTGCCGGAGGGCGCTGTGGAAGGCGCACAGCTCCCGGCTCCAATAACGCTGCTCCAATGGGCTGAGAAGAGCAGCTCACCCTACACGGGCACAGATCGGTCTGCAGGGAAGGGGCCGTGACTCCGCAAACAACCCCCGAGCCCTCTTAGCCATTTCCCAAAGGAAATCAGCCTAATGAGTTCGAGTGCCCACCCGAAGGAGGGGCAAGGATGATAAAAGGGCACGAAATGAAGCCCCAGGTGCTCGTGCCCACCAGAAGTGGGCCCCTCGGCTGACTGGGCCCCTCAACGCTGGACCCGGCACCGGTGAGATCTTTCTCTTTCCCTTTTTCTCCCTTTAAGACATACACCCGCCGACTGAGCCTGGGACGGGGAGCGGGTCCAGCCGCCCCTGGGCTCCTCTCTGAGGAGGAGTCTGGAGCACGGGGGGCTCCGCTCTGAACCTCCTGACACGGCGGGAGGGATCTCCTCCTTCCCCAAATTGATGTATAGGGTTACCGTGGGTTACATGGTTTACTGAGGTGGTCTCATGCCCGCTCCTGTTGTGAGAAACCTTGCCACCTGCTGTCACACCTTCCGAGTTCAGTTTGCTCCTGCCACAAACAAAACGTTCAACTGATCATTTGGTGTCATTTCACATTAATTTAGCCCAAGGGACTTCCGAATTCAATGTGTCTGTCCCGCTCAGGTCGTGACACATAGTTCTGTAGTCCCAAGTCTGTGGGACAAACAAGACCCCACAGAAAATGTTGGGTACTGTTTTTGCCTAGTGAATACATGTTTTCCTTGCCTTTGGAGAAATGTTAGCAAGGCAGAAGAGGAACACATGCACTGTGCCCAAGCAGAGAGGAAGGTCAAGTGGATCAAAACATAATTTAACTACTGCTTTTCTGTCTTTTCTTCTCTCAAGCAGTAGAGCACAAGCTCCTGTTCAGCTTTGAAGATCCACCTAGGCTTTGGGTATTTGACTTGTTCTCTTGAAAAAAAGCATATGATTTAACAAGGGTGAGAAATTTGGGAAGTCAGGGATTGAACTCTTGTTCTCTTAAGCTGTCAGTTTCCCTGAAGAAAATTAAGGAAATATTGGTACTGCCTCAATAAACCAATTAAGACCCTGCAGCGGGTTGACAAAGTCCTTAACATATGCAGCCCTTTTAATACACTGTGCATTTATCAATATATGGGGAGGGATGGAGGAAATGGCAGCAAAATGTCAGCCATAGTAACACCTACTAGAGCTCTCACTTCTAGGAACAGCTAAAAATGGAGGAGTCTGGGAAACAGCAATAGTGATGAAAAGGCTTTGAGTGAAAACTTCAACATACTGTAACATTTTAATGCAACTATAAGCAGAAAATAACTTTTTTCTCACTCACCAAAGTAACACCTCTCTTTGTCAATGGAATAGTTGATAAATCAGTTAAAATAAAATGTAATTTGAGTTTTCCATCTGGCCACTGTGACACCAAATAATTCAAGCCAAATAATGTGTTGCCTTTAAGGAAATCATTCTACCAAACAAAACTGTACACCCTACATTTTTTTTTATTGTCCTTATAGCTCAGTTTAAAACTCAAGATAACCACTAGCCTTATAGAGCAAAGCTAAGTAAGCAAGTACGTTTTTAAGCAAATTCTTTCCACTTTTGCTTTAGACTCCCTGTGAAAGTCATATGATTATATTCTTCTCAGTTTAGCCAATGGTAAGAAATTAAATCAAGTAAATTTCAATGTGTCTTATATAAAGCCATGATTCTTTCATTTAGCAGTCACCATTGTTATCCAATTCTAAAATGATTCCTATGCTAAATGGATTTATACAAATCTAACATCATCTTGCACTAGCTTTTTTTCTGGTTTTGGTTTGGGTTTTTTTTTTTTTTTTTTGGGGGGGGGGGGGGTAAGCTTCTAGTTTCTTTAAATTTGGTAAATTCCACATGAGCTTTCCTGTATATTTGTCACTCTTACTTCAGTAGTCAGTGAAATTTTCTTCAACCACACTTTGATGGACAAGGCAATCCACATTGTCATCTAACCCTTATATCAAAATGACAGAAGATTCCGCAGTTTAACACCTGAAGAAATTTTCATCACTTCTACAAGATTTAGATAACACTTCCATTAACAATGCTCAGATCAATGTTTCAAAGCATACAGTTCTAAAACTTCCCTTTAGGCTACTATTTATGTATTTTTAAAGACAAACATTTCAGATGAATAAATGTAATGTGAACAAGAGTTCACCTTTTACAGAAAGCACTTTCAATGTCTAAACGAGATATTTGTTAATGATACAGCAATAAGAATTTCCACATTGTCCATTATACAGAAGGTATTTGTTTTGTACTCAGATGAAGTGATTTTATTTCTGAACACAAAACTCCCCCCAGAAAAAACATACACAGGTAAAATGTCCCCCTACTGCTAAAAAATGCGGAAATTCTTTTCACAGTTTCAGTAATAAAAGTGATTGGTGAAACGCTTTGTTGTTTCTTAAAAGGCATGGCTAAAGAAGAAATTGAATTTGAAATATAATGTGACATACCTCACTAAGGAGGAAAAGCCAAGAAAAGTAAACTGAGATTAAGTATCTCAGTCTCTCCTAGTGGACTTCAGGCTCTCTTTGAAGTGTGGTGATTGTTGCAGGGAAAGAGAGAGGGACTGGAGGATCTGATTCAAGAGCATAACACTCCCAAAATAAACAAAAGAGTTGAAATGCAGCTCAGCCTTGTATATGCTTACCTACTACTCTTCTCGATATTGTTTTGTAGCAATCCTCTGCAAAGACCATATATATACACCAATACCACTAGGGAAGAGTACAGTAATACAATCTTTCATTGGATTATATGTCTTTATGACTATAAATTAATTAAATAACTGGTATCACTGTAAGTCTGACTTTTAGGGAAGAAGGTGTGAGGATGGAGAAACGAGAAGGGAGGGACACAACAAAGTACTGGTCACCAAGTTGTGCCCCCTTCAAAAAAAAAAGGGGGATTAACTGTAATGTGCTATGTTATCTTCTGACTTCAAATGTCTGACCTTTTTTCATTATGTGTGGGTGTCATGAGTCCTCATATACTTAATAAGTGTTTAGCTGACCTGAGCAGGGAATTGATAAATCCATTACCCTCAGACTAACAAAGTCCACCTTGGTTTTGGTTTGGTTTTTTTTTTTTAATCGGAGAACAGAATATATCAGTGCTGAACAAATCAGATGCTAGGCATCTTCAGTGCTTTAACACATTTTGTTCCAGGCCATCATGACTAATACTACAATCCTGTATTTATAACTCATTTATGAAGTTAGCTGGAGGCAACATGCTGGTTGCTAAACTTTCAGTGTGGGGAGAGAAGGAAAGGTTAACTGACAGAGTTATACCAGTCTGCCCCAGTCAAGTGCAGTTGTGGAAACCATCTGACTATTGTTACAAATACTGAGTAATTAGGTTAATTCTGCTCAGTTCCCGGGAGACAAGAACTGGAATCTCAAATCCAAAAATCACAGCTTGTATTGACTGCCAGTACTGATAGCAGTATCAGCAGACAGATGAAAACTGCCTATATAGGATATGAAAGCAACTCTTAACATCTCCTGCTATTCCCAGGAACAGCTTGTTGACAAGAAATACTGCACTATTCCTTGGTCCACCCTTGATTGACACAGGGATGAGGACAGCATTCAAACATGACTGTTTTGCACCATTATAGGATTCGCACCTTCCAGTGCAAACTGAATATAGGTAAACTATGAATTTCAGTAATATCTTCCTAACATGGAACTCCCCTAGTAAGCCACCCTATTGAGATTTTACTAAAAGTCAGCATGAGACAAGACACCAAAAGGGCCTTGATTTCCTGTACCAGAACACCAGTTAGCACACAGCAACTTTTGAGACCGAAAATCTGAATTGCTAGTGTGTAATACTAAAACAAGAGGGCTTAGAATAAAATCTGCATAACATATTGTTGCAGCATGGGGCTCTGCCTTCACTCTTCCTCTGGGTTCAGTAAATCTTAGTGTCATGGGACTGTTTGCATATTGCCTCTGGGCTTCTCTCCTACTCCAGAAGTTGCCCATTTTCTCCTGGGAAAAAAAATAATCCATCTTTTCACCTCTGAGGGCTATCTACACACTTTCCCCCTGCTCTTTATTGAAGTCTTTCAGTTTATTTGCATTACAGTCTCCAGCTTACCATCCTTCTCGTTCTCTTTAGAGGGCAGAATAACGTAATCAGAAATCAGGTTTCTGCTTCAACCATGTTCAGTTGTTTTGGGGAAGGGACCTACTTTCTCTCCTTTGGGAGAGCTCCACCTGGCCCAGACTGCAGCAAACAGAATGAGGCAAAAAAGCAACCCTTTCACAGCTCTGACCACTAACAGGACTTACAGTACCCACATATCATGCTGCAGACAGGTGTTGTGATATCAGTTTTATTTACCATTTAATCCTTGCAATTGAAATACATGCCCTCCTCTTGTACTGTTTTCCTCTCTAGCTGAGAACAAGTCTCTTCTGTCACAGAGAAATGTGAGAAGTATTTGCTTTCAAACCTAGGAAGAGAGACAGGACTCCATTCATTTAACTAATTAGATTTGTGTGCATTGCCCTTTGAGCAGGTTGCAATAGGAGTACGTTGCAGGCTGTAGGTATGTGAGCAATTGAGAGTCGTTCAGCATTGGTACATACTCTCACAGTGAAATGGCAAGTTACTGTCTTTAACCATCATCTGCATGACTTCCCCACTGGCAAATTTAGTAAAATAAATACATAGCATTTCTCAAATATTAGACCTTTTCTGTGGGGACTAAAAAGCCTGCCTACAAAAAGTAACTCTGAAGTAGAATGTAGGAAACACCACCACCTTTGATTTGTTTAATAACTTAATGGCATACAGCTAAACAGGTTATGCAGTATGTTGTAAAAGGATCTAATATTGCCTTAGAATCCCTTGAGTATTTTTTAAGGAACACCAAGTAAAATAATGGTGCTGCAAAGCCCCAGGCATACTATATCATGAGTCTGACACCACTTTAATAATATATTACACAAACATGGTTTTGGTCTAGCAGGATCAATGTGGGGGAGGTAGTTTATTAAGTGAAAAAAAGAAGATATAGAGGAAAATCAGAGTGAAAAACTATTGTGAAATGGATGTTTTCTACATTAGGATATGTCCAAACTATAATTTTCCCTGAATTTCTCAAAGTCTAAATCAATTTAGTGTAAAGCTTGTGCTTTATGCAATGTTTTTGGCTTCACTCTCAAAAAAAAAAAAAAAAAAAGAAAAAAAGAAAAAAGTGGTCCATTTCTTTAAGAAAGGTCAGGTTTTTTAATTAATGAAGTGTTGTAGAAGTTGGACTGTGTACATTCAGTTATCCTTCATAATCCTTCCTTTTCCTTCATGTACTATTAATATGTTAGCAGTGGTTTTAAAGAATCAGTTTAGAAAAATGCATATTAAGTCCAGGTATAACTTGCGACTAAAGGACATATAGTTTACCTCTTCTTTATGGTATGCTTAAGTGCTACCCAGATGCTCTGTAACTTATTAATATCTTTTAGCTTCCCAACTGAAGGCTTAAAATCCTTGCTTCTAAAGTATATAAGGTTTCCTTTCTTTTCCAAAACAAGATGCAGTGTAAGAATCCTATGCTAGTTGTCTTCTTGAATTGCTTGAACATTTCCATATTAAGAACCCAATCTTTTGGGATACCTTTGTGAAAGAGCTTATGTATAAGCAATTCTGTTATAAAAAGTATTTTTAAACTGTGTGTGGAGCTGACCCAGGTTCCATCATAATTGTGCCAGAACTGTATTGAAGTCAGTGCTGTGTCGCTTCCACCTGCTGCAGATTCACTCTGAAGTTGACAAGTTCTGTACCTACAAGCTGAATTTATATACTATATATGTCAGATGCGCTGCACTTCAGCTTCTTCCAGAAACAAAGCTGTAGGAAAGAGAAATGGCATTGCTTATTTAAAAAGAAACAGAGAGCAAGCAAGAGAAAGAAAAAGAAACAGGGAAGTATAAGATTCAAACATACTTTGTACCCTTGTGAATTAATGGGACAAATCTACATTGCACTTATCTGTGGCTAGCCTATTGTTATATTATCTGGTCAAATGTACAAGTTGGATATGGTAAAACAGGGAGATGGGGGATTCTTGTCAAATTTGGGTCTGATATGCTCTCTCAAATCTTCAAACTGAAGATTTTTCTAATGCAAGACAGGTCTCTTCTTGGTCCAATAATGCCATTCCGTAAAAACACTACAAAATATTATCTGACACTTCATTAGTTTGCTTCACTAGCTTTCCTGGAAATCACTTAGCAACAGAACTCCCCAAACACACACATGCATGTCATTAAATAAAGAGAAATGGCTTTCAGCTCTAAGAAGGTCATCAAAATCGTAATTAAAGTAAATGCATTACTATGTTGAGCTCATTTGTAATTAAAAAACAGATTTATGAAAGATGCAGCTATTCATCTCAAACATTTATTTTATAACTCTTTTCCCATTTTCAATGGTCTCAAACAAGATCTGGAAACAAAGAAGCATTAAAGAGTAAACTAAGTAAGTATGAGCAAAACAGCAACATGGAGATATATGGAAATTAGCATTGTTTAATTCAAAGAAATAACAAAACCATATGCTGGCATCAAACAGACACTGCAAGTTAATAAGGAATGTTTATGATTCCACATTTGAGAGAGGTCAGTCTCAAAAGGAGCTTTCATAGGTTTAGTTTACTCAGCACTCAAAAATCTGGGTGAATAAGAAAACAGTTCTATTTAGAAACAAGCTCTAGATTAATAAATACAAAATGGATTATGGATTTGGGAAGTTGGTTTGTTTTTACTACCTTCACTTTCCCAGTTCTTCCTCTGAACACATTAGCCAATTTGTGCAATTTCAAGTCTCCAGTCTAGCAAGAAAGACGAGTTCTGTTTTCTTTCACCATGTTTCAATACTTTCAATTTTACACTGCAACCACTGAAAGAAGTTCCTTTTCTTAACAACATTAACTATACTGAATGCTAAAAAAAATGTTGAATTTTTTCCTCTGAAGTCTTTCTAGTCTGATCATTTTGAAGATACATTAAGGAAACGTAAGTAGAATTTTGTTTCCTTTCCATTTTACCTGACGGGATGCACAACCTGAGCCAGATCCCATCAGAAGAAAGTCAGTGGTATGTTTCTGTTCACTTTGGTAACAGCTGTAGCCCAGTAAATATGTTTTTCTGCCATTGCTAGTAGAAGACCACAGGCTTTGCATTGCCTGGCCAGTGCAAGGTCTCAGGTCTCTTCCAGGCTGGTACAGCCTAAGCTGGATTTAGCTTGTTGCAATAATTATCATGTGAATTCACTCCAAGTGTGATACCTTAACCTTCTAGAGTACCCTGTGTAGCAATAGTCCCACAGGCCTAGGGAGTCCGTGCATGACAAACAATAGCTCTTCATCTCAAGAATAGTTGGGAATCAATGGAAAGGAAGCTGTGTGTTGTGAGAACATTTGTAGAAACAAATCTGAGACTGAAAGGAAAGAAATTCCCACCATAAACATTATGCTCCTTCATGCAAAGTCCTCAGGTTGCTGATGACGACTTGTCACTACCACCCCTGTGGCAGTTGAGAACGGTTCAGCTGTTGACCTTAGGATTCAGAAGGACATTGGAAAAGTGAACATCACAACAAAGAAAAAGGTGGGATAGGAATTGTTTGTGTAGCAACTTTAACTGTATTATTAATTATTTTTTTCTGTATTATTTTTTACTATTAGACTCTGAAAACATTACTGTAACTAAAAATAAATTCTTAGCTCCATATTTGATATGTTCCTTTTTGCCCAGAACAAGATTTTGATTTAGATCATTATTATCTCTTGAATTTCTACATGACATCAGTTTGGTTTCATATAAAACATCATGTAAAATTGGAACTTGGTTTTATGCAAAAGGGCTTAGAAGCCTTCAGGCATTCTTCCAAAGAAAACCCTCTTGTTTTATTGCAATTATTTCATTGTACATTTCCCAAATCCCTGTGTTTTTTCTCTGTCAGACATCTTTCCAGCTGTAGGCACTGTTGTACCTGATAAGGATTTGCTAATGCAATAGTTATATACAGCCGGGTTTAGGAAAGGCAAAGAGAAGAGTAGTTACTATCCCTTTGGATTAAACACTTGTAGTCATTGTAACCCTTCTCTCAACTTCCAGATCACACTATGGTTCCAGTTAACTGGTTTGCTAAGGCAATATGACTAAACTGGTGTGGTAGAATTGCCTCTTTGGTGATGTATCTGCATTTTAAGTAAAATACCTTGGAAGTGTGACCTTCATTTTTCTTAGAAAACTCCTTGCTAAATACAAACTCTTAGTTTTGCTTCATTTGTATCAACTGCTTGACAAGTAGGTGTGACTTGGTAATTGGAAACTCTTGATCGCTAATGATTGTTGTGATGTATCTCTACAGCTTTTCTGAGATCCTCAGCAGTATAGAGAACATTAAGAATAGCCAAGCTGTTTATAACTAAGGAATTGCTCTGCAACAGTAGGATTTGTACAGTACAAGCATTTTTTTGCTGAAGCAAGAAAGAATTGAATTAATACAGAAGCCACATTAACTTAGATTTAACACATGTTTTGCATTTAGAAACGGCCAGCTAATGCTGTAGTAAGATCAATAGGATTGGGCTGCTTTGAATTTTTGCAACTTCCATGATGTAGTCCAAGCTGTTTATTACCTACACTACAGTCTCTAGACGGTAGAAGCAATCTAATGTCTCTCTTAGATACTTGTTCATCTTCTTTGTGTGTTTGAAAGCATTATGTTAGATGTAGGGCCATTAATCTATAGTTTTAATTTCAGAGAAAAGTGTTGGGCAGTCACTATTAGAATTATTTGCAGTAGATCCAAACCAGAGAATTAAAATACTTTTGTGAATCTACAATATCTGGATTTGTTAGGGGAGAATCTTTGTGCTACCTGATAACTGATGACATATTGGAGGTCAACCCCAGCAATTTGGTGATACCTCCTACACCTAACAACTCTAAAATTTGTGAATGACAAAGTTTTGTTTTGTTTTAAAAAAGGCTTAAAAAAATATAATATCCAAAACAGTTTGGTGGAGTAATGACCATATCTGAATTGAGAAAATCACCTCTGCTTTACTTTGTCAAAGAAGGTCTACTGTGCACCACTTCAAGATGGAGCATAAAACAAGACTTGGAAGTATATTTCTGTTGTCATTGTACCTAGGATGGTGTAAAGGGGAGAGAGAAGAAAGCACTTAGATGTTCAAGGATGGCCTAAAAATAGGTACATTAAATATTGAGATAGGGTGCCTGAGCCTTCACGAGATCTGCTTGAACATCTTTGCACCTGGTGATGTGCTTCTGGAATGGACTTTCTCTGGCAGTCCCAAATAGGAGGTAATAATGCATAACACCTGCATCTGCCATGAAACATAAGACCTTGCTAGAAGTTCAACCTCTGGGCAATACAGTGAAAAAATGAACAAAATAGCTTTGTGTGAGGCCAGCTTGCATATGCAGGGTTTTATTAGGTCCATTCCAAGCTAAAAAAATCAACTTCCTTAACCTGGAAGCAGAGAAGCTGTGCCTATAGTGTCCTGGGCTAATAACTATAGCTGTGCACGGCATCTACTCCAGAATACTTTGTATTAATGACACAATTAATCAGCAACCCAAGTAAACTACCCCAAAATTACGGAATGACTGTAATACTAATTTAATCGCATTATGATTACATGGTTACGTTGTTATGAATTATTATTTGTATTAATAATACATACAGAATAATTTAATTATGACACTTCTATTTGCCCCTTTTCTTCAGAAATAGTGAATTTGGGAAGAGATCGTGTCCAAATTAAATGAGTCAAAAAGCAGAAGTACTTCTGTACAAAATGACAATGTTTTAAAAGTAATAATATTTCTACTATTTATTCTACGATTTTCTAAAAAGTACAGTTCAATTATTTAGAGTGTTCTGTTATTACTACCATCTCCCTAACATTATCCTGAAGACTTCTGTTTTATTCCAGGTGAAACCTGCACTTTATCCATAAGGTTTATAATTCAAAATATCCATAGTGTGATAAATGTTACTGTTTTCACAGCTTCTCAAATTTCATTCCCATTATATGGAGGACAAGAAAGAAAAATAATCAAACATTTCCTTAAAGCTTTACATCCGAGTTTTTGTAGAAAAATGTGAACTACAAGCTTCGATTCCTAAATGCAGAGTAAAAATATTAAAGTTCGTGTATTTTGTGCAACTTCTATTGCATTGCATTTAGTACACAGCGTTCTGTGTACCAAAAATAAAAGGATTCATTTTTAGAGCCTATTAAAATTGCAGTTCTAGTCTATAAAGGAACTTGCAAAAATAGCATCACAGGAATAAATTTTAAATGTGTCTAGTAAATCTGAGCTGGAAATCAAACTTTAAAAGATGGAGAAAGAGAAGAAACCGTTCGATTAAGAGGCATATTTGTCTTCAGAAATGAATTTACATTCTCAGTGAAGTATTGAATGTTGTTTAGATTTTAATTTTCATTTTCAAGGACTATTATCCACTCCTTCAACTGACAGTCATCACCTGTCACTCTTCAAACAATCTCTTTGCTTCCAAGGAGTCCTGCAGTTTCAGACTAGTCACATGGAAGCACAGTGCCTGGCACAAAGTCTAGCTATCATTAGACTACCATCATCAGTTGTTTCTACCTCAGACTATCCACCTTACTACTAATTCCCCAATCTCCATTTTTAGCCATGATAAGATATGTGTCAACAGGACATAAATGATACCATGACTAAGTAAAATCCTTAAAGAAAAAACTAAATGCTATGTATGCATCTAGGTATTTATATGGTGTTCATTAAAGTCAGCCAGATTAGTTCTTTGTATCTCATGAAACCTTTTTGCTTAACATATGCAGTAACTTCTGTTTGGTCCTGACTTTGGCTTTGCTTAATCTCAGTTATGCCTTCTCTAAGTTCAACTCTAAGACTGGGAGGTTCTGAGCCGTTGAAAGGCTTCAAGTTTTAAGCAGTTGTCAGATTTCTAAGAAGCTCTCTCTATATATGAATCTAGTATAAGTCATTTCGATGTTGTATGCATGTGCCTTTTGTTAAGACTGGGAGATTGATACTTTAGCACTTGCAGCATGTCTTGATCAAGTTTTTGTGAAATAGCTAAGCACACGAAGTTCACCAAATTAAGGGTGTCCTTCGAGTGAAAATAACTAACAGAGGCTCTGTAATTCTAAACAGATTTTCAGTCTTGCTAACTTGAACCTGATCAGAAGCATCTCTAAGGACAATTTTTAATTTCTTTGAGGAAAAAAACAAGTCACCTCAAAAACAAGTATTAAGTGTTTCCTCTTGCAAATATTGCCCTCCACTGTTTATAACTGCATCCTGGTCACAATTCCCAAGAAAGTTTTCTCCTAAACACATTAAACTTCTCTGAATCAGCTTCCTATCCAATTACATGTCCCTTAGTTCTCCTGACTGGGAATGATGAACTGTTGTACTCTGGATACTGTCCATTGAAGGAAAATGGCTGTGCAAAGCAGCAAAATGACACCTAAAAATAAACTTCAGGAGGTGCTGGGGTAAAATTTGTCTATAGGGTTTGGGGTTGTTTCTTCTCCTCCCCCAGGCTTTGTAGATCAAAGCATTCAGGATGACAACAAATTAACATCAGAGCCTTTTAACTAACGGCTGTTCACAAGTATGAAAATAACTGTTCAGTTGGTGTCCCAGTTTTCTGTAGGGAACATAGCTGATAAACCCTGCTTGAACATACCGAATTGTTTAGAGGGCCACATGGGCCGTGGGTAACTAATCTACAATGGAAGCAGTTACTACCAACTATTAGATTTCACACAGAAAATACTAGAAGAAGAAGTAAAGTTAAAGGCAGGAGCAGGAGGGGGCGGCTTTCCAAGAGGAGGTAAGCAGGAAGCTGAGGACACCCCCAGGGCTGGCTGTGGCCCCCCTCCAGGGAGACTCCATCCCATCCTGCCAGGTCTAAACACAGCAGCAGAGCTGGGTCCTGGGATCAGGACTCAATGACAGACCCAGGCACAGCAAGCAGTGAGTCAGGTCCAGGGACCAACCAGGGGCTCCAGTCAGCAGCTAAAGGAAATGGAGGCTGCAGGCAAAGCAATAATAATGTGGGGAAAAGGGCCAGAGACAGCGCTGGGCACCAGTCTCTCTACAGCGTTCTTCAGACCAGCCTTGGCTATCCTAGTCCCAGCTTAAGTGAGCCCCCCTGGGCCCAGCGACAAAGACACTAGCTGGGCCTGGTCAGGGCCAGTCAGGCCTGGTAGTGCCCTCAGGGCCCCGACGGTTGCCAAAGCCAAATTACAATGATCACTTGGTTTAAGAAAGAAAAGCCTGGTCTAACAGGGTGGTAATCCAACTGCACCTTCCACTTCACAGAATTTGACAGAAATGTGAAGTCATTATTGCTTCTAGGATTTAGGTAAAATTAAAGCTAGAGCTGATGATGGAAAAACTGGAAAGGCTGAGAGAGCTGCGACTGCTCAGCCCAGAGAAGAGAAGGCTCAGGGGGATCTTATCAATGTATACAAATATCTGCAAGGAGGGTGGAAGGAGGATGGACCCAGATTCTTTGCAGTGGTGCCCAGTGACCAGCAAAAGTTACCTGGCTTCTTGTATAAATAATAGCTCATAAATTATCCCCAAAAATTCTGGTAATACGTTTTTGGATACCCTAGTGCAAATAGGATTTTTACCTACCAGTAGGTTCAGCTGAGTGCTGGCACATGATTACATGAGACAAATGAAGGGATGGTTAAATAAAGCCGCATTGTTGCTAACAGAACAAGCTCTTAAACATCAGGAGTTCTTGTTTACCTTCATGCTTCCCCAATACTGCCTACTCGTTCTAAAAAGGTAACTGAAGTTTAGATCCTCACCTGCAAAGTTCTGGTTGTTTCTTGCAGCCTTTTTATTATCATAACATGAAAAACAAGTACTATTAGTTATAAAGAATGTTACTAGAAAAGTATAATTTTATACATACACACATATGCGGTGATATAAGACAATAATAATAATAATGGGAAACAGAGCTCAGAGATAGAAGCAATCTGTTATAGCATTTGATACTATCTCATGAAATTTTCTGTGGCAGATTAAGCCAAATGACTGTGGATAGAAACACTATCTGAACTGAAACCTGCTTGAAACAGTGGTGATTAATTAACAGGATTAATTAACAGCTGACTGAGTTAGGAGGGCAGGAGACTGCCAAGCTGACAAAGAACTTGGATAAACAGGCTGGACATCAGGGCAAAGCTCCTGGCTATGGGCTTGTTTTAGGCTATGAAGTTATTAAAATCCAAGATAGTGAATGTAAATATAAAGTAAGAAAAAATGAGGAACTGGATGATCTGAAAGGTATCATTCAACTTCTAGTGCTGTTGTCATTGCATTTTCATTTGCACTCTGGACTAAACTCACATTTTATGTAGATTTAGAATAAAGGTATTAGGCAAAATTTAAGAAATGTAACTGTTAAATGGGCAGCCTGAAGCAAAGGGAAAGACAAGAACAGCCAAATTTTACCTTTTTTGCACACAGGGCATGTCAAGGAAGGTAGCAAGGTGGCTAGGGGCAGAGTGTATGGTTACCACCCGGCCTATTTTGCCAGCTGAGGATAAGACAGTCTTCACTGTCATTTGCCTGCTTAAACAAATACAGCTTTAGTGACAAATCAACAACTTCTTCCATGTCTGCAGAATGTGCCTCTTGGAGTCATTCATACACTGCTGCATTGAAATAGATCACATACGAAATGTCTATGCTGTGGATATGTGTTTTAAAATTGTCCTTTATGTCTGATGACAGGAATACAAGTTTCAGATTATTCTTTGGCTTTGGTGCTTGTCCTGGGTTCAGCTGGGATAGAGTCAATTTTTACAGGAACCTGGGAGGTGGGGGCACAGCCGGGGCAGCTGAGCTGGACTAGCCAAGGAGCTATTCCATACCATGTGCCATCATGCTCAGTATATTAATGGGGAGCGGGCCGGGGGGTGGTCTCCATTTTCGGTGGGGGAAGTGGCGGAGCGTCGGGTCCCGGGTGGTGAGCAGTTGCACTGTGCATCACTCTTTTTGTATACTTTTTCATTAGTGCCGTTGTTGTTGTGGTTGTAATCTCTTTGTGTTTGTCCCAGTAAACTGCCTTTATCTCAACCCTCGAGGTTCCAGTTTTTTTCCTTTTCTCTCCTCCGTCTCCTCCCCATCCCACCGGAGGGGGGCGGAGGAGTGAGCGAGCGGCTGCGTGGTCCTTTGGTACCGGCCGGGCTGAAACCACGACAGTGCTTTCTCTCCAGGCTGCTGTCTTTTGGGATAGTACTTTAAAAACATGTCATACTACCTTGTATTTCTGTATGACTGCTACTAGCTCATTGTGTTTCTTGACCAAGCCCCCCTTTCTTACATCCAACATGCATTAAACATAATAAAAAATCAGGTGTCAGATTCAAGGAGTTGTTACAGCAGCACTTATACCTGAACTTGCTATGTGTGATCCATACCAAGTGCAGGGAGAACAGACCTGCTGCATAGTAATTTTTAGATGATTCTTTGAAAAAAAACTTGTTCATGTGGCCCAAATTCACTCATGATAAAATAGATGTCTAAAAACGCATTAGCAGAGTGTTGGGATATTACATTTAAAATGTCATTGTCCTCAATCACTTTAAAAAAATGTTTAGGCATTTTAACTAACAGGCCTGATTAATGATGGCATCAAATAGGTTTCTGGGGGTTTTGCCCAGAATGCTGACTTCTTCTGGGACTGCCAGCTAAAATCTATTTCAAACAAGAGATGGGCCCAGCTGCACACCTTAGAGGAATGCTTTATTGTAGGTGTCTCAGTCCTGCAACTGTTAGCTTGCTTTTGCTTGGTGGCAAGGTAGAATTCATCAGAACTGGGGTGGAGAAAGGGAGTTTTATGGATAACTCAAATGTGATGTGGGTATTTGGCATTTTACTTTTAAAGGCAAGTAACTGCAAATTCTTTTTGAATAAGAGTAAAGCCTCAGTTGAACAGCAATCTTTATTGCAGAGATTTCCAGACTTTTAGACTACCATCCCTGATCCTTTGACATCTTTTACCAAGACAGACTAGAAACTAATGAAGACACCTGAGGTCTATCAGGATTTGAACTTTAAATGAGATGTTTTCCGCTATTGCAGTGAGAGGAAAGAGTCATTACTGACAGACTATGAAGATTTTTCTTATATGCAACCACTTTTGCATAAGATCACAGATGATGGCGCTCAAAATCCAAGCCTTCAGCCACATCTCTTGAAATTCAGCCCGATTCCTTCACTTTGTCGCCATCTCTTGCATGTTGACACACAAGGTCTATTATCCGTTTTCCTCTGTGTGAATGACAAAATTGTGCAAGTCATCACTTTCATGGTTAGTGTACATTTTCATGACCAAATGGCATGAAAATATAGGCCATTTACACTACAGAGGTGGTGGGCAGGGAAGCTGCGGAGCTGGGAGCGATGTTTTGGAAAAGACTTTTCCACCATGTGATGGCCAAAAACCTTCTTGTCGTGGTGAGTAGGGTAGCAGATATGAAGGGGGAGATATACAGCAAAGTACTTTGATTATTGTATATTATAGAAAGTGGAATCTGTAATTCCAGTGAGGACAGTGTCACAACTTATCTGACAAGCATAAAGATGATGCATTGGCCATAGCCAATAAAGCATTATGCATACCACATAAAAAGATTCTGGTGACAAAATACTAAGTGAAATACCTAAGACTAAGACAGCCTTAGTAACATACCCTGCAATAATTACAGATCCAGGCCAGGTATCACTATGAGGTTGAAAAAATGGTATAGTAAAGGGAAGATAAGACTTGCTTGGAGTTGAGTAAGTTGGACAAAGAAACAGAGATTTTGATTTTGTGGAGTATCTTGACATGCCAAGTGTCTTAGAGCTCTGACAGAAGGCAGGTAGTGATTGGTGCACTACAAGGAGACAGCAGGTATAATAAATGACAGAGTAAGCTGGGCCAATACATAAGTGGTGTCATTATCAAAACCTAAAGTCAAATGAGGTTAAGATCTGCCTCAACCAGCAATAATGAATCTATATAAAATGAAATGCCTTGCCTAAATCTGGAAGAGTGTGGAGATGGCTTGAAGACCCCATATTTGAAAGACAGAGAATATTTATACCACCTATAATAACAGACCAGAAAAAGCCAGTACCATTAAACAGCAGAATAAAAGAGATATTACAAATATATATGTATATATATGTGTGTGTATATATCCTTAAAACAGAAAAGAGGAAGTCAAGTCTGATGAGGAAAATAGGAATTATCTTAAACAGCAGCAATTTAAAATTTAAAAAACATAATAAAAACAGTTTGGAATACAAGTTGCTAAGGGACTAAAAATACTAAGAAAAACATTTTCAAGCACATCAGAAGCAGAAAGTCTGCCAAAAAGCCAATATTGATAGCTGTTCAAAGTGTTAAAGGTGCTCATAGAGAAAATAAGGCCATATCAGGAAAACTAAATAATTATTTTTCTTCAGTATTCTCTACAGAAGTGGTCGAGGAGATTCCCACAGTAGACCTTTTCCACATGGGGTGAAAGCTGGAAGAGTTCTCAAATTGAAGAGACATTGCAAAGTTTTCAGAAGAAAAATAAATAAAGTTTTTAGTAATAGATTGCCTAGATTAGCTGATACTAATCTGGTGTTTCTAAAGGAAAAGCTATAAGAAACAGCTAAAACACTAATCGTGTTGTGTAACCAATGTTGTTACTGAGTGAATGAGGCCCTGAGAGGAAATGGGGAAACTGCAGGCCAGCAAGGCTGGCTTCTGTATTGGGTAATCTTGTTGCAAACCGTAATAAAGAGAACTGGATATGTGAACAGAAAGCAGATAATGGAGAAGCAGTGATGTGGCTTTGGAGGAAGTGTGGAGTTGCAGATCAATGAAAGTTCTTTAATGAGCCTATAAAAACATGAAAAAAGGTTATGGACTTCAGAGAGTGTACTTATATATTGCATTTGGATATTGACAATTTATTAGGAAATCCTTCATCAAAGGACTTGTAGACCTAAGCTGACATGGGAAGAAAGAAAAGATTTTATTGTTGACTAATAATGAGCAAACAAGTAGGAAACAAACAGTAGGAAAAGTGGTAGGTTGCCATGATTCAGAGAGGTTACTGTTGCTATCCTTTAGAGACCTCTATGTGCACAACATAAATGACAGTTTGCTGATTTTTTTACAAAATTATTCAGTTTATTTTAAATTAAACTGACTACAATGAGTTTCAGGAGCACCTCATGATACTGTCATTGGCAATAAAATGTCAACTGAAATCCAGTGCTGATAAACACAAAGTTACACATATAAGGAACACCAGCACAAAGTAAATACCTGTAAAGAATTAGCTGAATTAGACACTACTGCTAAGAGATTTAGGAGTTATTTTGAAATGTTCTGATTGAATGAGAGCTTTGTGTCCGGCATGGTTTGAGGCAAATAGAATGTAGATATTTTTTGGTGGATAAATGGAGATCTAAATAACAAGCAAAAAGTGTGTCGTATAAACAGCTTTAAATGCAAAGTAAAATTTTGCTGTGCTTCTTCCTTCTGTCCACCCTAACACCCTCTGTTCCAGCCCAAAGAATAAAATGGTAGAAATGGTAAAAATCAAAAGGAAAACAATGAGGCAAATATATGGACAGATAACTGTTTTAAATGAGTATTTAGGATCCTTTCCTTTAGAAAAGAGGGAGTGAAAAGGGGAAGTTTAATACAGAGGTCATATTAAGTCATGCACAGTATGGAAAAACTGAACGGAAGATAATTCTTCCCTACTTAACATGCTGCAAAAACTAGGAGCATTAAATGAAATTCTTAGACGGAAGTTTCAAAACAAACACAAGATTAGGAAAATATCTCCACTGGATATTGAGATTATAGAATTTATTTTCACAAGATATTACAGCTGTCTGAAGTACAAGCAGATTCAAAAGGCAAGTAGACTGATTTATAGAAGAGTACAGTTGACCACACAGAAGTGGATGAAATGTCTAGCCTGGCAAATCCTTAAGCTGGAAATTTCTTAGGGCTGGGATAATGTACCTACCTGTTATTTATTTTAACACTAATCCCCACAGCATCCACAATGACTAGTGTCAGACACAGAGCTAAATGGACACATACCATAATTGTTATTTTTTTTGTCTTAACCTAAATTGGTTGAGTCATAACACAGCTATTGATCAATAATAATAAAATTCTATTAGATTATAAGTAGAGATGCAGAACAGCTTCCACCTGCACTGTAGAAAAGGTCAATACAGTTTTGAACTTCACACATTTACAATTGCAGTACTCCTTTCTTTCCATTGAACATTGTTTAAATTCTTTGAAATAGTTGGAGTGGAATAAGGTGCCAAGATAAGCTATATAAATGGAGACGACCTTGAAAAAATCACCTGTACTTCATATTGTTAGGCTGCCAACCATGTCAAGTTTCCTGAATTGGTCATGTAACAAATGTGGTTGTGTGTACCATACAGTTTTATTATTCTTTGCCTCTTGTTGGCAATACTTGTTCCAGCAGTTGCGACAGAGGTCAGGACAGTGACAAACTGGACAGTAGAAATCTGCACACAAATGGGCTAAGAGTTTGCAAAGATCCTTCAAGCATGAAATAGTGTTTGCAAGAGAAAAATATTTCCTGCAGGGGATATGTCCCTTCACACTGAAGTAGCAACTGTCATGTCATGAAGCAGTCTATAAATATGGCTCTTTTTGCATATTTTCAGTGTGGAAAATAAATACCAGTGCAGAGTCCCCCATGTGATTTCTCCTTATGTGTTGCCAGTAGGCAGAGTGGTAATACTTGACTGCTAGGCTGCATCTGCACCACGAAATTGTCATGTTGTCAGCTAATGAATTACAGCCATTCAAGTCTTAGCCTATGCTATTTGTATTATAATAAAATTGTACTTGAGTATAGGGAGTTTGTATGTCGATGGAAGTTAAGAGGAGCTAAATATAAAGAGATCATATTAAGAAACTGAGAAGTATATAGAAGTATACTAAGTACATACTAAGAAGTATATAGAAGTCATATTTCTCTATGTGATTTGTTTTATGATTTAAATCAACACTATTATCGAGGACAAGCCTTGACACAGCAGAAAAAGACTCGGGTTTGGCACATGAATATTGGCCACCATTTGATGCAAACTTGGTAGGGATGGCTCCTGTGTTAATTAATATATCCAGGTTAGGGAGCACTGAAGCTTGAATACAACCATCATGAAGTATACAGAGGTGTAAAAAGGAAAAAAGAACGTGCTCTTTCCCCTTCTTTTAAGACTAATGCGTATTTAGAGTTGCTCAAAGACTCAGAAACATTAAGCAGCCTTTAGTCTGGTTGATTACAGAAAAAAAAAAAAAAATCACAGGAGACATCAATAACTCATGATAGAACTATGCAGTTTATGTAGTGCTAAGCATAGAATAAATCTCATAGCAATCCAATCAGTTCTATATTCAGGTAAGCATCCTAAGCAATCCTTTCTCAGAAAGTTGCTACAGTCTTTGAGCTAGAGTGTTCATCTGTACAAGCACATATACTCACACTGAAAAAAAAAAAATAATAAGAAAACGCTGAAGAAGTACGGAGATTGAACTCTTAGAAGCTATCCTTGCAGATGAGGGCTGGTGCATATTGGTATGTTGGTACAAGAAAGCTTTTCCTTGCTGAAACTACTCTGAGACTAAAGAGAAAAAACTCAGTCTCCAGGACCATAAGGCTAGCATCTTTCACAAGTACTTACTTCAAGGCAAATCTTAAAAAAAAAAAGAAAGAAAAAAAAAAAAAAAAAGAACCTGTTCTTCCAACAGAGGCAGTAGCCTACATTCAAAAGAGACAGAGTAATATCTCAGTTCCATGAAAGCCAAAGTTGAAGATCCTACTGGCTTCACTGGAGCCACCATTTAATCCATGGAGTGTTTCAGAACATTCTTTTTTACTAGACTTAGAGCTAACATGCACAGGGTCCTGGCACCATCCAAAGATGTGCACATATAATTTACATTATCTTAAGCAAGAATAGTGTGGATATCTGAGATGTCAGTGCAGGTCTGTATGCATGGGATTAAAAAGAAAAGCTTAGGTTACAACCCTGAGCCTGAGAGATTTTCTTTGATTTGCTTTCCCCTTCATGTTCTGATCAAATCTACCCCAGCCAACGTGGGAAATTTCACAAGCTTCTTTGCAGACAAAAAGTATTTCACTGTATTTAGTATAACTCCCAGCTGCAACATAGAATTGGTGATATGCAGTCTGGAAAGAGCACTTAGTAAAGGCAACCATGGACTCCTCTCTGTGGAGACTTCTCTCATGTCTTTCCCAATTCTCAGTTAATGATTGGAGGAGGGATAATTATATAACTGCTTTGTGATATAGGAAGTGATTATTCCAGCTAATTTATTTTTAAAATAAAGTTAATAATTTACAACCAGTACATAGTCATTTCTCTTAAACTTGTGTAAGTAATCAGGAGGCAATTTGAAAAGAGCTCTCTTTGATGATACACATTGTTATGCACAATACTTGTAATTTTTGTTTGCAGATGATAAATTATTCAGTTTCTCACTGCAGTCATGCAGTTGTTTAATGTGTCAGTGAGATAGGAGTTTTATTTTTTACTGGATCCCTAAAAGTAAGATGAGCCGAAGATGTCCAATACATTCAATGTGTGTTACTTATCCTTAGCCCTGAAGGGGGGGGGGGGGGGGGAGAGAAAGAAAGAAATATACTAATAGATATACTTATGAAACAAATATACAAAAGAATTCTGGAACTGTGATGTTGATTGTTTTTCAGGTAAGTTACGAAGGTCTTCAGGTAAGTCTTCTTTGTATATGACAGGCAATATAGTTTATAATACAGTTTAAAGGTGATCACAGCTAACTATCATATATATTCTCCCTTTTAGACAAAGAAGAAGAAAAAATAGTTACTCTGTAAAAGGTCCACTATCAGGTTTATAAGCAGTCACAGCCTGGTAGCTGACTGATAAAGGTAGCTATTCAACTGTGTTGACCCCAACTGCTTCAGTGGAAAAATAAGTTGCGGTTCACATATTTGCATATGTGATGTTAGGATAATGAGTTCTTGCACATGAAATGAGTTATGATAAAGAAAGAGATATGTTTCCAAATTGCAGGGACATGTTTATATCTGGAAGACCTAAAAAGATGAGAGATGCTGGTTAAACTTCAGGTCCCTATCTTGTTTTACAACAAAGCCTGGCCATTTGGAGAAGTTGGGTAGAATACATAGATATTATATATATTTTTATGTGTAATGTGTGCCTCTCTGCCCTCTGCAACCCCCCCCCTCTCTATCCACCCCCATTTTAAGACCTGAATCTCTGCTGACCAATCTTTGAGTGCTCTTTGCTGAGGTGGCATTGAAGCTTGTTTGAATGTTGTAACATTTTACTTATTTTTAAAAAGAGGAAGTATCTCATCACTTTTTCAACAACTAGAGTACCTCCCAGCCTAAGTACCTCACCAGTCCCTTCTAACTTTTTCCTGGCACTTGGGAACTATATCAGTTCTCTAAACTTTTCTCTTGCGGCACATTAGCCTTGTCCTACCCATGTTATATGTCCTGCCTGCACAGAGAAAATCTTGATGCAACTGCAACAGATAAATCATACACTATAACAAAAGGACCTTTGGGTACTGTAGTTTATACAGGTTCTTGAAATGGAGTAAACTAAACCAACAAGAGCATTTTTAGAGCTGTGTAGCTGTTCTGTATCCCAGAAAAACAGTTTGGAGAACATCCAGAACTGTTCTGCCAAAATAAAAATATCTTTTTTTTAACCTTACTATGTTGGTACCTGATACAATGAAATGTTGTATTTGTTTTTAAGAAGCATTTAGAAATGCTTATGATAAATTACCCAGGAATTCTAAGGTTTATCATCTTATGGTACATCAGGTGCAAGAACAGTATACTCAGTGTTTATGGGCTATTAACGATGTAAAGTTTGAATTAAGTTTTGATAAGGAACTGGCTTTTTCCAATCTTTTACTATACCGGGCTTTAAGATACAGTCAATCAATTACAGCTTATACATCATAGTTTTCAAAACATCTACTTTTGGAAAAGAGAGAAAATAAGAAAATAACATACGAGTATTGGGGAAAGATTGGTGGTAAGCAATAAACAAAACAAAACAAAAAATGCTTCCAGTTTGCTTTAGCTTAATTTTACTTTGCCTTGAGGTAAATTTTAAAAAATACAATTTTAAAGCAAAAAAATACTTTCCTGCTGGCAGACTATATTTTTCCTTGCACATTTTTTCACTACTTTCCTCTTCAGGGCATGTAGCATGTGGGTTCAGTTGTCCAGCTCTTTACAAATGCTGCAAGCCATAGTAAAATGATGTTTTGTGTCAGGGTTGGAAAAAAAGAGTTTGCAGGAAAGCCATGAAAATGACGTACTCTCTTGAAGTATAGCACATGGAATGAGATGGGTACTATGCACCGTGCATGAAATTTAGGTTTATTTGTTTCTGTACAAGTGGAAGAAGGATCACATTACCCATGAAGCAGCTACTGTGCAGCTCATATATCTACCAAAGTACAACTACTGAATGCAGAAAATTGAATATATAAATACACACTGGAAATACAGCCTTAAGCACAAAAACCCTCATCAGGCCATAAGTCTTATTTAACATTCATGTCCTAGCTAGTTCAGATAGGGCCATAACCTAAAGTCTTTATCAGGCAAAATTCTCATTGCCTATAAGTCAACAAGAGTTTTGCCAATTTAAGAAGCCTAGGATTTGTTCAGTAGTGAATAGCTTCCTTGGGAGGTTAGAAATGTATCTGTCTGCTGTGGATGAGACAATCTATAAAGCTACTTCATTACTTGTAACTGTTTCTTTTTCCCCAGTATTCTTCTTCTATGGAATATAGTCTCTGATAATTACTACATCTTCTTTTGCTGCCATTTGCTATGCATGAAGCATAAAAAAAAAAACCCTGAAAGCAGCACATGCAAAGATAAAGAAACCTGCGTTTTATCATCTAGTTGCATGAAGAAAAAGGAAAACTAAAACCGATGGATTTCTTCAAGTCTAGAAAGATCAGCTCAGCTTACCTATTACAATCTAGATTAGGAATGTCAGAGAGGTAAAACTTTAGATAGTGATTTATTCTTACCTTTGACACATGAGGTACAATACTACAGTGTGAAGTACAAAAACTGATGAGGTTCTGAGGGTTGCAATGAGTGACACTGTGTTTACAGGGAGCTGGACAGAACAGAATTTTTCCAAGCTCTAGATTTGATGGACGTTTTCAAAAACAGAATTGTATTTTGCTGACTGGTTTTGTGGGCGTTTTTTGAATATGTTTTATATCTGACATTTCCTACTGATTTAGAACACATAAGTGCAGTATATTTAGTGTACTGGTAGCTGCTGGGCAGTTTCTCCAAGTATCTGCTTGTTTAAAATTCTTATCTGTTAAATTAAAATTTGAAACACATGTTGAAAAGTCTTGTTGCATCACAGGTTCTACATATCTTTTGAGTTTGTACCTTCCTGATTATTTTTGTCCATAGTTACTTAGGGCCTGTAGGCAAGACCAAAATAAATGTACAACACGCTCTACATCCTAGTCTCCTCTCCCACCATATTCAACAGCATTCCAGAAAAAAAGTAACTTGATGAGTGTATAATCTTTCAAAATACAAAATGTGTAAAAGGTATTTAACCTAGATAGCATGCACAACGGAACTGATACTTAAAGGCAGCTTATGAGTTCCCTATTTTAACTACAAACCGGCACTTTGAAGTTGAAGGTGCTCTGTCAATCTGTCTTGTAGAAACTTGGCATTCTGCGACTGTCCTTGTGCAGTATCTCTCATTTGTACTACTGAAAATTCAGGTTGATTTCCTGATTGGCTGGAAAGCCAAGGAACTCTATCTCTGCTTAGGCTCAATGATTTATGGATGATATGCTAGCTCTTTTTCTGTCCACCAGCCTAACCTCACAGCAGCTTACAAGCTGCAGTGCCACTAAGACAGTTGTTATTACTCTTTTTTTAAGCCCAGCAGTTGCACTTGCTCTTGATTCCTTATAACAGTCAGTGGTGACAGTAACTATGATGTATACTTTCCCTTTGTACAGGAGACAGAATTCTGCAGCACTGTTCATCTGTCTGATTCCCTTGTAGGCTTTTCACCTACTGCTGTAATTTATTTTTCAGAAAAATACCTCCTGAAAGTAAACATGGATATAGGAATATTGTATTGTACATGTGTGCTTATATGTATGCCCAGCTTTCTCTTTATACAACTTTGCTCTGTTCCTGAGGCTTTTTTCTCTGTATGTAGCATATATCTGCTCTCTTCCATCACACCCCATTCTATAGGCTAGCCTAATTCATGCACTTTTCTACAACACTCCATTGTGACACTGGTACTGAAAAATATTGCCAGATTATAAAGTAGAGTTTTCAAAAATCCTTTTTTTTAAGGATATTATATTATCTGATTGCAAATCTTTGTGGATCCCCTATTCTGTTCTATTCTGTTTGGACTGTTAGTGTATATGACTTAAAACATTCTTCTTGTAGACCTTTCTGGCTCTGTCACTGCATTATTTTTTATTGTGACGGTTTATGATGAGTGGAAATTTTCAGGGTCTTACTTTTGACTTTTGGCGGTTTTTATGAACTGGAAACTTTCATGTGAAACACTGACAGAGACTAGAAATGGAGAATAAAGTAGATCTAAGTAAGATAGGAATTATTCTACCTATATTTGAATGTCTATATGATTTTCTGCCACCAGTCACAGCACATTTACAGAGAATTTGCCATATCAAGGTGTTGAACAGAAGCAAAAAGTGATCATCACACTTGGAAAGTATCCAGGGGACAGGAACAGGGCCTGTTCCCTCCACCTTGCCTCATCTTGGAGAGTAGGAAGGAGTTGCTGATGGAAGGGCAGGAGACCTCTCCCTCATCTTCTCCCAGGCAATTGATTTGCAGATCTTGGTAGGAGGACCAACAGTTGCCTGATAGGGCAGGGTGGATCTGGAAAACCCTGTGTTTGTATGTGAAATTATGTTATCGGTTTCTGTGTGAATGATTGGCTACTGTTTCTCATTCTGACTTTTAGCTTCCATTTTCTCCTTAAGTTTTTCAAATTCATGGTGTTTAGCCTTGGCTAACAGCCCAGCTCCCACCCAGCTGCTCACTCTCTCCCTTTCCTCAGCAGGACAAAGGGAGAAAAAAAAGGGGTGGGAAACCAAACAACAAGAAAGCTTGTGGGTCAAGATAAAGACAGGGACAGCACTTGCCAATTACTACTCTGAGCAAAACAGACTTGACTTAGGGGAAATAAATTAATTTTCAATTAAAGCAGATGCAGATAGTGAGAAACAAAGAAAAATGTTAAAACATCTCTCATCCTGCCTCTCCCAGGCTCAAGGGCACTCTTTCATTCCCGTATCCTTCCCATGCCCCAGCGGTCAGTACACAGTGGTTGCTGCTCTCTCTGCTGCTTCTTCCTTCTCACACTTTTCCTCTGCTCCAACGTGGCCTCTCCACAGGCTGCAGTTCCTTCAGGAAATATCCATCCTTTCCGGCATGGTCCTCTCCATAGGCTGCAGTGTGGCTATCTGCTGTGGCATCTGGAGCACCTGCTCCTCCTTCCTTCTCACCTTGGTGTTGAAGAGCATATGAGTGGTGAGAAGAGAATAGTATGAAGAGAATAAAATGGCGAGATAATATAATGGGGACAACAGAAAAGAAGGCAATGCACAAAATGTAGTCTCACCCTCTTGAAAGCCTGGACAGAAACTCACTGCTTCACAGTGTCTGGAAAGTCTGTTCAGTAGACCTCCCTGCCCTCCACAGAAGATATCTCCTCTCCCTCTCTGCTCTCCTCCTTGCTGTCCATGAGCCCTGTTCCAAGTAAGGAAGAAAGTAGTATTATCCTTCTATCACAACAGTTTCCTCTGAAGCATGCCCTCTACTTAATGTACAAGGGTACCTCTTCAATGCTAGCTGTACTAATAAGCTCATCCTATCCAGAAAGTATTTCTTCATAGGATGCAATTTGGCAAAAAACATCAGGACATGTCTATCATTTAAAAAGTGCCCTTACCTAGGTTACAAAAGGTATAGACTTCCAGCCTCTTAACAGCTTTCCGTTTAGAAATTTATTTTTATAAATGATATGGACAATTTCAGGTTTTTTCACAACTGTATATAACAACAAATACACTTTTTCCCAATAACCTCTCTTTTAGAACATTATTCCTTTCCTATTTTATATCACAATGTCCTGAATATTTTTGCTGTAAACAAACATTTGTGAGACAGTTGTGTTTCAGTCAGCCTTGCAGCTTTCTCATTTAGATCATGACAAAGTCTATTAATTTCCAGTGGAACTGACTCAATACTCTCAGGTTTCTTTGTAACCTTAAACTTTAAAACCCAACTTTATCTTGTTCTCTTTGGATGTTTTTACCTCACAAGCAATTCTAACTTTTCAAAGGAAGTGAATGTTTAGTTGTTGCTCTAGCTTTTACCCACATTCTTAGCAGTTTTCTCATAGCATAGAGTTCTATGCTATACCAAGGGACTCACTCTCTTGTTTTGTATATAGGTCTGTGCTAAACTATAATTTCATATGGAATTCTTTTCTTAGCTTTTCTACAAAATACCACAGAAACATTAATACACTAGTTTTATGATGGAATTTTTCAACTTGTCAACCTCTAAAAAAAATAATTTCAGATGTTTGTAAAGACAGCATGATTCACAGAGAATGGCTTTTAAAGTCCATGAAATTCTTTAAATAGCTTAAAGACCTCCTACAGTTCTTGTTTTATTTGTGAACTGTAAGATACACCTCATTCACTTCAACCAGCTTTTTGTTGTTGTTTTAGTCAGCAGACACATAGGGCATAAAACTAATAGCAGCCTTTTCTGTCTGATATACTTTACATAAAGACATTTCTTTAAATTTTCTATGTGTGGCTTATTATCATCTCAGCTTTTTAGCTAGTGGTGGAATTACGTATAAAACCAGCAGGAATCATAAGCAGAAAAAAATATCTGTTTTGTATATTTGTGAAAATAAAAGCTTTTTCTGTTAGTCAAATTGCTTTAGAGGTATGTATATTTCATTGTTGCTATTCTAATTTCTTTCCTCTATCACTTTTTTTTTTAATATAATCCTCTCTGTGCAACACATTTGACTTTTAAATCTGCTTTTTGTCTGATTTTCTTCTTACCTTAATCTTACCTTAAATACATTACCATCTCTAGCTGGTGTAAATGGGCCAAGGAAATGGAGTTGTATCTATGCACCTGGGAATCCTCCCAGGTACTGTTTAATGTTGTTGTACAACTGTGAAAATGCAAGAATTTTTATCTTTTTTCATAAGTAACTTCCCTTTCTGCAACATGCACTTAGCATGTCTTTTAATATTCTGCACACTATTCTCAATACATTTCATATTCTTCATACTCTGCCTTTTTAAAGCCCAATATTTTTGTACTTCTGTCTTTATAAATATTCTCTTGAGTGCCTACAATTTGATGCTGTTCCTCTATGATCACAAGAATCAAATCTTCACCAACTTTTGTCTCATTTATCGCATATATCTTATTTTCTTGGGGATATATCCAAAGACTTGTCTGGCCTTCTTGATCACTCAGCAGATTTAAAAGGAAATAGCTCCATTTTACCTCCAGAAATAACTTTCCATAGTCATTTCACAATTTTTATTCTAGTCTATGCCAGGGTAATTGAAGTCTTCATGATTAATGATGTGTCTCTTTAAGAGAATCTGTTATGCATACAAACATTTCCTGACCTGTCTCTTTTCGCACAGGTTGGGATGTTTTTATCCATTTCTTTATAACACAGTTTGTACCTTCTCTATCACACGCTTCCATCCAGACCACTCCTGTTCTGATAAGCCATTCTGCATGCAGAATATAACTTCTCTGGTCTTAAAGATATATTGTCCTTTCCTGCATATACCCTCCTGTTACTATGGTGTTTTCATAACTTATTTAGAGTCCTGAGCCAGCTCTCAGTTAACCTACAGTAATTAAGTTATTTTTGTCTAAACACATACGGTTGCAGCTCTGCAGTCTTCTTTCTTTACATAAGCCCAAAGAATTCATGTAAAACAAAGCCTTTCTTGACTCATTTTTCTGAAGAATGTCTTCTTAGCACTTTTACTTCATTATTTTCAACAGCCTGCACTCTGTTACCTTCACTGTGACATTTCAGAATAATTTGTACTCCTTTTATTTTAACTGTGAGCCATGAAGCCGTTAGCCTGAGGATGTGCATGTATAGGTTGGGATCATTGTAGCTGCAAGGGGCTCACCAGCTTGAACTTCTTACAGAGTGAGGGACTACCAGATCATTAGTATGATCCTTGACTAGTGAGGATGCATTCAGTATCTAGTAGAGGTTTCAAAAAATACAGTCTGTACAGAAAAACAAAACCAAACCCCGCTGTTGTGGGAAAAGTGGATGTTAAATCTTCTTTTTATAGAATAGTAATTAGAAGTCTTAAAACAAAGTGTATTTTAAATAAAAGGCTTGGGAATTATTTGTTGTTCTTCTTTTCTTCTCTAGCTGACAATTTTTTTTGCCTCTGTTCCTTTAGCCTTCTCCTGTTTCATATAAAAGAAAAAAAAAAAGTACATAATGCTTTTTGTTTGATCTCATTGTTTCATCAGCCATAGAATTTTTTTACAGTTCTTGGCAAGAGTCAGGAATAAAAGTGACATATCTTATGTCAAAGATGAAAACGGTGTGACATCATGCAGACATTACGGGTTTGGGAAGATGACAAGGAGGATAATAAGTGGAGGGAGAGGGATCAAGTTCAAAACTCATGTAGCCTCCTGGGGCTGTTATTTTTAACTGGCTGAGGTCTTTGAGCAACCAGTTACTAACAAAATCTCAGTATTTCTTCACTAAGCCCTGCCTTTAATTTGCAATTAATCTGTGAGTACCATTTCCCTTTCTTTAGTAACTGTAGAATATACCGGTGTAAATGTCATTAAAGTCTGCAGGATTTTTCCCACTCTGGATAACTCTTTACAACTACTAACTTCCTCTGCCTTGTGCTTTAAATAAATTTGTATACTCTTTCTCTGTGGGCTTCTATCCTCAGCCCTTAAGTAAATAAATAAATAAAACACTGTCCTATTGCCCATGCCCTTTCAGCAGAACGTACTGTCTATTAAGATGAACCGTTCCTATATTGCTGAATGGCCATATTCACCAGTCCATGAATTTGTAATTTAGCGTGTTTACTGCAGTCCTGGGATGTGTACCGCTTAAAATGTTCACCAGGGACTTTGTCATTTAGCTGTGTCATATTATTATACTGTGTAATGAAACACAACCACATAATGCATGTAAATAACAGTGTCAGCTCCCTGCCAAAATATAAAGGGAATATAAAATGTAACTTCTATCATAATCCCAGATAAAACAGCATAGTAATCTTCTGGAGAAATGAAAAAGTTGGCTTGGTGAAATTCTTCGTCTTCTTTTTCAGTTAAATATAAATGAAAGGAGTAGGATCTTCATTTCATTATACTTACCAACCTTTTTTCCCTACTAGGATTATTTTTTTTTAATATGGCCCTTACATATCTGTATCAGCTGTAAAATACACACTTCTATACCTATCCATCTTCTTTCTGGCTCCTTCTCTCCAGTTGTCCTCTTTCTGTCTTCCTTTGCTGCAATCTTGACAACAAATATTTGTAATTTTCTTTCTTTTCCACTAGTTTGCCCTTAGCACTTAGAGTGAGCTAGGCTAAAGATCTGCCCCCAAATATATGCGTGCACACAGCTGCAATTCATTTCCAGGCTCAAAATTCTGAAGCTCAAGAAATCTTTTACATTCATTTATATCCACTTGTTTAGCTGGGTTTTTTTCTCTCTCTCTTGCAGATTCTCCCATATTGCACATGGAAGCTCTCTCCAGTGTTTGTAAATGAACAGATACTAAACTGCTTTAAAGCACCATTTCATACACACGTGTGCGCACACACAAAGAAATTACAATAATTAGGAGGAAAAAAAAAGGTCTATCACATAATCAGTTGGACAAAAATATTTAAAAGCCAACACAGAAAACCAGAGCACATTGCAAATATGCTGAAAGGAAGCAGAGAAAAACGCAAACACACTTGAAATGACATTAGACACATTGAAAAGAAGAGTATACACACTTTTTGAGATAGGGTAGAAAGTGAAACACTCTGTAACAAGTAGCAGTTCCAGAAGAAATCAAAGAAAGATGCAGAATGCTGTTTAAAAATTGAAATGAGAAGAGACAGAAAAGATAGGCTAATTTCCTATTAGCAAGGTTTCTGGGGAGAAAGTACAAAGGAACAGCAGTATCCTTTTGAGTGAAAATAATACATTTCCTTTTTTTTCATCCATTTGTGTCTTTAGTTGCTTACTTAATTTTTCAAGTACAGGAGAATGAATACCATACGATATGTTCTAACATTGGCTCAAATTTCAAAAAAAACATTTTCTTTCACGTTGTTTGTTCTTTTCGTGGTTGCCAAAAAAAATCTGCATGGCTTCTGCTTAAACTGAAAATCATTTTTTAAGTTGTGCATTCAAATACTCACACCACAGTTGTCATAAACTGTACATACTATTTTCCACGTCAGGGGGATCCTCTTTCCACACCACCCTAGTGTGGATGCCTAAAATGGGGCTATTAGAAAAGCAGAGCTTTGACTTCCCCTTCACAAGCAGATCATGCAGGCTGATTAAATTAGGGACATAATCGATCATCTAACTATTATTTAGGCTGATAGCAAACAATACATCTCCCAGCACTGTATTTCAGAGCATAGGAAATACCAGTTAATAGGAACCCTGATATTGTGACAGCCAGTTAACCAGTCACTGTTCAAGCTGGTGAAATCACATAAGTCAAATGGAGGTAAGAACACATATCAGAACTCAACATGGGCTATGTTATATTTTCTTACACTTTTATATATTTATCACCTGCTTTTAAGAACTTAGCTGGTCAAATTTTTCACTGCAAGCAATTTGAAAGTTGAACTTGGTCTTTTATTTGAATTGCCTATGAACAATTGTAACTCGAGTATCACATTCAAACATTGCCTCAGAAGCTTTCAGGCATGGACGCTTCAGCACATGGATTGCTCTCAGTTTCAGCTGTCTGCTGTGGTCAGAGACTCCCGTTATTCCAGCGTGCAGCAGGTCACCTGCACTTCTTCCAAGCTGGACAAAACAAGTACTGCACTTCTTATGCTTGATGGCGCTAGCATTTTACAAGGGAGTAACAGGAGTTTCACCCTTGTAGCAGCAAGCACAAGTTCACCTCACTGCTAAGTACTCTGCTTGGGCTTACGGACAAACCATTTTGTGCACTGCCTTCAGCAGCTGGCTGTTGCAGTTCAGTGGGCTGAAGAAATAAAGACCACAAATACTGCTAGGCCAACCGGCAGATGCTCAGTGTGCCCTCGCTAAGTTTTAAAACTCACCAGGGATCACAAAGGAGATATCCCTTGAGGATTCTAGATGGAGCAGTTTCTATTAGGGACTCGTCTGTGATATGGCATCACCTTTATTTTCAGGTAATCGCTCAGAATAAACTAAGAGACCTGACGTTGTTTTGGGGCTGGAATAATGCAGGAGTAGGGATCTCCGCAAACAAGCAGACTTTCTTTCAGAAGGAGTCCAAATGAGGGAGAAATAATTGGATAACTAATAGCAGGCTGGAGTCTAAAAGCTGACACTGTTTGGCAGGATAAAAGGAGTGGGATCCAGGCGGTAGAACTAGAGAAAGGAGCACCCCTGTGGACTCCCCGCCCTGCTGGGAGACCCTCTGCAGCACCTCGGGAATAGGTGGGGTAAGGCCAGGCAGCAGCAGGGCATGAAGTGACTCGCTGGCAAGTCCACCGCAGCAGCGGACCATGGTGTCCGCAGGCAGGCGGGCACCCCACCGTGATCAGGATAGAAAACTGGCAGGCAGTTCCCCGATTTTCAACAAAAGAATGTATGCTACTATCTTCCTGAGCAAATTCTTTCACTTAATTCATTGTTCTGTGAGGACTACCACAGTCTGACAGAACAGTAGTCTCAATATTATTTATGACCATTCTTTGACAAGCAGAATGAAAAACACAGAAGCCGTTAGTCCACAACATTGTCTGCAGTGATTTTGACTGTTTGGGGTTTTGGGGTTTTTTTCTCTTGCTTTCATCTATTACGTAGCAAAGACAATTTCAGTTGCTTCACGATTACAGTTTTAAATTTCTTCCTTTTCTATGCCAAATACTCACTATTTTCCATTCCCTTCAAGAGCGTTTTTTCCGTTAGACAAGTCCACAACTCCTATTAGAGGAAAATTCTTGTCCATAGAAGTGGAAAAATAAATTTGGGCAATTTCAAAAGGCTCTGTAATTGAGACTAAAATTCCTGTTTAATTGATCATTGCAGTCACTCAATGAATATTCACTGAAAGTGACTTATCTGAATTGATTAGTATACATGTAGATGAATATTGCCGTTAAAAATATTTACAGTGTATATCCAGATTTCTGCATTTATGGTTCTGGAGTGGAACTGGTTTATTTACACCACAAAAAAACATAATGCCCTTGCCTGGCACACATATTTCATCAATGACTGAAATCTTCAGTGTTGTGGCAAATGAAGCTTCAAAACCATGTTGTTAAAAAATATGTTTTAAATTACAGTGCTGACAAATGTAATCTAAAGCTAAGTCTGATAACCTGCCGCTTCAAGCTGTCATTGTAATGATATTTGAAATATAATCAATAGTATTGACTTTGAGGTGATTTTCATAGGTGTAAGGGCCAGTTAAATAAAAGTTGGAGGAAAAATCCCTTTGTCATTTTCAAGCTAGTTTTATTATGAGCCTGTTCATATTTTCAAGCTTCCATTTAATAACAAATTCCTAACACAGACCATTATTTGCTAGTTGAAAGCGATAGGCCAGAAAAAAATATTAGTTAATAATACATTTTCTACTCTTCCACAGCACAAAACCTGGTATTAAAACTCCTCTCTGGCTGATATTTGCAATAAAGGTCTGAATAAGCATTTTCAGTCCTCAGAAAAATACGGGTTGAATTAGGTTCAAGACAAAGGATGAGTAAACGCATAGTTTTGCTTTATCTAAGCCAAGTCTAACTGTTCTGATGCCTGTACTCTATTTTTCACTCAGGGATAGACTGTCACGGCCCTTTTTAATCTTTCCTGCTGGGCGTAGCAGCCTTTATGCAATCTGAAGGAAGAAAATACACTGCAGGAAGGAAGAGCTTCACAGACGGACTGGAAGTCCACCCTCATGCTCAGGGCTAAAATGCCAGCTACTGATCTGCTGCCTCTGAAACATTTTTCCCCGTAATTATCCCATCCGTTTCTGATTAAAAAATTCCAGGCTCCAATGCATAAAACACACCAAGAAATGCCGCAACTGCAGCTTTAGGAACAATGTGAAAAGCAGCTTCTACATGTCTGAGTTAAAAACCTGGGTAACGGGATGAGCTATGCTCTCAGCTTTGCTTGATCCAACGCAGGGTTGCCTGGCTGGGTGTGAAAGGCTGATTAAAGTGTGGAGAGCAAGGCAGCAGCAAGTACAGGTGAGCTACAGCCACCTCCTGCGCTGGTGCTAAGGCAGTGCCACAGTATCCATCCCTTGCAGGGCAAATTATAAATTAGTAACTCCTTCTTCAATGATCCAGTAAAACTATTTGATATTTCCTTCTTTCTGCCTCTCTCTCTAAGCAAACACCTAGTGGCTGATAAAAGCAAAATTCTGTGCTTTGCTCCAGATTCTAATCATTCACGAAGAGACCTCAGACTGACAGAAACATTAGTTTGCAGATGATTTCTTTTTCTGTAGCTCCAGAAAGAAAACCCTAAACCAAACAAAACTACAGTTCTAATCACCCTAAACACCATTCCTGTAAGGAAAACGTGATAAGGGAAACTGAGTCACCAAAAGACTCTGTCTGGAGAAGTCCTCCACTGGCAGTGAACGCTAACATCAACTGTTGTGGTTGTTTACATTTAAAAAAATAATTGCTTTGGAAACACAATTGTGAAAACAGTTCTGTTCTCTGTCTGTCATGTATTTTGGCTTGTCTGGGACTTGTTTTGTTTTTAATTCAGTAGATCCTGACTACATATCCCCACCTGTAGTTCTAATCAGTGGTTACAAATATTGCAATTAGCTGCTGTGGAAATGATTATGTTGTCACAAACAGAGGATTAGAACTTCATATGAGGAAAATCATCAAGAGCAGATGAATGCTTGAGAAAAAAAAGATCTGGGTCTCATGCTAAGATTCTTAATAACAAAATAGAAGACCAATAGTAGCAAAGAGGAACACAAGAAAAGTACTACTGCTTGCCTTTAATGCAATTTTCCCCCAAAGGTTATTAAAATCCATTGATTGTGAAATGTCTGTTCTCAAGCAAAGATTTAAACTGATTAAAATGCACAGTGTATTGGGGATTAAACCTTTATCCCATGACAAAGTTCCTCTCAATGAAAACATAAATGACTGGATTCTGAAATTCTAAGAAAAGGATTTACTTTGAAAACTGTTTAATTTTATCAACACCAATGCAAGAAATACCGGACCAGTCCTGCTCTGATTTAACAGATCTTGGCCAGAAACAGTGTAAAACCTACTCTTCCCTAAAAGCAAGGGTTTCCACATTTTTCTAGATTCAAACTCTACTTTTGTAGGGCTAACAGCCCTATATATTGGTGCAAATGGCTATGTCCTGTCACGTTCTCAGGTAGCAGCTACACCCTATCTCTGGCATTGTGACCCCTCACTACCAATTCTGAAGAGAATAATCAATTCTCCTGTCAAAGCTAGATTTGAGTGACTCCTCAAAACTATTCTAATATTATTTACAGTTAGAATCATTCTGATTATATGAAATACATTTTCTCAAAGTATTCATTTTCAAGACAACCTGTTCTTTATTTGGGTCAATGAAATTCTGTTAAAGCACTAACAGAATTGCAGGAAATTCACTTGTTCTTGTTGTTTAATGCCTGCCATACAGGCAAAGGTAATTGTTTTCTCTTGCAGACACTTAACAGCAAAATGGCTGGTTCAATAAAGCATTCTGCATTCTGAGATTTGAAGATGATATTTTGTGAGGCACACCTTGATAATAGTTTTCATTATTTTCTTTAAGGTCCCACATGTATCGGTAACTCTGGCCCTCAGCGTACACATATTTGCCTCAGATCAGACAGGGCATTTTTATCAGATCAAGATGGACAATGGGTATTTCTAGTCTCTTGATCTATTAAATTTTTCTCAAATGCTATATAAAAGAGCCCTGCTTATCAGGACAGCATGTACAGACTTTTTTTTTAAGTAGGGGAAATAAATTGCATATGGTCACTTTCATCCAATACTGATCATCTTTAAATTACAGGGATTACAATACATTTAAACTAAATACAGATATTTTCTTGAAAAGGCCAAAGTTGCCCTATGTATTTGAGCATAGTGACATTTAATATTTCTTAATAAATAGGCAACAGTTCTGACTATGTGGTAGTAGTGTAAACCAGTACACACTTTGGAGAGATCCTCAACTAAATTTTGTTATTACTTTTTTGTGCTCCAGCCCTCTTCTACTAAATCTTCCCGGTTATTTAGTTTCTCAGTGTCTGTTGCCTCATACATTTGAGACCCTGGGTGGCCATGCTTTCAACATAAGAACATATTCATTTTTCCTGATACTGGTCAAATTTGGTCTTCTAATATGTTATTTGCATGTGTATCTAGTTTACACATACATTTAATAGAAATAGGCACAAACAATAAACACCAAGATTTATTTGTTTAATCGTACCTGCGCTTTTCTCCTGCCATTGGGAGTCTGGATGAGTCTAGCAGCACATTTTTTACTGCCCGCTAATGTTCAGCTTAAAATGAATGAATGCCTCCTTGCAACCTTTTTATCTTTTGCTGAAACATTGCCCATTCTGTCTATGAAACCTATCTGACCTCATACCATTAGGACTTTGGGTACATTGCACATACTCTGTCATTGCTTGTATATTCCTTTCATAGTATCTTAGCACCTACTCCCACTGTTCCAGGTTGCAAAACTGGCTTTTCAGCCTCAGTTCCATACTCAAGGCTTGTATTTTCCCATACCATTTAAAAAAAAAAAAAAAAAAGCCTCTTCATCAATTTAATGTTCCTGTAGAATGCAGGAATCTTCAAATATTTCTAGCAGTTTTACAGTCAGTCTATTCTACATGAGTTAAGTGGAAGCTATTAAACACATTGAGAGCTTCAGAGCTAGCTATTGTTAGAAAGAAGACTACCTTCTGAATCTCTGCCTTTTGCTGACATCCATAGCTAGCAAAGGCAGAGTGAAGTGCTGTTTAAAACTCTTCTATTTCCAGGGAGTTTCAACTCTCAGGCAGCTTTTAACTGCCCGTTTTTCCACGGCAGGTACTTTCTTTGTTGCTCCTTTTCCTCTGGTAGCACGCAATATCTATTGATCGCTCAATGCCTCAGTGCTGTTTTCCACCATAGCTGCTCCCTACTGCCTGTGCTCAAGCCAGCCTGACAATCCAGGCAGAGCCTAAGGTGTGACTTCTTCCCACCTGCACATCAGAACATAAGAAGAGACATCTTTGGTCTGACCAGGTCCTTTAAACCCTGTGTCCATCTCTCAGAGAGAACAAAAAGTGTATAAGAACAGAGTTAGTATCTACTTTTCCCTGAAAATTTCACCTCGAATTTCTGCCATTTTCACTTAACAAACAAGGCTCCCAAGACACCCAGCTCGGACTTTTGTCAGAGCTGGTCAGCTCATATAGGCACAGCCCCAAACGCAACAAAAATGTGCGCCCGGTGTCAAATTTAGATTAGCAGCAGGGTTCTGCTGACTAAAACCTGTAGAAGAAATCTCAGGAAGAAGTAAGATAATCAAAGCAAACAGATTTTAAATTTGGGTTGTTAAAAGCATTGCCCTGCACCTTGCAAGTGAAGTATTCTTCAGCTTTTTGTGAGCTCCGACAAGCGGAGTTGTAGCAAGCAGAGAAGCCTTCAAGCCCAGATAGAAAAAGGAGAAGCCCTTAGCACTAGCAGCAGCCCAAGAGACGTTACATGTCCTGCAGTAATATGTACTGCTCTGAGCTCACCTTTGAATAGGACTCCTCACACTGTATTAATGTGCTGATGTCACCCAAAAATACAGTGCCTTTGCAGTGCCAATCTTCTATTGATTCCCTTTCCTTTCCCTCTGCTTCTGTACTTCTTTGTGTTCTCACTTGTTTTCTTCTCGCACCTCAGGGATTTTTCTGTTGCTGCTTTGAAGACTATTAATGCCTGCAAAGCTTAATTGCTTTTGTTTTTCTGGAGACCCTTTCCTGAGAAGTGAGACTGATGGCACTAGAGTCCATGATGGACTCAATAATCTCTCTACTGTGCTATTTATAATAATATATATTTGTATGCTATATTAATCTCTTTTTAGAAAGCTATTGTAAAAAAGATTCTTGTTTGCTTCTGTTTGAATAAAGCTATAACACTGTCAGCCATTCAAAGATAAATAGTCAATATTTACTGTAATGTTCAGCAGCAGCACTAAGCTATAGCTGCAGCTATAAAATGACATGGGAAGCCATCTGAAGATATTGTCAATCAGAGATTTGGGGAATAGAAAATTACTGTAATTATTGGCCCTTGTGTTTGAAAATATCAATTTGCTTTAGCAAGATGGCATGGTCTCCTTGTATTGATGGCTATTTGATATTAAAATGGAGTTAATTTTCTTAATCTTCATTTAGCATTTTTATTTAAAAAAAACCCAACAACAACAAAAAACAAACAAACAAACAAAAAACATGAACAAATGTACCATGCCACTATTTACAAATAATTCATAAATGAGTCTCATGCTTGTGAAATTATGAGACTCCAGGCATGCCACAGGAAGCTACGCTTTTGTAAACACCTTGCACTTCTTGTAGGCACCATTGATGTATCATCTTCTTCATCTGCAGGTTTTCCTAGGATTCCCTTTGACAAAGTCTATTAATTGTGATATATCTTTTGAAATTATACTTGCTCTCTCCTTAAGCTCTTGTCTGCCATAGCCTGACCTTGCGTATCTGAAACTGCCCCCAGAATTGCATTCTATAGCACCTTTCACAGAGATTTCAAAATACCGTATAAATATTAAATCATAAGCTAATTCCAAACACTTGAAGAAACTGAAGAGTATTTATGAGCAATCCTTTCTCCAAAACTCTGCTGCATAAATCAGAAAACCAAATATGATGTAGCAGACCACACAAGAGAAGGGCTTCAAACAGCTCTGCCTCTGAATATAGCTGCAGGAAGAATGTAAATCAACGGTACATTAAAACTGGTGTTTTCCCTGATGTGGGATCCTTATGAGACCTTGGGTGATTAAACGTCTTGACTTGGAGCCTTTATTCCAGAAGTCAATGCTCGTTAGAAATATATCAGGTGACAAGCTCAGTGTCGAACAAAGACGGCGGTAACTGCACAGCAGCCAACACAGTCACTAGCAGTATTTTGGGTTTCCTTGGAGTTTGCCAGGCAAGCATTCAACCTGCCTACCAGAGCATGTAAAATCTAGAGAGATCAGAGCACAAGATGGTATTGCTGAAGGCTATAAAGAGAGGGCTGTATTTTTGTCATGTCTTTGAAAGGTTTCTCAGAATACAAGTTTGTCACAAACATCATCCTGCAGTTTGTGGCTATTGAATACGAAAACTGAAAATACAGCTGGGATTGCAGCTTTTTATCATCAAATTCTTGATTTCTATTTTTCAATAAAAAAACCAGCACACGAAGGGGTTCAACATCTGGGCCTATTATCATTGCCATTTCTGTATCATTTTGGAAATTCCTCATAACTTTGGATTCAAATTTCAGGAGGAAAAAGCATACATAGAAGGCTACTAACAGCCCACTGGCAGAGCCACAATCCAACATTAAGCAGTTTAGGTCATGGACCCTTTCTAGTACCAGGACTCAAGCAGGATCTTTCTTTTCTGCCATTAATTAATGCCATTAATATCCTCCTCCCCTGCTGCAACAGTGGTAGCAGGCTATGTGACTGAGACATACTCTCCCTGACCTGACCTTTCCCCTTTTCTTATGGATCTGTCATGTAATAGAAGAAAAACAAACTGAGATATAAAGAGCTTAATGGGTCAAACTTCCTTAAGACCAGTGCAAGGAAAGAAAGAAAGAACTGCCCTTAAAAATATGTAAAAAGATTCACTGTGCTTATTTGATACATTCTGCCTTCCAGCTGATGACTGTCCCATGGGAGATGGGGAAACTAAACACTGCATGAAACTGGCCCAGCAGTTTACTCTTTTCTGGGCATCTTCAGACTTGCTCCATGGTACCTTTTGGTCAGTTCTTAAAATAACTTGAAGAAACACTGTATTGACTTCGATACAAAAATTAGTAGAATAGAGGGACCAAAATTCCATTTCTTCTATCTAAAACACACTGCTTTTGCACGGTCTTACTTCATTCGGAAGAAGTAACAGACAGCTATCAAAATGCCAGTGTTATTAAAAGTCAGAATATCTACAGAATAACAGCCTGAGAATATTATGGTATATTAAGACAGCATATGAAACAGTTCTCATTTGCATGCAGATCTTCTTACACTTCCTACGTGTGACTGAGGATAAGGTTTGATAGTTTGTCTTCTGCCATTCCTTACTGAAATCATCACACACTCCCTACCGGTGTCTCCTAAGGCCAAGGAACGGTTTTGATATGTCACGATAAGCATGCAAAACTTGAGTGGTTGCCCAAAAGATTTAATTTCTTTAATGTCCCAGCTGGCTGAGTAATTTTAACAACATTAGTTTTCTCCTAAAGCTTCTTACATTTCTTAACTAAGCCTAACTGGAAAGTAGTATGAAGAATTCATTGTTTGTTTCATTTGATTCATATCCACCTCTTTATATAAAGGAGTACTGAGGTGCTCAAATAAAATGAAGTAGAGAAGTTGCAGAGTAATTGTATGTTGCAGGGGGATGGATGGAAGGAACAGTAGTCATGCTTTATCCCAGAGAAAATGCTCAGCCTGACAGAAACGAGCATTTACTATTTTGATGACATAGTAAGGAAATTATTACGAAAGTTGATTATCCGCTTGTTTAAAAAGTGACACTCTAAATTCATGAGACAGAACATGACCAAATGAAAAGGTCATTTGAGGTTATCTGTGTCATACCTTAACTGTGAGTTGTGGCTTTTAGGGTTGTTGGTGGGGGGTTTTTTTGAAGCAGATGGGGCTTGCCCCTCAAAACTTCCATGACTGCATTCATACTTAGATAGATCGTACTTGTATAATCATAGATATTTTATATATAGACCACCTGCACATTTCTCTTCCTCCTGAGACTAACAGGTGAACAGCAGGGACTGTGTTTCGCCAAGTAAGCGTGGGGGGAGGTAGGGTTGTTCACTGAAGTTTAAATCTCTACTTGCATTACCAGATTGCTATATCTCTAGCATTTGGGGATTTCTCAGCTTTACCAGCAGTAATTTATAGCAGCTCAGTGTATAATCTCTTTCTTTCCTAGATCCTATTTTAAAGTGTCCTTTTGCTTCTTTTCCTCTATTCTTCTTGCCCATGGTAGCATCAAAGTATTTGAAGATGATGAAGTGGAATGTTTGATCTTTTTCTAGTGTTTCTGCCTGGATACAGTGCATTATCTTGTGTGTCACTAGATAATACCTGAGAAAAAAAAAGACCCTGAAAATATAAAAATAATCATATATGAAAGGATTTCATTTTGCCTCATCACCTCTGAACAAACTTTAACACCTGCTGACAGCTCAAGAAAACTTTGAAAAATGTTCTTTTCAGAAACTACAGTAATATATCATATTTTCTGTATATTTCACTTCTCTTGTTCTTTCTTTCTGAAGACATTTGCATGAGAATGGGATTTTTCTTTCCAGTAGTTCACTGACTTCTACTGCCCATGCTGTAGATACTTGGTTCAGGCTGCTCGGACAAGACTTCTGGTAGACCTTATCGTCTTTCCAACACTTGCAAAGCTTCTGAATAGTCAAAGAGGTCAAGGAGGAGGAAGTTTATGTCTTGTTCCTGCAAGTTAGTGAAGTGCAGAGCCCACTGCAGTTCCCAAAAGAAGAATTACACTTATGAACTAGACCTGCCTATCTGGACTCTTCACGGTTTGATGGAGGCAAGCTCCTCCTAAGTACTTGTGGGGCTCACTTCTGTAAAGTGCACTCTCTGAACCCCCAGGCTAATGCAGCAAAGCATTTACTTTCCTAGGGAATTCTCAGCATGCTGATTAGCTCTTGTAGATTTGGGCCAAACACACTTTGTCTCACACGAGACTGAGCACTGACTGTAATAATAAAACTAAGTGAACTTCCCACTGTCAAGTGTTGGAGTCTCTGATATGTATGGGAAGTTTTACCTTAATTTCGTTTGTTTCTACCTCTCTATACTTTCTGGTTGATAACCAAAAGGACTGAGAAACCTTAAGAAAGGCTGCTCCCTTGTGGTTTCTCTAGCTAGGCAAGAATGAGGACTTCATAAAATCTGATGTTATGCAAGTTTTTAGTTCAAGTTGTTAATCCCAGAAAAAGCATTGGTGGTAAATGCATTAGAGAAGTCAGGAGTACTCACCACGCTCCCAGGTGTTCAAATACTTTAGCAATTGTCCCAGGATGAAAACCTTGAATAAGCAATTGAGTCAATTATCTAAACTGTACAGCATCTGCTCAAGCAAAATTGAACCTCTGAACCCTCTTATGTTTGTCATGTCCAGGGACAACCTTCACACTGTGATTCAGGGGATGATTGCTGGAAAGCGACTCCCAGGCTCTGGGCCCACATTCCAGGCTACAGGAATGGTGAATTCACATGACCACTGTATTGCTGGCAGAGTCCTCTCCCGGGACTCACCCAGGCTCCCAGGCACAAGCTCGAACGTCAAGTTTTGTGTGATGAGGCAGAAAGTCAGGCTGGGAAGCACAGCAAAAATGAGGGCGAAAGAACCCATGGAAATACTTCTAAAGATTAAGAGTTGAAGCCCCCACTCTGAAAACAAGGAACAACAAAAACCGGACAGCAAAGGAATGCTCTGAAATCACCAACATTTTTGAGTAATGTCCTAGGCCCACACAAATTAATTTAGCAAACTATGCTTTCCACATGTAATGCCAAATCAATGGCATTTATCCATTCAGATCTACAAAGTAAATTCTGTAGACTGTGTGAATGTATGTAAAAACTAATAAGCATACCTGAATTAAATAAACAGTTGGAAACTGCAGGCTTGGGGACTTTCTAATACCATATGGAGTCTTTCAGATGTAAATTACCAGCTGAAATTCAGGCTGGGTCAGTAGTAACCCAAATCATTGCATTCTAATAATTGTTCAGTGGCCTATATGAAATTAGGTGATTGACATGTCTACAAATTACAAACACAATTGCTGCTAATAGAGCCTCTCAGGGAGGCTGGAAATTGCATGGGCATGAAGAATGAACTGCCAATTCATCCTCAAGGTGAACTCTTCATGTCAGGAAGAGGCACCTGGGGGGGCTGTGTAGTGCTACTTTTCATGCTCAGACTGTTCTGATTAATTATTATCATTTATTAGTTGTACGGTCCTCTATTGCAGTATCACCTTTAGGCTGAAATCTTATATCATCCATTTCACCAGGAATGACAAACACAGTTCCAGCCTCAAATCATTTGCACTTAAAAGTCCATCTATAAACTGCTCTGGAAAGCTAGCCAGATCCCTTAGTAAGAAGTAAGGTAGGATGACTAGGAATGAGTTTAAGGACTGCCTGAACTTTAGAACAAGGTTGTATCAAGTAATTCATTTTCTACTGTGGCAGTCCAATACATTTCCAGAGCTTTAATATGCATGTAAGTGAAGTGTAAGATACTCTATAATACATCTGTTACTTTTAGAGGTTACTTTCTAGCATGGCAAACACTGTTCTGGGGAAGAAATGTCAGATTTTTAATCTCATGTTAGTCTGGTAGGAAGAAAAACAGGGAAAGACATTTTCAATGTATATGGTCACATGTAGGCATTTAGAAACCTTTTGCATATCAATAGACAAATTAAAAAACCCTATGCTTAGTTTGGATTGCATGAGGAATTTCATCAACATAGTAAATGCTCTTGGGTTTTCATACAGACTAAAAACACTGCATCAACTTTTTTTTTTTTTTTCCTTTAGTTTTCTTCATGTTTAAAACAAGCTTCAGACACTGTTAAGGATTTACTTTCCTTCCATACCTCTGTTTTACAAATTCCGAGGTGGGGGGGGGGGGGGGGGGGAGCATCCTGTATTGGCATCACACTTATGTAATCATGTCCCTTAGAAATCTGATAAAATATTCACAAAGATAATTTCATTTAGTGGGTGATGCAGGGCCAGAAACAGCTGTCATGGGACAGATGTTACCTCCCTTATTGCACAACAGAATGTGCTCATTGCTTCACACCATCCCATGGCTCTAGCTCCCTTAGCTCTTTAGTCAGATCCACCCCGGGGAGCATAGTCATTATTGTTATGAAACAAAGCAAGAAAAGAGAAAGAAAGGTTGGGATTTATTTGTGCCTCAGAACTATCACTGTGATGAGATGCTGTTGAAACACAAATTAACCTCAGTCCTGACAGAGCACTGGGCATTTCTGCAACATTATATCTACTGGCATCTTAAAAATACCTTACTCATCTGAAAGAGATGGAGACTCTTAGATGGGTGGAAGATGAGTGCCCACACTGGAGTCGGCAGCATATGAAACTCACTCTTCCCAGGAACTGATGGCATTAACTAAAGGGAGTCAGGACTCCGGCTTTGCCTCTCAATGGAAAGACTTATTGCTTAAGCAGCAGTGAAATATTGCTGGTCAAAGGAAGCATGATGCCTGCCAAAGCCCTCATGTCACATTCTGCTTCACACTAAAACATAGAGCCCAGACAAATTCCTCGCCGTCTATCCCAGGCAGTGTTGTTACAAACACCTAAAAGCTTGAAACTCCTTCAAATGCATGTGGCTTTTTTAACAAACACTGCCTTATTTAGTAACACAATGATTTGCACCAAATATTCCTTTGTTGTTCATTTATTTTTCTGACCACTCAGCTTTCCTGCTTTCACATAGCTTGGAAAAGAGACTCAGAAACTCTGCAGCATAGCTTTGCTGTCCTGTTAGTTTAGTCTCAATTTCTGTTGGCCCCACTGTCTTTTCTTTTTTGACAAATAGACTAGCCTTCTATGCAGAATTACATAAATTAGAATTTCATTTCTCAAGGCCCCCTATGGGCCAATATAGTATATTTATGTGGAATATAATCACAGTTTAGCCTAAAAATTTAAACAAACACCCCATATACAATGCTAAAAAGATAATTTCATTTATGATTCTGCAACAGAATTGCTAGGAAGAAAATCATAATTAGTGTCAAAAAGATATGTTCCTCTGGAGGTATGCTAATCATCCCAAATTTCTGCTGAAAGTAGCACAAGACAAAATGTAAGTGTTGGCTTTCACACCAAAAAATGTCATCTTACGTCTATCAAAAACAAAGCCAGAAAACATTCAATACTTTGGCTACAATATGGGGGACTGGGAAGGAAGACACACCAAGGCTGGGACCATCAGTACAAGTTAAATGTGTTTCATTCTTACCATGTCCATAAAACAATATTTAGGGGAAGAGGAAATATTTTTCCCCTTTTAAAAATGTTCAGAGACAATGCATTTTTCAATACATACAACGTGTCTTATGGCATATAAATGCTTTTTATCACATTATTCCAAATACCTCTTGCACATCTTGTAATAGTAAACTTATCATGAAAGGTATCTATTGTACAGATTTGGTTGGGATATATCTGTCCCCATTCAAAAAGGTACATAAATATGTGTGTCAAGGGGGCTCTTTATCTTGATTAAGTTAGGCATATAGTTATGATGGTCAGACAAATCTTGACTTTCACTCAAGGCTTGACTTTCTGTGTAATATTTTTAACATGTTCTCACTCTATATCAGAGACTTTCCCCAAAATTAGACATGTTTTTGAGAAAAATAGGCAACACAGAAATAGTAAGATCTAACTCAGTACATCCACTTCTTGTTTCCCTTAACCCCTTAAAAAATATTTCTGAACACAAGTTTTGTAGAAGACGACCTGTTATATTCCATTTAGCTTCCTGTGCTCAGGCTTTGAATGCACTGAACTGTATTTTAAGAGCATGTATGAGGAGCAATTTTCTTTAGCTGTACTGAAAAATTTTTTGCCCTCAATAAAATCATGTCAACAATTAAAGTCTTCACAATGGTAAACAAATAAATAAATGAAACCCCTAACTTATTTTCCCATTCATTTACTTTTCCTTTAGATGCCTGCTACCAAAGTCAGTGCTTATTAGGTTTCCCTCTGACAAGAGAAAAATATAAGATAAAACAGGAAATTTCAGGTTTGATTTTATTATACTCTTACAGTTTAGGGCTTCTGCCATATAAGAAGCTGCGATTTTTTATTTATTCAATAAAAGAAATGCATTTGCTTTAAGGTGTGTTCTTGTATTTTACATTTGCTGGCTCATAAGCCACCTCAAATTCTTGAAGATAAAAACATAAATCGAAGCACTGAACAAGGTCCTTCCTCTGGCAGTCTTGCCAAATCCAAATCATGTGGATAAATTATTACAGTAAGAAGTAGGAAAAATTTTTTTTAAAAAGGAAATGTTTTGTCATTCTTTTTTTACTAATGTTTCATTTGTTTTGGTTTACTGCAATAAGAGAAACATGCAGAATGGCCTTGGAGTGAAAAAAAAGTCTTCAGAAAAACTGAGTCTGAAGTTAACAAAAAAAAATCAAAGATAATATGCTTTGGGTTTGGGGGGATTTTAGGCTCTTTTCTTTGTTCATCTGCTATTCCATAAAAGTATATTTTGAGCGTGGACCCAGCAAAATTTTGTGTGCAGGTTTTTTGGTGGTCCAACTGGCTATTCTGTATCTATATGCAGAATTGTTCAGATCAAGCACTCTTCTCCATTCAAGTGCTACCAGACTAGCCCCAGTCCAATGTCAGGAAAAACTGTGCAAGTTTTCCTTTACAGGTGGCCAAGATATGAGACATTCCTAGAGATGCTTTCAGTTGTAGGAGGAACCATTTCAGTCAAATCTGAGAGTTTCAAAAGCATGTAAGCCCTTTCTTCTATAGATTCCTCTGCCAAAACAGCTTAGAAGAAAAACATCATTAGGATGATTGGGTGACAACCACACTAACCCCAAGCATGGGTGGTGGAACCCATTCCCTGCTTGGCCTTTAGGACCATGATTAAATCAGAAAGACCGTGATACTCACAGCGTTGTGGGTGCTTAACTTCCACTTCAATAATTCAGTGGGAGCTAAGTGTCTTGTATAGCTTTGAGGAGCTAGGTCTTTTTTTTTCACATCTCAAGGTGTGTTTATGTCATAGGTTGGAATTAAAACCGCTCCAATTAAACTCAGCAACAAAAGCGTAAAAGAAACCTGGACCCTGCCTCCACACCAGATAACCCTGTGATGAGTAACAGAATAAATTGCTGGTTCTGCAACTTGAAGTACCTGCACTGGGTCCAACCAAATACCCCGATGTGGTATTTCTTGTGGAGGTACAATGAAATCAGTGCTAACTTAGGAGTCTTGCAACATGATCCATGTGTATTGTGTGTGTGCTCTTTCCCATCCATAATATAGACCTAGATTATTTATCTGTTTCACAAGGACATTGTGAGGATGAGATATACTGACAAGAGTGAAACACTGAACGGCTATGATGCTAAGACTGAACCAGTAACCTTTATTGATTTAAAAATATTATAAAGTGAATGTATTGGACAAGCCCTGCAAAATGAGGTTGTGAAGCTGAACTGGGAGAGCACTGGTTGGGAAAAGAGCTCCAGGATAAGCTTACTAAAAGAAAACAAAATCTTCAGAGAAAACACTGGTAGTAAATGATAATTTTGTTAGATGACTTCTCTTTGCAGGCTGCTTTCTCTTCTACTGGTTCAACAAGGAGCATACAAAAAATGAAGCTTTCCTTAAACCTCCATGGAAGAATGAAAAAAGCCAATGCAATAATGACCCATAAGTCACCTCAGGGTTTTTTTCTTACATAAAGTTCTTCAGTCATAAAATTCAAAAGCTAAAATTTGATTAGGACTACTTCCAAAAGTATTTGTCACTTCTGTTACTAAGGCTTTTTCCTGCCTTTTTTTCTTTTTTTATGAATGTGCAGAGGCATTGGTTTTAAAGACAGACGTTCTAAATTAATTCAGCAGTGCCAGGCACTGTGCAATTGACTGTTTAAGGAGGCATACTGCAGGGCTGAACTCAGGTCTTGACATACTGCATGGAACAAAGATAATGTAATAATATGCAGGGCCTTTCATCCAAGGATCACAAAGCATTGATAGAAGTGCATAAGTTGGTAATAAGATTTCTGGTTTACAGCAGAGGAAATTGTGCCTAGATATTTGACTTCTTTTTATTCACACAGAGCATGAGTTTTCTTGTAGCAGTTGCCAGAGTCACCTACCTACTGCTCTGAAGTAGACCAGAGCATTGCCTGGAGCTAGAAAGTCCATCCTGATAAAAAATACCAGGTTTCTGGCTTCCTTTGAGAAAGGAGCCTGAAAGTCTTTAGCCTCCGGGCCAGAGCCAATACAAGGATACCCCAGGTTTAAGTTGGGGTTTATGCCAGCTGTATGGCAAGTGGTTTGGGAGCCCCGGATCAGCAAAAGTGATGCAGACTGTGGAAGATCCCTGACACCCAGACCAGACCCCACTGCCAGGGTGGTGAGTCCCAGGGTGTCAGCTAACTCCTACCCCGCAGCTGTAGATTTGTACTTTTGTGCCTCCGCAGCAGACCTTGCAGGGCTCCCTGGGAATCTTGCCTCTAATTTCCTGAAAGATCACTGAATCTAAATGTCAGAACCATCTTGAATTCAGCTAATAGGTATTCTCCAACAAAACTTTTTTCCCCGCAGAAATTTCCAAGCAGTTTTATATCTTTGTGCTCCCCCTGACAAATGATGAGCAAAATAATTTAGCACACACATGCATGTTCATAAAATCGATGTGCAGGAAGGACAAGGAACAGTCTCAATAGAAACCTGAAAGATAGACATACTGGTTATGCCTGCTGACTTCTCCCAGAGATTTGCTGATCCTTTCAGTCTTTATCAAAGAATCAGCCAAGTGCTTTAAAAAGTGTTTGATTAGCAAGGGTCCTTAGTGTGGAGACGATTAAACACTGCTCTATCTGTTAAAATAAGGAGATTTGGTGAGAAAATGTAGGTAATTCTGCCTCAGCAGAGGGCTATAACAATTACCTTGTGAAGGGACAAGATTATTTTAGGAAAGGTTTCTCTGAAGTTTATGGAAGTTACACAAAAGAGGGGTTTATGCAAAAAGTTTTGGTCTGCAGTAAAAACATTTTCCAAGGGGGAAAATGATTGTGGAGAAAAACACCTTGACTTTCTGAGTGCAATTTATGCCTTGCAGTCTGTGAACGACTTAAACCAAGTTAAGCTTCAAAATTCCTGGGATTAAGCTAAATGCTCATAAATCCTATATATAATTATGTGAAACTCCTGACATCTCTGTACTCTTAATATTTCCTGTATGCTGGTAGCATCCCAGGCTGGGATTTTCTAGGCAGTCTAAAGGAATAATGCACCACACTGTTTTGAAAATCCTAGCATCAGGTGACTGTACTAAGATTACCTATTTTATATTACTGGTAAACAAGCAATATTTTGAAATAGTTCAGTTCTGTTGCAATATGAATTATTTCTACAGTCTTGTGGCAAACTAAAGAAAATTAGAAAAAAAAACCAACCACAGTGTAATAGAATCTGTTTAAGGTCATCTGTTTGTGAGCAGCGGTCTCACTGTAGTGAAGAGAATAGTGCCTTGGGTCTTTGAAACACGACACAGGTTTAAGTGACTTGTATTCCCACCTCTGCCAGCTAGGGTGCAAGGAGGCATCAAGTCCCAGTTGGACTGGACGAGGGAGAATAATGGATTGTCTCTATAACCCCTGTGATAAGAGAAAGAAAAGTTGGGGTTTGAATCTTCTTTCATTGTTCCCTTATAATGTAGGAAATCCTTGCTGATATACATGTTCAACTTTGTTTTCTGGTTTCGTTGCATTATATATCCAGACAAGGAAATGGCAATAGTATTTCTTACCTGAAAAATCTATGCTTTAGACTTGTTCCTGTCTATCAGGACCTTGTCTCTACTTGATTAAAAGGAACCAGTACTGACAGTTCACATCTGCTCCTTTTTACATAGAGGTGTCCTGTCTGCTCTACTTTCCTCACTCTTCTGAAAGAGAGGCAAACTAATTCTCTATTTAACAATAATAATTTCTTCTCTAAAAGGAAGGTAATGAGTTACCCAGTCTACCTATTCACAGCTTGTGACAATTCAGGGAGATTATCTTAGGTTTTGTGTATATCACAGCACAGACCAAAACCTTTCTGTTGTAAATAAGGGGAGGGGGACACGGGGACACAGGGGATGGGACTTTTTTTTTGCTCGTATAGCTTATGCTAACTCCTTAAGAGTTTATTTAATGTTATAGGTCTGCATGCTACGGTACAGCATGTTGTCACAAAACTGATCTGTAAAACACATAAACAGAAGTCTCTGTTGTGGGCTTTACCTCAGTCACCTACGTTCCTTTATTTAACCAGCCTGCAATAACATGTTCACTCAGACACCTTCGTTTCCTAACTTACCACAGAGTTTATGACCAGAGACCACCTTTCAGTCCCCAAAACTCCCACTCTAAGGAGTTTGGCTTCTTGCTGTTCCTTCAACACAGAGAATTTCAAAAGAAAGGCAGAACATCAACAGCCAGCAGTAGTTTTGTATCTCACCCAGCCAGAAGTGATGACCAAGCAACTAGATTATTGGGTTAGTAAATGATGTACAGCACTAAGCGATACTGAAATGATACATTGAATCCCCTTTCTGTAACTTAGATGTCACAAAATTAATCAGTCTGTAAAATATGTTTGTTTGGGTTTTTTCCCCCTGAGAAAACAAACTCATTTTAGATATAGAAATCCCTTTGAAGTACACCTTGAGTTGTTTTAAATGTGCTGGTTTAGCAAAATAATCCCTGTGGTAAAGTATAGCTTCTACATTTCTGAATTTTTAGTGTGGCATAGCTTCATAGCTTCAAAAGTAAATAACCAACACATGCTGGCAGCAATCAGATTCCCGTCACACACATGGCTGCCCATACAGCTCCTTTCCTATTCATATGTATAATCATAGAGTCACAATATTAGAAAGAGGGTCTTAGATTAGAAATAAGTACCACCATGCTAACAGTCACCTTTCCTTACAGGAAGTAGGGTTTGGTAAGAAAAACCTTGGCAAAAGGAAAAACTTGCTACGACATTTCTCAGACGCCAAAGTACAGTTCACAGGGTAACACTTGCACGGCGTGCAAGGAAGCCAAATGCTCATACCTCGGCTACATGACCTATTTGCCAGGTTTTAGTATTTGTCAACGGTATCTCCTACTCGAATATTTATAGCCTTTTGAAATGTTACAAAACCCATAGATTTAGATGAAAAATGGTCAGTTTAGGCACGCTGGGATTGATTTAAGAAGTAAAGATGAGTTGGCTTTTCTTGTACATAGCACATAGAAAGCAGCTAACAGAGGGCTGTGTGAAGATGGTCCACCATGCTCTTAACCCCGATGAGTAACGAAAGGCTCCCTTGTGTGGGACACTATGGCCCAGCGCAAGCACTGGAATTGCTACAGCCTCATTATCTAGATAACCTGGCCTTCTTTCTAGGGTTTTGTAAGTCTGAGCAAGCAAAAAAACTTTGGCTGGAGTCAGAGGTGTGTCAAAAGTATGATCCTGGTACTGTGGCCTCAACAGAGCCATGTGTAATCAATAGCGGCAGAGTAAATACAGTGAGTGTCTCAGCATCACTTTTAGTCGCGTAGACATTAAAATGGCTGTTAACAGCTGTAACCCGTGTCTATAAACATTTGAGTGTTGACATTAAGCAATAGCGCCTGCAACAAACATCCGCATTTGTCTTCAGGAAAATCCAACCTCACTAAACTTGACCAAGCACTGCTTTTACTCCCTTTCTCTCTGTCCCCTGCTCACTGAATACCCACCAAGTTTTAGATTCTTAAAAAAATTAGATGGAATTTACATACAATGTTGATCAGGCATCCTTGTATTATCTATTGTACAATCTCTTTAAAACAAAAGGTGGTCTAGTCTTTCCCACTTTGTCCAACTCTTTTCCTTCCTAAACTTAGCTACAGAGTGCTTCTGTTTCTAGCCTCTGTAAGGGCTGCCACAGATCAGCAAAGAGCACATGTACACATTAATCTTGATTGTTATATGGACAACTTGATACAACTGCACCGTATGATGGACACGTTAGGACATGCTGCGTATCGTGTAACCTACCTGTCCGTACAGGGGAAAAAATAAGATCCTTAATAGGTGAATGTACAATAGAAGCATACATAGACCTTTCAGAACTATTTCAGTGAAGCAAGCTAACCACATATAGCACTCAAATACTGATATAAATTAAGGAATTGCATTTTGTTCCATTTTCACAAACTTTTTTCTTCCCTGAAAAGTGGTTGCATAGGTGGACATTATAGTGTCTGCTGATGATTTACCACCACACAAATATGCTTCAGTTAGTGCACTTGGCTCTGTGAAAACATCAAGGGAGAGGAGATATTTAGGAAGGCACATCCACTGTGCATTCACCACTGCTTAGAAACAGAACAAGCAAATATGAACTTCAAATATGCAGAGCTCAAAAGTGTATTTCATCTAGTTTTGCAGTACCTTTACAGGTTTTTAGATGTATTATTCCTCTGTCCCTGTGAAAAGCCTTTTCTCTAATTTGTTTTCTGCTTTCTTCCCCTTCATTCAGTTCCTGTTGTTCGACCTTGCCTGCTGTCTACTGGTAGTCACTAGATGTTCAGCTTTTACTAATCTCTTGTCAGCTGCTCAGTCAGACAGCACTGTTCAGCTTTGTTTCTCTGCAGCAAGAGGATGGGTTTCGGTCCTCAAATTGACTCTTTCTTACCTTTAAAGTCATTACCCTTTCTGGCACCTGAGAAGGGAAATTTTATTCCCCCTGTAATGCAGTTACAGCATTGCAGAGAAAAAGTGTATGAATAACATTTATCTTCGCAGACTCTGAAAATGAAGTGATGTAACATGGAATTAGCTATTGATGTGAATTGTGTTGCTTCCTGTTTCTAAGAAAGGTGTTCCTGAATGAAGTGTGACTATAACCGTGGAAAATACTGAACTTTATCAGCCAGATGCTGAACACAGAAGATTGTTTTCATGTGCCCTACAGAGCACCCTAGAACAAAAAAACAATTGGCCCAGTTATGTCAGCTACTCTGTCAACTGCCCTTTTGCAAGGGGAGGCAAAAAGTCTTTGCATCAAACAAGACAGAGAATAAACAAATCCTGGCTTCTAATTGCTGCTTATTTACAAACCTCATACACGAACCACGAGGGTTTGTGAGTCTTGCTTTCTTACAACCCTTTTTTTACCGTCAGAGTCAGTCAGGACATCTGTTGGGGATTACAAAAAGAAAACTTAATCTTTTTATTTTTCTCTTTGTGGAGCTTCAGCAGTTACTCAGAAAACTGAGAACAGAATATTAGGAAATGATAGAATACTGGAGCAAATTTGTCTTCTCATTTAATTCTACCTTTGGAGGAGATGGAAGCACTTTATCTTTTTTTGTTATTAGCTTCACTTTCTCATTAGCTACAGTTTACCAAATCACCCTGATACTTGCTGATACTTCTAGACATAGACCACAGTTCATTTACAGCACAACTAGTTCAGAGAGTAAATTATTAAGGCAGGCAGGAGTTTAATTCTGTTATTTTATTGCTTTCTTGCAGGGTGAGATTCCTGAGTAACAACTAAATATGTAAAAGTAGTAATCTTAACAAATATGGGATTGGAGTGAGCAGCAGCTGGGATAGGCAGTGAATGGTTTTTAACATTGAAGGAATGATAAATACATAACCATATGGTCTTACCAGTTTTCAGATACAGGCTTCATTGTCCTTGTCCCACAGACTTATGTACTCCTCTCCAGAGAAACCAAGGTGCATACATGTGGTACTCGCATTCAAAACCTTGTTCTAGGCAAAAAGGAGCCATAACTTATATGCAGAGCCAAGAATGTATTGTTGGTCTAATTAAAGTCTTAACAGCCTAATCAAACACAATAAACAGTTATTATTGCAGTGCAATTAAACTAAAAGTCATAGTCCGAATTACCTAATTATTACTGGAAAAATTCCTTAATCATACTGCTACAGGTATTACATATAGACATACTTTTCCTCTGGTATTATGTTCACCTCCCAGTGCCCTGCTGGCTTCCTCAAGAAGAGTGGGCGAGGGAGGTACAATGATTCCTCTGCACACCAACCTCTGACAGGAGCATTGTGTGTTGTGGGTAACTCTCTTCTCAATTTGGGGTCCACTTGGCATTAATTTTTTTACATTCTCTAACAGAATGTGCTTTCTCTCACTTTCTTCTGTGGTTCTGAATTCCACATTATCCTTGGTTTTCTGTTCTCTTTGCTAGAACTGATTTACCTGTCTCTCAGGTTTTCCACCCTTAGTAAGCAGTGGCTGACCATGAAGATTTATGGGGTTTTACAGTCTGAAGCCTCTGTATCATCCTATGCATATACTTTCTTACAGTACATTTTTGTTCTAGGGTCATAAAGAGTTCAGTCTACATAGAATTGCTAGTTATTATTACTGTCTATTAATTAAAATTATGCACTGCACTGTGCAACAGTGAGAAACTTAGCTAAGGCAAATTTAGGCAGTAGTCACCTGACTGGTAGGCAATTGCTATGATACCTAAAACAAGCTAAAAATAAGCTCAGGTCAAAGCAAGCCCAGACAAGTCCTGAAGCGCTGCACTATTAGGTCAGTACAAAGCCTGTGTCCTTTTATAAGTAACGTCAAAAGCGTATTTGTCGGGCTGTAGCACTGAGCTAGCGATAAGTTGTCAGATGATCTGGCTTTCCCTCAGACCCGCAGGCCAGAGAACTCAAAAGCCTTCACGGGTCTGAGATTACAGATGTAGCCTTCTGATTTGAGCCTTTGCAAAGCCTGAGCCTGTGGCTGGGAGCAAGGCTATCAAACTATTCTCTTGGCCCTGGAGAAATTATTGCATCTCAGTCAGTACCTTTATGCTGCCCAGCCATGACGTTTCAAACTAATCGCAAATAGCAAACAAAGATGACTTTTGCTGTTTCCTATTCTTACTTTCACTTCATCTATTTAAACATTGAAGTAGGGAAGGAACTGCATTTCATGCATCAGTAGTGTTTGTGGTGAGGTTTGTTAGTGACGGTAAATAGCCTGCCGAAAATGGCTTCATGAGATGGGTTGAGATGGGGGGGGGGTGGTATTTTCTGTGAACTAGAAGTTTCCCAAGGTGAAGATTTTCTATTAAAACTCTGAAAGCTGTGGTTTTCAGACATGACTTTCTTGACTACTTTTGGCCTCTTGACAATCTAATGTTATCCTGGGATTCATTCCTGTCTTAACAGCCTTGGTGGAAGTCATTTATCTGTATTTGTTACGTATCCATATGACCTACATTTATCAAGTACAGAATTCCAAGAGATCATGCAGACAACCTGAAGGGAGGAAGACTTTTTTAATCTATTAATTTGTAGCTATATATAATGAACGAACAATCTGTTTTTAATAGTCCTGGATCAAAGTTTTTAATCAGTTTCAAAGGCTCAAACACTGCAGTTGCTTCCTGGGACACAATTGTTTTTCAGGTCCCCCTCATATGGCGAAGCCTGCAAGGTTGGTGTCACAAAACAATAATTCCTTCCTTATGTACGGCAAGATGCCCCTATTTTATTGTTAGGTGAAGAGTGTAACCAGATGACTCCTTTGGTGTTTCTTTGGTGAAGTCCTCTGATCCCATTGCCTAGTCACATATTGCTAACAGAGGTGTTATTGTGGCCATCTGACACGCTGGCCTAATCAATAACCAGGATGTGCGAAAAAAAAAGAGTTCTCTGGTGAGTTTCTGCAGCCTCCTGTGTGAGGAAATGTCTAATTATAAGCAACAGTACCCACACTGCCCTCTTCAAAACACTGGCCTGGGGCATGTGAGAAAAAATTATTCCATTTTCTAGCACAGCTATGTCTCACCTTTATGGGCGTACACCAAAGAGGAATAGAAAATAAATAGCACATAATTTTGCATTTTTGTAATAAGTTTGAAACTAAACACTAGGAAACCTTGTCAGCTCCTGCTAAGCTGATTCCAATTAAAGCTTCTGGCAGAGTTCCAGCTGTTTTACTACCTCAAATAGCACTGAACATAACAAGGTTTATGAAGCATTCAAAAGTCAAATACCCTATTAACATAAACATGTAGTGAAATCAACTCTTCTACAATTTTCAGCTTGCTTTCTTTCTTTCATTTACGTTGGACTAATCTAAGATGATGTCTGTTTTCTTTGTTGCATCTCCATTTTTTTCTGCTTGCTGGAATGCAAAACAAGATTTAGTATTTGAACGCTGCATGATTTGCCCTGAGAACTTACTCCCTTTGGCAATTTTATTACAATGCTTTCTATCCCACTCTGTTTCGATAGCAGCATTCTGAAGGTTGCTTTCCTACACTGCTTGTAACTGCAAAATAGCAAGTGGTATATGTTTGCATATTTCTGTTCTGGACTATTTGGGAAGCTTTCTGCAAACCTTGGTGCTAATGCCAACACTTTAAGGAGAATTGCTCGATTCAATTCACTTATAATTAACAGGCAATAAATAAAAAGAAAAAGTAGTGTAATATTCAAAACCATTTCCTGATACAGTTTTTTCATTTCATAATATTAAGTCATTCCTATTTAAACTGAATGAAAATTAAGCATATACTTCCCTGCATCTTCAGTAGGGTGAATGTCTGCTATGTTCAAAAACATTTAGTGCATTTTGCCAGGATGCTGATTAAAGCAGTGGACAGAGGATAGCAAATATACTGGAAATGAACCATGCTGAAATCTTCATAGATACATACGTTTTAAATAATTGTAGGCATCTGAAAGTAGGGCCATGCACTAACACCGTTGTATGTAACACAGCAAGTAATTACATTGGTGTCAAAGAATTATTGAATAAGCAGAAATAGAAATATGCGATTAAAGTAGAATCAACATAAATCTGGTTTTGGCTACTATTTTACACTTTGTGAATATGGTTAGTTAAGATAAAGCTTTGTGAAGTTATTTGTTAAGTTTCACCTTTATGTTCATTTTGTGGTTCAAGATCTGATAAGTCAGCTTCACATTCTCAACATATAAATTAAATTCTCTCAGTATATCATATTGCTGTTACTCCAGAACTGCGAGATTTCCAGTAGTTTAACACGTTTTTTTTTCTTGGGGTCAGAATCATTTTCTTCCTTCATACATGGCCTGATCCAAAGCCCATGCAATTTTACTGAATGGCTAATTTCCACAAGCTCTGGATCAGATCTGTAATGGATTAAGGCACAAACAATTTTTCTTCTGTTTTAGTTGAAATAAGCACTGTTAAACAAGGATTGTCTCCTAAGACAAAATAAAAAACACCCTAGAACCTGGGGTTTTAATGCAGAAATCAATCCATTACTCTGAAGCCAGATAAACCATGTTCTCTTTTACTTTCCACTTATTTATTTTAAGGAATATGTATTTTAGGCATTTCTGATCCACTTGTCATGTAATCTTGTATTCTTAGTGTAATCTTGTAATCTTCTACCGCAGTCATTAACAAGCTGAAATCTAAATGAGCCCAGGAGAACCTCCAAGATTTCAAACTTCTGTTAGTTTGAAAAGGATATTTCTGCAAATTATGTGTGATCCTTCAATTTTCAAAACACAGTATTCTTTTAATATTCTTTTTCCACCCTGATGTTTTTTTAGGGACATCCTGGTTGCAAACAACAAGTACAAAAAAGAATCATTTTTAAATGGTCATTTTGGCTTTTAGGCCAGTTCAAAAACCTGGAGAATAAGGAAGGAAAGACTTGCAAATACTTGACAAGAATACCTAATGGTTAGTACTCAATATTTTTTAGTACTCTGGCATACAAATATGAAGTTCTTTTGTATTGCACAACCTTGGAAAAAAAATAATTAATTCAAATTATTCTTTTATTAAACAATATGATTCAGGTTTTATCTTGGTAAGAACTTTCTGAGTCTTACCACTCAGAATTCATTGTGATTCTCTTTGATACAGACAAGTGGGTTTTAAAAATCCTAATCTTTTCATTTTTACATGATTTAATCTCTTTATAAGTTTTAATATTACTGTGAAATATGTTGGTGTAAAGCTTTGTGTATTATTGTGACAGAAAATTTGTAATTCAAAGTAAATACTCTAATAGACTATTGCAACATTCAAAAAGCAGTGAGAGCCTGACTTTTCTCTAACTATTGGAGTCATTTGTACTGAGATGATAGTTCACCATGCTAGAGATTCCCTGCTGCCTTCCCTTTCTTCCTTTTTCCTTGATGGCAGGCTTCAAGGTGATTTTTTTGCTAAGGTGATATTTTATGCAAAGCACTCTATTTAGTTTGCATTCAGGATCTAAGAAAGAAAAGCTAGTCAAATCCTATTGGGAAGCTCTACAGTGTAACTAACTCCCATGCCATTCTATATAGGTTACTGCAAATCTACCCACCTTTCTTTTTTGAGACTACCATACAGTGTTTCACACAAAGGGCTTAATCGCTAAAACGTGTCTTGTTATTTAAGACCCTTGACTGTAGAAAGCATACATTGGTTAGGAGTGGTAATGTTTTAGCTAGAGTACTAAGTAAATGCCAAAACAAACGCAAATATATTGTTGTTTAAAATTCAGATTGAAATATCTTGCCCTTAAAATGTTCCTCAACAGGCTTTTAAGAATGTATTGATCCTTTCCAAAAGGCCAAGTTATTCTTTGGTTTGCGCCCTCATTTTGACCAGATTGTAAATTCTTTCTTAATTGGGTCTAAATTCACCTGTGTACCATTTTAGATTTGTTCCATGCCTCCCGCACACTGCATTTATCATGGATTTTTATTCACATCTGCTCAGTTGCTCAGCCTACTAACCTAATGCTTGCCACATATCCAGACATCAGGATGGAATGGGGGGAAAAAAAGGGGGGGGGGGGGGCGGAGAGATTAAGTCAGAAGAGAGCAGCAGAACCTTTGATAAATTTGAGTTCTGTGTATGAAGGCTGATTAACCATGTCTAGCTCCAAGTTAAATGTCTGTTGTTTACAGAGAAACACAGAGACAATATTCTCAACATTTTTTTTTCTTTTTTGAATGATCAACATACATTATTGTTTAAACACACACTTTCTTGAAAGATACCTCTCAGTTTTTTGTTGGTTTTGTTGGTCTTATTTCTTAGTGAGAGTACTGATAATGTAAGGTGTGACATTTTAAGATTAATAGACACAGGATGAAAGAGATGCAACATTCAGAGCATGAAGAATCATTAACTAGCAACGATGTCTGAGGGATGTTCCTGCGTTTCAAATGCTTCATTGCTTCATTGAGTAGTGAACACAGCAACTCACTCTGAGGCAGATGTTATGCCCGCGCACATTGCAAATGCAAACAATTATCTCCAAAGCATGCAGAGAAAAATCAAACTGTAATATTCGGGGGCGGGGGGGGTGGGTGGGTGGAACAACAACAAACAACAAAACAAAAACAAAAACCTGATTTAGAACTGAAAATTTTATGTCAAAGCTGTTACATATACGGACACCTGTAATTGTTACGGTCCATAGTAATTTGTATCGAAAACAAGATATTCAAAGTCGGATTCAGTATTTTGGCCAAGAAAAGTTCTTCTGTTTTGAATGATTTGGGGGTAATAGAATCTATAAACTAATTTTTAAATTACCGATGATAGTGAGAACATTATTTCATGTGACTCCATTGCTCCATAATTATCTGTTTGTCAGCACTGGAAATGTCTTGAATTCGTTGAGACAGGTATAGGCAAAGGTGGAATATTGGAGGAAATGGATCAGTGATTTAGAGTGGTGTGGAAGTTCATAAGCTAGAGGCATCACAGTGTTCACTCCACAAGTATCTCAGAACCAGAAGTTCTCCAGTATTTAATGCAATAAATCCTCAAAGCTAATAAGGCAAATTAGGACAGAGGGGAACAACACAAGGATATTCTTGGGGCAGGGGTCGGGGGGGAGGGAGGGAGGCAGAAGTTTGGCTATCTGCTGTCTGCCCAGCACCTAAAGCTGTGTGGTCCTGCTCTCTTTGACCAGAATTCCAAGTGTTGTACTAATACAACCTCTGTAACTATTACTACCATTGACAATAAAACGAAGAGATCAGGAGCTAAGTGGAAAGCTAGTGTGTTTGCTGCAGTGCATCTTACCTGTATAACCATTTTCATCCAGGATAGTACGCATATGTACTTCAAATTTTCTTCCTGCAGTGCTCAAAGACATCTTATGTAGGTTGAACAGGAAGAAAAAAATTGGTTCTAGTGTTAAGCTGTGCAATCAAGATAAGAGACACTGTGCCAAAGCTATTGTAGTTACAAGTGTAAGAGTTTAAATTTCACAGTAATATGACATCTTAGATGTTTGCACCATCTTAAACAATGTGTTGAATCTCAAAGGGAGTACACGGGAATCTTTTCACCTGACACGAAATTGCAGTGACTTCAGGGGGTAAGATGGTATCTTTTAATAACTTACACTGAGAATCAGGAAAGGAAAGAAATTAAGCAAATGGAAATGCTCAGGGGCTGAAACTAGAGTAACATTATCCTCTCATCCAACCCAGGAGAAGAGAAGGCGTGCTTTGCTTCTGAAGAAGACTGAAGTTACCCTCCCAGAATTCAATTGGATTCCCTGGTCTTCCTCCACAGCCCATCCTGGGTACCCTACAAAGGCCATCCACTTTTCTCGTACTGCAGACATGGCAGTTAGTTTCTGGAGAAGGAGACGGGAATGGAGGAGAAAAGGACAACTCATTAATTGGAAAAGACAGCTCTGAAAGAATTCAGAGAAACAGAAGCCTTACTCTGTTACTAAGGGAAAAGCCAACCCTGAAAACAATATTAAAAACAAAAGCAAAGGGGAAGATGTTCTGACCTCAGATCTCTGCTTTCCTCTCTAGACGTCTGATATGCCTCTAATCATTTTTCTAATATTGAATATATGTCAGGGATGGTAAAGTAAGGAATTTCACACCTTTGTAAAATCTTCAGTGCTGTCAATGGGTACAACTGAATAGTAGGTTAGAAATACTTGCTCTCAGTACTTTCGGTCCCACAGGAATATATTGCATCATTTAAAGAAAATTCAGACTTTGCATCTTTCCTGGTTCTGACTATCAAAGACATTTCCCGTAGCAGGTGCAAGCTCTTTGTGAGTCTCATGATGACACGGAAAAAATCTGGGATGTATGCTACAGCTCAGGATAAATGAGCCTAGCATTCATCTTAAGCCACATTTTATTTGCACTTTGAAAATAGTTGTGAGAGATGAAACAGTCCTTGGTAGTGCCTCATGATAAAAAGGACCTTCAGACTTACAGCAACCCACAGCTCTGTCACAGCCTAGACTCCCTGTAATGTTAAATAATGCTGGCATATACCTCTTTTGTAGTTCTAGATATAACTCCAGGACACTCCTTTTTTCCCCGGTTTACAAAGTAGGAATAGTCCATGATTACTTACTCCTGCCCAAACCAGATGCCAAGTATTCGCTCAGGAAAGTCTTCCCAAGCTGCTTCTTTCATTGCTGCTACACAGGGACGGTGGCTAGCCTTCACCTCAGAAATGGCTGTTTACCTTAGCAAATGGATTTTGAGCACAGTACCTTAGATCAAGGCTCCCCAGAACGCTGCAATACTGGTTCTCAAATACCTGTGTAGACACACAGTTATACTCTCTTTTCTTCTGGAAATCCTGGATCGTTGAACTTCAGTATCTACCTCTGCCTGGAATGTCCAGAACCCTAGTTAAAATTACATCCACTTCTCTGCATCTTAACTTATTATGATGATTTTACTGCTATAGAGGCCACACTAAAGTAGAAGGAAATATACTTATTTATTTATAAATTCCTAGGTAGACAGCACAGTTGAAGAATTCATAAAGACACAAATAATAGAAAAGAAAGAAAATCACATTTAATCTAAGATACAACTCTGTCTTCCTTTCTTCTCAACCAACTGGCAAGCTATAGATGTTTATCTAAGCTAGATAGTCAAAACCCTTTGAATACTCTATATTGTCAGTCTGCCTTCCCTAAAAAAAAAGGTGTAAATGCTTTGATACTTGTTCCCTTTTGGGGACCTCTTAGAGACTTGATCATATAACCCAACCCATACCTTACAAATATCATTGAACCAGACCTTATTCAGGAAGCACTTTTTATTTTCCTTCTCTTAGACTCTCCATTTTAAAAATGTTAATGACCTTTTGGCAGAGGAAGTATTATCTCCTGTACTTGTCTTGACAATTCATTGGTCTGCAGAGTGATAAAATATCTTTTCAGATCTGGGGGGCAACATGCCAATTTCAGTATGGAACCTTCTGATGCAATGAATCACATTTTTCACGTTCACACATTGCAGAAATGTATTTATATAGAGACAGTCATTTATCATGAGACTTTCCATTTTTTCAATCATATGTGTATGGTTTTAATTAATTAATAAATAGAGATTCAGGGACTGGCAGTAAAACACCATGCGTTGGCTACCAGTTCAGAGCACAGATACAACTCGGAATGGAGCCTGATCCAAATTCTGTAGGAGTATCATAAATGTTATTAGCTATTCTGGGTGATCCTACTTGTGCTGTGCATTTGGGTTTGGTTTTGTGGGGTTTTTTTCCCTTGTAAAAGCCTCACTCTTATTGCAGTATAACAGATTTGCAATCCTCAAAATCTGTTGTAAAATAGAGTTGTTATTATTTAGGATTAGGTTAATGCTTGCTGGCAAACACCTGCAATGCAAAAAATCGTTGCTGTTTAGCATTAGCTAAATCATGATTGCACAACAGACCATTGAGGTCTGTAGAAGCTCAGGCTTGCATTCATCATGCAGAATCACTCTTCTGTGTAGGTTAAAGAATTGTGGTGCTCAATATTAGGCAATAGTAAGGTCTGACACCATACTACATGCCTTGAAAACCGAAGCTCAGAAATTTCACTTCAGCAGTACCTTCTCATGGCATAGCACAGGTATCCTGTAAATTTCTTTGCAGCAGCAACATTCATGATGATAGGCTTAAGTCACATTTTGCAATGTTTCAATGTCAAAGTGTTGTGCATGACCTCGGTGGCATTGTCTCAGTTGCATTTACCATTATGAAACCGCACTGTAAAGGAAATATGTGGCACACAGAGGTTCCACATCACTCTGGCTATTTGTTGTCAATATCTACTCATGTATAATACCACATATAAACAGCTTTGGCTGGCTTCTAAAATAAAAATAGGGAAAGCACTTCGAGGTGACTCATAACTGGTTAAAGAAACATATCTGAACTTCTGCATCACTGTTTCTAGAAGCAGCAGCAGCAGAACTGTGCAATCTTACTTTTCAACTGTGAGGAACTCCAAGGAGACCAAAAAGCTGATGGCAACCCCCTCCACATAAAGCATGTGTACCACCTTTTCCCTTTCTCTGCACATCTCTGCAAGAACAGCATGTACTGCTCACAAATGGCACTTCAGGAAAACATCCTACCAAGTTAATGCATAGGAGGCATTTGTAATTGTCTATTTATTTCTTTTTCAAGAGGCTTTAGGTGGCTTTTGCATGATTCTGAGGGTTTGTTGGTGTGTGGGGGTGTAAGTAAGTAAGCATGAAGGAGAGAAAGACTCGGGCACACATACACGTGATGTTTTGGTCAAATCCACAGGAGTAGCAGAAGACTTCTGGAGTTCATCCTCTAATCACCCCAGAGACAAAGCTGTCTGGTGTGAGCTTCTGCATTAACAAGATATTCAGAAACTGTTGCAAAAAGAAGAAAAAATCTCAAACAAACTGTTGGTTTTGATCTTTCCATTCAATTGAAATAGTAATTCCACCAATTCCAGATTTCCTTTGGTAAGAGTGACAGAAAAGTCCGGTTACTGAGTTTAATTTGTTCACTTTTCTCTGGAAAACTGATCTGAGATCATCCAAAGAAAAAAAAATTAAGCTACTCCACAAAATCAGTTACCTGCAAAAGCAATTAAATAATTATTGTTCTATTTCATACTGCTTTTCACTGTAGGTAACAAATACCAAATGTTACAAAAATATCTTTGGGTGAGAACAGCAATATATGTGCAACTTTGTAATCTGAACGTCTTGCTTGGGTAAGCACTCATCTAAATATTTCTATCATTTCTTTTGTAAAACTGTAACCAATAATATCTAGCCCAGAACATATGTAGCTGAGGATAATATTGATAACAAAGAACGATACTATTTAATCCTCCAGGTAAAATTTCACAAATTATATTAGTAGAAAAAAGACTCGCATTTTTTGATATTAAGTTTCTTTCAAAAAAAATTCTGAGTAACTGAGTACATGAGGGACAATAGTGATAAATAAGGTGAAATAAATGAGTCCTCAGAGCACCTATCATTTCATGAAGATGACAGGTAGTAACAGTCAAAATCTGCAGTGTGTTGCTATAAGACATTGTCTTCCGTTGTAGGAGTTTGTCTCCCCAAAAAAAACTGAGACCCAAAGTTTCATCTTAACATCATGGCATGTATTAAAATATGCCTTCTAGTTTATTTTATAGGCACAACAGTAGTAGCAGCACCTCAGCATGCACGTGCTGGCAACCAGGGATGTCGAAGTCAGTTTTTGTAAAGCAGAACTTGGGCCTCAGCATGGTCACTGCTGTGGATATCAGTTGGCCTCAATATATAGGCTGGTATCTTCTGCTTGAGAGGTTCAAGTTTGCCTTGCATACTGGAGAATGAAGAGTTGTAAATGTCCTGCTTTAAGTAAGGAATCTCTCGTGCACTTGAATGGGAACGGTGGAAACGGGTTTGACTGCGAAACACTGGAAATCTCTCTGTATTTTGGATATTGTCTGTTCTTCATGTATGTGCTTCTGCGTTTGTACTAAGTTGTTTGCCTGTTGTCTCTCAATCCATGCAGAAAGAAAAGAAAAAAAAAGCTTAAATGCAAATTGATTAGTAAATCAGAGATAATTGCAGTCCTGCATCTAACATGTAAATGCCAATTTTTCATGCATATTATATTATGAAAATGAATTCCTTGGATTATTTTGTTATGATAGAATTTTCCCTGTGTATAAATTTTTCCTTAAAACATTAAGAAGTCATTCAAATGCAAGACAGAACCTTAAGGTCTCAGTAGGAAGAATTTATTAAGAGTTCATCTTTGCAGAATTGTAAGATGTGCTTTTTCAGACAGCACTAAAACCACAACTGTCATGTAAATACATGCTTCAGGAAAATTTGAAGGCCAGTAGTGCTATCAGTCAAAGGACTTATAAGTCTCAAGTAGCCCATGTAAAGGTCAATTAGTACAGGAAAAAGGATTAATAAAGAAGATCTGAAGCATAAGAAACTTAGGAACTGAGCTGGGGAAACATATGCTAATCATGTTGTCCACAGCCCAGTACAAAAATAAGCTTATTCATAACACAGAACAGGTTGACTGCTGCCAGAATACTGCCTGAGTAAACCACCACTACCTTCTGAAAGAGAGCATAATTCTGTTTCCCTGGTGTATTTCTTCATTTATAGGCTGTCTGAATTGAAAAGGCAGATGTTTCATTCTGGGAATTGACTGCAAGGGTGATTGCTTTCAGGTGAAACACTTAATAAATTAAAATTTAGGGAGCAAGATAACCTTACTTAGGGAGAAGAGCTGAAATAAGTAAATGTGAAAAGAAAAAAAAAAAAAAAAGCCTGGTGGTTTGTGTTATATTTCTGTGCCTAATTAGATAATTAGAAGGTGGGGACTAGAGGGCCTAATATTGATTAGTTTTCTGAAAACATCTTCGCTGAGAACGAGGACACAAATAGGAACTGAAAGCATTTTGGTGTGCAATCTATAATAGTCACCTTTAAGAGCTTAACAGTTGCTTTAGAAAACTAAACAATGTTGTGTCTGAATTTGCAGAGCTATTTAGAGATTAGTGCAAATGCAGAATTAAGATTATTTAGATATCCACTCGAAATGAAAAGTTTTTAAGGATGATCCTTGTTGGTACAGCACCAATCAGCAGATGTTATTTTTCTTAAACATAAGCAATACCTACAATACAGAATATTAAAAACTGACCCTCAGGTGACTTATTGAGCCAAGTGTTGTATATTGAAGTCGAATAAGAAACAGATAAATCCTTTTGCAGTCTTGGCTATTCAGATAAGATTTAGGCCCATATTCCTTGCTGCTTTAGGGTTTTTTGGGAGTGGGGGGAGGTTTTCTGTGCACAGAATTTTTAGACCATTCATTCACAGGTGTCTCTATGGGTGTTTTAGACCCTATAAACAATTAGAAGTTAAGTAAATCCTCGTTTCAGAACACAAAATCATCATTTGCCATGATCAAGAACAAATTCACCAACTAAAAACTGGTGCTTCAATATGCATAAAGTGAGAATGCTGCGATTCTTCTGAAGTTTCTCCCAAAGTAGAAGAAAATTCAGGAGAACTGAACTGTAAATTTGAGCTATTAAAATGTCTGTATGCATTCATTAGCCTTCAGATGGTATACCATGGTACAGTCATACAGTCCAAGTTGTGCTGCTAAGGATGTTATGGTGGGTACTGTAACAAAGAATGTCACACCTGAGCATTAGGTTACATGCAAACTTTTATCACCAACATGCCAGAGGATGAAAGCAGAAAAAAAAGAGAGCTTGTAGTAAATTCATAAAAATAAAATAAAAGCCTTTTTTATGCAATTTTCTCATTTTCCACCATCCTGTTTCTCAAAACCAGTGAAATTTACAGTTGCCTTCTCTGGATATCATTGCTCATTTTTCTGATTTTTCCCCCCCCCCAGTACTCTAAAAAGACATATAAAGCACATAAAATCATATATTTATTGAGGTAGTGTCCTGGTTTCGGCTGGAATAATGATAATTTTCTTCCTAGAAGCTGGTATAGTGCTGTGTTTTGGATTTAGGATGAGAATAATTTTGATAACACAGTGATGTTTATACCAAGTATATATAAGTAGTATTTATACCAAGTCAAAGACTTTTCAGCTTCTCATACTGCCCTGCCAGCAGGGGCTAGAGGGGCACAAGAAGTTGGGGAGGGGACACAGCCAGGACAGCTGACCCCAACTGATCCAGGGGATATCCCATACCATGTGATGTCATGCCCAGTATATAAACTGGGGGCAGTTGGCTGGGGGGCATCAGTCAGTGGGTGGTGAGCAATTGCATTGTGCATCACTTGGTTTGTATATTCCATTTCCGTTGTTGTTGTTGTTGTTATTTTCCCTTCCTTTTCTACTCTGTTAAACTGTCTTTATCTCAACCCACGAGTTTTCAGGTTTTTCCAATTCTCTCCCCCATCCCACTGGATGTGAGGAAGCGAGCGAGCGGCTGTGTTGTTCTTAGTTGCCAGCTGGGGTTAAACCATGGCAGGTATGAACACATTATACATACATTGTTTTATGTTTAGTTTAATAAACCGATTAGTATGCTTGAGCATTCCTGTAATAATTATATTCCATAATAATGAGATTTGTAAAAAAATATATACAATTGTACAGCCTTCCTTTTTGTTGAGCTACCTCGGAACTACTAAGTGGTATAGATTGGTAGCCAGGATTTGAGTACAACAAAAATAAAGGTTTTTAGTTAGAAGTAAGTCTAAGAAAAATGCACATGAGGAAAAAGGCTACTCTGATACTCAGAAGCATATTTCCTTTTCTTTTTTTATTCCTGTTGTACATAGTAGCCAATCATATGCTGAGTAACTTCCTGCAACTTGAAAAACAGCATTAATATTACAGAATTGAAGTTGGAGTGGCAGTCTTCAAGTATTTGTCCATCTTAAGTTCAGCTTTACTAAACCCACAAGGACTTTTTACTTGAAGTACTTTAAAACAAAACTTTCTGCTTCATCTTTAACTTCCATCAAGCTACAGATTTCTGGACAGATTAAAAACTAGTAAGCTTTGCCAAAATGAATCATCTTTCTATTCAACTCTTTTGCTTTGAAGGTCTCAATATTGTAACTAGATACAATGAAAATAAATCTCTCCTTACAACACATTAGCTACTTTTGCCCATTTCTATTGCCTAAACCCCCTTTTTGATATTGCTAGTATATCCTTGAAAGGCACGAGCAGCTATAGGTAAGTCTTCCAATCAAATTTTGTCAAAAAAGCGCTAAGATTTTATGAAAGAACAGCGTGTGAGAATCAGAATTACAGACTTCCTTTCTTAAATGATAGCTCTCCTCAAAAATTATTTGTATGAGATAATGGCTCAGGAAAGCTTTTTTCCCCTCTAAATTACAATAACACAACCATTTTTACTTAAAAAAAATGTGTTGACCTAATATTACATTTTCCTACCAAAATTCCTCCATTCCTTCCCCTCTATAAGTTCTCCTGATATACTAAGTGAAAAATAACTTTTTTTTTTTTGGGGGGGGGGGGGATAGCTGACAAACCACCATTGACAGTCAAGAGAAACAATCTGATCAATAATTCCTCCTTCTCTTGGATTAATTATAGGAATAGTTCCCATGGGTTTACAGAACTCCACCCTGGAAATGCGACAGCCCAATAGGTGAAGGGAAGAATGGAACAACCTAGAGCCTATGACCCATAGCCTATAATCATAGCTTAATTAAGGTTACAAGGGCCATCTGGAGGTTATCTGGTCCAATTCCCCACCCAAAGCAGGGACAAATTTGAAATGAGGTACAAATTTTTAAAGTTTGATGGGACTTTAAAGTTATAAAAAACCCACAGTTTTTTAATAGATAAAATAGAAGATGTTCCACAGTTCTCTCCAGAACTAAAACAGCCTTGCTCTGCTACCTTTCACATCTTTCACTATTCACTCCTAGAAGCTTTCCTTAATATTGGCTGGTGACAATATTTACCAATGTTAATATGATGAATCTAAAAAGATGGTTTCTTGAGTATTTTTCCTCCACAACTTGTATTATTTGCCCTCAAAAAATGAAACCTCCTTTGATTTCAACTTCAAAATTTCATTGTCTTTCCGCTTCAGTACACTTTCAATATGAGTCTTAAGAATGATTCAACACTTGTTGCCCAAAAACTACTCCATTAAACAACTTATATCAAAAGTCAATTAAAATGAGGACAATACTGAAACTGTTTCACTGGAGACTTAATCAGTTTTGTGTGTACAAGTGGGATCACACAGAATAGCTAATAACATTTATGACACTTATACAAGATGTGGATCATGTTCCTTGTGTCAAGTTGAATACAAAATTACTTAGGACACTTTGAATCTCAGGTACAAACGCTTGCTGTAAATGACTAGCAATGTATTGTTGATGACCCACCTCTCGGCTACCATTTCAAAAGCTAAATTAAAAGCTAAGTTCATGAATAATTTTAAATATATGAAAGAAAATTAAAATAATACTATAATCATATATAATATGTTTCTTTTTTCCTCAGAGCAGGTCAAGAAAAAGTTCCCATAATTTAAAGTAAATGGTACTCTTGGAATGAATGGACGTAAGAAAATATATTAATCTTAACTTCCATAAAATTCTTCAAAAATTTCTAACTTCCTTTCATCCCAGGTTGTAACCGTATCCAAAATTCAACTACTCCAATGTGATAAATTTAGTTATTTCTGAATGGCATCATCAATTTAAACTACTCAAAGTGTGCTTATAAAACTTGTGAATGATGTCAAGCTTAAAGTAGCTGTATTTTGGATGACAAGAGTCCGAATTTGAAATGAGGCTTCATGGATGAAGGAATGGTCTGGTATCTGGCGGAATTTGGTGAAACTGGTAACATGCAAATACGACTGATAGAGGGGCAGTCAAATCAGTGTAAAAAAACTGCAGGCCTACAAAAAAAAAATACATAGCTGTAGAGCCCAGAATGAATAAGGATCAGCTGTGTGACTCTATTGCAAGCCAAAAAAAAGGCAAACACCATTCTCAGATGTATCATATCAGCCAGACAGCCCAGAGAAAGAAATGACACATAACTTTTTATGTATATGTAATTACATATGGGGTTAGTTATTTATATCAATATCACTATAAGGGCCTCAGGTTGAGAAGTCTACCCAATATTAGGCCTTTATGAAAGCTGTTGATAAATTGAAGAATTCTGGCACAGGAGAAGCACAAACGACGTGGAGCTTGGAAAAACAAGGAAAGGCTGACATTATTGGCATTGCTCAAAATAAAAAAAAAAGAGACCCAGTATAGCTCCTTAGATGTTTAGAAGTTTGTGTAAAAAAAAATGTGCAACAATTGTTTTTCTTCACCATGTTCATTAAGAGTAAGATAAAGTGTTTATTTCCATGATTGAGAAAAATTCTAACCTTTAGGCTAGCTAAGCATGGCAATAGACGACATAAGGAGGCAACAGAGTCTTCCTGCTCAAGATTTAAGCACAAATTAGTTAAATTGCTGGTCAAATACACTTGCTCCTATATATGGGTAGAGACAGACTAAATATCCTCTTTTAATCTTTCAAACAAATTGTTGCAGACAACTTGTTGCATATCAGCCTGCAGTACTCCTGCAACTCTCCTAAGGCAGAATCCTGTGATACTTAACAGTTGGAGAGCAGAGCTCGCTTTATGGACAGCAGTCTTCCTGTATGTCTGTTCAGTTTTCTCACTTTTCAATAATGATAGAGATTTGCAATGTGTGAAATTTTCCAGGGGTCTCTCTGGTCTGTCAGGATTTGCATGCCCTTTCTTGTGTGATACTGTATAACTGAATTTGGTTTTAGCAATATTCTAAGTAATTTAGGATGGCTGTCTTTCTTACTTTATCACAGTTGATCTTCAATATATAATTTTGCAAATTCTCATTAAAATGATTTGTCTTCTTTAAAAGCTATTTTGTTTAAGGCTTTGATTAGAGGCTACTAATGCAAGACACTGGGATCATTTTAAGTTCACAGCCCTCCTGTGAAAGAGAGACTCAGTTAAAACTGGATCTCTATATGTAAAACGGAACATCTTGAATCCCCTAATCAATTATTTAAATTATAACCTCATGTCCTCTATTGCTTCTATTTACTTCTATTTAGTTGTTTTTCTTACCTTATTGTTTCATTCGGTTACTAAGTGTTGTGTGACATTTACCTCACATTTGTTCACAAAGTGCTTAAAGTTCATTATTGAGTATGCATAATCAGTATATGCTAATTCTCTTTGCTTATGTATCTGTCATTATTGCATTTTAAATTACATAAACAAGAACTCAACATATACAAGCTAAGGCTTTAGGAAAATACATAATCTTGGAAAAAAATCAGGCTTTCTAGAGGTATGCTGTTTCCTCGACGAAAAGGAAACAGGCTGGACCATTTGTTAAAGACAACATTTTTCTTTCATATCTACATGGCTGATCTTAACTCCATTACCCTGCTCACCTTACGTGAACAGATCTCTGAGCATGAAAGATATATGGAACAGACTATCAAAGGTGAGATCTGCTTGGTAGGATCTGAAGGAAGAATATTGCTTTAAAATGACTATCCAAAGCTTCAAGACCTGAATGTAAAATAAAGCTCCATTTTAAGTAAGCTAGGAAAACATTTCACACTTATGGCTTAGCAGAATCAATCATTGACTCAGTCTGGTGAAAAAGTGGAAAATTCTTCAATATTCCTGAAGAGCATATAGGTCTTTTTCTTTTCCTACACTCAAGTTGTGCCACCCAAAGCTAAAAGGACCAACTGCAAAGTTTTCACTTTCTATCAGTACTAATTCTTAGTTTTGGACAAAAAAAATGAGATAAAGAAAGGCCAAGAACAACCAAGTGCTGTTTCCAATTATTACCATGTCTCACCAAATACAAATGGTAGATTCATCATACAGAATCATCCCAGCAATTTACAATCTCAAGTATAAGATTCAAAAGTCCTGTAGTTGCCGTTAACACCACTGTTCAACTTCTTCTGAAATTTCAGCATGCCTTTATCTTTTTCACACTCAGATGCAAAAGAAAAACCTAAACACGTGTGATTCGCTTGCATATATACTGAGGGAGAGCAGTTGTAGGCAGAAAAGACTGACCATTCCTTGTGCTGTGACATGTCTCTATAGCGCTAAGTGAGGACCTGAAGGGTCACAACATAGACTGCAAAGCAAAGACCGTCTATGACTGTAAATTGGGATGTTTTGACTGAAGAAATGACCAGATGATGATGCATGTGGCACATCACACTTATTGGTTAGGAATGGTGAAATGCATTTGTTTGCTGAGAGTTGATTTTGGTTTACTTTTACAATGGAGAAATAAAAGTGTTGTATGGCTTACATAGGGTCAATCATATAAAGGAAGATCTTGAAAAGAACAATTTCCCTTCAGAAATGCCAGTATCTGTGATTCTTGTTTTAACACCTCTTCTCCCTTTCACCAAGAAGTAAATGCAAATATTCCCCATTTGGATATAAAAAGTAAGATACCTAAATATAAATGTCCTGGTTTTCAAAAATACTGAGACCCTGGCAGTTCTTTGCATTAACTTTCATAGACCTTCTGGCTGTTTATTGCCTTAAAAACAGGCCAAACAGCAACTAGTTCTGTATTTAGATTTGTAGCCTTAGGAGCCATTGCTTAAGTACATGATATGAGCTTTTTACTTTGGTGAAAAAGTAGAGAAATAGGAATTCAAAGTACTGCCATAATATGGTGATTTTTAAGATTCTCAGGCTTTGGTTTGTAAACTAAAAAGGCTCCTTTTTTTCCCCCCTCTCCTTTGTATTACCAGGAAAAAATAGGAAAAGACATTTAACAGTGTCATCAATCCTAAAAGACATTCATTCACTTTCCCACTACTACTTTCGGGTACCGCTAAAACACATTTCCAGAGCAGAGTGTGACAGCAAATTGGGACATTGCAGAAGTAATGAGGCTGATGAACACTGACCCCAGGAGAAAGCTTAATGCTAATGAAAAGCAGTTAGGAATCTTTATTAGTTACATGGGGAAAGGGAAAGCTTTTGGGGTCTGATTTAGTTTTAGAAAAAATTATTGATGGAGCTAATTGTAAAGTCTGTCTTTTGTGGAGCGGTTTCCACCAGAAAATGAAGATCCATGTTTCCAAGGACTGTAGAGATATCAAGCTTTAAAAACTAACCTAGTGCCTTCCAAAAAAACTGGAATGAGTGAGAAAGTCTCATCAGATCAGATGCTGTTACCTTGTGCATATACAAAAATGGGCATATAAATTGTAAGGATAGAGCTCAGTGTTACTGACATACTGGCCATACTGCTGTTGCTATGCCATCCTAGAAGAATGGATGTAGTAGCAGATAAGCAAGAATACATTCCACAAAATCAAATGTGATGGTCATATGCAGGTCTCAAAGTTAACTGCTTTTTCTTGTCAATTTTAATTGTCAAAATCTTCCAACAGTACATTTGAGATGACTGTTTTAAACCAACATGATAAAAAGCACAGCTTTATGTTCTTAAAAAAATGTGTCAAAATACCTAATTCTGATATTGAAGTTCGCTTGCATAAAACATTTCCACTTATATGAAGTGTGAAGTATAAGCAAAGTAAAGAGACAAAACTACCTCTCTATTACAAATTGTATTGTGTTTGTGTATAATTCCATCTAATTTATAAAGTCCCTTGTCATGGAAGCATATCAAGGCACTTTACACCCTGAAAGGAATTATACATCAGCTCAGTAAAAAGCCATCTTAAAAAGAGTCTTTAATCTTACTTTAAAATATTTAGCAAGGGAATGAAATAAATGGCTTGTAATACAGGCAGACCCAGAAGTCTTGCATATATTTATCTTTTGAATACACAATTCTCAATACGGGTGAATGCAGTAGGGCAACTTAAGTATCACAGTATATGTTCAAGGCCTCTGCTGAATATCACGAATTAGTCCCTCTTTCCTTTCTGTTGACCTTACATTCATTTATTGCTATGTAAGGTCACAAGACTGACAGCCCAGAGCAGACTAAGCCATTTTAGTTCTTCACAGAGTAAATCCCAAGTCTGTCACCATCATTCTCTGCATCCTCCAAGCTCCATCAACCCTATTTCAGAAGGGACAATGTAATATGCAAAAATGGAGCGTGAGTGACCCTGTGTTCAAGATGCATTCAGTCATTAGTCCTTGCTGGGCTACCCAACCAGTTGTGCCACTTGTTTTTGTTGAGCTTATTAACTGGGAATCAAACAGACCACCTACGTAAAATCTTGGTTTAAGTGAAATCCATCTTTTTTACCTGAGTGTTCCTGCTACTGTTTCACTGAGTGAGTCTTACTACTGATATTCTGCTTTCTATAATGTGTGTTTACTTGGCAGTGCAGCATAAAAATTCCCAGACCGGTTTGGAGGCGAGCACAGCCCAGCCACGATGCTCCACCTGCACCAGTTCAGTCAAGGATGTTCCACTGTACTTCCCTGTGAAGAAAAGTAGTTGACAGTCTCTCCCACCCTGCCATGGCTAAAACCTGGCTACGTGAACGAGCCCATCTAAGGCGATCTGAAGTAGCGCTGCACCATACTGCAGTCTGCCAAGCTGATAAGCCCACAGTCTTGACTGCCATCCACCCACACATCTTTGCCTTCCTCCTATCGAGAAGTAAATAGTAAAATGGGCTGTTGTGAACTGTCCATCAAAATCACTAAAAAAACCTTGGTTCCATATGTTCCATTCCCTTTTTATGGCTAGCTGAGACAGTCTTGCAAGGACCTAAAAGCAAGAGTAGTGAAGGAAGTTCTATATTAAGACAAAAAGCTAAGTTATGCTAAAAAGACCTGAAGTCATGCTTCGGAGAGCCTGAAGCAACTGGGCACTGGACTAGTGTCCAGGTACTTGTTCAAGCTCCTATTGCCCTTCGAAGAGATCTATAGCCGCTGCGAAGTGCCAGATCACAGGAGTAACTCTGGCCATGCAGGTGGCTCTGGCCATGCAACACAATGCATCACCAGTTTCCTCCCACTAGAAGAGCAGAGAGGTTACACAGCACGGAGCACCGGTACGGAGATAGGCTGGCCCCCGACATCCTTTGTAGAATAACCACCTCAGCGGTGCAGTGCTGTACACAGCTTGCATCCCACCACTGAAGCCCCTGCAGCCTTTCTAGCTTTATAGCCTGATTTTTAACACCAGCTCTTATACCTCCACATGGCACTGATCCATGCGGCTTAGACACAGCAAAAAGCTGGTGTAAGGCCCGTTTCTGTGGCTCTGTGCTGCTCTTGCACATCACTTCTGGTGGTAGATGTCAGGGATGCAGCAACACTTGCAGGGTCACGTTTACAGGAGGGGAATGAGTCTCCTGAATCCAGAGGTGATGGACATTTCAAATGGTGCAGCAGTGCTCAAACATTTTTCTTCTCTGCCCACACATTCAAAACTTTTTCAGACTGTTTTTTCTCTCTTATGCAAATCCCATCATTACAGGATCAAACCATCCTAATAACATGTGAAAACAAGATATGAACAACTCTTTCCTGACAGCACAGGGAGAAAGAAAAGTAAATATCAGTTACCTGTCTTAGGCACTGTCACCCTTTAGCAGCTCTGTTCCCATCACAACAAAGCTGAATGAGCCGCATTTAAGAATTTCTTTTACTTTAAAATTTATTTCCTCAGTCACTGTCTTACATTTTCCTCCACTTATTTTGTGGGGCTTTTTATTCTTATCTCTGTTTTTTTCAATCTGCCACATCTCTTTCATACTTTTGTTTTTCTTGTTTCATCTCATTCTGCATTTCCTCGCATTTTGTAGGTCTTGTTGTTGTTGTCATTGTCTGTAGAGTTGCTGATGCTTGACTTTTCCCTTAATTTGAGATGAACAGAGGAAAATGAATTATGTTCGATGTTGAACATATGCACACAATAAACACCCGACTTTTAAAAGATGTCATGGAAGCATCTGCTATGCTATATTTTTATGACTGGTATAAAACTGAAATAATTGGTATTTACTTTTTATTTTCATCTTCAGATGTCATTTCAGCCCACCCCCTCTATACCCACTTAAAAATGTAGCACTACATTAAAGTTAAATCCACACCAAAAAAAAAAAAAAAAAGTCAATTTAAAAGCATTTTTGAACTTCTGAAATTAAAACATACCCAGAGTAAAAATAATCTTAACTACTGCAAAGTTTTATGCCCTCTCTTGCACTCTACACTCATTACTGACTACGGCTTAAAATCTATGCTCATTAAGGCTTTTACTACCTGTTGGTGTGCATGTAAGTGAAAGGCGTTTGTGTCTGACTACTTAAACTGAACTGACATACCTAATAAAACAGGCATTGAAAACTCAGTAAAAGGTTTTTTGGCACCCCAGGAAGCGAGTGGGATCATAACATAATTAAAATACATAGAAGGCAACTCTGAGTCAGCAAGGCAGCTACAGAACTTGGTAACTGTCACTTGATTACTCTTGAAAGCTGATAAAAATCAGAAATAGTGATTGCCCACCACAGGCATAAGATATCCTTGCTGCTTTAGAAACATAATCACTGTGTTGCAGGAGGTCTAATCAACAGCTACCTATAATCTCTGTGATAGCTGTAAAAATGTGTTAATGAAATATTCATGCAGGTAACTGTCATAGGCATAAAACATCATAACCCACTCCTTTTTACTAATGAATACTTTATTGGGCCATCCTGTTCCAACTTATTTTCCTACAAAAGCAATGTAGGTTCGGCTGCTGATTCTTCCTAGACACTGTGAGCAACATCTCACTAAAAATGTCAGTCTTGAACCGAACTGAAGAAGCAAGGAGCATATGTTGGAGCCTGTTCACGGACACAATGGCATGATTTAGTGCCCTGAATGCAATTCCACATTTTAGATATAGTTCTTTTTGTTTAAAATATATTGGCAAAGTTTTCATTTTCGAAAGGCAAGAGATTGGATATATGTTGGTCATTCTTGCTCCTACTTTTGTGGCTCAGGAAAACACCAAAGAAGGAGGATTTTGTTCAGCAAAGGCATTAGGCTGACATGACAACTATCTCTCAGTCTTGGAAGGTCATTTAGTCTCTCTGTATCTCACTTCAGGATAATCAAGGAGACAATACTTCCTTTCTGCTTTGCTTACAGGCAGAGTAAACATTAATAGAGAACCATCAGTATGTGGCTGTGAAGTAACTGGGCAATGTCACACTAATAATAAATTGTTTAAAACAATTTGTGCAAAAGTGTACAGTTTGCAATGTACATTACAACATCTGTGAAACAGATATATATAAAATTCATTAACACGGTAGTGTCTAATTACAAGACTTCAGAACACCTGGCACAACAGCGGACAAAAAAAATATAAAAACCTTCAGAATCAAGAATCCTACCCATCTCAAGACCATGGAAGGTGCCTAAAAGACTGTAAGAAACTCAGAAAGTTAGGCAGTTATTTGAAAAATACAGCCCATAATCCGTTTAACTAGGATAGAGATTATTTTGTGTAGAACAATCAAAAACTTTGCTTATATAGCATTGCACAGGAACTTTAATGTCATTTTTTTGTGATTAGAACATTAAACTTTTTATCTTTAAAGCCTGAAGTGATCACTTCCTTGATAGAAAGGATTTAATTTTCAACTCCTTTTTTAATTTCATTTGCCAATTCAGTATTATTAAAACTTTCAGTGTATTAAGTGAGGCAATGTGGAAAACATTTTTAAAGACAAGGATTCTTCTGGATAAAATGTCCAATGATGACATCAAATATCGCTTCAAATATATCTCTTGACTCACAATTTAGCCACCCACAGTTCTACTGTCATTTCAATAGCTTTACCAGAATAATAGCAAGAGATTAATCTGTTACCTGAAAGAAAATCTAAGCTCCCTTTAGAGTTTCTTAAAATATAAAATACCAAACTTAGCTGAGAAGAACTAAAAGACAGATCCAAGAAATAAATTCAGTTGCTCCAAGCAAAATTTGCAACCTTGCTCAAAAAACCCTGCTCAGCTACTGCCTGCTCTAGAGACACCTACATGTGATAGATATTTACCATTAAAAGTTACCAGGCTACCTAGAGTTACCTAGAGTCATGCCCAGGAGTCTTTCAAATCACTGCAACCACAAATCACGGGCTCCCAGTCCAAAAGGGGCCCCGCAGCCAGAATGTGGTCGATCTCTGCTAGCTGCTACACATCCACCGCACAGGAGCTCCAACAAGCCAGACTTGTTGAACACATGCAGAGCAGCTTAAGATGAACCTAAGATCACGATCAAGACCTAACTCTACATCACGGTCAAGGTCAGAGCGGACCCACTGCAGCAAGGAAATCAAGCCGCTCCAGACATGCACGCGGGGTGCCCAGGCACCTCGGACACCCCTGGGACTTTGCCATGCTTCAGCTGTAGCTGTGCTGGGTAACTCAGAACAAGTCTCACACTCCATATTTCAGGATTCACAGATGAAGTAGCAGTGTGCTCCGCTTCTGCTTGGGAATCTGCTTGATGTGATGACCCCGCCCTGAAAATATTTACCACAGTTTATCAGAGTGAGCATCACATACAGCACTGAAAACAGGCACAGGTGGCACTTCAGCTCTTCCCTAAAAGCTGGTGCTTAGTGCCGTATTGCACGGTAGGAAGGTAAAATTTTCCTTTTTTTTTTCAAAACCAGCTGTCTTCCCTCCCTGGTGGATTCCTAAAAACTAGGTATACAGGTTTGGGTTTCTTGATGTTGTTCCCTCAATTGCTCACCTTTCTCCTCCAGAGGACTCTGAATTATTAGTGTGCCAAAGCATAACTCTGGCAGGAGATGCCGGTCTTATCCACATGCCAAACAGCTGCCAGAATGGAAGCTGTGCCCTTCCCAAGGATTTGTGGGTTTGACTGTCCTCAGGCAGAGAGGATAATCAGTCTCAATTTTCTATATCCTCTTTGAGTAATGTAAATAATTGGTACAGTAGCTAATAAAAGGACCTTCACTGTAGTAATTACCTCTTAAAATAAAACTTTGGGCACCTATGCCAGCCGACAAAAAAAAAAGAATTTACGAAGACAAAAAGCAAGTTCCAACCTGTAAATCCCAAGAGGTGTAACTCAGAAGATCCCCTGGCCTGCCAATAGGTTTAGTTTATATTCTGAAAGCCCCTTTTTCTCATGAGACATGGATTAACAAGCAAAACCGCAACATCCAAGGGTACTGAAAACACCAGGTTTCTCTGTTGGTGCCCTGCAACAAACACAGCTAAATTCAGATGCTCAGGCACTTACCTTTGCTCAAAAGCAGCCATACGTCCTGTCTCTAGTCTTCAATCCTGATTTGTATGTATGTTGCGAGCTAGTTTGGGCAAGTTAAAAAAACCTCTTTGACCAATTAGCTCTTGTTTTATATCCCTAATCTTTGAAAAAAAGTGAATCTGGAGTCAGATTTCTTGGTGCTCTCCAGAATCTCAATATTAGTCCATTGGTAATATGATGATATAAATAAAATAACCACCTCATTTATGCTTTCAGCAGAGCACCATGAAAATGTCAATTAATTATTGTTAATTAAAAAATTATCTGCAAGCCTGTTTTCTAGAAGTGTGAGAACCAGTCATTTGATTTTATAATGATGAAATTATAAAAATGTTTTGAATGAATAAATGAAGTAACAGGGTATAAAATAGTGAAAGAGGTGTAAAAGCAGTTAATTATGTTGTACAATATATTACATGATCATAAAGCAGTCAGAACCAAGGGATAACACGAATGGAGATTCAGTATTTTATTACCTTCAAAACCTTTCTTCTTACACTGTCAGCAGAGCAGCCTGAAAACATTCAGTTTGTAGAGAGCCAAATTTATGTCATAATAACCATGGTCTGTGGAAGCAATCTCTGTCCAGAGCACATGAGATGAGGATGCAGAACTATGCTGTAGAGGCAGCATAGGCTTCAGTGCAAGCTCAAAAATTATGCTCTTAGCTCTGAAGAAATACGTGAGTAATCACACTTCACAATTTTTTGGGCAGTCTACGAACTTAGGACATTTGACTTATGGCTCATATGTGACGTACTGTCACAAGTCATTATGAGATGAATAATACATTTTACGTATTTGAGATTAGGTATGTGGAAAGTGTGGAAATGCTGTTTTTCAGATATGTCTTCTGTAGAATTAAACTTGCTGCCAGTCAAGTCCCAACATCTCTTTTCCTTAAACCAAAATAAAATATTTTAAATAAATATAAACATAAATACTGAAGCAGACAACAACAACAACAAAAAAGGTGTTTTGTGTTTGCTTCATCTGTTCTAAAATGCATTCTGGATGTTTGCATAAATTACTGTTTTGGAAAAAATAAATTGGCATGCAAGATACATAAATTAATATGGAATTATCTTTGAGCAGTCAGTGCATGAGCTGTAGGTACTTCGGAGGTATGAAAGATTTTGGAGGGGAAGCTCTTGTACCCTCTGAGCTGTTTAAACACCTGTAAAGTCTTTTCATTCAAACTGCAAGGGCTCTGTGAGCATCCATTTGCCCTGTAAGACGCATTCAGTGGAAGAGGTTAAAGGAAGGGAAAGATCTAGATATATCTAGAGGGTCACAGACTTCTCCCTGTTTGACTTCCCAGAAACAAAGCTTACAGCAGAAGGAGAATGAGGAGCACCAAAGGAAATGCCAGTACATGTTTGTTTACTACTGAGATGACACATACTCTTTGTATTTATTTCTTCCTTACAAGTAAAAGCAGCCTCTCCCAATTCAGAATTACCAGGTTTCACTGAAAATTATTGTTGCAATCTCCTTTTCTACTGTGTCGCTGGTCAGTACCAAATAAGGTTTTACTTTATATAAAAATAATAGTAAAATATATTTATAATTATTTGATGCTAGAGTAGAGTAACAATACAGCCTTGTTGCTGTAAACCTCATCCTTCCCTTCCAAGCTGGTTCCAAAATTAGTTTATGCAGTCTTCGAACCAGCACAATTTTTCTGCTTGCTCCACCACAGCTTGCAGCGTAGCTAAAAACAACACAGCAGGATGCTGCAGCCTCCGTGGAGTCGTCACGCCAACTCTTCAGGCGCCAAGAGAAAGATGAGACAGCACCAGAGATTTAGACTACATGAACATGCATAATCCTGTGTGTTTGTCTCCCCACTGCTTTGGGGCCTTCATTTCTCAAAGGGGAGGCATTTTCCATCCTCAGCCGGCTGGGTTTTATTCTGGAAGTCTAGCTGGCTTGCGATTAGGTTTGGATCTTTTTTTTTTTTTTGAAATAGAGATACTGAAAAATACATGCGTGGGAAATCTACATGGGCAGATAAGCTCTTCTGCTCTTTTGTCTCTTGCAGACACATCATCTGCCACTTGGCTAATGTAGATAGATGTGCCTGTGAGTAGGAAAGGAAAAAGTTCTGGTTTCATTGGTCTTAATTCGCCTGTTTCTGTCTGATTTACTAGAACAGCTTTAGCCTTTTCATAACCTCAGTCAAAGGGTAAGCACAATAATTATGACCAATCCAAGAAGGAAACTGGCTGAAAAACATCAATCATTTTAGCCTTTGGTTGAGCAGGGGAGCAGTAATCACACTGGAGTTCCCTCCCCCAAAATGGAACCTAAGGCACACACAACACTGATACATGCTTTCTCAGAGGACTTCAGTTTAATGAAAACCCTGAGAGTCATTACCATATAATTTCTGGTTGTTGAAAGGGCTTCCAAAACACTGCTTCCTTCTTTTTTACTCCTCAACAGTCATTACTTGTTGTATTTTCTCTGCTAACGTCCTTAGCAAGTTAGGTGAAGTTAAACCAGAGTAATAGCATGAAAATGGCAGAAAATTAATTGGTGCATTCACCTAAGCACAATATCAGGTTTTAATTTATCCTGGGATATCTTTTTGTCAAAAAAAGGAAGTCTCCATTGTTTCTGCTTGAATTGTCTTCGCTGTGCCATTGATGGACACCCTGATAATGTACGTTCCCTCAGCTGAGACAAAGGAATGCCGCATGCTAAAGCAACAATTTTCCTGATATTTGGCACTGATATTTGCCAGAATTTCTGACATCACTTCAGCTGTTAGTCTGGAGATGGCTGCTCCCAAATAACAAGTATGTGACCCACATGTCAGATACAGTAAATGTTCTTTCCCTGTTTTGTGTCCTCAATCATTTTGATCGATCTACTGGATGTTAGCATCCATTGAATTCAGTTGTCACCTTTTTCTCTATAGAAGTTAATGAACTTTGTTTCTTAAGTTGAACTTCAATTGTCTGTGTGTGACACACCAGTTTGGCATTGGGGAAAGTACCCCTCTCCTGGAGCTCAATGGCAGAGTTGGATTTTAACGCTCTGCAACCATGGTTACATCCACCGTGCTTTCTTGAATGTCACAGAATTGAGTAACTAGCTCAGCACTGTTATAGCGAGAAAGTCTATTCATTCACTTGATCCATCCACATGGTAGTCCTTCCTATTAGCTGTTTGTTCAAAACATATCAAACAGGGAAACAGATCATGAACATTTCTGTTGTTATTGGAGCTATATTTTCTTTAATTAATACTAGAGGGAAACAAAAGTTCATTCCTAAGTGTGCATATGTGTTTGGGGCTAATTTAAGTTTAATTTCTGAGATCTTTTTGCACAATATTTGTACTACAAATGTGATTTCTTTTTTGTTCTGTATTTACTGGTTCATATAACCTAAGAAATTACATTTTGATCAGCAAATGTCGTAATAATTCAGCAAGGAAAGTAGAAAGAGAAACCAAGGGAACCACTTAACCCCCAGTCAGAAATAGTGGTTGCAAACCTTCCATTTGCTTTTAAGGCTCATAAAGCACCCACAGGCCAGAGGGAGAAATGGAAGATTATAGGCACAGATGGTCTGAGGCTGTAAGAGGTAAAGGTAACTGAGGAAACTCTCTTAAGAAACTGAAACAATATCATTTATGTTCTGGCTTGCTTTGGCTCTGGGCAGTTAAGAGCAGCTGACTCTGAAAACTATGGCTTGTTTTGGAATTGTGTGTGCTGAGAGGAGATTTGCCTTTACAGTATTTTATCCTTGGTAATGTTTAGAGCCAAACAAGGTCTGGGGCAGCCCCAGATTAAAGAACTGCAAATTCAATCCATGATTTTATAATTGCAGCTCATTATTTGCAACTGTGTTACCACAACTAAAGTTCGAGCTTGAAGTGCTGAATTTCTTTTTCAGGCATTTCTACTTTTTATTAACAAAGGTTAATTGTACATTGTCATATTAATTCCTGACCAATTGACAGAGAGGTTTCAGAAATAGTGATATTTGGGTATGAAGTAAAATAGAGAATACTAAATACATAAGCCAATACACAGTATGCTTAGAAGCTGAAGAAGATATAATTGTTGCTAAATGATTACAGGGCATTCTAAACAACAATTAGGGTTTTAGAAAAAAATTGCCTAGGATTGAATTGTCTAAATAGGGATTTTCATATGAAAAAAAAATCTTTGAATGTGTATCAAAGCCTGCAACTGGCTTCAATAAGGATTTATTGGCATGTGTGGGGTTCCCCTGCCCACATATGTAAGTAGATCTCTCAAGTTGCTCTACTTATGACATGCAAGACCCAAAAATCAATCCGCACTCTTGGAAAAAACAGATGTGCACCACTGCCTATGGTCATGACGTGAACATACCTGGTTCCACACGTCTTAGATGAGGAAAGCACTCTCGGATTCAAAAGAGTATCCTTGAGTACTTGTATACCCAAAATCTTGTTATGGGTAACGGGAGATAAGAATTTATTATTGCCCTGACTAAAATATGAACAACCTAATCAAGAGGCTATAAACAATTATTAGCCCAGTTACAATGTTAGTAACAGCCATCGTTCAGATTAATACAAAAACCCCTTGTAAGTAATAGAGTTAAATTTGTTATAAAAAAAAAATTCACCAGTCTCTCTCCCTTTTCTCTGCTGTGATGCTCACCCTTCCAGGGTTCATCTGGGTCACACGGCTGATGGTTTCAGTCTTTCCCAAAAAGCCTAGAAAGAGGGATTTGCCGCAAGCTGTCAGCATACTAGGATTTCTGCTGGGAGGTCTACTATGTCCACGATGGGGTTTTCTTCCTCCCCAGTTGTGGGATCTCCTTGGGTTTCTTTCAAAAATGTTCTTTGCTCGTAGCCCCTGTTTCCCTCTCAGGGGCTCCCAGCTAAAGCCAGAGAGCGGCACAGTGGCCTCCCCCAGCCCCAGCTCCCCTCGAGGGCTGCCCTTTGTCACCTGCTGAGCCCCTGCCTCCGTCAGGATGGCTCCACATCAGGGATCACAGGGTGAAGCTACAACAGGAGAGCCCGCAGGCATTGCCCCTCTCTGCAGCTGCCAAAGCAAGCTGAACCCAGCTGGGGCCAGGGTGAGGCTGGACAAGCCCTGAGACAGTACCAAGCCTGGGACCTGTTACAACTCATGACAAAACCCTCTTTCCTGGGCTACAGTGACAAGGGTGTTGTGATTGGAGGCAACTGCTGCTGGAGAAGATGCCCGTTAGACACCACTGCTTCTCCAAGACACCAGAGCAGACCTAAATGCTCTGCCTGTGTGCACAGCTGGCACAGCTGGCACGGCAGTGGCAGGGGCCGAACCAAGCCACTTCCTAGGAAATCAACAGGTCACCGCTGCAGGAGCTGGCATCCCGGCAAGGAGGAGGCAAAGGCATCCGAACAGGACATTGCTGGTATCTAGCGGGGAGAAAGGTCACAGGGAAAGCAATCGTAAATGGGAGGTGCACATTTATATTTGGGGAGATGGGGATGAGGTGTTAATGGGGCCATAGACCCTTCCTTTAATACTTTTATGCTGATGCTCGCCTCTCGGCACTGCATTTACATTCATCACAGGGTAATACCCCATAGTTGTTCTGAGTATTGACTGTCTAAACCTGTGCGGCCCTGGTGAGTGTCTAATTTGTACTGTAGTTCACATAATAAATTATCACCGTGATGATGAGTTCAGAATGTCTCTGTGACCTTGACAGAAAGGAAAATCTCAAGAAAAAAAGTGTTCAGTGTTTATTATAGTGTAACACAAAATAATATGAGGAAACTTTGGTCTTGGTATGTTACATTTAAGTGGAAGCATTTACCGCTACCATTTCATTGATATGCCATTCTTAAAAAAAGAGAAGTGATATGTCCATTTACCATATCAAAATTTTATAAAACTGTTTCTGCTAATGAGATTTTGAGTGTTGATGTTTTCAGATACTTTATCTGTCACAGATAGAGTGATGCAACACTTTTAGTCATGTAAAACAACTTGGGGACTAGCCAGAATTCAAGTCACTAAAATAATGAGAACATCTGTTCAACATCTGTTGTTTAACTTAATTTACTAGACCTGGGTACAGGAAAAAACAGTGTTCTCATTACTGGTCCATTGGCAAATAAAGTAATGAGAAATTGATTGGAATTATTAACAGCTCCATTTCAGCTTGATGTTCATAAGCTATCACTTAAGTCTGACATGAGGGGGGGAGGGGGTAAATTCAGAATTTGATCATACAAATGATTGCTTTTCAGCTACTTTTGCTAGCACCATTTTGAACATAAGAAGCAAGCAAGAAAATGTTCAACATGTCTGAAGTGAACAATTTGTAACAAAACTCTTGTTTAGCTTTCTTACCACTGTAGCTGCTTGAATTCAGGATGAAATATTGTCTTTTTTTTTCCTTACATGGTTCTGTGGAAATGAATGCAACGCCATGGGACCCAGACCTCTCCTAAAGAAGCCATTTCATCTCACTTACAGTTCTAAGGAAAGTTCTAAAACTCTTAAATAGCATTCTTTTTTAATCCATTTTATGCACCTTAATTTGAACTTTTTGAAGTATGCAAGCACCGTATTAATTTCTTTAACATATTAAAAATAGACTATATAGAATATGAGATTAAATTTCATTTGTGCTTCAGTAGTGTAAATATTTATAAGCTTTACGTGAAACATAGTCAGCATTTATTGCTGATATAGCTATTGATTAGTAAAATCTCGAGTGAAAAAGGTTACATGAGTCTTGCATTAAAACACTCTGAAATGGACCTTGTATCACATTTTATCACCTCCTTTTTTCTTTAATGGGAGTGTTTTGCACAGCATTTAAATTCATAAGCTAGCCCTTGAAGTTTTTAATCACTTTCCTTTCTGTTATGGAAATAATTCATAACTGAATCATACTTACTGGAATAGAATCTACTCCTCCTACTAGAAGAGTACAGTTTTAACTTAAGGCCTTCACGGAGGCCCACATCCAAAGGAAACCTCTCACTCTGCTGAGGTTTTTGTTCACTTGAGTTTAAGCATTGTTCACTGAGGAAGAGGAAGGGGGGAGGAAGAAAAGGTTTAGATATCAGGAATACACGCGTTCAGTAACCCTGTAAGTCAGTGCCTCCTTTTCCCTAACAGTTCCCACAGACTTGCTTGAGAAAGAGTACAAACATCTGAGGGGAAATCAGACCTTGCATAAATGATGAGAACGATTGATTTCACTTAAGCATGTGATTTAAGGACCCTGATGAGAAGTGTAGGAAATCCAACAGGTTTCAGCTCCAGAATGTGTGGAAAAAGCAAATAACTTTCTAACATCTCATCCATCTACCAGGAAGAATTCACTGGGCTTCATGAAGTCCAAGTTTCAGTATACACCAGAGTACAAGCCCAGTACAAAACAGAGCTTAGCACTGCATTTTTTTGTGCAGATGAGCCCAGATGCGTAATCATGTTATCACGTCAGCTGATTTTCAGGTATATTTGATGTGCATGATTTTTTCCTATTTCATTAAAAATGGCTGTAAGTCAAATTACCAAGAATTTACATGGGTTCAGAGCATTCAAACTGGTAAGGCACTGCAGCTCAGCTGATAAGCTTGTAATGCTGTTGTAATTTGCTTTTGTGTTTCCCACTGCTTCACACGTCCATCTTCTTGACATACCAACACCCAGAATAAGCCAGATTAGGTGGCTATTTTGCAGGGAAGCAAAACATTAGCTCCCATCTGTTCTCCTTTCCCAGCATTATTCCTCTGTGGCACCCTGACCCAACATGCCGGGCTCAGAGGAGCACCAGCACCTCCAGCGCTGCACCGGGCACGCGAGTGGTGTCAGCGCTGGGACGTCAAGGAACGGGGTGGGGACACCCCCAGGCTTTCTCCCTGGCTTGTGCCTGGACTAAGGAGGCACCCTGTGACTTGTGGAGGGACACGCACACCCCTGCCGTGTGGCCTGACGCAGGAAGCAGAGAGGCATCAGGGCTTCTGCTCCTATCTCTGGATTTCCTCTGCAACTCTGAGATAAAACCTTCTGAATTAATTTTGAGCAGAGAAAAGAGAGAGAGGAAACCTGTCTTCCAGTTTTGGAGCTGCGCTAGAAGTGTTGATTGACTTGCATGTAATTGAGGGGCCACCTAATCACAGAAACAAGATTATACAGTACCTGCTGCATGTTACGCCTGGCTCCAGGTCATGCTATAACTCATGCACTTCATCAACAACTTGCAAAAAATAGGAGGCAAAGTGATGCAAGATGGAGGAAAATTTTCAGACCATCGTCTAGAAAAAAGAAGCCTGATCTGCTTTTACAAAAGCAGCAAGACTTTATTTCTAAGTCTTCTTTTAATACTAATTCTTGTCATGACTATGGTGAATTTCTACATTTCAGATTATTTTTGGTTTCTCTGAGGCAGATGGAGTTTGCCTTTCACATGATGTCCTAAGGGTGAAGGTTCAGTAAGGATGAACTATGCAATCTGCTTCACTATAACACATGACATACTGTTGATCAAAGAAGAACATGTTAGGGACCAGATGTTGCAAGTGGTAGTAACATGTCCCAAGCCTTTCTTTCACCTAATGCATGACATGGTGGAGCTAAAAGTACTTGTAACATGTGATCAATAGGGAAAACCTAAGTGAATACCACAGAAGAAATAAAACCTAAGTGAATACCACAGAAGAAATATCTCAGTTAATTTTTTTCTCATTATTAATTCTCCATTTCCCTATTTTAATATTCTGCTGTAATTTCCCTCTTGCATTTAATTTTCTTCATCACATTTTTACCCCATTGGGATATCTCCCTTAAAATTGGATTGAAAGCTGCCTTTAATTTATTCTTTTCGCTTAAAATGCAGGGGTCCACATTTTCCCCAAAGGGTACAACACTACTGAGGATTGTTTCAAATCCTAAAGGAAAGAAGGATGTTCCAATTAGTCACAGTCTCTCCCTTTGTCTCAGTATGGTTATTTAATTCTATTTATTCTGTAGACTTTTGATATAGAATAGCCATTTAAACACTTAAGTTACTACATTTTTAATCTGTTGAGGGAATCTTGGGTTTAAGAGATGGAACAACAAAAGTGATCATTGCTTCATTTCCAGATTTGACATGGATTCCTTACGTGATATAGTATCATTTCATCTTTGTGGCACACTTTCCAATTCACCAAATAAGTTAATATAGAAGATGAGCAGAACATGACAATGTCATGCTTTTTCAAAAAAAACCCCAACAACCAAACAAAAACCCCCACACCATATTAGAAGGACATTTGGTTTGCAAGTTGTCTAAGGTAATCCTTCAACTTTCTTTTGTTTCCTTGTGTCCTCAGTTGAGATACAGTCCAGAGGGTTAGAATAATCTTAAAAAAAAAAATAAAAAATCACAGTCTATGAGAAAAGCTCCTAGGATTGTTTAGACTAAAGAAGAAAAGGCTAATGGGAGAGCATGTTCATGGTTTTCAGACACAGGTATTTGAGAAGAGGGAGTATTAATCTTTTCGCCGTGTAAATGCTGAATAGAATAAGAGGTAATGGACTTAAATTTCAGCAAAAAAGATGGGGGTTAGTCACTAGAAAAAAGTCTCTAATAAAAAGGACAGTGAAGCCTGGCATATTATGGAGCCTTTAAGTTCAATCTAGATAAACATCTGTCATAGATATTAACACTTTGGGGGACAAGTTTATGGACAAGCTGATCTCTTGAGTTCTCTGTTTGCCAGACACATTTTCTAAAACTCTAAAACTCTATTTCTTTTCCTGAATCCTTAGCTCTTCTGTATTATCTGTAAGAAGAAAAAGTGACTCTTTCTGAGTGAGCATCATGCCTGTCAGAACAGCACAGGTAAGGCCATGTATGTATCACTGCATATGTCACTGAAATGCAACTAATTTATGCATTACATCCTTTTATAGATAGTTTTTTGCCAGCTCCTACCTCTAATACTTGCTAACATCAGAAAAAAAAAAAAAAAAATTAAAAGACCATCTCTTAACAACTCTGTTCTTCAAATCATTGTGTTTTTCTGGAATATAATATGGGCTTTCTTTATTTTCTATTTCAAACCACAGTGTCATCTCATATTTTGTGGTCATAATCTTTCAGCACAGTCTTCTAACTTTCTCATTAGGGACTCAGGATAGTTCTGAGTTCTTTTTTCATTCTTTCTGTGATTTTTTCTTTAAAACTGAAGGGCATCTTGGCCTGTAAGATGGAGTCTAGTTTGACTTTCTTAATTTCACAAAATCTGTTTGCAGACTTCACTTGCAACTGAGGCAGTACCTGCAGTCTCCCTCTCCAACACCAGACTGCAGCTATTTTCATTGTGATTGTCTTCTCTGGCATCTAGGCTGCAGGACACACTTGTCCCTAAGCTGTAAGATGGTACCATTTCAAATAATTTGAATTCTCAAAAGGACAATTTTAAATGCTCTAGTGACACATTTCTACTTATTCATTGAGAAATTTTAAGGGCATGTACAATGTTGTGGTTTAAGCCCAGCCAGCAGCTAGACACCACGCAGCTGCTTGCTCACTCCCCCCCACCCCTCCAGTGGGATGGGAAAGAGAATTGGAAAAAAAATTAAAACTTGTGCGTTGAGAGAAGAATGATTTAATAACTAAAGCAAAATAAAATGTAATACCAACAATAATAATAAAAATATAATAATAGTAATGAAAAGGAATAAATAAAACAAAACAAAATAAAATAAAATAAAATAAAATAAACAACAAGAAAAGTGATGCACAATGCAGTTGCTCACCACCCACTGACCGATGCCCAGCCAGTCCCCAAGCAGCGATCAGCCTCTCCCAGCCAACTCTCCCCAGTTTATATACTGAGCATGATGTTCTATGGTATGGAATATCCCTTTGGGTAGTTCGGATCAGCTGTCCTGGCCATGCTCCCTGCCAGCTTCTTGTGCACCTCCTTGCTGGCAGAGCATGGGAAACTGAAAAATCCTTAACTTAGGAAAATCTACTTAGCAACAACTAAAATGACAGTGTGTTATTAACATTATTCTCACACTAAATCCAAAACACAGCACTGTACCAGCTACCAAGAAGAAAATTAACTCTGTCCCAGCTGAAACCAAGACATACAGATTCAGAGCTAAAGCTGGATTCTCTGCTGCTTGCTTGCTGGAAACTGGAACAGAGGAAAAACAGTTAAATATTGCACTGTGCAAAGCAGCTGAAATACTGCCTTTGCACTGTGATTCACACTGGGAAAAGAGAAAGGAATTCTCAGTGCAGCAGCAGTCTTTTGCCCATGTAGCTATGGGGACTACTGGCTTTATGGAGTTGAGTCATTCAACATACAGCACTCCCTGAACTCACTCTCAGTAGTGGCCACTGCTTGGAAACTGCTTTGGAGAATCTAAGAAAATCAGATATCATGTTAATGAGTATGGTATAAATAGATAAATAGATGTGGCTGCTGAACATCTTTGTGATTTGTGAATAATAATGATGTTCTGAAGCACTCTTAGTTAATGAAAATAAATAGTGTGTGCTTACCATTTCATTAAAACAGGTAGTTCATATTAGTATCAACTTTTATTTAAAAACATATTTGTTTAGGAAAAATATGAAAGATATACCATAGGGACATTATCTGAACTCAGTAAGGGAAGGCATTTGTAGGGTTCAACCCTTTTATCTTGCCAGATTTATATAAAGCTAACTTGAGCTTCCCAAAACAGTCTTGATAGAAGTGGAATATTTGTACCTCAGAGAAATAATACTGTAATCCATCACCTACTTGCCTTCCTGTTCACTCAAGTAGGTAGTTGTTTCTTTGGTTTAGTTTAGTGATACAATAATATAATATCTGTTATTCTGACTTAACTGCTCTGAGTAACAGCATTTAGTGTTTGAGTTTATTTTCCTTTCCAATGCCTCTGTTGTGGTCTGTAATAGAGGGGAGTGTGTCCTTTGCCTCTGCACAGCTGACTCCCCTCAGTTTGTACATCTCATACAGAAGCATGAAAAGGATTCTTCTTCATCTGTGAGTTAAACAGTCTAAGTTCACTCTTTTAAAGAGTTTAATAATACTAATTCACCTCCTTATTAATGTAAGGACAGTCAGTATGATCCACATTGCATAAAGTATGAGGCAGAAACAGTAAGATGGTAACTTGCTCAGTGACATCAGCACAAAGCAATTTGGTTTACTAGTTTAGACCTCAGCAGTTCATTGTCCCACTGTTCCTCAGCCAGTTATTACAAATACACAGCACAAAGTAGCTTGCTTTGCTGTGCAGCTTGCACTGCAGTCTATGCCACTTTGGTACCTCATTCCACTTGGGGCCAGAAAGTTCTTCCTTATTCTCAACACGAAACTTCCCCTCTGCAAGTTAAGCCTGTTACTTACTAACCTATTCATTAAGCTCTGCTCCAGCTCAGCATCACAGCTAGCTAGAAAATTTCCATTAAAACCCAATTTTGCCCACAAGATGAGAAAATTGATCATCAACATTTTTCAAATAAATTTTAGCTATCAGCTTGCTCTGAGACCATTTTCTGAAGCCTGTGAAAATGTTTAATAACTGGCATTAAACAATATGCAAAAATATCTTAATAATCTAGCATTGCATTTAATTGAAGATTTTAATAAAAACTTAATTAAGGTTCCCACATTTGTACTTGGGGGCTATCCTGAACTCAATACCATTCAAATCCCATTAGTGCTAATGGCCTAATGCCAAACATGGAGAATATAAAACATATAAAATTTACTTCTAATAAGTCATTCATCCTACATTAAATATAAAACTATTATTAAAAACACATTCAAGAGGATTAACCGCTATTATTACAATGAATGTTTTTAATAATCAGTTGATATTTATTTAGTTTATATTACTGTCTAATTATTACACAATTATGGTTTCATAATGCCCCTGTAAATCTTCAGCAAATGAAATGTCTATCTGGAAACACTAATTTAAAAAGTTACTAAAATACATATTTTAATGTCATTGGCTCGATTTCTTTCCTTTTCTTTTTTTTTTTTTTTTTGAAAGAACATTTAAGCAAGAGAACTTTAATTTAGAGAAGCAAGACAGCAAGTGCACACCAGATGATCAGAAGAAGGTTGCATCTCAAAGCAGGATTGATTTTTTTAATGCAAAACTATTTAAATGAAGAGAGTATGCCTTCTTCACATAACATTTTGACAAAAAAAAATAATCAACAGATAGTTATGAGACCAAGGGGAAAAGCGGTGGTAAATTGGGCAGAATGCAGGCAGGGAACGTGCCAGGCAGCTGAGTTTTGGACAAGGACAGCTTTTCAAGTCCTCAAAACCAAAATGGAAATCTTGAATTTAGAATGTTTTGTCTTTTTAAGGTGTTTAAAAGGATGGGAAACATAGTCCAAAAAGAACAATAGGATTATTGAAGGAGAGTGACTTACCGTGGACCAACTGTAGACCATTTCTTCTCCATTTGTCACACTTCTGCTCTAAAACCTTTTTGGACTGTCTCTGATTTGCTCCTTTACCTTAATTTCCTAAAGCCACATATTGTCACATCTTTCCCCTTGATAGACAGGATTGAACAGCTGCTCTGGTGGAAGCCAAGACTACTCCTTAAAATGGGCAATAAATGTTTCCTGAAGAAAAAACATTGCTTAAAGTACCATAAACCACTGTCCTCCTATTTTATCCTGAACAATGTTTTGATAAGTGCTACATGAGCTAATTTACACAGGGAACCTGTAGCGGATACAGCCCCCAACTAAATCTAGAAGGCTACGCTCCACCATGTGATGTACAAGTGCACACAGGACTAGCCAGAACTAATGGAAATACCTGTATATGGTTTTATAATTATCCTTGTAAAGCCACACCTGCTAAGTGACAGAAAGTCTGTGAGAATAGACTTGGTGTATACAAGGACATATGTCTTCAAAAAGTTTGTATGGTATACAGACTCTGACCTTAAGTCTACTGAAGCTAATGCGCATCTCTTCATTGACATGAGAAGGCTATGAGTCGCAAATAATGCCATATGCCTGGCTTGTATTAATCACTTTAATGAGCTAAGGTTGTATTTAAAAGAAGAAAGAAATAAATTAAAGACAAAAGAAAGGGTCTGCTTTGTCTTTGAAACCTTTTCTTTTCACTGGTTTCTGTCCTAACATTAAAGTTATTTAAACATGTTTTAATTGCTTACATTACAAACACATAAGGCTTTGAAATACAGATTGCTAATGAGAGTTTTTAGTATTTGGCCACAGCACCTTATGAAATATATGTGATTTAGCCATATTTGGTGAAAAATAATCTCTAAAGCTTTAAGGTAATTCAAAACTGTTCTTTTTACTTGTTTTACTTATGTGAAATTCTAGGCAGCCTCCTCAAGAAGTTGAAAAGACTCATTTACAATCCAAGGATTATACTTGAGTCTCAAATAATTGAAAGAGATCTCAGTCTCACTCTGAAATGTGGATATTATTTCAACTACATAGTATTCTTTTTACATAATAAATGACCAGAGATTGTTCTGTATTTTTCTTAGGGATTCCATATAATTCATGTCAGTAATGCTGCTTCCTGCTTTCCTGGTACCATCTTCCTCTCTGTGGTGGTCAGACCGTCCTGGAGCTCTTCATACAGTTAACCATAAAAAAAGTCACTTTTCATCAAACTTTGACTTGATTGCAGAGACAGCTGAGAACTAAATCAGTTCATAGAAGGCTTTATGTATACTATGAGTTGCCAGTGATATATTATGTGTGAATCAGCAAATTTTGAACAATTGAAAAATAATTTAAAAATAAAAACTAGTCATTGGTATCTCTTGTCTTCAAGTAGTAGACACAGGAAAGGGAAGAAGGAGTACTGGCGTCAGGGAAGATAGCAGAAGTAAGTCATCATCTATATACTTTTATGAAACAGCAATTCAGATGCATCCCCTCATTCTATAATGCCTGCTCATGAGATCCTCTATTTGGTTTTAAAAGACTTTTGCCCTTTTCTCTCTGGGTGGTGTTGAGCTACTATGACTCAGAAGAGGTGGAAATCCTTTGACAGATGACACAAGGACCAAAAAAGATGACAGAGATCAAAAAGTCTACTGCCTTTTAGTGATAGTCTTCATTAAAAAATTTCACTTGAAAATAGTTAACTACCAGCAAAGGATAAAGTATCATTAAAAAAAACCCCAACAAAACACAAACAAACAAAACAAAACAAAACAAAACAAAAAAAAACAAAAACAAAACAAAACAGAAAGAAAATGTTAGGGAATGCTAAGTTAAATGTTTTCCAATCAGCTGTGTCTGATAAGATTCACTCCTAGGTACTTAAAAAATTTACCTGAGGCAATGTCAGAACCATTACCATTGTCTTTAAGAACTAGCGCTGGGAAGCTGAGAGATGTCAAATAAGTACCAGTCTTTAAAGAGGGAGAAAAAGAGCATCACATCAAGGCCCTATGAGAGCCAGTGGCTCCATGGACCCATGGGCCATGGGGGCTCCCCTGGGCTCCCTCAGGGCAGGACCTGGCAACCAGGGCCCGTCCCACCACCCCAGCCAGGAGCAGGGCGGCCGGGGGGGTTGCACTGAGACAGCCCCAGACCCAGGCAGTGGGCACCTCCTTGGGGTGGTCTGAGGCTGGGCCAGGACATGGGCCTTGGGGGGCCCGGCTCGGCAGGGCCCATGGCTTGGCAGGGCAGGGCTGTGGGGAGCTGGAGACCGGCCCTACTGTGGTGTCACTGGGGAAGGAGCTGACAGCCACAGGGGGCTGACATGGGGTCCTGGACCGTGGACATGGCGGGGAAGCCCCAGGGTTGGGCAGAGACAGGCAGGGCTGGAAGAACCTCAAGGACATGACACATTAAATGTGATATGCTTATCTTCAAGGAGACCCTAGATACCATTTTGCAAACCACTGTGTTAAGAACGCCAGGCAAAACCAGGCAAGTCTGAACTATTGGAACATGTGCGCCAAAATAGTTGGATAAAAATACTGAGGATGCAATTATCAGTAGCTCAAGGGCTGTTTCATGAGAATAGGCTGAATGTTTTCATAACAAGTGTGACCATAACATAGTAAATACACTGATTAAACATGGAGAATGGAAAGCCCACCAGTATGCTAGAGGAATGGATGCAAATGTAACATAAGTGATCTTCACAAACAGTAGAAAGTCTGGAAAATACAGGTCGTATTGAAAAAGAACACGTGCAGTATACAGCACTGAAACAAGAATGTGCCCACTATTGCACAACATAGATATACATCATTCTAGGTTTTATAAACAAGATTTTTGTCCATGAGACACCTGAAATAATTGTTTATGCTGCATTCAGAATTCATAGTGTGTCTGCTGGAGTTATATATTTAGTTTGGGTAGAGTATTCAGGACCAACCAAAGAAAGTCCAGAGTAACACAACAGGAATGATCAGACATTGAGAAAAAATTACCTATGAGGAAAAAGTGCAAGAATTGCTGTAAGTTAGCCTAAAAGACTAAGGAATGAACATGCTAAGCCTTCAAACATATAAATGGCCTTTGGAAAAGTAAGCAAATAATATATTCTCCAGCATTAAATAAATGGGGAAAATATGCAAAAAAAAATTTAGTCAAATACTGGTTAAAAAAAATTCTAATAGTAAGTTTCATGAAGAGTAGAAAAATATTATCTGGAGGATGTCATGCAGTCTCCGTCATCTGAAGTTTTCAACAGCAGTTCAAGACAGACCTTTAGCAGAGAAGGCAAAGGTATAGTTGGCCTAGCTTTGGGGCTAGAATATACTGTGGAGTACTGCAGTTATGTGCTATGTCAGAAAGACCTTGAAAATGCAAGGAGGAAGTGAGTAAAAGCATTCCTGTGTTGTCACGCAACTTTGCCAGTCAGATACAACCTGTAAAAGGAGAAGGAATTGCCATATGTACAAAGGAGCTTGATGGCGCAGGCAGGTTCTGATACACTTCCCATTGAGTTCCTCTCTGGAAGGAAAACTTTAGGAATTTCTGCTTTGAAGTTTTGGGACCATATTTTGGTCACTGGTAGAATTCATGGGGTTTTCTTCTTTTTTTCATAAGCTTTTAGCAGACTTTGAAAGAGTACAGACTGCAATCCTACTAAATCTGACAATCACAAGTTCACTTAGGTTGGAAGAGACTTTTTGGTCCTTCCCCTTTTCGACTAGGAGATGTAGTCCAACCCATCTGCTCCAACAAGGTCAGCTAGAGGAGGTTGCTCAGGATCACATCCCGTCAGGTTTTAAATATCTCCAAAGATGGAGACTCCATGACATCTCTGGGCAACCAGTGCCAGTGTTTGACCACCCTCACAGCCAAAAATAAAAGATTTTTATTGTGCTGATTGAATTTCCTGATTTTTATTTGTGCCCATTACCTCTTGGGCACAGTCAATTTGCACTACTGAGAATGGTCTGGCACCTCCTTCTTCATTCCCTCCCATCAGATATTTATATTCGGTGATAAGGTCCCCCTGAGTCTTCTCTTCTCCATGCTGAACAGTCCCAGATCTCTTAGCCTCTCCTCATAGGAAAATGTGCCTGTCCCTTTATCATCTTTGTGGCCCTATGCTGGACTTATTCCAGTAAATCCATATCTTTCTTGTACTGGGGAGCACAGAACTGGACATAGTACTCCAGGTGTGGCTTCATCAGCGTTGAGTAGAGAGGAAGGATCGCCTCCCTTGACCTGCTGGCAATGCTGTCCATAATGCAGCCCAGAATATCATAGGCCTTCTTTTCTGCGAGGGTGCATTGCTCATGTTCAACTTCGTGTCCACCAGGACCCCAGTGTCCTTTTCTGAACAGCTGCTTTCCAGTCAGTTGGCCCCTAACCGTATACTGTTGCATGAGACTGTTCCTCCCTTGTTGAACTTCATGTGATTCTTCTGACCCCAATTCTCTAGACTGTCCAGGTCCCTCTGGATGACAGCACATCCCTCTGGTGTATCAGCCACTCCTCCCAGTTTTGTATCATCTGCAAATGTGCTGAGGATGCATTCTGTTCCATCACCCAGGTCATTAACAAAGATGTCAAAAAGGATTGCCTCCAGTATTGACCCCTGTGGTACACCATCAGTGAATTTTCTCCAACTGGACTTTGTGCCACTGATCACAACCCTCTGGGCCCCAGCTGTTCAGCCAGTTTTTAATCTACCTTATTGTCCACTTATCTAATCCATGCTTTGTCAGTTTGTCAATGATGATGCTATGTAAGACACTGTCAAAAGCCTTAGTAAAGTCAAGATAAACCACACATAAACTTTGTCTACCAACTCAGTCACCTCATTGTAGAAGGCTATCAGGTTGGTTAAGCATGATTTCTCCTGTATAAATCCATCCTGACTATTCCTAAACACTTTCCTGCCCTTCATGTGCTTGGAAGTGGTTTCTAGGAGGACCTCCATCACTTTCCCAGAGATGGATGTGAGGCTGACTGGCCTGTAATTCCCCCAATCCTTCTTTTTACCTTTCTTGAAGATAGGAGAGATATCTGCTCCCTTCCAGTCTTCAAGAACCTCTCCCAATTGCCATTACCTTTCAAAGATAACAGAGAGAGGCCCCTCAATGACATCAGCCAGCCCTCTCAGCACTCCTGGCTGCAACCATGAATTTATGTACATCCAGTTGGACCAGTTTCTTTAAATGCTCCCTGCCATGGTCTTCCTCCACTGAGGGTAGGTGCTCCTTGCTCCAGATTTTCTCTCTGGTCTCAGGGGCCTGAGATTTGCTAAAGAAGCCCTAATCTTTACCCCAGCTAACAATTCTGCATTCTGATCATTTGCTGTCCTGCTGCAGATTCACAGGCATGAGTTTTGTAGGAGCTTTTGAGCAACCGATGGTAGAAGTTCTGGAAAAGTATAATTAATACTGGGCATGGAGGAGAGGATGAAGGGGGGAATTAAGCATGGTAAATAAAGTGCATGTCACCTCAATATATTGTAAAACCACTAAGTTCTCAGAAAAGGCAATTAAAAACTGTTTTCTGCATGGATTAAATACTGGCATCGTCAGTCTCACAAAGACTGACAGTCTGACACTCCAGTCATGAAACCTTACATACACATATGTACTCTGATCCATGAAGAACTGGATTGAAAGTGATCTACTGCAATTCTGGAAGAGATCCATTAATGTAATGAAAGAGGGAGAACATGATAAAAACAAGATTATGAGTTCCCTTGTTGTATACATCATATCATTTCACCATTTTATTTTGTTTTCTTTCTTGTAAGAGCTGACATGTTCCTTCCGCTTAGAGTCTCATTCTTCCATGGACATTATTGAATTTTTGTGGGAGAAAGGGTAAGATAAAAATAATGAAAATGGGAAGATAAAAGATAGTAAACATTCTTCATTTGCTTGTGGTAGACACACAAGAAGGATGTTAAAAAGGAGGGCTTGTGAATATAAGGATTTTGTTGGGCTTTGGCACAAATGTTTTGACGGCTGAGTGTTGGAAGATACTGTTCCACTTCCACTCAGATGGGTCTGACAATACTAGGGCCTTGGTGAGCTGGAATAAGGATATAGTGGTTTGTCTGCCACATGCTAGCTTCTCCTCTTCATGGCTTCTTTAAAATTGTCTCTTATATTTGGCCCTGACATTATATGTACGTCTGATGAACTTCCACCCAGATCTCTACAGAATGTGAGCAGGTCTGACAGCTTTATACTGCCTATGTGGATAAAAAAGAACTAAACATGAAGACAAACTGAAATATTATGAGCATAAACACAGATTTTGCCAGCTACTGACTAGAAGAACTAGTCATGGTTGAGAGTTATAATTTAAAACCAGGCACAGGAAAAAAAAGACTTTTGGAGAAATGTGTGCAGAAATATCCTGCATAAAATTAAGGAAGTTTTACCTTCATAGATGCCAAGAAACTAATTAAAAAAGAAATTGCAGGCCAACAGTGGAATCACTATGAAAAGAAAATTAATATGGGAAAATAAGATTACTGTTGAATATTCTACGTCAGAGGCCAAGACCTGGGTCGAATATTGGTTCTAACAAAAGATGTATCTATTTTCCACTTCATAAGTCTGTTACTGGTGTTTAATAAAGCTCCTATATAGAATGCAATTACATGAAACCAGTTGGGTTTTACAGAAAATAAATTAGATTCTATGCCTTTTTTTTTTTTTTTTTTTTTTAACGAATTGTTAAACAAATATGAATTGGCATCTATAGACAGATAAAAGACATAATCGTTTAGAATTTCTTGGTAATTTTTGTAGTGCATTCCATATGCTTGTAGGAAATGGCAGAATTCTTCTGAGCTGCTTAGAAAAAAAAAAGTATAGTTGTATGAGTAAGTATTTTCTGTGTAAAGTTAACTCATGAATTCCAACTTTATAGAAGTAAAAATGTTCTGGGCTCTGAGACTTGGATTTCCAGCATGGTATCATGCAATACTCATGCATTTTGAAGTTAGTATTCTGGTGATATTCACCTCACTAGGAAAGCCATTTTTCAGGTATGAGATTTCAGGGTTTTTTATTAAGCACTGAGAGTAATTCCTACCTAGAACACCATGTGAATATTAGTTGTCAAAGTGTGGCTCTTTCAGGACTTGTACCAGCAAGGATCAAATCAGATTTGGTAAGAATCTTCTCTTGAATGAAAATACTTTTGAGGTTCCTAGTGTTAATATCTGCATTTATCTACTCCTCCTAGAAGGAGAAATAAGACAGTGTTACCAAAAAGGCTGTGCTCAAGTTTTCAATTTCTAGTCCCAAGAACTGAGTGAGTAACAACTGACCTTTTCTACTATCTGGATCTAATGAAATTTCCATATCTTGTTATACCGAAACTTCTTGCCACATAAAACCCACACTTGCTTTTAATAAGGTAGCTTTCATTTGAGTGAAATTTCATCATCTCACGCTATATCTCCCACATGAATTATTTTGGGTGTCCTACAGGGATACATTCCTTAACAGGAGGGGTCAATATAAAGCAGCTGAAATTTTGCAAACACACTTCATACTACAACAGTAGTAGGAGAGGCTGACCCTCAAGCCCCTGGGAAAAGGCACACTGCCGAGATGTGAAAGAGAGATTTCAAGTTCCTGCTCTGCCCACTTTCAGAGAGATGTGTTTCCCACATCCCGTAGAAATATCCTACCCACCAGGCTTTTAGCTATTCTGGATGTAGTATGCTCTCAAAATGCCATTAAATGATCATTTTAATCATACACCCTTTTTCTAGTGAAAGACAATTATTATAGAGATGCTTTATAAAGAGAACTTAATGTGAAGAAGACTTCTAGCCCCTTGCTCAGTTGCTGTCTTGCTGGCTGCATTAACATTATGATTCTGCTGGGTAGAGGGTAACTTATTTTGTCTACCTGTCAGAAAGTATAAACCATCCTCCTGCTTTCCTTAGTACTGGGCGGGAGGGTGGGAGGGGTCAGGACTTTGTCCCTTAGAATAGCATATACGTAAACTGCAAGAAATCCAGACATTTGCTCACCATTCATCTCCCTACCCCACCTTGCCTCTCCTTGTTGCCAAACACCTGGCAATCCCAATTTCCAGTGCAGTAGGGCTGAGTCACAGCAGTAGCCTCCCCGCAGACCTTCAGAGTGCTGTGCAGAGACAAACGGCTGCCAGCATTGCTGTCCACTTGTGGGTTTCTACATGTACGCTGCCAGAGAGTTTAAAAAGTCAGCTACCTTCCCTGCCATCTGATACCATGGCAACCACTCCTCTGCTTTTTACCACTAAGCATCTGTTAGTATTTTCATTGTAAACCCATGTTTTCAAGAGTTTAAGGCTTGGCATAAATCATTGTTTCTCCTTCGATTTCTTGTGCTGGATTGTATTAGAAAAATAAATAACAAAATCCGTCTCTCTCTCTCTTCTGCTGCTTAAAAAAAATAGCAAAGTCCTTCAACGTCCAACGCAAAACAAAGTAAAAGCAATTAAAATTATTAGAGGTTGCCATGGAAGTCTGGGTGGCACTTCAGCTCCAGTTCGTATCCTTCTGATATCTCAAGGAAGGAAAATTAAGTACATGGGTGATTTAGTGAAGGTATACAGCAGCTCAGCTGCTTACCTCATTCCTGCTTTTATCTGATGCTGCAGCAGCAGATAAAAATTGCACTTTGAGATGTAGAAAGCTGTGCACACTGGCAAGCAAGAGAGGTAATCAAAGTAACAACTGATGGGCTAAGAGGGAAGTGGGAAGTGAATGCAGGAGAAGAAGATATCACATGTTGGGTACAAAGGTAGCAAGGTGGAGAGCTGAACCAGAGGGAGGAGATGAGGATGGTTACCAGCAAGTAGGAAGAAAACATATTGTCAGCAGTGACAGATAACGGTGCTAAAAGAGGATCGTAGAGTATGTTACCTGATTCCATTTTTGATGGTGATAGTCTGAAGCTTTCTGCAGGAACACAAGCTAGAGGCAAGGAATGACATTCTGGGTTCAATGAAAGGAAGATGGGATTAGTAAAGTAGCTTTTACTATCACTGAAACGAGTTATCCTGTTCCTTTCTTCACATTGCAATCTCTAGAAAGAAGGTGAGTTTGAGGATAAGAAATTTTAGAAAGGACACTGTGAAGGCTGGACTATCCTCCTAGGTAAATCAAAGAGATTTGCATTGTGGGCTTGAACGGAATAGGAAAGAGTCGGGAAAAGATAAGAACCTTTAAAAATCAGATTAGTCTAATGAGCTGAAGGATTTTATGTCTGAGATTATGTGAAATGGCTTCTCCAGTAGCTTCCAGCCATCGATATCTCTCCTCATTCCTATCACAAGGAACAAACAGACTCCAATGTTATTTATTTGCCTGTGAATAACTCCTTGGTTCATAAAATGCAGCAAGTCTAACCAAATTGAAGCACACTGTCTCTCTCTTTATTCTGCTTTTAGGATTTGGTCCACAAGAATACCTGTACAGAGCTGGCACTTATTCAAGATCAATGTCGCCTGTCTTCCAAGGATATCTGACCTCTTTAGTCATACATTAGCTCAGTTCCAGCACTGTCAGTCAGGAGTCTTCAATTGCAGGGTAGCAAGTATCAAGAGAGCAGTCTATACTCATGATAAAACAGCTTTGTGGTGAACAGATCAAGGCTGTGAGAAGTCTCTCATCATGTCCTAGGGGCACACCAAGACCAGAACAGCAGAGATGGTCACAGGGTTCAGCTTTAACTGCACCACCAAAGATGGTTCAGCAAGACAAATACCCGACAAGATTGTTCAGCAAGATGAATAAAAATACATAAATACCTGAAGGGAGGTGCAAAGGGGATGGAGCCAGGCTCTTTTCAGTTGTGCCTAATGACAGGACCAGAGGCAATGGGCACACACTGAAACACAGAGGGTTGCCTCTGAACATCAGAAAACACTTTTTCACTGTGAGGGTGACCAAGCACTGGCACAGGTTGCCCAGGGAAGTTGTGGAGTCTCTCACACTGGAGATATTCAAAAGCCATCTGGACATGCCCTTGGGCAACCAGCGTTGAGTGGCCCTGCTTGAGCAGTGGTTTGAACAAGATGACCTCCAGAAGTCCCTTCCAACCTCAACTGTTCCGTGATTCTGTGACAAAATAATAAGTTATCTGGGGCTAGCTTTGAAGAGTAGCCTAAAGTTCTCATGGCAAGATGTTCAGTGGTGTTAAACAGAGAGAAACTGGCAAAATCCCTAAACACTGTCTAGTTTCACAATAACTCTAAAGTAGCAGAAGCCAGCCTAAACTGTCAACAAAGGAAGCATCTCCATTTTCAGGCACTTGTTCCAATCTCTGCACCTTCCCTCCCTTGGGTCACCACAAAGCAGTCGTGAAGTCAGGAACAGCTTGGAAATATTTTTAGAAAAATGATTCTTTTGGCAGCAGCAGTTTCCAACCAAAGATAGGGCTCAGAGAAAGTTTAAGACAGAATTATGGGTAGAAAAAGGTCCTTCTACTTTCAGTGTGAAGTCATTTCTAAGTCACTCCTCAATTACCTTCAAGGGTTCGGATCAGCTTACAAATCAGTACCTGCCGGCAGCTCTCCATTGTAGCTGTTAATTCATGCTTTCGCATCTGTTACATTAGCATGCCAAAAGAACTTACAACCTCCTTGAAATTTCCTTCAGCATAGTTTGAGCATAATTGAATATTAAGAGATCAAAATTTAATTTTTGTATTTTCTTAACCAAATCTATTCAAATATGCCCTATGCAATAGCTCCCTTGGAGTATTAGGTGCAGAACAAGGTCAGAACTTTTACAACCAACCATTTCTGAGTGACATATAAACAAAGAAAGGTTGGAACCTTTTCTTTCTTTTAAAACATGAAAAGCCCAAAATGTTTCTAAGCAATTTAACATCCACTGGGCCATGCTGCCACCTGTCAGTCTGGTAACCCCTTCTTAGATTTATAAGGACAGCTGAAGAATAGTTGAGTTGAAAATATCCTTCATCTAACTATTTTTCATTCTAATTAGAAACATGTAGTCTAAACTTTGTCAAAGAGTAAAAAAGAAACCTTTAGAATAAGTGCCTGAATAGGCAGTAAGGCTGCCTGTGCTGTCTAGGTGCACATTTATAAGAGCTTTCATTATATGGGGATCAAATCCTTTCGTTAAATATTCTCATTTAAAACCAATTTGCATAAATAAGGGCTCATTTCTCAAAGAGCGCGCTCATTCAAAGAAAATTAGATTTCACTTGGAAATGCACACAGCTCCAAATTTCTCATCATGTTCTCAGGCTGTGCAAAACAGATTCATTTCCAAAAGTGTCCTATAGTGGTTCTCAACCATTTTACTCCTGTTACACACCAAAGCCTCTCTGAGCACGCCGGTAGGTGCATCCATTTCCTGCACCAAAGCAAGACCTTGGCAGGCACCTACTCCCGCCTTTCTTTGGTTTCCAAAGGAAGGATACACGTGTGCTGTCCAGAGGCGAGCTGTGAAATGCTCCAGCCAGGTCCCTTGTGACGGAGCAATCTGGACTCCCAGTCATTCCTAAGCATGTGCCTCATCCTCAGTCTGTACATAGGCAGACTCAAGTAAAGCCTACATCTCTACCCAGTTTGAAGAGTCATTTTGGGGATGGATGAACCAAGTCCCTCTGTTTCCTTTCTCACTTTCCTACATCAGCTTCTGCCCAAACTTCTGTGTATGGGCAAGCTGTTCTGTTCACCTTCTTAAGCTTTCCTGATGGCTGTCCCAGCTGCTCGGGTATGCTCAGGGCCACCAACAAAATCTTTATCCAGTGTTGTTGGCATCAGATGAAAGTATTAAGTAAATTATTTGCAAGGATTTATTGCTTATTTATTCTTGTTCCACTCAGATTTTTTAAAGTCTGTAAAGCTTACTTGTCTCTCATTAGCAGGAGCCAGGTTCTGTCTTTGACTCATCCAAAACAGTCTTCTCCAGGCTTAATAATGGTCATTACAGTTAGAGTAATTCAGAGGCATCCGCTGAGTGTGACAAGGGGCTGAACTGGCATTTTTCCATCTGACGAAAATGTTAATGTAGCCTGAAACTCCACAAAAAAGGCCTGAGAAAGTCACAGATTTCCCAGAAGTGCCTCTTTGGTGTATTCTCAGCTAAAACTGCTATTGTATTCAGCAAGTAGCCCCATAACCAGATCAGTTTTATAGGCACTGTTTTGAGCACCACTTAAAGATGTAGTTGTCTGACACTTCTGAAAGGCTTTATTGCTTTGGATGAATTTTTCAGGAGTGGGCGTCAGCTTTAGACTGATTTCTGGTTGGTTTTATTGTTTGTTTTGTATTTGTGCTGAAGCAGTCCAGCTACTGCTGTGAATAATATACAAGTGAAACATTGCATTTTGATCAATTTTTAAAATGAATGATTTTATGTTGAAGGAGTCCAGGACTCTGTGTTTTGAAAGGCTTCATGTTTGGCGAGGAATTCACTGCATAAAAATTCACCCAGATTTGGACAGGTTACAAGCCTCCGGATTACTATTTGTTTATGTACAGTACATAATGGCCAAATTTTGGCAGCTGAATTCTCTGAAAGTTTCACATGCATGGCACATCCTCAGTCTTTCCCTGGCTCCTACATGCCACCTTTATAAAGACTACACCATCTCTGTAATGACTATACCATCTCTGTAATGGCTATAAATGTGTATTGGTACTATTAGGGCTAAGACTTTTCCTTAAACCATTTTCTAGGGTTTTTTGAACATGAAGTTTTATCATCTGAAACCATCACTCTGAAACCACGAACAGATAAAGTTTTTCTCATGTCGGCATAACTCCTCCCTGCTAACATGTTTAGTTTTTCCAATATGTTGGGAAAGTTCCAACAAAATGGTCTTCAAATGTTGATTTCCATTTTATATTTTGACATAGCTTAAAATGCAAGATATGTATCATAACATCTGGGTTGGGTAGCTGATTGATTGGGTGATGGGATTTGTTTGTTTGTTTGTTTAAAATGAAATACACAGTGTTGCCCAGGCTTGTGAAATTAGGTGACAAAAGGTCATAGGTTCAGTCTTATTTCTCATTGAGCATGAAATTCATATTAACAGAAATATGTGAACTCTACCATCTATTTGATTTACTTTTTATAATATGATTAAAATACATTAATAAGAAACTGGGAAATAAAAATAATTTGGTGATTTATATCAGCTATGTAATCAACTACAGTTACAATCCTTTTAAAAAATTTGCTTTCCAGTTTATGAGATGTTTGATATAATCTAAGTATCCAATTATGACACTAAAATTACTTTGTTATCTATCTCACATGACTTATTTACAATATGTTATACACTTACATCTGATTTAAACTATTTTATTTGCAGTGACTTTCACTAAATGCAATTCTTGTCATGCTTTTTCTTAACTAATTTGCTTGCTTCTGTTTACTAACTGAATAATTGTCAGAGTATAATTAACACAGATGTCGCATGTGCCTAGTTTTCAGGTTCAGGTTAAATTTATACTACTGCATATGGAAGTGTCTAATTAGATTGCCGTCTAAAATGGTGAAGGAGTTACTATATTTTGAGTAAAGACTTCTTCACAGACTTCTGTCTTAATCAGTGGTACTATAATGTTTTCATTAGTTGGCAGTTTCTAAAAGGAGACTTCATATTAAGCACATCAGCTTATGCACATCAGCTTACGCACATCAGTGCTTCCTGAGGTGGAATTATTTGTAAATTAGACACTAATCCCCCCAAATATTTGGAGAGATTCTGAATTCTGTAGGATGAAGTTTTATACTGGACCAATTAATGTCATGATCCTAAATATTCCAACTCTCTGAGGTTCTGAAATCCAAATTTATTTCTTATTCCAGTGATTTATTTTCCAGTGATTTATTTTCCAGTGACTCCTTTCTCTTTTGGCAATACTTGCAGACCTTGAAGAACTGGAACTTTGGATTCAAAAGATTTGGCAACAAAATGGAGTTGTTTGTTAGCAATAATTTGTGAGGGCTTTATGTGGCTGTGTACTACTGTAAATGACAAGATGTGTACCAAGTGTGACTTTGATACTTCATTTCAAACCAGTAGTGAAGAATTGGGTATGGTTCTGACTATAACATTTAATTTATTGCAGCATTTTACATTAATGCCGATGAAGTAGATCATGTGGAATAGGGAACATAAAATGGTGGTAATGGTCAGTTAGATAGTTAACTATTGCTATATGGAAAGTGTCACTGTTCACATCTTTCACAACCAATGACATTAAACAGTGAGGATGAAAGTCATACTAATAAGTTTTGGCACAGAGAATTAATAAAAGAGAATGTATTTATCCTAGTAGAAAATAAAAAGTTAGTGGATCAATGCAATTACATTACTGCTTTTGCTTAATATAGGTTGATAATACACCCCTTCCCTCTTCATGCCTTTTTCATTATTGAGTAATTCCAATAAATGATTAAAGTGCTGATTATGTTCTGTAATCCAAATTACCAAATGTGAGCTAAAGAGGCATTCACAGATCTAGCCTACCAAGCAATGTTTTAATTCTGAATTGCCACTTCAAATTTATAAGCAGTGATATTAAGTATGTTGTTCACATTAATTCTAATTTATAATCTGATGTAATAACTAAATCACAGAAATGGATTAAGTTTCATAGACGTTTTATTGAAGAAAAACCCGACCATATGTTGTTGAGAACAACTGACATCGCAATTACACCGATAATGCAATTGAGTCTTCAAGCTCTGTTGTCTTTACTTGCCAACATTTCCCTACAGAATAACAAATATCAGGTACTTTTACTCAAGTAAAATGCAGACTGAAATAATAGCCATTTTTTAATTGGTGTTCCAAACCAAGCAATCTGTTTCTTTATATGCACTTTTTCAGTAAGTGAATAGGTGGTCTCACACATCTAAGAAAAAGAAATTCTCTATACATGACTAGGGAATTAGCGGAGCAGATAATTACTTACACCCAAACAAATGTTTGACAAAACAGAACTCCTCAGCACTGTCTTAGTACTCAAAATCATCCTTTTAAAGCCCACATTAACTTTACTACATTGTGAATTTCATGTATGGAAGTTTATCATTACTCTGGAACGGTGCAATGGGAACTTTTCCTCCGTTATTCATGATGAGTGGTTTTTAAATGTAACTCTCTCTCAGAAATTTAAATTCTCTTTTAAAACAAACAAACATACAAACCAAGGCAATTTATTGAACAAGTGGGCATCTGTTCTGCTAAAACAGCCTCTCCCAATATGTTTGGTTTTTCCCTTTCAGTATGTTCCACAGTAGTTCCGGATGCTTCTTTTGCAATGCTTTGATTACTGTCACTTGTTTGGTACAGTGTTTCTTTACTTACTGAGAATAAGTCTCTTAAAAGCAGACTTATCTGGGGGTTTGTTTGTTTTCTTTATTTAAAGGACAAAATACTGCAAGAAAAGCTTGCACGTGGCTTTATAGCCCATTAAATCAGCTATGCCATCTGGATTTCTCATTTGATATTTTCTGTCCAGAGCCCTCAGTGTATGTCAGGACATCACAGTGATGTAAGTAAATGTTATTTAAAGCATTGTACTAATGACCTCTGTGTACACAGTGATGTGCCAGAGAAGTTGGGTACTTTCATCCCAACTTTCTTTTGCCCAACCTTTAAACTTCTGGAGACCAAATCTGAAAAAGCAATTGTGATGTAACTGTTCTCAGCAGTTAGGGGACAAAAACATCCCAGTATTATGCTCATACCTTTTTCAGTAGCTCACGCTACATCTGATCTCTCTACATACCACATTACAGTATTGAGCTGCAATGAGGTACTTTTCCTGAGAAGAAATGAAACACGGGAGGGAGCTAGGGATATTTATCATGTCTGAATTTGCACAGCCCCATTGCTGTCCCTAAACACCACCAATATGGAACTGATTTGAAAAAGTATCTGTAAGAGATAACGTACATCTGTTAAACTTTTCCCAAAGAAATGAATGACTTTTTCTTGAGATTCCTCAGGACAAAAGCGCTCAACATTTTTAATTTGGTTTTGGAGGTGTTGCCTGGCACCCTCTGTGTATGCTAAGCACCTACATTTCTGCCTCCATGCCCCTGGTTCCATCCAGTTTTATTGACTTCTTCCCATTCATTGAGGTGTTACAATTCCCCCATTTTGTAATGAGCTGTCATAGTGCAGCAACAGAGATGGGAAAGAAGCATCTATCATGCCTGTGATTTTTTATCTTGATACCAATTAATTAGACAGAACCATGGACCGCAGAAGAAATGTTTAGAACTGAAGATATCTAAATGGTCTCATCAGCAGAAAGTTGGATCCTTTGGTGGATGGTTTCTAATTTACACTGTAGCAGATGGAGGGTGCTGAAGGTCACAATTACTGTATAAGGCCAACTTGTCTGTACAGTTTGAACTCCGTGTAGATAACTGTCTCATTTATACAGAATGCTTGTAGTGAAAACCTTTTCTTCTTCTTTTAAATCTCTATTACATGTTGGTAAATTACATCTCTGTGATGAAACAAAATCAGATTGCAGGTTATCCTCCATTTCATTCTTCACATTGAATCTGGAGCTCTCTAATTAGACTGAAGAATTTTGTTGCCATCAAAGAACCAAAAGGGTTTTGTTACTTGCTTAGCTGTGAAAGATCTGAACTGAAAACTTTTTAGACATCTAGCCTAATAATGATAAAAATAGAATACAACCCCATATTTAACTAACAGATGAGAAACATTTTCTTTTAAGGCAAGAAAAAATCAGGTCAATTAACTTTTAAAATAGAACAAGCAAAAATTTTCAGAAATGTACAACTCACTAAAGTGACAGGAGCAAAAGTTTGTTAAAAATCAGTGAAATCACTGCCTGCTGCAGAGTGGCCCTTTAGCACAAATTGTGGGTGTATGTTTTCACAAAATCAGCTACTCAAAACAACTGCTGTTGCATGATCTTTCGGAAAAATAAATTGCAAGGTAGAGTACCCCATATTAAGCAAGGGATAAACTGTTTTGTGTATTGTGGGATAAAATCATGCAAATGAATATATATCATGTGGCATTTAACAAGCTAAAAATCCACACATTAGCTTCCTTTGTGCTAATTTGTTTGTGTAGTTATATGCCATCATTCATGAGGCAGACTCCTGAATCAAATCACTTCAAAAATAAAAACCAAAACCAACCCCCAAACAAAAAAAAACCGCACAACCTTTCATTTGAAAATTCAGGACTGAATTACTTGGGTAATGTTTTGTACAGTTAGTGACTTGATAGTGACATTAAGATGATACTGGGAGCATCAAGCAAATGAGCTATAGAATTCTGTGCTGTGGTCTTTCCAGTCTAGCTTGGGCTGTGAAGATGACTGAAAATATTTCCATCTGATAGATATTCACTGATATTTACTTTTTTTTAAAAAAAAAGAACATAGTTCATTTTCTAGCAAATATCTATCTACATCATGGTCCGTATCCCCTTACAGAGGTTGAAATTAAATTGCCTCCTGAAATGTCCTGTTGTTTTATTACCACCTTTGTAGCTCTGGTTATCTCTTTTAAGCTAACTACTCTCTTGAAAGCTAGAAAACTCTAGAGCTATGCTATTCATAGAGCCAAAATAATTCATTCTGGGGCCCTTTCAGCAAGACAAGTGCAATCAGTTGAAAAGTAGGCTCTCAGAGCAAGTGCAAGCACACAAAGAGTGGCACAGCTGAACCCTCACCAACAAACATTCAAAAACAAAAGTGTTAACTGCAGAGCCTGCTGCATGCTTTTTTGCACACATACTTAAAAAGACTGAGGCTTGATTCTCTGAAAAATCCTTTTATGTCCTAGGCACTGACATTGAGTAAGGCAGTATTAAACAAGCTCATTTTCTTCAACAATCTATTACTTTGTATTGCTTTGCTAAATTTTTGCGTTAGTGTCATAGATTTGCAGATGTCACTGAGCCACAGTGAGTCAGTGAATGTGGCACAGTGCTGAATGATTCTCAGCCAGTTGTCTCACATCTTGAATGTACGGAAGAGAGAGATGAGCATGTAGGTTTAAGAAACAAGGCTAACTATATAAACATATACACATCATTAAGAGACTACAGTGAAAGGCAGAAAGACCTGCTCCATTCCTAGTGACTGTTAAGTATGATACATTTAATATGTCACCGTCAGATTCAATCTGACCTATGTTAGTATGTAGTACCAAATCACCTGTGAGATGTTATTATGTCTGAACTACCTATGAATAATGGCATTTTCTTTTCCCCCTTTGTTTTCTGCGTTCTCTGTGTCCTCTGCAAGTCTCGCTTGAGCAGCCTGCAGTTTTCTTCTTGGCTTCCTCCCAGATGTCTCCCAGCATCACAGAAATGGCCTCCCTGCTGCTTCTCTGCTTGAGCCCTGCATAGCAGCTCGGGATACTCAAAGATTTAAACCTGAGTGGGCCAACATGACTCATCAGGCTCCTACATAGACTGACAATGTGTCTGCATTAGAGATTCCTTTCTTACACCATAGTTACTTGCTGTTACATCATCATTAGCAAGGTCAGCCATGTTCTGCTACAACCTGATTCCATTTTTCTCCATTCTCCACTGTATTACCAAATGAACTAACTAATAATCGTACAGTGTCAATAAAAAAAATTATTGCCACTTTTCATTCATGAGAGAAGTTTAACTTTTATTTTCCACATTAGTGGATTTTTTTCACTTCTGTGCGACTAGGTGATCTGTGGGACATTTTAAGCATAACTTGTCCCAAAGTTAGAATTTAATATCTGGTTTAGGGTACACATGGTGGCATTTTATGAAAAGAATCCTGACTCATCTGTGCAATTTGTGTATCCACATGCGCATGCATTTTCTAAGGATTCGGGCAAATTACCAATGACTTGTAGTCATTTTAGGAGCAAATACTGGATTCATGTTTGCAACCATGATAGTGGCCTAGACAGCACGTAAATTTGATCAGAAAAAAATGTAGGCATAAGTTGGCATCTGCTCTTTAAGTATCAGAACTTTGTTCAAATCCTTTACTTCTCAAAAAACACAAAAAAATCTGTTTGCTGTAACTGAACCCACACTGGAACACTGGGGGTGGTAGAACTTTTATACATATCTATGCTAATGAAATATGTCACATATTTGTGGTGAATGTGAAATTAGAAATAATTTTTTAAAAAAATGAATTTTCTCATTGTGCATACTGGAGGCAAAAATTAGAGTATGGTGTGGGATCTGGGACACATACTCCCTGACTGGGTGGGACCATGATTTTCATCCAAAAAAATGGCACCAGATTTTCATCCAAAGATTTGCATGAACGTACAGGTGTGAGTGCCAGAGGATAGCTGAGGCACGTCACCTCATCCAGACAATCAGGGAGGCACAGGGACCACAACGCATACTGCAAAGTACTCCTGTCCCATTACAGACCATATGAGAACCATAGGAGGTGCCTGTATGTTTCATGGCATCCCACATCCAGATGTTGTAAAAGTAGTGAAACATCTTGTATTCTGTGCCATATACAGTTTTGTAAACTGTTTCTAAGCCTTTCCTCATGGAAAATTCTGGGGTGGTTGATACTCAGGGCTCTCGGGCAGTAAATTCCACAGCTACCTACATAATTAGAGGAACACACTTTTTTCAGGTGCTTTTGATGAAATGAAGCATAAAATGAGCCACATAATCAATACATGGCTTTAACACATTCAGATATGGGCGTTGTGAAAAAAAGCAAACCATCATATTTTTATATTAGTTGCAGAGAGGCTTCGATATAATCACAATCTTCTGCCTCAGAATATTGTCTTCTGCACTGTAATGCAGGAACAGAACTCCACCAGAACACTTTCTGCACTGCTTTAGTGCTATTCGAAGTGCAAGGGACTGCGTATTCAGGAGCTTTGGTTCTCTGTCATGCAGGTCAGGTACAGGAATCCTGAATCCCGGCAAAGAAGAGCAGCCGAGGTGTATAAATGTCAGGTAGCTGCTAGGAAACCTGCCGCTCCAAGCATTGGCCTGGGATACGGGAGAACTATGTGCTACCAGAAATTACCCGAACCTGGCAGAATGGAGAGTGAGTTGGATTTCGCACACCACAGATGTTCGGAAAGGTTGGAGTTCCCTGCTTCTGGCTGCCCCTCAAATAAGTGAAATCCCCTTAAAATGAGTACTATTGTGGTCATGGAATTTGTTCTTATTGCTTTTCTATTTACAGCCTAACCTCTATTTCTTTCCCATTTATTTTCTTTTTTTCAGATTCTAAAATTATCAGAATGAGTATCAAGTGTTATTGAACAAGCTTTTTCTTATTTCAGCATGTTTTGTGCAAGCTGGAGCCCAAGGGTCATTACAGAGTTAAAAATTAAGTAACAGCAGAGGGAAAGAGAAAAAACGGTGCAGTAATAGATGAGGAAGAAAGGATAGAGATTTGAACAGAGACAGAGGGGCAATGAAGCAGTGAGATATGGGAAGGCTGTTCCAGATGGCAGAAGCAGCAGTTGGGAAGGCTCTGGCACCAACAGTGGTAAGACTGCGGGCAGGGAGAGCGAAGAACCAGGCGCTCTGCAGGAAGAGGAGGGAGAAGGAAATGCAAGGTCAGGGAGGCAGGCTGGCTCAACTGATGGAAAATTTTAAAACCCAGGCTGACGATACTCTGTCACCAAACCTTGTGTAGCTGATTTACGCCTCTGCAGAACTGTGTGAAATGGTGACCGACAGGTCGCAATCTTTCACCTCTATGGCAGGCACCTCGTACTGGGCAGCGGAAGATGAGAAGGGCAGCGGTCGTTCAAGGTTGAGGAATGCAGTTAGAGCAGGTCCTTGAGGAGGGATCTGCTCCTTATGTTGTGGGCAGAATGGGATGAAACCTCTAGAATTAAGTAGAGATGTTTATTGAGATTTTCAAAGATTGTAATTGCCTTCTCAGGGAATCAGCTTTGAAATTTGGTCTCGTATAAATGGCTTCCACAAGAACGCCATTGTGTTACACAGGTGATGGGACCATACCCCTCTGGTAGGGTCATTTCCTCTTGGAAGCTGTACAAATACCATGTCCTGATGATAAAAGACAGCTTTTTTAATTGGTTTTCTATAGCTCGGGCAATTGTAAAAGGCTTTTCAAATGTACATACAACAAGTTCCCTTATGTGAATTAAACAAGTGGTGTATTGTGCACAAAGTATGGAAAAAATCTCTTTGAAATGTCTGTGGAGGATTTTATGATGATAGTTCCATTGTCTGCAGCATGGTTTCGCATAGATTAATCTACACGCTCTGACTGCTTCACTCACGGCTTTTGCCAGAATACCACCAGAGACCTTTGAACGGAATCTGGGGTCAAGCTCTGCTGGGATCTTCATTCCACCACCAATGACCTGAGCAGCCCTGAATCCGTATCTGAGTGCCCAGCACATACAAACAGACTCATTATGTGCTATCCCCTCCTAGCTGAAAAACGGAAGCATTGAGTATGCTGTTCAAATGCCAAGACCATGAATGTGGTGAGGTTCTGTCCTGTGCCGTAAGCCCTGTCAGGCAGATGTCGAGCAGGGATGTGTGCAGAGCAGATGGATCATTCTTCTGCTGGCAAGACAGACTTGGGACTGAGAGCTAGCCTCAAAGTGCTAAAGCTTCAAAGTGTTTAAAATTAACATCAGAACGTAATCAGTGCCATACTAGTTGGACCAATATGCTAATAGATTATACTGTCCTACTTTATCTGGCAATGCCTAATGAAAGATAGCTCAGAGAAGGTACTTTGCAGTAAGCAGCTGGGAAATAAGTCACCACAAGGAAAAATTTCTGCCTAAACTCCTTTTAATTTTTATTTTGTTTTGCTCTGAAACTCCTGATTATTTGGGGGAACTGGAACTTACAACACTCCAGATGCTGCAAGCTTTTTCCTTGATTTAAACAGGAGTTGGAGCAAGTGATTAATCTTTTTCCTCACATCTTCGGATACTCTTGTTTGCACATCTGTCTAATCATATTGCATAAAATGCTTAAGAACACAGATGAGAGAGGGAAGGAAAGGTTGAAAATGTTGATTTTTGTACTTAATTATATTTAACTATTGAGAAACTATTTCTCATAAGGTAGATTTTTGCATGTGGTATTTGTACTGTACTCTTAGGGAGGATCTAAGTCAACCCAGACTCTGGGGATTGGCTATCACTTACTCAAACATTAATTCCACATCGTATTATTCTGGTAGTTCATCAACAGCTGTGATAAGAGGCATCCAAAATCCTCAGTCTGATTTGTGATAGTTCTGCTTTTTGAAATAAGAAATCTCCTTATATAGAGAGAACACTGTTGTGTGCCTATTTATCCCATATGAATACACAATCATGTTATTAGTGATGTACTTAGGAAGGGGGGGGGAAGCTATTATCTAGCATTTGGTAGGTTTAGTTCAAACTATAGTTTAGTATAAGTCAGAGATGCATTTATACTTAAATAAAATGTGTGTACAACAGGAAAAGTTTATAAAATATCAAGACTAAATTGTTGCTTGAAGGTGACTAGATGTAGTTCGGTTGCCAAACCCCAATAATGGGTTTGGTTATTCATATCAATGAGAATTGGCATTTCTCATTGACTTGACTAGCCCGAATAGCCTTACCATTCTTCATGTGAAAACTGTAGGATAAATGGTGGCAAATTTTCCCTCAACTCCCAGAGAATCAATTAAGCGGCATGGAGCACCACCCAGCAGAAGATATGGCAGGTAATGACTACTGTGCACCGTGCATTTCATACTTTCATTTAATTCCCTTTGCCACTGTAATTTAATTAATTTCACTCGGTCTTATTAATCTTCAGATAACATCTTGATATGGACGAGCATACAGCTTCATCACATGCAGCGGATTTGTTCTAAGCATCTCTTTGTGAACAGCTTTTGTCTCTTCCCTTGGTGGAAGTATATGTGAAGAGACGATGTTTAGGTGTCTGAATTCATAATTACTAATGTTATGTCTATAATATTATCTTCTGAAAAAAATGCATTCGTACTTTTTTTAAAATATGATGCAAAGTCTAATCTTGCTTTTTCTCTCCTTCTGGAGTTGACTCTGTCATTACCCACGGTGCTGTACAGCTGGCTGCAGACAGTGTTTCAGTGCATTTTTGGCTCGACAGCTGTTGCTGTCTAACAGCGCTCTCTACTGATGAAGAGTAGAAAAAACAGTTCATACTTGAGGTTTTCTACAAGGTTTAATTTCTTTCAGACACTGCTAAATTGAAGTAAAATAAGTATTTTTAATATCGTGACAAACTAACAATTTCAAGGTGATCTGTATAACCTTTATTTTATTTAATTTCATATGATTTTGTTTTTTCTGTATCTTATACTTGTGCAAGAGCCACGGTCATATGTCAAAATATTTACATATTTCCAAGTAGAACCTGAGTATTTGAGAAGAAGAGAATTCCCACAGGCTGTTTTTCCTAAATCCCCGAGGCAACACTTTCCCATCATTTACAAGTTGACAGCAGAGTTTAATCAAATATTAGACAGCGTTCTCACTTTGCAAAGGAATGTATCATACCATGCACAAAAATTATGGCTGCTGAAAGCTATGAACGTGAATGGCTGACTTAATTTTTCAAGTCCTTACTGGATTTCAACTGTGTAAAGTCTTCAAGATTAGGCACATAATTTGGATTTAAGTAATCTTATATGAATTCAAACAGAAAGAACTGTTGCAACAAAATGGTTGTGGCCTTTCAAATATAAAGTGAGCTTGTAAGAAAGTTGCAGAAAGACTTTTTAGCAAGGCCTGTAGTTACAGGAAAAGGGGCAAAGGTTTTTAGACTGAAGGAGGGTAGATTTAGACTGGACATAAGGAAGACATTTTTTACAGTGAGGATGGTGAGACACCGGAGTGGGTAGCACATAGAAGTTGTGGATGCCCCATCATTGGAGATGTTCAGAGTCGAGGCTTTGAGCAACCTGTTCTAGTGAAAGATCACTAGATGTAGTGAAAGGCAGTTGGACTAGATGATCTTTAGAGGTCCCTTCCAATCCAAACCATTCTACGATTCTATGGAAAGGAAGTCAAAGACAGAGGAAAAGAGAATGGCATTCAATATAAATACATAAAATCACCATCTTATTGCCTGCTCGTAAAGTAGTTATGAGACACTCCAGGCCGTGCTGGCTGGGACAACCTGCACTTTATTAACTACGGTTAATGCAACACAAAGCCCAAACCACTTACCCTTACCAATGCTCCACAGGGACTGGAGGCCACTCTGGTTGTATGTCTACACCCTCCCTGTTGCTTTAACAGTACGTGGGGCTCCTGTTTGCCAGGGATGTTAGTTCTGCTGCTTTCTACTCCTTTTATGTCAGACAGATATCGTGTGTCTGTCCACTGCATACTAAACCTGCTCCATCACCTACTAAGAACCTTCAAGCCATCTTCTGTGAGCTTATATGGAAATAAATTTGCAACATGAGGCTGCAGTAATAACAACAATAGGGTTCAATTACATTTCTTCAGTTGCAAGACTTTTTAATGTCTGATTATGAAACAAGACAATAATAACCTCATAGTTTTCCTTTAACTGAAACCTAGTGTGGAAAAAAAACCAACACAAATCCTGCCTTATTTGCAGTACTGATGCTGTTTGAATGTGTATTATAATTATTCCTTTGCATTGATTTTGGTAGTTTTGATTTATTTCTTTATTTAAGTCAATATAAAAAAAAGAATAGCTGGATCAAAATCCTTTTCCTTGAGTAAATTATAATCACAGCAATGCTGAGACTTCTCCCCCATTCTCTTTCCACTTCTGGCAACGAATTTAGTCTCAAACTCACACAAATTGTTTGGTCCATTTGGAATTCATGTGACATTTTGCATGAAAAACAGTGTGAAATGCTGTTTTGTCTGCTCCTGTGATATAAATTATTCATCTTTGTGATTTATCAGACAGCTTTTTCTTGTAGATAAGAAGTCACCTCTCATTTGCTCTACAGATCACATAGCCTAAGCAATAGAAAATGGGTTGAATCCAGCAGAAAAAAGGAGACCTGAGTATCTATAGTTTGTGTTAGGATTATTAAAATAAAATCCTATGGCTCCAGACCTGCTTAACTTTGAATGAAGTTGTTTATGCATGAGCTAAGTTATCCAGTATGCAATAAAAATGCAGGTAGTGCAGAAGTAGATGTCCAGTTTCTAAGTGTAGCAGAGGGAGTTATACAAATTACTAGGAGAATACCTATGGTTTAAACCCTAAACAGGGGTCTAGGGGACTATGGTGGTTTTCTCTAATTATATAAAGTACATTGAGGTACATTAAGGACAGGAAAGCAATTCACTTATAAATTCTTGGTTGGCTGGTTTGTTTGTTTTCTTTTGGAAGAAGTTTTAAAAGATTTTATGATTTGACTTTTGTAGGACATTCTATTTAAAACCAAGTGGCGACCTTGCTAAGAGTCACACGTGTCTGGGGATCTGTGCTGGAAGGACTGTCATGTTCGAATGCCCAGTTCTGGCTCAGACAGTCCCTCAGTCACACATTGCTTTCCCTGTTCCTCCACTCTTTCCTACATTACTACTGTCAGTCACTGTCCAAGGCGTGGCACGAGGCTAGCTGCACCGTTAGCCTAAAGCAATACAGTCATGTTTAATTTTTTGCATTCCTTGAGATTTGAACCAAATGCTGAATTATGGAATGCATGAAGAATTCTTGCGTCTGAATCTGCCAATTTCTGACAGACGTGTTGGTGTTTCTCTTCATAATCAAGTTAGAGCAATACTTGCTGCTGGCCTTCAGCTTCTGCCCCAGCAGCATCTATGACAGTAAACCAAAGTAGCCCCTCTTCTCTGACCTCGATGGCAAGTGGTACTTGCTTGGGCAGCTAAGACCTCTTCCCCCCCAAAATAGTTTGACCTTATTCATACTATCGTGAATGATCCCTGACATCAGTTATCCCCAGAGAAATTTCCGCAATGCCAGGGAAGGTGCTAATTGGCATGAGTCAAAACCGTGCCGGGGCACAGATTATTGTATACCAGCCATATTCAAGCTCTGCTCTGATAATGCTTAGGTTACTGACATAGACCTACATCAGTGGCTCCAACAAACAGAAGACCAAAGATTTCATCATCTGAATAAAATGAACCTGGAGAAATACATTTCATACACAGTGAAACAGAGACTAGTCTGTTAAGGGAATACATGGAAATAACATCATCTGTACAGAATCACAGAGGCTGTATGTTTTCTCCACAGCTTACACTGAATGGCATGATAAGGTATGTAGATAATATGAAGAGAATAATATGCTCTTAAATGAGTCCATTATTTCTCTCAAACTCTGAAGCTGCTGCAGCAGCAGTTCTCAGTAGTAGCTTTTGCTGTCTATGCCTTGGTAAGAGGCTGCAGTTTCTGTCACTGGAAATGGCTATTCAAGCTACTGCCAACTTCTTCCACAGAAATTTCCACTTTGAGTTACTGAAAAGAGTAAACCTCATGCAAGTTGCCTGAGGAGAACAATTACAAGTGGGAAACTACAGAGTTTAAGGTGTTGGTGATAGCAGCTAAGAAGAAGTTGTTTCCTCTGAAAAAATACCAAAATATTTCTATTCCTTTCCAACAGTTCTTTTCTCCATAGCTGTGAATTGTTGAGGCATCTAAATCTTGCCTCAGATTTTAAAAACAATAAAAAACTGTTGCATCAGTCAGTAAAGAAGGGATATATACTCATATACATGTCCCACGGACAGGTTAGAGACCTCCAAGACAAGTCACAGGCAAAAACATGGACAAAGTATTCTTTGATTGGTGGCAATGACTGACTATCAAACATCAGAAGTGCACTTTGGCCAGGTAATTTCCTGCATTATTCTTAATTTGTACACATGAACTGGATGAAATCAAGAACCTGTGAGACAAAAACCTTTGCATTTAAAGTTCTTACTGCACAAATTTTTTTGCTTGGGCTTTACATGTAGTTTACCCAGGCAAACTTCACAGAAGGCAGTGGGTTTAGTGCAAGTTCCCAGATCTAACTGAACTTGCAAAATGCATATATGAGAGAGAGAGCTGAATTCACTACAGGTAACAGAAAGTGCAGTCAGGCCTTTTGTAGTGATACTAACTTTGTCTCACTGACAGAGTTCTGTAATCCCATACACAAAAATGATTCTACAGTTACCCTCAGATACACCACTTTTTAATCCTCTTTCCCATTGCTTATAACTCTGCTAAATTTTAATTCCTCGAGGCAGACATTTTCTATGCTATGTGTTTGTCTGAGAACACATTTTTAATTGATCTTGAAAGTAGATTAAAGCAGGTTTTTGGCTTAAACAACTTGGCTATTTCTCAAATTGAATCACAAGCAAAATATGTTTTACCCACACTAAAAAAATTAAAGAGAGAGAAGTGCCAGCACCTCCGCATTTAGGTTGCAGACTCGGACAGCCTAGCAATGGAATCCTTTCAGAGACGTCTATTGTCCTACAAAGCATTATCTGAACAGTTACTACAAGCTCGGCAGTGTGGCAGTTACATTTTTAGAAGATTTTGTTTACCTCAAATTATCTCCATTCAACGGTCCTCAGGGGTTAACCTGACTAATTTTTCCTTTGGAGCCCTTCAGAGTTTCCTGCCTGAGGACAACACGAACTGATCAGAGCTTCTCTGACAGAGGAATCTCTACAGCTTCCAGGGGCAGCACAAATGCAGGAAGGAATATTCGGGTTGCTGTCTCCCTTGTTCTCTAAACACGAGCCTTAGTGAAAAGCACTGGAATAAGATCATGGGGCTGTTACAAGGGTAATTGACAAGGAACTTTAAAAAGGCAGAAGCAAAGAAAACAAATCAGAGATACAAAATTGGGCAGTGACGGAATGATAAAAAGGAGTGACAATGGTAAAGAGGGTATCTAGTACTTGGGATGAAATGGAAAGAGTAGGATAATCAGGAGAAAAGAGCACACTGAATTTGGTGGTGTACATAAGGTAAGATGCAGAGCAACCCATTTGGTAGTCACTTTTCCTGAATGCACTTGGGATGTGCCGTACTTTTGGATCAGGCCCACAAAGACAGAAAGTAGAGAAGTAACCACCTATCAAAAGGCAACCAAAAGGCATATGCTGTGGAGAAGGTCTCAGGAAAGTCTCAGAATGTGCTGAAGAGAGCAGCCCATGCACTGAAGGCAACTAGGTAACCAACTTGCAATTTTACCTGCCTATTACCTCCTCCCCCATTTATTCCTTGTTGAAATAGGGTCTTATACAAAAACCAGTGTATAGTGCTGTGAAAAGATTTCATATGCCTGTGTTTACAGGCTAAAATAAAGTCATCCATGCAGCCTTAATTCTACATTTGCTAAATTCCATAAAGCTTATTCCTTAATGCAGTTTTAAATACAGAGGAATTGTTGTGGGATTTAAAGATTGACCCTTCAGACAGAAGAATGCATGGGTGTTAATTGTTTTTAGACTACATGACTAGTTAAGTCTTGTTGGGTTACCACTGAAATACAAGAAATGTTTGTAGAGCGCACTGTGACAGTTTATAGCAGTTAAGCAGCATGGCAGCTTCAACAGAGTTCCTAGATCTTAATAAGTATTTTAAATCACTGAATCTATCCCAGCTCTTAACCTTTTGAATGGCCATGGAAATAGACTGTTCAGAGGCTGATGAGAGGCAGCAAAGCTTGAATGTTATAATAGGTGAATGTATTGATATGGCTGTGGTTTCACATTCTGGGTTATATAGACCAAAAAGTTTAGAGTGTCACTTCATTTATTTTCTTAGTGCATCCTGTATTCAAAAGCAGAGCTGCACATAGCAGCTGGTTGTGTTAGTTCCAGCTGGTGGTATCGTGGGCAGGCAAAGGAGAAACAAAATTGGAGCACCAGATCAGTGAACACAACTGCATGCCAGGGTGCCGAGGCAGGAATATAAAATTGATTGTCACTGCAATTCAGTATCTAGGCTTTTCTACTCCACATGTTCCTCCTCTGAGTGACAGGAATAAATGTGCAGTGCAGTGTTTGGTCTCTCTTGATGAAACTGAGAAGGAGGGGAAGTCTGAGAAAGTAAACAGATGCTAGAGTGATTTTTGAAAGGTCTGGGTAATTGAACAGGTTTGGGGTAATTATTAGCAATAAGTGTTCTTAAAAATGAAGTAGAAATTAACCTGCACAAAAGGCTTTAGTTCATCTTATAAAAGAAGAATAAGGAAGATTATTTGTTGATTATCTCACTTTACCTATCCAGCTTTCAGCATCCTGACGGTGTTAGTTCAGAAGAACAAAGAAATCACTCCCTTGGATTTCTGAGGCATTTATGTTTCTCTTATTAGTGAAATGTATGTGGAATGAGTCACAATGTCCTAGCTGACCAATCTTTTTGAAAGAAAAAAAGATTGGCATCATTTCTTTCCTTACTTAGAAAACACTAAAATTTAAATTAAAATACATGGATATTTTAATTTTGTACCATAATAAATGTATTGAGAAATCTTAGAAAGTGCTCAGATGTAGATTATGAGGATTTCCTTAGGGGTCATTGTCATGCCTAAGATAAAAATGGACAAATAGACCCTCTATGTATGCCTGTACCTCACAGTTAAGGCTTTTAAATTACAAACATAGCTATTAAGCCGAAAAATTCAATAGATATGTCCTGTAATCTCTTTAATCTTTTTTCCAACATGACCTATTATTTGTATCACCTAATCCCACCTTAATATTTTAATACATTTTGTATGTTAGTGTAAAGTCAGCATATGTTAGTTTAAAGTCAGCAGCAGGGTCCAATCCAGGGGTTTATGGGATTTTTTGCCTTTTTATTGCTGTGCTTTTATTTCCTATTTGAAAGATAATCCCTATTTAAAAAATGCTAGACACATTCTTCCATAATACTTTACTTCTGAATTACCTAATGCTACTGAAATTATTGACCAACGTCCCCAACCTGTTATTCTGAGGTGACTGCTGGTGACAATTTCCCCACAGCTGAGATCTGTAGAGGTACATAGATGAGAACAGATGTTGCAAGCTGCAGAATGTGTTAAACAGGTGAGTCTCTGTTTCCCAAGCCCATCAGGGAGACCATCAGACCAAATCATAAAGCAGGGTGGCACTAGAGTTGCGTAATATATACCAGGAGTCAACACAGGTCAGTGGACAGCACACAGTGCAAAGAGCACAACTATGCTTTTAAGCCTGCGTTCCCCTTCTTTATGTCCACTCTAACCATAAAAACAGCAGCTGAACACAGACTCATTTTTATGCAGCCATATAACAGCCAGAAGAATAAATGTCCTTGCTGTGCCCTTTTAATATCCATGAAGAATTCGTTTCATTAACCCTACCAGACATTATATGATGCAAAATGAAAGACTTGTTTAGGACTGATCAGAAAAATGCTCATAAAGTACTTTTTGGCAGAAAAAGACTGTTGTAGCGAAACCATTTTACCATAATATTTTATCATTTTAAAGAAAAATTCCCATATTACAAAATTAAATACATATGAAAAGGAGTACTTATAATTTAAAAAAATCATAAGAGAAATAAACATTTTATGTTATAGGTTTTTTTCTTTCCTATTTTATTTGTTCTCGAATAGTCATGCTTTTCAGTGCAACACAAAAAGATTACTCTTTGACATTAAAAGGAAGAGTGAATATTTTTGGCTACCCAGCATGACACTTTTCATAAGATAAGGTTCTACGGGTAGATATTCTAAGAGCAGATATTCAATATTTCAAAAAATCAATCCTTTTAAGACATTAGGCAGCATCTCACAACTCTGATCTCTCTTCAAAACACAGAAATGTTGATGAAATCTATGTGTTTATTCACATCCAAAGATGAATGGGCAGCTGGAGAAAGACAAATGAGGCTGCAAATTATTTCAGAGATTTTTGTAAATCTGAATGATGATTATATGCTTGAAGAAAGAAGATCCATATGCAGTAGAGTCTTGATTTCCAGGTAATTTAGAATCATAGAACCATAGAATATCCTGAGCTGGAAGGGAACCATGAGGATCATCAAGTCCAACTCCTGACTCCATGCTGGGGCAACCTAGAAGTTAAATCATGTGTCTAAGAACGTAGTCCAAACACTTACTGAACACCAACAGGCTTGGGGCTATTACGCTGTGGTAGGTTGACCCTGGCTGAATGCCAGGTGCCCACCAAAGCCGTTCTATCACTCCCCCTCCTCAGCTGGACAGGGGAGAGAAAATATAACAAAGGGCTCGTGGGTCAAGATGAGGACAGGAGAGATCACTCACCAATTACCATCACGGGCAAAACACACTCAGCTTGGGGAAAATTAACTCAATTTATTACAAATCAACCAGAGTAGAGTAATGAGAAATAAAACCGAATCTCAAAACACCTTCCCTCCACCCCTCCCTTCTTCCTCGGCACAACTTCACTCCCGGATTCTCTACCTACCCCCTCCAGCAGCACAGGGGGATGGGGAATGGGGTTTACGGTCAGTTCATCACACGTTATCTCTGCCGCTAATCCTCCTCAGAGGCAGGACTCATCACACTCTTCCTCTGCTCCAGGGTGACGTCCCTCCCATGGGAGACAGTCCTCCATGAACTTCTCCAATGTGGGTCCTTCCCACGGGCTGCAGTTCTTCACGAACTGTTCCCGTGTGGGTCCATTCCACGGTGTGCAGTCCTTCAGGAACACACTGCTCCAGCGTGGGTCCCCCACAGGGTCACAAGTCCTGCCAGAAAACCTGCTCCATGGGCTCCTCTCTCCACAGATCCGCAGGTCCTGCCAGGAGCCTGCTCCAGCGCGGGCTTCCCACAGGGTCACAGCCTCCTTGGGCACCCACCTGCTCCGGCGTGGGGTCCTCCCCGGGCTGCAGGTGGAGATCTGCTCCCCCGTGGACCTCCCTGGGCTGCAGGGGGACAGCCTGCCTCACCAGGGGCTTCCCCATGGGCTGCAGGGGAATCTCTGCTCCGGCGCCTGGAGCATCTCCTCCCCCTCCTTCTGCACTGACCTGGGGGTCTGCAGGGCTGTTTCTCTCACATGTTCTCACTCCTCTCTCTGGCTGCCGTTTCTGAGCGTCCCACACCTTTTTTTCCTTCTTAAATATGTTATCACAGATATGCTACCATTATCGCTGACGGGCTCAGCCTTGGCCGGTGGCAGGTCCGACTTAGAGCTGACTGGTATTGGCTCTGTTGGACACAGGGGAAGCTTCCAGCAGCTTCTCACAGAAGGCACGACGCCTGTAGCCCCCTCCGCTACCAAAACCTTGCCACACAAATCCAATAAATATGCCTTCCCTGGGCCTTCCAGTGCTTGACTACTCTCTTGGTGAAGAACTTTTTCCTAATGTCCAGCCTGAACATCCCCTGACAGAGCTTTAAGCTGTTCCCTCACATCCTATCACCAGACACCAGAGAGAAGAGATCAGCACCTCCCTTTCTGCTTCCCATCATGTGGAAGTTGTAGACAGCAATAAGGTCACCTCTCAGTCTCCTCTTTTCTAGGCTGAACAAACCAAGTATCCTCAGCCACTCCAAATAAGTCTTGCCCTCTAGTCCTTTCACCACCTCTGTTGCCCTCCGTTGGACATATTCTAGTATTTCTATATCCTTCCTATATTGTGGAGCCCTAAATGGCACACAGTACTTGAGGTGAGGATGCACCAATGCTGAGTATCACTCAGGACAATCACTTCTTTTGACCATCATTAACTATACTGTGCTTAATGCACCCCCAGATAGGGCTGGCCCTTTTGGCTGCAGGGCACATTGTTGACTCACATTGAACTTACCATCAACCAAACCCCCTGGATCCCTTCCTGCGGGGCTGCACTGAAGCGGCTTGTTCCCCAGTCTACACATACATCCACTGGATTACACCATACCAGGTGCAGAATTCAGCATTTGTCCTTGTTAAACTTCATATGGTTGGTAATTGCCCAGTGCTCTAATCTATCAAGATGTCTCTGCAAAGACTCTCTACCCTCTAGGCAATCAAGGAGCCCTCCTAATTTAGTATCATCAGCAAACTTGCTTAGTATGACCTAACTCCTGTGTCCAGGTCACTAATAAAAACATTGAAGAGAACCAGCCCTCAGATTGAGACCTGGGAAATACCACTAGTGACTGGCCACCAGCCAGATGTTACCCCACTTACTACAACTCTTTGAGCCTGACCCTTCTGCCAGTTGTTCACCAGACATATTGTGGACATGTCTAGCTGTAGGCTGGGCATTTTGTTCAGGACACTGTGAGAAACAGTATCAAAAGCTTTGGTAAAATCTGCTGTTCATAATATTAGAGTGTGAGTAGTGTTTTAGATGAAAAAATCATACCAGATATAATATGATTTACTATTTCATGAGAAACAACAATCACCAAAAAAAAACTTTTTAACATAAAATAGTACAACATCTTCTTTTTCAGTGGAAAAAAATGCAAGTAATATTTACTTTCCAATAAATACTATCTGGCATTCTTAACTTGTTTATGCCCTTTTTACCTGAATACTACAGAGACCAGTCATGTACCACAGTTTATCCAAGTAAGCAATTATTCTTTCAGATGAATTGCTAGAATTTGAAACACTATCCAGGGTCTTGTGGGAGAGATATTTAAGAGAGTGGAATTGTAATTCAGACTATTTTTTTCTGAGTGTATTGGGTCTATGTGGCAAGGTTTTGGTAGCGGAGGGGGCTACAGGCGTCGTGCCTTCTGTGAGAAGCTGCTGGAAGCTTCCCCTGTGTCCAACAGAGCCAATACCAGTCAGCTCTAAGTCGGACCTGCCACCGGCCAAGGCTGAGCCCGTCAGCGATAATGGTAGCATATCTGTGATAACATATTTAAGAAGGAAAAAAAGGTGTGGGACGCTCAGAAACGGCAGCCAGAGAGAGGAGTGAGAACATGTGAGAGAAACAACCCTGCAGACCCCCAGGTCAGTGCAGAAGGAGGGGGAGGAGATGCTCCAGGCGCCGGAGCAGAGATTCCCCTGCAGCCCGTGGTGATGAAGCCCCTGGTGAGGCAGGCTGTCCCCCTGCAGCCCAGGGAGCTCCACGGGGGAGCAGATCTCCACCTGCAGCCCCTGGAGGACCCCACACCAGAGCAGGTGGGTGCCCGAAGGAGGCTGTGACCCTGTGGGAAGCCCATGTTGGAGCAGGCTCCTGGCAGGACCTGTGGCTCTGTGGAGAGAGGAGTCCATGCTGGAGCAGGTTTTCTGGCAGGACTTGTGACCCTGTGGGGGACCCACGCTGGAGCAGTGTGTTCCTGAAGGACTGCAGCCCATGGAAGGGACCCACACGGGAACAGTTCGTGAAGAACTGCAGCCCGTGGGAAGGACCCACATTGGAGAAGTTCATGGAGGACTGTTTCCCATGGGAGGGACCCAACGCTGGAGCAGGGAACGACTGAGGAGTCGTCCCCCTGAGGAGGAAGGAGCAGTAGAGACAATATATGGCGAACTGACCCCAGCCCCCATTTCCCATCCCCCTGTGCTGCTGGAGGGGAGGAGGGAGAGAAAAACAGGAGTGGAGTTGAGCTGGGAAGGAGGGAGGGGTGGGGGGAAGGTATTTTTAAGAATTAGGTTTTATTTCTCATTACCCTAATCTGGATGATTGGTTATAAATTTATTTTCCCCAAGTTCAGTCTGTTTTGCCCATGACAGTAATTGCTGAATCATCTCCCCCTGTCCTTATCTCAACCTATGAGCCTTTCATTACATTTTTCTCTCCCCTGTCCAGCTGAGGAGGGCAGTGACAGAGCGGCTTTGGTGGGCACCTGGCCTCCAGCTACGGTCAACCCACCACACTGGGGCAAATATATGTCATTCATCCAATGGATAATAGAGACTGTAAATGTATTCAGTCTTCATATTTTTGCAGCATTGAAATGTAAGTATGAGGAGAAGTTGATGCGGAAACATGAATTAATTCATCCTCCATTTAAGACATCCAGGTGTGAAATGAGTAACAGTGCATTCTGGTTAATGATTTCACTGCTGTATAGGAATTCCCTCAGCAGGAGAAGGGTTATTCTGTTTTACTTCTTCAGATAAAAGCTGTCCAAAGACTCTAGACAAGGAAAAGTTTAAATGTAGCCAGGGAGAAATATAAGTAGACCACTTACAGTAAATACAAAGAATCTGTGATCATTCAATAAAGAAATAAAATCCCTCTTCACTGCAGCTCCTCACTTAACAAAGAGGGTTTTGTTTGTATTTTTAAGGGCCTGTAAGCATTATTATTGTTGTTGTTGTATTTATTATTAACATTATTATTATTATTATCTTTTCTATCATACTTTTCTTATCCCTCAGTATCTGCCATTAGAATGCAAAACTCTTTTCTGGCACACAGAGTTTATTTTTCCCATACATCACTGTGCTAAGCAATGTGACTTCTGCTTGATTTTTCTCCCAGTGCCCCACAACTGGACTTCATGCTTTCTCCAAGGCTAAAGACACCTAATGTCCCTGTGAAGTTTCAGCTTGGTTTTCTTTCTCTGCTGTGGGGTTCTGCACACAGAATTCGCCCCCTGGGGAATATTTTCAAAATTAATAATAAAGCTCTTCTACACCTGTGTGTTCTTATTTTTCTTTGATAAAAATTAGCAAGAACAGGTAAATTCTGTGCTAGGCTTGATCTATGAACTTCTATTGCAGTGTCTTTGTGCACAGCAGCGGTCATATGAAAGCTTCATGCAGTAGGGGAGCAAGAGTGGGGCAAACATGTTGTGCAGTTGACCCTTTGTGAGAGCCTATGCCACGAGAGGAAACCCTCTTCTTCAGTTGGTGATGTGGTTGGCCCTAGGCCACGGGACAGGAATCCCTTCCTGCTTATAGCCTTGCATAAGTAGTGAAAAGGAAATCTGTGTTCATGCTTGCTCTATTGATACCTATAATTTGAGTCATGCAATGCTATTTCCTTCAGCGTGTCTCAGGGCACAGAATTTGACAAGATTAACTGTGATTCATTAAGTGTATTTTCCAGAATGAGCTTTTTTTTTAAAAAAAGAAAAGGTTTCCCTTAATTTGGTTGACTGTATTTTTTGTTAGCAAAGAGGTATATAATATGCATGACTGGCTACCCTTAATGTGTCTCCTACTCTTCTAAACTTCTGTCTTTTTTCCAGCTTCTTTTATTCAATTACTGTATCTGTTTAATCCTTTTTTTTCTCTGAAGAATTCCTTTTTCTCCAGTCCTTTAAAGATTATTATTCAATCTCCCTATTTCTACAAGACCATTTTGCTGGGATGCTGAAAACTGAAAGCACTGTTCAAGGAAAGAATATATTGCTATATTTTATCTTCTATCCTTTCTATGTATGTCTTAGTTTACAAATGCTACACCCCACTGAGCTGCCCACCAGCTGTTTAGATCTTCTGGTTTTTTTCTTCTAGGAGATTGCACAACAAATTAATAAAATGTCAAACTAGTTCATGTTTAAAAACAATTGTAGAATTGAATGAACTTGATATTTTAAGTTACTCCCATGCTTCCACTTGTCCAGCAACTATGTCTACTTGCTGAAGGACTTTCATAAAATAACATCAACAAGGTATCATTTTGGTTGCTAAATTTTACTTTCAATTTCCATTCCCTTCTTCCAAGTTGTATATTCTTTAGATCCTTCCAACAAAAAAAGAGCTATGAACTTTCTAAGTAATGAAACAACATGCAAATAATGTCTTAAAGCATGCAGCTTAAAATTTTGTGCAGACAAAAGTGGATTTGATTACAACTTGCTTTATCTAAACTTATTTTGGGAGCCACTGCTTCTATCAATTTTAGAGCACTGTTTTACAGTTGATAATGATTTCACCTGGGTAAAATAGAAATTTTAGTTTCAATGATGTCTACAGAGAGATAGTATCAAGCACTGACACTGCTACGCTAATTGTATGAACACCCACCATGCAAACAATTTTGGAGATCCTCATGCTGATTTAGTGTTATATACCCTTCAACAATAAGAAGCAGAGTAAAAAATGTTAAGGACATTTAGTTCTTAGGAAAACAGCAAAGTTCTAGTGCAAGGGTACTATCATTCAAAGTCAAATTGTAAATATACTTGAACACTTTGGTTAAAAAAAGCTGCTCTGAGTCAGAACTTCGTTGCATCTGATGGTCTGGGAAATATTCATTCTGGGTTGATCGGCAAGGTGGGCTGACTGTTACTTTAAGAAAGATTTGGGAATGAGGGCTAATCAGCCTGGCAAAAGTAGCTTTTATGGGGAAAGTATCTTGTGTGCATTTCTGTACTTCAGTTCTTTAATTTCAGCTCAGCTGACCAGTCAATAAAGCACTGGAATGTCATCTTTTGTTTATAGGGAAAAACTCCAGGTTCTGGTGAAAGCTTTAACTTTCCTAAACAAAGAGAGAGGTATGCCTTGGTATTACAACAAGATATAGCTTGTTGCTTAGCCACAAGTATTTAGATTACAACAGTTTAGATCAACATATAAATAATATATTAATAAATAATAATAAATACATTTTATCAATAGATAAAATAATCATGAAGAGAATGGAGCATAGAGTTGTGCAGGTCAACACTGACAGCAGCTAAGCTTTTGTGAAACTTGCACTGTGAATCGCTTATCACTGGGATGATCCCTGCACAGCTGATGGCATAGTAAGCAGGGGGTCCAGTGACGGTCAGTAACCGAGCTTGAAATTACACCCTTCAGCACTGCCCTTTCCTGGCACTGCTTTTGCTCTGCTGATGATAATGTTCATATTGTCAATTCAGTCAATTCAGTCTGTCTTCACGGATCCCACATGATCCAACACATGGGAAATCTCTTCTGGCATCATCCACATGTATAGTATTTTCCTCTTGCAAGTTATATATTGCGCTTTCCAGTCTCCAAAAGATTTGTACCGAACCAGGTTTTTGGGAATTAAGAGCAGCAAGTATTGACTCTTTCTTTTGAGAAGGCTGGCAAAATACTCTTTCTTACAGAGTGGGTTGCTGACCCTTGACATCAGAGCAATGCATAAAAGTGTTGATAAACTGAATTGATTCTTGAAACGATCAGTTCCGTCATATTGCTACAGCAGATTTGAACAGGACAAAAACTGTTCTCTTTCAGAGAAGCAGCTGAAACTTTTTTACCACAGCATGAGATTTTATTTGTCTGGCTCCACCAAGAGAGTTGAAAAGAGATACCTAAAATCTAAATGTTTACAGTAGTATTACAGCATTATGAAGCAGTGTGAGAGAAAGGATTTGAAAATAAAATACTTTTGGAAAACTGAAAGGATGGTTCATCTTTTTCCAAGAGGCATGAGTCTGAAGTTACATAAGAAAAAAATGAAAGGTAATTTGCTAAGATACTAGACAAACCTATGTTGCCAATGAATTTTGAGTGCAATGTGCAGTTCTGGTCCTCACATCACTAAAAATGAGGTAGCAGAACCAAAAAATGCAGGGCAACAAGTAAAATCAGAGGTATGAAACAGCTTTCTTATGAGGAACGACTGAAAAAAATAGGTCTCTTCTTAGAAAAAGGACAGCTAAAGCCATATGGGGCAGGGATCTGCAAACCTGTAAGTAGCAGGGAAAAAAGAGAATTATTATTTGCTATCTTTTCCATGCAGGAGACGAGCAACAAGTGAAAACCACAAGCGGCAAGTTCAAGCCAACATCCAAAAAAAGAAGAGACTTCTTTGCATGGGGTGGACATAAGCTGTGGAACTCCTTGCCACTGGGTGCTGTGAGCGCAGTTTTTACACCAGAAGTTGTACAAAATGATGAGGAAAATCCACAAAGAAACGTCAAAAGAAGAACATCATTGTCTTCTCAGGAAGTCTCTTATCCATGACTTGTTGGGGGCTGGTCTAGCAGTGTCCAGGCATTTGTCACTGCTTGCCTTTGGAGGCAGGACTCATACTGGGTAGATTAGTCGTTCAGCCCAGTATGGTCATTCCTACTTTATTCTGTTGAATTACAGAAGTAATTTTGAGTAGCTGAAACTTTATTTATTTTATTTACACTTCAAGTATACTTATACACATTTTGCATGTAAATTCTACATCTGTGTAGGGAAAGGATAATGCTCCAAAGCTGGACAACAGTCTCCTGTGTGTAACAAGGTTGTTTAGTTATATTCAGGCATATTTCATAGTTTCATCAAGTCAGTGGGATCATTTCTGTACAAAATGAGTGGAAGCAAAATGTAAAGTTACTAAAAAATATTGAAAAGTACAACCCATCTCAAAAAAAAATATGTCACAGCAATCAAATATATTGTTACTAATTTAGTAGACTGGCAATAGCAGAGCTTCCTAATATATGTAAATGTCATTGTCATTGAATGCCTGGCAATGCTGAAAAGGCAGAAAGAGCCTGTTGTCAATGAAGCAGGAAAATGCCGAACTTGATGTAAAGCAAACTGGTAAAAAACGGGTTGTGTGAAAACAAATGATCACTAAACAGGTTAAAAAATATTACAGCCTACACCCCACACCTGATTAGAAGGGTATTCATCAGAATGAAGAATGTCATACATTTTCTGTATGAATATTTATCTCTGTGCTTAGCAACAGATGTAAATGGGATAGAGATATAAAAATCTAATTTATTTAGCATATTTATATCTTTAGATGTTACAGAAGAGACTTTGTTTTCAATTACCTTCACAATTACTGATACGTACTTCTCTACTCACTGTTTAAAAAACCCTAAGGCTGCCCAAAACCAGTGTGTAATGTTCTTCACTTCAGTCAATGAGCTTTAACAGAAACCAATGCATTTTAACTGAATTTTTGTTTATCTCAAGCAGCACATTTTAATGAAATCAATATATTCTTGCTGAAAGCCTCATGAATCCATTGGAAAGAATACATTTTTACTGAAACCAATATACACTTTTATAATGTCTGTATGTTTTAGTGAAAGCATGGCAATACATTTTAGCTGAAACCAATATGTTTCTCCAGGGCTGATACCAAAGAAACCTTATTTTACAGTGAAACCAATGCATTCTTACTGAAACTAATATTCCATATTCCTAAGCCAACATTGTCAGGCTAAATGAAAGCTATGTTTTCTTTCAGTGAAGAAATTACATACTTTCAATATTATCTTAAAACAAGGAGTTTTGCAAAGCTTATATTTTAGTATGTACATAAAATAAGAAGCAGATCATAAGAAGTCATTCCTGGATAGATCTATCTCCTTAGTTTTACATTTTATGTAGTCTTGCAACATATATGCATTCTATCAAATGAGTAATGATATAGATAGGAGTTTATTTTCATTCTCAATAGACTTTCACTAAATCTTTTTTTCTACTTTATATGCAAACTGACTTAAAATAAGTCAGCATTATGGGTGATTTACACTTCAGAGCAGAGGAACAGAACAGTGGTTAATGATTTTATTGTAGACTAGATGTGATTTATTATGCAAGAGGTTTTTGTAAGAATTGTTTTCAGTACATCAGTTTTGGTATTTTTCTTGACATTTTGACTAAAGATGTGCTGATCTGCATTACTTAGAAATATTTTGAGAAGTCTGGTACATGTAGCTAATGATTTGTGATCCTTCTAAGTGTTTTAATCGATGCAATTAATGTGAATTAGAAGGCTCCATCTGAATTTCAACAGATCTGAAGAAATGCATAATCTGCTTAAAATTTAGATAGTTTTTCTTCCTTTATCTTTTCAGCATAAAGAGATAAAGTAGGCAGAGCAAGCAAAACAGCAATACAGTGGCTTTCAATACAATTGTTTCAGCATTACATGATACAGCACAGAACCACAGGCCTGTTAAACAAAAGGACCAATTTTGTATAATTACTGTTCTCACCACAGGCACATCAAAATATTATTTTCGGTTAAACCAAATATAGCATCATTTCCTAATGAAAATCCAACTGTGGTGAAAGATTAAAGGAATTTACCATAGTTCAGTAAAGTAAAAAATGAGGGTTTTGACTGCAATGCCTTACGAGCTAAAAGTCCAGATCCTAAATCTGATCATTCACAAACTGAAGAGGGCAAAGGGTTTCCCAACTCCTATGGAAAATGTATTTAAATGCTTCAGTGTTAATTAGCTCCGAGCTGTAATTGATTTCCTTAAGATGACCTTGAGTGAGGAAATATTAGGGCTTTTTCCATTATAGTATCTGCTTCTGACCCCACTGTTCACAGGTTCCTTGCTGAAACCCCAAAGACATTAGCAAGCAGCACATAGCACTCCCAATTCATCAGCTCCAGTTCAGCATTCCTAAGTGTCCTGATGAGATACTGATATTTCAGGGACTAAGGAAAACATAGCCTTGCCATAGCAAAGTTTGCTTTGCCAAGCTTGCTCGTTTACAGAGCTGACCTACTTACAATCCTTAGGAAAACAAAATGGACATTTTATCTCTGAAGTTATGCCTAATCACATCTTCAGAAAATTTCTTACCCTACTAATGATGTTTGAGAAATAATGAATAAAATGTAAATGCAATGGAAAGTCAGAGGGAAAATGCAATATTGAGGAAAATATATAGTCCAATTAAAATGATTAGCATAGAAAAGGATAGTCTATATGCCTACTGCTGCTTCTCACTGAATGGTTTTCTTCATGTACAATAGGTTGCCTTGGGGGTGATTGATCCACTTCGAGAAAGTACAATCATTGGTTTCTAAAGAATCTAAAAGACAGTGTAACAAGACCATGCACTATACTAGTATTGGATTTTACCTCTCCTCATTATTTAGACCCCTCGAGCAATTTTCCCTTAATAAGTTCCTATCGTGCTTTGCTGGATTCCTTTTTTCTATAACATATTTTATTCTTCCATATTTATTCTGAATATGGTCCAGTCATCTTGACATGACTTCTACACCACCTCTTTCTAATTACTGCTCTTGGTGTCATACCATTTCTTGCAAGTATGAGAGAATAAGTGCCATTCTTATATTTATTTTAGAATCCCACACAATGAGGAAGGATGGTGTTAGTTGTTCAATTTCATCCTTACTATGCCATTATTAGAATGTACTTGATTTTAAAAAGGAATTAAAGTTTGGGACTTGAAATATAATGTTAACACAAATAACTCTACACCAGATGCTGAAATTCAGCTGAACTAAAACCAAAGCAGAAAAGTATTTCAGTACTTCATTTGAATCTCAGGTATCAATTGCAAGTTTTCATGATCATAGAAACAAAAGGGTTTAAAATTCATGGTTAATTTTAAAGGCATTTAATAGCAACCACAGGAAATTGGGAGTCTGGTTTCCATATTTACATTTAGTCTATGTTTAATTTTACAGTTTTGTAGTGCTGACACTGAAACAAGAATCAAAGTGTTGGCTGATCAAGCACAGGTTGTATGGACACGTTATGTATACTTCATGGATGTAATACAGAGGACATCATAAAGATCATTAATAGGATATACGGTCACAGTCTCCTGTCCTCATTGTAACAATCTCAACAAAATCCAAAAGGTACATTAAAAAGTTGCAGGATCTATTTAGATTTTGCAAATCAAGAAGTAAGGAGATTCAAATGCCTGAAACTGGTATTAAGCTTGAAATGCGGGGCAGGAGGAATATTCCAGTGAAATGTAATTAACAGTTAGTCTAGCAATCCAGTCTGTGTGTTTTGAAGTCTCGCCTCTGACACCAAAGATAGTCCTCTAGCTTTACAGGGAGAATGGAAGTGATAGCAGAATTTCTGTCTTCAGATCTCAGGCTGTTTTATGTAGAAGATCAGTTTAGCAGATATACTGGTTTCTCTTGTTGATAAAAATCAACAAAATTCTACAAAATATACTTGTTAAGAATTACAATCAAACACTATTAAGATCAGAGAAGGAAACACTATAGAATAACATTTAAGACATAGCTGGATATAATGAAGCAGGAGGGAAATTCCGTATCCAGACTGTCTGTTTCATGTTGCATTAGCATTAACATTTAACTTTGAAAAGGTTTTTCTGTATCTACCTATAAGACTAATTAGATTATTTTTTTTAAGTATGGTTGCCATTATGTTTCTGAAGTTACTAAAAGAAAAAACAAAAGTAAAAGATGCAGGAAACCTTCCCTAACTTATTCCACATAAGGGTAGACTGATCTTGTTCATCAGCAGCTTAGTTATAACAGCAACAACCTTAGCTCCTTATCCATAAGTCCTCTTCCAGACTCTGCTCCTATTCACAGCACTCTTTACTTCCCTGCCATCAGTTACAATACCTTCACCTTTTGATGCTCACAGTGATTCTTCTCCTAAAGACCAATTACTTTTAAGAGATAGAAATTTCACCTGTCCTCTCTATTCTGCATTTTCCTTCCACTAACTGTTATGGCATTCTGATCCAAAGGAAAATATGCTTTATTCCTACATAGTTCATGCCTAGTTCAAAGCTAAATGAAAGACCTCCTGGGAAAAAAAGAGAGACCAAGAGGGCATAAAGAACACAAATAACTATCATCATTTTCATAAAGGGGAGATCCCTTCACATTGTCCTCTTCTATGTCAGCCAATATCACAGTCCTTTCCTTCATCAGTTGTCATATTAATGCCACAAGTAGCCTCTATCTGTTTCTGCCCGCAAAAAGGCTTTACTAGTTGATAAGTAGTCAGGAACAACACTTTCCCAGAACAGTAAGTCCTAAAATCTTAATTAAGTAATTACTACACCTCTACGTAAGATCACTGCTGCTAGGTTGCTTTGCAGAGATTAGATTCAAGGCAAAAATCTTCTGATGCAGAGTGTGCGTATAACAGGAGTAAAGGAAATAGTGAGATCTCAGAAGCACTTGTGAAAGCTTTCTGCAAATACAGTTTATTGGCCTAGGCCTGAATGGATGAATACATTGTATGGTTATGACAGACCAATGTCATATAAAGCAAGCAAATGCCACATGTTAGGAAACCCTGTTTTCAGGTCATCAGGCATGAAAGAACTGCTGCTTATAAGTTGCTCCTTTATGAAGCATGTAGATTTGACAGTTATCTGGCAGAGAAAAAAAAATTAACATGGATAAATGTAAAACTACCTTAAGCAGTGCAAACACAGAGTTTGAGGTCTAAATGAACTACCACCTCTAACAACAATGCACTGAGCTTTATTAAAAATGCTGAGCATTTCATATCCCATAGAGTCCTTTCTATTGAAGTACTAGCACTGTAAAAGTTATCTCCTCCTAATAGAAAAATTGCTTCAAATACTCAGCTTATTCACTTGGGGATGTTCATGCAAAGGCATGTCTAAAGTTGCCCTGATAAGACAGAACAGTCTTTGTCAGTAATTAAAATCTCTATTAAAGGTTAAATGTAACTCTCCTTAAAGTCAGTGAAAATATTTGCATCACTTCAGAAAGTCCTGTATCCAGCCACAAGTGATTTACATTATTTTCTTCCTCTTAATTTCTGAAGGATGCTCTACAGAAAAAAAAGACACATGGCATTGTGTCCCATGTGGTACACTGAGAATTCTCTGACATTTCCTGTTCACAGAAATTGTCCCCTGTTGAAATGCACTTTTCAGTTATTTGGTCCCTGTATAATGTCATCTATGTGCATCTAACGCTCAGAAAAATTTGCTAGCTGGCAAAGCCTGGTGACAAACAAATCAATGGTTTTCATTTTGCTGTTGGCATGCCTGACAGGGTACGTGACTATTGGATGTCAGATTCTTTTTAGACTGGATTTATTGATCAAGTCTATCCAGAACATTTAAAGCCTTCCCTTGTGTTTTGAAGTATATAGAAAATGTCTTGCTGCTCAAGGTTCCACAGAAGCCGAGTTATTCATTTTCACTTATCATTAGCGTCCTTACTGGCAGCTGTATGGTAATCACGTCTTCTTTCTTCCTTTCAGCCAACTTCTGTCAAATATCCTTCCTCATACCTAGATGCATTAAATATTCTCACACAGGGTTGGTAAAATGTTCTGAACAAGGTAACTGTGGTTGCTGTTAATCACCTTGTACGCACCTTTCTAATATGTCCTGAAGACCTAATATTGTTCTGAGAACACAGGAATGGACTGACAATCCTTGATTTGCTCCTTTCCGTGTTCATTCACAGGTTTTGTTCAGGACAACATTTTATGCTTTTTCTCACTAGAGAGTAGAATCTGGAATGCTTTTGACGTCCCAGCCCTCTGGCATTTCCATTTGGTGTCAGATGTGTTACCCACCCAACTCTGTTATTCTTTAAATACACGGTAAGCTGCAGTGTGTCAGTCAGTCCTGCAAATCCGACAAATCACTTGTTTGTCATGGGATTTCATGAAAAGAGCTGAGCCTATAGCAGCAATCTGTATTTTTTATGATTTACCTGCTTGACTTGGTATTTCACAAAATGATATAAATTTTCGGGAACCAGCTCTACTCCTGTACTTAATCAACAGGACCCTGAAGAACAACTTGTATCATATAACATAGTCAATCCACTCACGCTGGTGTGGGGCCTGAGATTTGCCTGGGTCCGCACATCACTTCTTCACGAGAGTTAGGGGTGGCATTTAGGCACATGGGCTCTCTGTCTTTACCATACTGGGTGCATGTCCTTACTGTTCTGCAACTTATTGCTGTGGTGGCAATAAATCTCTGACAAAGATGAATTGCACCGTTTCTGTGGCCTGATTTATTTCCAAGAACACATACAGGTCTGCTGCGAGTGGGAGGCTCATACGGACTGCCTGCAAATCAGAAGAGCTGGGTCACTCCTTGTCCTCAGCTGGGAGGAAAGCAGATTTCAGAATTTTTAAATTGTCCAGAAAAGAGGGGTTTTTCCTTTCTCCATACACCTCTAGAAACTAACACTGCCTTTTCCCAAACATTTGTATAAGTAAAATTTGGTTTTCTGACTCTTCACAGAAGGCAAATAAGCATGTACCATGACAAAGCAGATTCTGTGTTAGAGTCACATGAATAAGTGAGTAAGCAGTGCAGTTCCCTTGGCTTTGCTCTTCATTTTAATGATGCCATCAGAATTTTCATCTGAAAAATAAATACAATGATAATAGCTAGAAAAAGAATAATCTGAGTTGCAGTCCAGCTCTGTGATGATGACTCTGTTACGGTTGTGTACCTTGCCCTGTAGTATGAACTGAAGTCAGCGATATCTGTGGAGGTGGAAAATATCGAATCCATTTGGAAGCTATCAGCAGCAAACAAAATCTACTACTTAGAGTGGTAGAGCTACAAAATCACTCACGTATATGCCTTTGCAGTGTAACAGGACACTGAAAGTAAGGAACAATTTCCCCACTTCCTCTTCCATCTATCCATTAACTCACTTGTGAGAGGAAGGATATATTAGGTGAGCTAATATTTTTGTGGCCTTGGTGCCACCTGAAAGAGGTTATGCAGCTTTCAGACAACTCAGAGTGCAAATAGAGTGATATTGCATTCACTTTGTGTACGTTATATATTTTTACTGTACAAATGGAGAAGCTTAGGTTTTCTGGGTGACAGTTTTAGACCGAGGCACACCCAATGCTTGGGGCATGAGTCCTTTGGAAGCTTCCCTGCTGCACTGGATTCATCCCCAATGAAAAACACCCATCCTGAGGATGCTCATCCCAGTCAATAACTCTCCAGTTCACAATGACATGTTTGCTGAAGCAGTCGGCAATGGAAAATCTTAGTTCAAACCTCAAGTTGTTCTTCATGTTTCCTATTCACCACTGAAGAACTGTTTTCTTTAAGAGTCATAAATGTTCAGATTCCCCACAGTGCAGTTTTATTGCACAGACAAAAAGACATAAACTTCTGCCTGGCTGACCCTGCTAAAGAATTATCAGTAAACGCAAAATCTGTTTAAAAAAAAAAAGAAAAACAAGAATTGCAACTTTGCCCCTGTGACTACCAAAGCTCTGTCTATGTGTATATATACACATAAACATACATACATGCACCCATACATAAATGTACATGTATCTACATAGAGAGAGAGAGACACACTGAAGGTAAGTGTCTAAGAATCAGGGGGTTTTTTAACATTGCAAGGGGACAATGTAAAAAAAAAAGTGAGTATATAATGTCTTTGTGATACTGCTTCCCAAACTCCAGATTTGTTTATCCAAATTACTGGGCCTGTTCTGCTATACTATGACATCATGCCAAGTAAGGGCATGACAAAAATACGGGAAAAAAATATATGTAAAGGTATCGAGTCTAATGGTTTTTAAACATGTAATTTTTCTGAGTTTGTAAAACTATTCAGAATACAGTAATGTTATTAATTTAATGCATAAATTATATTTGGTTACATAATAAAAAAGTCTGGGTTTTCTTTTCTTTTTGAAAGTATCATGTGTTTCTTTTATCAATGACAAGCCAATGTATTGGCATACCATATTTTACTTAGAACTAAAAAAACCCACTTCTTAACCAAAGGGACAGTTTATGTGTGTCCTGTGTACTATATGACATGTATATGTGTTATACTGTATATTTATTTCATTTGTATGCCAGGTGTGTTTTTAAATTGTCTTTGAATTTGCTTTTTACTCTCTACTCCATTTTTCTATTTTTGCTTTCTCACTGAATATATTCCTACTGCCCCCTGCCCATTTCAGTTTTTTAGCCTCTCTTCATTGAAATGAGAGACAAGTGATAAACTCTGAGCTGCAATTTTGAAAGTATTATGCTGAAAGGAACTTGAAATTGGATAGAATTAGCTTATTTGTTCAGCATTGCAAAAGGACAAATACTAGTAATTCCTGAGCACTTCCAATTTCCATTTAATTCAGAGCAAATTTCACATATTCAGCAGGCACCCAGTACTAGATTTGCCTGGGAACCTCCCTGGAAAACATCTTCCTGCTCCATGAGCGAAGTCATTGCTATCCTGACCTGAAAAAGCATCACTGTAGTGATTGCAAGTGTACAAAAGAAGCAATGAGTGGCCTTAGCCTATGACTACTATGATAGAAAATGGACAGGAAGTCTAGAATTACTATTTTTACTATATAGCCTAGTATAACGTATATAGCCTCTTGATGTATGGGTCTATACAAGCCATCTGCAGTGTTTTATAGAGGAGAATGTGCAGCCTGTTAAGCATCAAAATAGAGCAATAAGGATGTATTATATTAACTGAACACATGGTTCAGCTAGTCCAGAAAATCTTAGAGTATGCCTAGCTTATCAGCAAAATAATTAAGTGGTTTAAAAGTTCAGGAAAAGTGTCAATAAGAGAATTCATGTCATAAGTGTATACATAAAGAACTGATAAAACTCATGCCAAGGGTGAGCTGTATCTTGCATTCTGGCGTTTCAAGCTGCTGGAAAGCTCAACCCCACTGAGTGCTACTTGGTCTCCTGTACGCAGTGTTCTCATTACTTACGGTATTGTCCAGATTAAGGATTTCACAGTTCACATGTTCCACTCAGTTTAGACACAATTCTAGTTTCACAGTGGGGTAACTACTAACGAAAAACAACCTTTTAATGGCAAGCAAGTTTTTATAAATGGTGAAGTTCCTTCAAAATTCCACCTCAGCCTGAGCTGTGAAGTTCCTATTCAGACCCCTAAATAAATGAACAGAGGTTCAGAATTAACATGCTGCAAGTCAACTTCATCATGCTTGTTAGAAGTCATGGAAATCTGAAACCAGAATATTGTTCTTTATGCCTAAATTGAGAAACAGGATCCCAACTTTTTCAGGAGAGATTCCAAACATCTTTGTTGTTCCTTTATTAACCCTTATAGTTCTTCATTTCTTGTTTCCAGAGGTACTCTCTCTTCCCTTCATATATTCTCTTCCTTTACTAGTCATCCTGCAGTTGGATGTTAGTAATATTTGTAAGTCATACTGTCATGACCAGATTTACTCTGCTGGTTACTGTAAATCTCCTTATTAAAACAGAGAGATTTTCAAATGACTACTCACAGGGTCTTTATGGTGCTCCAAGTTCAATGAGTTTGCTCTTCCAGTATT